>NC_035444.2:154724699-155369529 GCF_002127325.2 Helianthus annuus
CCAAAAATAATATACTAGCATAAATACCAATTTCGAAATACAGTTTCATTCACAACTTCGCTTCTTCATTCTAAGAAACATCATCGTTCACTCATCCGAATGTATGAATTTGCTTTGAGTTTCAATACGTTATTTCATATTGGTTTCAATGTAGTATTTTAAATGTTCTTTTTGTTTATCTTATTTTTTATGTCCATTTAATTTATTCTTTTTTTGCATGCTATGTAGAATGGAACAACCAGCCATCACGTCGCTGAAAAATTTGAATCTCAACCAGGATGACTATACCATCAAAGTTCGCATTGTCAGACTATGGAGTCGAGCAGCGTTCAATGATCCTCGAAAGGTTTATTGCTATGATATGATTTTAATGGATGAAGAAGTAAGTGTACATAAAATTGTTTTTAATGATACTTCATATACATATGTTTTACGTTCTTTTTCTGGTATAAATTTTGTACTTATTATATATATTAGGGGACGAAAATTCAAGCCTTTGTCTTATCCAAAACTGCAAGAGAGTATGAACATTTGTTGAAGGAGAAGCAATGTTTGTTCATCCGTAATCCTTCATTAGGCGAGAATCGACAGAAAGTGAAGTATGTTCATATTCCGACGAAGATTAATCTAAACAGCAACGCAATAGTTTCGGTTTGTGATGAACCTGTTGGTACTGAGTGGGGATTCGACTTTTCTCCTTTTAGTTCTGTTGTAGAAGACCCGAATGACGACAACAAGTCCTTTAAAAGTCCTATTGGTATATTGACTCTCTATATTTTTAATATATTCTACCAATATGTAATTTATATGATGTTACAAATAATTTTATGTTAATATTGTTTTATTTGTAGACGTAATTGGTTTTGTCGTTAAGAGTTTTCCTTATGATCTAAAAGAGGATACCAAAGACGGGAAACAAGAAAAGAAGCTAACATTCATGCTTCAGGATTTAGAGTATGTTAATCCTTTTTTTGTCTACTAACTATATGTAACTCAATCACTCCTATTCTAATTTTTTTTTGTTTTTGTTATTTTGTTTCATAGAGGGAAGCAAATATATGTTCCTCTTTGGGATGCTTATGCTGAACAGATATTGGATTTTGAAAGGGACAATCAAGATGAAAAAAATGTCGTTGTAATTGTTCAATTCGGAAAATACAGGTTCTGGGGAGGTATACTCCTACATTTTTTTAATATTTTTTTTATTACACAATCTGTTGTTAGCAATTGTCCATCTAAATTAATTTGAGAATTTTGTGTACACTAATAGGGTATCTTTATGTTTCAAATCTCTACACTGTCACTCGCGTGTTGATCAACGCTGAAATTGATGACATATTAACTTTTAAGAAGAGGTTGGATTGAGTTCCTCTAGAATCAAGGATCCTACTGAAGAGTATCTTTCAGATTTTTAGTTCAGTACTATTGGAGCTTTAAATCAAATTTCGGAGGTACTAAAAGTCTTACTTTTACCATGTTTCTTTACTTGACATATCATTAAGACGTCATTTGTAATATCTTTTGTACAGCAAAAGTTTGTAATTATTGTCGGAACTATCAAGAGTTTTGCTTCCGAGGATTCTTGGTTTTACAATGCTTGCAGAAATTGTAATCGAAAGGTCACCACAAAAACAATTTCAAAAGAAAAGCAAGATGGTTCCGATGGTTTTGAGGATATTGTGGTTCTGGAGTGTAAGGACGATGGCTGTAACAGTAAGACTGTTTACTCCGTTCCGAGGTTATATTACTTTAGATATTAATTCATTTTTTACATGTTTATGCATTACATTATTGTTGTATAACATATAATTAACATGTTTCAGGATCAGGGTTCCGATACGGGTTCAGGATTGTACAGGGATTGTGACGCTCACCTTATTTGAGCGTGAGGTGCTTAAGCTGTTGAAGGTTAACGCGAGTCAGCTGTTGGATAAGAACCTTGATGTACGTTATAATTAGTTGTTTTGTTTTACAGCTATCGATTATTATTAGTTAGTTAACATTACATCGCTTTTTGACAAAATTATTATTTTTGTATATGACTCGCCAGTTAGCTAACGAAGGGAATTTTCCGCCTGAACTCAATGCTCTACTCAACAGGAAGTTTGCATTCAAGATAGCCATCGGTTCTTTTAACATAAAAAACAAATCGGATGGTTACTCTGTTTCGAAATTAACAGACAATCCAACCGTGATTGCCGAACTAGATAATATTTTTGATGTCATTCAGGTAACTGAAAACCTATGCACTGCTATTTAGTTATATGTTATATAACTCTAACCAATAATATAACTTTTATATTTCATATTTCAGCCTGTTGACGAGGAGCGTGTGAATGTTGTTAGCTCTGACATTAAAGCAGCAGATGCGGTCCCCGTTAATGTGTGTAATTTCTATCTGGTTGTTCATTAAAAATGCTTTGCTTTTTTTTTGGGTTTTAATCGTTATTTGTTTTCCCTTTTTTAAGGATTCTGACTCCCGTACCAAAGCCGATGAGACACCTGTTTCTAATTTTACTAAAGGCATGTTTACAACACCCGATGAAGATGGCAACGGTACCTCAATTCGTGTCATTGAAAACGAACTGAAGCGGAATTTGGACAGCATGTACGATGCTGATGTGATGTCTTCGCAGTCGTCTACAAAACCACGTAAAGCTGGCAAGGAGGTTGTGGATGATGATGGTGTCACAGTTGGATTACTGATTCCCAAGGTTGAGAAGTAGTTTGTCGCAACTACGAATGTTTTGAACATCTCATTGGTTTTTATGTTTTCGTGGAGTGTTTTTTTGTTTGTTCATAAACCTATTAATGGTTCCCGTGTTAGACTTTTGTGTTTTTATCCTTTTGTGTGGTTGCAATTATATTAATAAGAGATGTTCCTTTTGCATTTTGGTATGTATGTCATTCGTTGTGTTGATAACATTTTCCATGAATTATTGCTTTGTTATGCTATTGTATGTTTTTTTTTAAAGTATGTCTTTTCTAAATGAAGGAAATGGCAGAAGTGGAATCCGTTGATTTGTTTTCTGATTTGAAAGAAGATGGTGTTTGGTATTCTATTATCTTTGTTAGCTTTGAATTTGTATGGCATGACAAAGACTTAGACAGATTGATTGTTGTGCTACTCGACCAACATGTAACTTCATAACATGTTTACTAAAGTTTCGAATTATACATTTCATTTAAGTTTAATTTATTGGAATTCCTTTTCCATGACTTTGTTTAGAGGCAGAAGATTGCAGCAATTATGCCTATTAATTTGACTAACTTATACCCATTTAGTAAGATGGTTGGTGGTGTATATTCTCTGTCTCAATTCAAAATTGAAAATCTCATGTATCATGAGTATCCAAGATATGAAGGCTACATCATTGTTTCAACAAACAAAAAGATCGTATTTAATGAATTTTCAAAACTAACACCTTTTTTAGTTGATCCTCCTAAAGGTTTTGTTTTGTACCCGTTAACACCATGCATTAAAACATTAGCTCATGACAGGAGACGTGAAAAGTATATTGTTGGTAAGTTTAATTTCTTTTAACCTTGATTGATTACATGTTATTGTTTAAAGTTTAATTATATTTGTTATCTATTATTTATTATAATATATTATTTTCATTTATTTGAATAATTATGTTAATAGTTGTACCTTTTATAGATGTTGTTGGAAGAATAATATGTGGCGAAAGAGACAAAAAGAAATATATGTTTAGGTTATTCCTACAAGATTTCACGTAAGTCAACTCTTTTGGTGACTACACATTATCTAAAACTTACTTTTTAACAATAAATTAAAATCTAACAGAGGACATGTTATTGAAATGGAATTGTATGACATGAGAAGATTTGGATATGTTTCAACTCGAATGAATATAGAAAAAAAGTCTATAATATACGTTGCTCGGGTCAAGTTGGTTTACTGGAACACCAGTAAGTGTTTTAGTTTTATTTATTTTGTTTAATAACATTTAAGTTTACACAATTATTTGTTTAAAACTCTATAATATAATTTGCAGGAAACATTTTGAGATCAACGGATTTGACTAACATCATTTTTGAGCCTAAAATTCCGGAATCACATCTTATTGGTTTTAATATTCGATCATCTATTCCATGCGATTGTATTACAAAATGACCTGTTCATTGTTTTATGTTACATTGCATTCTTTTACTTATTTATATATACTTTTTAAAGCTTTCAATGAAATGTTAAACTGCAATGTTATTTGATGTTATTATTTACATATTTTTTATCTACATCTACATTGGATATATATGATATTAGTTGTTCGATATATTTGAACTGTATTAAAAAGTATATACAAAATTAACAAAGATTCTTTCCTTCCCACGTTTTTTTTTAAAAAAAACTTATTTTTTACGATTTATAATACACGTATTATAACATTATAACATTTGTTTGTAAAAAAAACATGTTATTCGAAATGTAATATTGATGATATAATATTTATCCGTGATTTGATTATTGTAATTGATAACATACCAAAAATACAAAAAGTATACTTGGAAAGTATGAAAATATATGTAATTTTAAATTTGGAAAAAGTTATCAACCATAAATCAAGATAATCTACATAAATCTTTCATAAGTTTTGCATTATTTGATAAAATCGTATATTACAAAATAAGGTTTCCAAATATATAGATTTATTAGAACGGAAAGTTAAATAGATTGGTAATAGTTATGGAAAAAGTTGTAAAGACATGTATCAATTAATGAGAATAAATCTAATTCTTTTTAAAACTTTTTTTAACAACATTTATATATATAAAAGATTAGAATAGATTTGACGTTATTGATTCAAAAATTTACATCTATTTTTTAATAATAATAGATTTCCACTATATGATGAAAGTCCTATAAATACCCATATTTCGTGTAATTCTTTCTCATTCAAAAATTCTTATACATAACACCTCCACTTACACAGTTAGTTACTGTATACTGTATTATAAATGTTTAATCTTCCATTGATAATTCTCAAGTTTTTATACAATAATATTTTGTACAAACGTTTTTTTTATTTATTTTTCAGAGTATTACGAATCATGGAACGTATTGGGGATGACATGATATTTGAAGAGATCTTATCGAGACTACCTGCAAAGGTAGTTTGTCGTTTCAAATGTGTTTCTAAACAATGGTGTTATGAATTATCTACACCAAAGTTTGTTTTCATCCATACTCGGCGAGTTGGAAATTCAATACAAAAGAAGCTGCTCTCCTTGAAAGAAAATTCCATTGTCGTTGACGACATAGTATCTGGCAACTTAGAAGTCGATACTAGCAAAACCGTAACTTTTCCATATGATGTCCATCCATCCTTTTTAAGCATTATATGTTCGTTTAACGGAATGATTTTAGTTTGCATTAAAAGGAATCACAGTGAGCTGGTCCTTTGGAATCCAACGACGAGGCGTTTTAAGTTGATATCGGACGACTACTTTATTCGTTATTTTGGTCGACACAACGATACGGGTGGAATGTACTTTGACGAGGACAACGATCTAAAAGTGCTTCATATTAATTGTTACTGGGACGTACTTACTGCTCGTGTATATTCACGACGTCATGACTCATGGAGAAAATTAAATTTCTTGAACGGAACTCAATTAGCTTCAAACTTTTATTCATGGTCTTCTGGAATTTATTCCGGCAAAACAATATATTTCATTGTCTCCAATTACTGGATTCCACCTGGTGAAAGGAACATAGTTGCTTTCGATGTTATCTCTGAATCTTTCAGTTTACTTCGTTTTCCGGAGCGTATTGAAGTCAATCCTTGCCAAGTACATTTTCTAACAATTTCGAACAAGCTCCATGTCATTGTCGTTTAATATGCTGGTGAACTAATTGCAGATTTGGTCAAATATGAACATGATGACTGGATCAAGGTCTTTTCTTTCAATAAGGCTCACATAGTTCAACATTTGGAGCCGCAGCAAAGGACAAATATAATTCAAGACAACAAGTGATTGATAACAAGTCTTTGGGGAGATACTGTTGAAGTTCTACTTTGCAATGATTCTTTTAACTACATCCAACATGTTGACAGCTACAACGGACCGAAAGGCGCATTATTTTTGGAGACAATCGTTTCGCCTTTCGATTAGAAATTATGAATTAATTTGATACTATTTCATCTTTTGTTTCTCGAACTAGCTAATTTGTTTCAAGTATCTGAAATTTTATCCTTTCGTTACTTTAATAATAAAAGAATTTTGTATTATGTTTCATCTTTTCTTATATCCAATTAATGTATGCAGTAAATTACATATTTTAACATTCACTGTGGTGACTGCATTCTTTATTACCAAATACCATCATTGATTAAGATCCATCCAAAAAAATACAAAAGTTATAATTCAAAAAATAATATCTTTGATGTTTATTAATATAGATATTATATTGTAACACCACCATTAGCATTAACAATAAATATGGAAAACTTTTTAAAAATTTCGTATTTTTTAATCATACAAAATAAGATATGTGTTCAATAGTATAGAAATTGTATATATATTTCAATATAAAATATGGTGATCATAATTGCAAAGAAATAATATCACACATTGGTAACATAAAATCATCATTACCCCTATAATATCATGTCAAACAACTATTACAATTTCTTTTTTTTTTTGTTTTCAATATATTTCTTTTTTATAACCGGTTATGTAAATGGATTCGACCAAATCAACCGAATATAAACTTCTTCTGGTTTGTTCTTTATGTTTAACCTACACGTAACCCAAGAAACCCTTTGATCTTCATCGGCTTCATCCAATCTTCATCAAAATCTTGATCGGTAATTTCTAAATATTTGATACATACTCTGTTTTTTGTTTACTTTGTTCATGAAGCTTTGTTCAGAAGTTTGATTCCGTCTCTGTTTGTTGTTTATCTATCATATATTTTATACAAGGATACGTTTTTTGATACATAATTTGTTTGTTTTGATATTTTAGTTTTGATTAAACTGGAAACTCAAAGCATTATCTACATAGTTTGTTCTATGTATTTTCATGAAGTTTTATCTTAGTTTTTAAAGCTGATGAATGTTCAGGTATAATGGGGTTATCGTCATATGTGTACTAATCTATGTCTTGGATCTTATACAAGGATCTATTCTTTTGAGAGTTTTTGTTCTTTATTTTTTAATTTATTTATAATATTTTTAACCGATTATTATTTTCTTAGTATGCATGTCTTCATATTGATCTATAAGATTCTAAAAAACTGATCCTGAATTTATGTATTTGTCTTATTTCTTATAGAGTTGTGATGTTATTTGGTATTCCATTCAAAAGATAAATTTGTATGACATAAAGTTATTATAAGATTTGGTCATTTTATTAATGGATTTTATCCCGAATAGTCAGAAATTATTGTTTCATTTGCAGATTTGATTGTTTGACTCTTATTTATAAAGAAAGTCTTTTGAAGTTTGTCTTGTAATAAGTGGCATAAACTACATGTTTACATTTGGTTAACCTTTAGTCGAAACTATGTTTTACCTTTAAAATGGATCTTTTATGTCATGATTACTATCCTCTCGGAAGTATGCATTGTTTTATTTTAAATGTTAGATCTTAAATGAATGTTTTCATAGTTTACTGTTTTTATTCAGTGTTAGATTATTGTTTTACGGTCATTATAGATGTAATCTATAGATAGTTGAATATATTTTATACTATTTTTGTGAATTACTGATGTATTATTTTTTGATATTCATGTTATATTGTTTGAAACATATTTAGTAAAAAAATTCTCTTTATTTTTGTAGTATATGTTTTCCAAAACTGCATCTTTAACTGTAATTTCTCTTTTGGTTAAAATTTTGTTGTATGATGAATCTATATTTATATTTAATAATATTTCTAATGCTCACTTTCACTTAACTCTTTTTTCAGTTCAATTGCTGGTTGTGTTCATAATGGGAGACAATTCCGATGATGAGGTTCTTGAAATATCTCGTGATCAGTTCGTTCATAAAGTAGACGAGGTAAACTACTAATATCTATAAACACATTTTTTATTAATGGTTATATGGCAGTAATTATATTGCATATTGTCCTTTTTAGGCCTTACGTAAAGATTATGGCTTCTTTTTTTCACATGAAGAACCAAATGTCCACCAGGTAATCGTATATTTTTATAAATGTAGATTTTTACATAAAATTCATCTGATATTTAGCAATAACAGGTACTCATTTACATTATTTATCTTAATGTAAAATGTGGCATTTTAACAGGATATTTGCATTCAGCAAGAAGATGCTATCACCATGAAGGAGGGACTTGGAAAAACAAGTAAGGAGGAACTTGTAAGTTTAGAGATTTATACAAATAGTATTCATTTGTTAACAATAATATGGTATCATTTTGAAGATAACAATTTTTTTAATCATAAAGGTAAAGGAAAATATAAGGTCGGTTGGTAGTTCCAACTCTAAGAAGCGTTTACATGGAAAGAAATTCAGTGTGACAACCCGAACTTTCAAGGTTAGTGTCATCTAACCTCGTAAATGTTAATCTTGTATTACCCCTCTTACATTACGTTTTATTACACGTCGCGGTGAATGCCTGATAGTTGTTACTTGTTAAATCTATAAGTAAATGAGAATCGTTGCTCGCATGCTTGGGCCGCACTTGTTTGTTCACCAATCCGGGCCGCACACACACAAAGTATTCTGTACTGGGTACACGAGCCCAAGTTGAAAACCAAAGCCCAAACCGGACTCACCCTATGATTTGAATGTGCAAATCGGTTTAGTATAGCCCAAGTACATTGGCTTAGCTTATAATTACCCATAGTTTACGTTTAATTAGCATAATCATACTTCAAACCCTAAAACCTCTAAGTGTGGCGGCAGTAGTCAAGGGCCTCTCTCCCGTGACGTTATCTACTGGTTAGTGGCTCTCTTATTTGTCTTGTCCCAATAATCTTATATTATGTGTGTTTGTAACTTTGTTATGCATGAACTAGTGTATGTCTTTATTTATTTGATGGGACAAATCGGTGGATCATGGTTGGGACTTGTGTACTACAATGAAATAATGGTATTAGATTAGCAAATTAATAGTAAGTGGAGTGTTGGGATTTGGGTATATGTAAGTATAATGATAGTAAGGTTTGGTGGCTTAAAATCGGTCCAATGGGGCTGGACCATCTTGACCAAAATGACGGCTCATGTGGGAGGGGAATCAAGTTGAAAATTAAAGATCTTGGGTGACATAGAAAAACCAATGAAGTCAACTTGGCTGACAACAATAACACATGATTGGACCACTATTATAATGGTGCACATGATGATATGATTAGTTGTTTATGTGCTCACATGGTTAATTGTCGTTTTGATCATTGTTGTATACACAAAAACCGGAAACCGGAACACACCAACTATTATAACAGGCTGACCCATGAGCATGTAGACGGCTGCGTGACCTCGGGTCACCAGCCAAGTCCATTTCGCTGATTGGATTATCGAGCCGGATAAGTGGGCCGGACATCAACGGGACCGCAACTGGGTTGGGTTACGTGAATTATCGATGAAACATGGGTCAGCGGTCGGCTAGCTTGTATGGTACGGTTACTGGGCTGAGTACATGGGTTGGGTTCGTGTGACCTAATAGAAATGATTTATGTAGTTGTTAATTAGATGTTGTTGAAGTTCTTGATGATTGGAGTAGGCTGTTTGTATGTCAAAGATCACCTCAATTCATCGTATATGAGAATAGAATCTAATGACTTAAATGGTTGTGGTTATAAGATGAGTTCACCAAATGCTTTGAAACATTAATTAAGCCATGATTTAATATATATCGCGGATTGAGAATCGGGGCAACCCAACCGATCGGTCCACAACACTTGCTGAATCTGGGCCGCGAGGCTACACGAAATTCAGGTTGGGCCAGGACCCAAACCGGGGTAAATGTGATTACATGATTGTTATGTTACATGTTAGTAATGCTATGATGAGTTGTGTATGTAAATTAAACGGATATAGACATAAGGCTTGAATGCACCCTATGGACACGAAACTATTTGTTACAACTTATGTGATTGTATGAATCGTACTTATAATTATTTATTCTATGTGCACGAGAGATTATGATTTATGTAAACGTAAAAACTGATTAACACTGGTGGTCATACTAGGATCTGATTTACCAACTGTGAACGGACGTTTAATCTAACCGAGCAACCCGAAGGTGAGTTCACTACATTCGAGCATGCGTCCCAGTGGTTGGGGACAGTCAGTGGGTGTTCCATGGGGGGGAATAAGGCTTTGGGTAAAAACGAGTATATTGGTTAATGATCTCACCTATCATCTTTTGTAAGTCCCTCATCGGGTATTAGTTAGTAGCGCTACTTAGGTTTGGCACCCTCACCCCGTGCCTGAAGAGGACGGAGGTGAACTAATGACCCAGTCTGGCCCAGTACTAGATAGGAGTACGTGGGAAGGGCAGTCCGTGAGCCGTCCGTGTTTGGAAATGAGATATTAACAATATTACTTGCATTGGGTATTAAACTGTTTTACATACACCGGGTAACAAACGTTTTCTAAAACTGTGAACTCGCCAGCTTTGTCTGATACGTGTGTTACATGCTCGCAGGTCCTTAGGTACTTTGAAAGCAGGAACTTGCTGGCTGGAGGGCGCGAGTGGTCATGGTTGCTCGAGGGATATATTATCAGACTTTTATTTATTATGTTTGTTTGGATAACGTTTATATTACGCTACATTAACGCTTCCGCTAAACGTATGGTTTTGAATAACGTATGTTGGGATTTTAGTATCTTTAAATAACGAAGCTTTATTTCAAACTTGTGATTCAATGTAATTGGTGGCTCATTGCTAGTCGTCACACGCCTAACAGGGACACTCCCTAGGTGGTAATTTTGGGGGTGTGACAGTTTGGTATCAGAGCCACTGGTTATAGTGAATTTGGTTTTAAAACGTTTTATAAAACCAGACTATAACTGCACTGATCCGACATTGACCATGACACTCAGCTCCAGGCAGCAAGGTTCGTCTCTTGTTTACTATTGCATAGCATAGTTAGTACATACTCGTGATTAGTATCACACTCGAACGCACACTTGATATTGCAAATACGAATTACTATGCTATCTGTTTATGCTACGTGTTTTAAGGGTAGGACTCTACTTGAACATACATGCTCTATGTTGTGATGTCGTCGGTCGTACCGCATGAATTTGGGGAAACCTTTTAACATGAGTAGGGAGGAACTGAGATAAGCATGCAAATCGGGTTATTATTATGGGTGCACACATAATAACAACGTGGGGTGCATGTGAGTCCCAGTAAATCTCGACTAGTGTGAAAAAGGAATCCCGCGTTGTTAGTCAATGTTGTATTAGAACCTCGAAAACTGTGAATGCTATAGCAATACTTGACACTCGCCTGCAATGGTCTGTTAATTTGTTACCTCTTTCCATACTTATAGAATCATGAACGGACGTGGTGGAGGTCGTCGTGGTGGACGCGGTGGACGTGGTGGAGGCCGTGGTGACGGACAAGGCGAAATTCATATGACTCAAGCTGAGCTAGAGGCATTACTCAATGCCCAGGTGGCTGCAGCCTTGGCAGCCTATCAGGCTGGTATGATACGTACCAGACATTCCTTTCTTTTGAATCGTAAACTTGATGTCTTACTGGTTGGTTTATTTTCCCTCGTTAATAGGTCAGCCGGCGCCACAAAACCAGCCTCACCCACCGGTCTGCACTTTTAAAACTTTCATGGATTGCAAGCCACAGACCTTCAGTGGCACTGAGGGGGCTGTGGGACTTATACGTTGGTTCGAAAAGGCGGAGTCAGTGTTTGCGATATGTAACTGCCCAGTTGGGGATAGAGTAAAGTTTGCAGCAGGCACGCTTCAGGATGGTGCCTTGACTTGGTGGAATGCCCAGGTCCAACTGCTAGGGATTGAGGCGGCGAACGCCACTACGTGGGAGGATTTCAAAGAACTGATGAGGGAGGAATACTGCCCTCGAGATGAAATAGCGAAGTTAGAGAATGAGTACTATCATCTGACAATGGTGGGGTCTGAAATCGAGGCGTATGTGAAGCGGTCATATGAGTTAGCTGATTTGTGTCCAAACTTGTCCCGACCCATGCCACGAAGAATCGAGTTGTTTATTAAGGGGTTACCTCCACGGGTGAAGGGTTTAGTTACAGCGGCGAACCTCAATAACCTAACCCAGATTGTTAGGTTGGCACATAAAATCGTTGACCAGGAGGTGGAGAGCGACTCATTGCCACCTCGTATTTCTAGCACTACCACAGCTGCCACTACTTCCACTGCATCTGCTGCTGATGGCAAACGTAAGTGGAACGATGCGGACAAGGGGTCCAACTCTGCACAGCCTCAGAAGAAGACGGATACTGGCAGCACCCGCAGTTTCAGTCAGACAGCATCAGTAAATCAGGACTCGAGTAACAGATCAGGGCAGGGATCATATGCGGGGAAGCTACCCTTGTGCAGCAAGTGTGATTTTCATCACAAGGGGCAGTGTACTCGAGTTTGTTATCGGTGTAATCGACCGGGGCACAAGGCCAGGGATTGTAGGGCCACACTCCCAACTCAGCAGCAGCCAGCGCAGCAGGCGGGTAGGCAACAGCCTCAGCAAACTCAGAGTAATCAGAAAGGGTGTTATCAGTGTGGGGCCAAGGGGCACTTCAAGCGAGACTGCCCTCAGCTGAGACAGAACACAGGGGGTGGTAACGGGAATAACAATGCAGGGAACAACGGGGGTAATGTTGCGCGTGGGCGCGGGTTTGTGCTGGGAGCTGGGGAAGCGCGGAACGACGGCAACGTGGTTACTGGTACGTTTTCAGTAAACGGTGTTATTGCTTCTATTTTATTTGATTCTGGTGCCGACTAGAGTTACGTGTCTTTAGAGTTTAGCTCCCAATTAGGGTTAAGTCCTACACTTCTTGTAATGAAACACATAGTAGAAATCGCGAATGGTAAAACAATCGAAGCTACGCATGTTCTATTTGGGTGTAAAATCGATCTTCTGGGTCAAGTTTTCGACATTGATTTGATTCCTATTACTCTTGGAAGCTTCGACGTGATTGTTGGTATGGACTGGTTGTCCAAGTATCAAGCGGAGATTCTCTGTAAGGAGAAGATCATACGTGTTCCCCTTCCCAGTGGGGAATTTCTATCAGTTCAGGGTCATCGCAGCGGGACCCCAGTCAGTATTGTTTCGGCAATGAAGGCCCAGAAGTATTTGCGTAAGGGCTATCCTGCTATATTAGCTCTTGTTACTGATTCATCGTCTGATGAAAGGAAGATCGAGGATCTTCCAGTTGTTCGGGAATATCCTGATGTATTTCCTGAGGAACTCCCTGGGTTACCTCCACATCGTCAGGTGGAATTCCAGATTGATCTCGCCCCAGCGGCAGCCCCAGTTGCTCGTGCTCCTTATCGTCTAGCGCCAGGAGAACTGCAGGAATTATCAAACCAACTCCAAGAGCTGTTGGATAGGGGTTTCATCCGACCTAGCTCTTCCCCCTGGGGAGCCCCAGTCTTATTTGTAAAGAAGAAGGACGGGTCCTTACGAATGTGTATAGATTATCGCGAGCTCAACAAGATGACGATCAAAAACCGTTATCCTTTGCCTCGTATTGACGACCTGTTTGACCAGTTACAAGGGTCGAGCTTTTACTCTAAGATCGACTTAAGGTCTGGTTATCATCAAGTGCGGGTCAGAGAGGAAGACGTTCCCAAAACCGCGTTTCGGACGCGATACGGTCACTATGAATTCTTGGTTATGCCATTCGGGTTAACCAACGCACCAGCGGTTTTCATGGACCTCATGAACCGCGTGTGCAAGCCATACCTTGACGACTTCGTTATCGTTTTTATTGACGACATTCTAATTTACTCCAAGAACAAGGAGGATCATGAGCGGCACCTACGCCTTATCTTAGAACTCCTGAGGAGGGAGCAGTTGTACGCAAAATTTTCTAAGTGTGATTTTTGGATACGGGAGGTACATTTTCTGGGGCATATAGTCAATGAGGTAGGCATACATGTGGATCCTGCCAAAGTTGACGCCATTAGAAATTGGGCGGCACCAAAGAACCCTTCGGAGGTGCGGCAATTTCTCGGTCTAGCAGGGTATTATCGCCGTTTCATTCAGAACTTCTCAAAGATTGCACAGCCACTCACCTCGTTAACACAGAAGAAAGTAGTTTACTCTTGGGGGACGAAACAGGAGGAGGCTTTCCAGCTTTTGAAACAAAGGTTATGCAGCGCACCCATCTTATCTCTACCGGATGGTACTGAGGATTTTGTAGTTTATTGTGATGCTTCGATTCAGGGTCTCGGTTGCGTGTTGATGCAACGCGAGAAAGTGATAGCTTACGCTTCTCGACAGTTGAAGGTTCACGAGAGGAACTACACGACACATGACTTGGAGTTAGGAGCAGTAGTGTTTGCGCTAAAGATCTGGAGGCACTACCTATACGGTACTAAATGCACTATCTACACCGACCACAAGAGCCTTCAGCATATCTTCGACCAAAGAGAATTGAATATGCGACAGCGTCGTTGGGTGGAATTGTTCAATGATTACGAGTGTGCCATCAAATATCACCCAGGTAAAGCTAACGTGGTAGCTGATGCACTCAGCCGCATAGAGACAAAGTCTAAACGTGTTCGCGCACTACAACTCACTGTGCTAGAGTTAAAGCGGAACACCAGAAGCCTTCGGGTCTAAGATAAGTATTCGCAGCTCGCAGCGGTGTACCTTAAAGAGGTGGTTACTAGGCACGGAGTGCCGACCTCTATTATTTCTGATCGAGATCCTCGTTTTACTTCGGAGTTATGGCAGGCTATGCATAAGTCGTTCGGCTCGCGTCTCGATATGAGCACGGCTTACCACCCACAAACGGATGGTCAAAGTGAACGCACAATTCAGACGCTAGAGGATATGTTACGGGCATGCGTTATTGATTTTGGAAAGGGATGGGAGAAGCATTTGCCGTTGGTCGAGTTTTCCTACAATAACAGCTACCACACCAGTATCAAGGCGGCCCCATTCGAGGCACTGTACGGGAGGAAGTGTCGTTCACCTCTTTGCTGGGCTGAAGTGGGTGATAGCCAGATCACAGGTCCTGAGATAGTACTCGAAACTTCAGAGAAAATCGTGAAAATCAGAGAACGTATGGCAGCTGCTCGTGATCGTCAGAAAGCCTATGCAGACAAGCGTGCCAAGGAGGTAGTGTTTGAAGTGAATGACCGAGTTATGTTGAAAGTCTCACCGTGGAAAGGGGTTGTGCGCTTTGGGAAACGTGGCAAGCTGAATCCACGATATGTTGGGCCGTTTAAGGTTCTGGAGCGTATTGGTAAAGTGGCTTATAGGTTGGAGTTACCTACTGAACTGGGTAATGTTCACGATGTATTTCATGTATCACAGTTAAAGAAGTGTTATGCTGACGACCCATTAACGGTACCTTTCCAAGAATTAAAGATCGACGACAAGCTGCAGTTTGTAGAAGAACCTATCGAGATCATGGATCGTGAGGTCAAAGTGCGTAAACACAGTCGTATTCCTATTGTGAGGGTTCGTTGGAACTCAAGGCGTGGACCGGAGTTCACGTGGGAGCGCGAGGATCAGATGAAATTAAAGTACCCTCATCTCTTTCCCAAAGACAGAGCAGAATCAAGCAAAACTGGTGAATCTCGGGGCGAGATTCCTTTTCAAGTTGGGGATGATGTAGCACCTGAGCAAATTCCGCAACAATCTTGATTCGTCACTTCGTTGTCCGTACCTACTTGTCAAATTTCGGGACGAAATTTCTTTCAAGTTGGGGATGATGTGACAACCCGAACTTTCAAGGTTAGTGTCATCTAACCCGAACTTTTGAGAGTTTTTGTTCTTTATTTTTTAATTTATTTATAATATTTTTAACCGATTATTATTTTCTTAGTATGCATGTCTTCATATTGATCTATAAGATTCTAAAAAACTGATCCTGAATTTATGTATTTGTCTTATTTCTTATAGAGTTGTGATGTTATTTGGTATTCCATTCAAAAGATAAATTTGTATGACATAAAGTTATTATAAGATTTGGTCATTTTATTAATGGATTTTATCCCGAATAGTCAGAAATTATTGTTTCATTTGCAGATTTGATTGTTTGACTCTTATTTATAAAGAAAGTCTTTTGAAGTTTGTCTTGTAATAAGTGGCATAAACTACATGTTTACATTTGGTTAACCTTTAGTCGAAACTATGTTTTACCTTTAAAATGGATCTTTTATGTCATGATTACTATCCTCTCGGAAGTATGCATTGTTTTATTTTAAATGTTAGATCTTAAATGAATGTTTTCATAGTTTACTGTTTTTATTCAGTGTTAGATTATTGTTTTACGGTCATTATAGATGTAATCTATAGATAGTTGAATATATTTTATACTATTTTTGTGAATTACTGATGTATTATTTTTTGATATTCATGTTATATTGTTTGAAACATATTTAGTAAAAAAATTCTCTTTATTTTTGTAGTATATGTTTTCCAAAACTGCATCTTTAACTGTAATTTCTCTTTTGGTTAAAATTTTGTTGTATGATGAATCTATATTTATATTTAATAATATTTCTAATGCTCACTTTCACTTAACTCTTTTTTCAGTTCAATTGCTGGTTGTGTTCATAATGGGAGACAATTCCGATGATGAGGTTCTTGAAATATCTCGTGATCAGTTCGTTCATAAAGTAGACGAGGTAAACTACTAATATCTATAAACACATTTTTTATTAATGGTTATATGGCAGTAATTATATTGCATATTGTCCTTTTTAGGCCTTACGTAAAGATTATGGCTTCTTTTTTTCACATGAAGAACCAAATGTCCACCAGGTAATCGTATATTTTTATAAATGTAGATTTTTACATAAAATTCATCTGATATTTAGCAATAACAGGTACTCATTTACATTATTTATCTTAATGTAAAATGTGGCATTTTAACAGGATATTTGCATTCAGCAAGAAGATGCTATCACCATGAAGGAGGGACTTGGAAAAACAAGTAAGGAGGAACTTGTAAGTTTAGAGATTTATACAAATAGTATTCATTTGTTAACAATAATATGGTATCATTTTGAAGATAACAATTTTTTTAATCATAAAGGTAAAGGAAAATATAAGGTCGGTTGGTAGTTCCAACTCTAAGAAGCGTTTACATGGAAAGAAATTCAGTGTGACAACCCGAACTTTCAAGGTTAGTGTCATCTAACCTCGTAAATGTTAATCTTGTATTACCCCTCTTACATTACGTTTTATTACACGTCGCGGTGAATGCCTGATAGTTGTTACTTGTTAAATCTATAAGTAAATGAGAATCGTTGCTCGCATGCTTGGGCCGCACTTGTTTGTTCACCAATCCGGGCCGCACACACACAAAGTATTCTGTACTGGGTACACGAGCCCAAGTTGAAAACCAAAGCCCAAACCGGACTCACCCTATGATTTGAATGTGCAAATCGGTTTAGTATAGCCCAAGTACATTGGCTTAGCTTATAATTACCCATAGTTTACGTTTAATTAGCATAATCATACTTCAAACCCTAAAACCTCTAAGTGTGGCGGCAGTAGTCAAGGGCCTCTCTCCCGTGACGTTATCTACTGGTTAGTGGCTCTCTTATTTGTCTTGTCCCAATAATCTTATATTATGTGTGTTTGTAACTTTGTTATGCATGAACTAGTGTATGTCTTTATTTATTTGATGGGACAAATCGGTGGATCATGGTTGGGACTTGTGTACTACAATGAAATAATGGTATTAGATTAGCAAATTAATAGTAAGTGGAGTGTTGGGATTTGGGTATATGTAAGTATAATGATAGTAAGGTTTGGTGGCTTAAAATCGGTCCAATGGGGCTGGACCATCTTGACCAAAATGACGGCTCATGTGGGAGGGGAATCAAGTTGAAAATTAAAGATCTTGGGTGACATAGAAAAACCAATGAAGTCAACTTGGCTGACAACAATAACACATGATTGGACCACTATTATAATGGTGCACATGATGATATGATTAGTTGTTTATGTGCTCACATGGTTAATTGTCGTTTTGATCATTGTTGTATACACAAAAACCGGAAACCGGAACACACCAACTATTATAACAGGCTGACCCATGAGCATGTAGACGGCTGCGTGACCTCGGGTCACCAGCCAAGTCCATTTCGCTGATTGGATTATCGAGCCGGATAAGTGGGCCGGACATCAACGGGACCGCAACTGGGTTGGGTTACGTGAATTATCGATGAAACATGGGTCAGCGGTCGGCTAGCTTGTATGGTACGGTTACTGGGCTGAGTACATGGGTTGGGTTCGTGTGACCTAATAGAAATGATTTATGTAGTTGTTAATTAGATGTTGTTGAAGTTCTTGATGATTGGAGTAGGCTGTTTGTATGTCAAAGATCACCTCAATTCATCGTATATGAGAATAGAATCTAATGACTTAAATGGTTGTGGTTATAAGATGAGTTCACCAAATGCTTTGAAACATTAATTAAGCCATGATTTAATATATATCGCGGATTGAGAATCGGGGCAACCCAACCGATCGGTCCACAACACTTGCTGAATCTGGGCCGCGAGGCTACACGAAATTCAGGTTGGGCCAGGACCCAAACCGGGGTAAATGTGATTACATGATTGTTATGTTACATGTTAGTAATGCTATGATGAGTTGTGTATGTAAATTAAACGGATATAGACATAAGGCTTGAATGCACCCTATGGACACGAAACTATTTGTTACAACTTATGTGATTGTATGAATCGTACTTATAATTATTTATTCTATGTGCACGAGAGATTATGATTTATGTAAACGTAAAAACTGATTAACACTGGTGGTCATACTAGGATCTGATTTACCAACTGTGAACGGACGTTTAATCTAACCGAGCAACCCGAAGGTGAGTTCACTACATTCGAGCATGCGTCCCAGTGGTTGGGGACAGTCAGTGGGTGTTCCATGGGGGGGGAATAAGGCTTTGGGTAAAAACGAGTATATTGGTTAATGATCTCACCTATCATCTTTTGTAAGTCCCTCATCGGGTATTAGTTAGTAGCGCTACTTAGGTTTGGCACCCTCACCCCGTGCCTGAAGAGGACGGAGGTGAACTAATGACCCAGTCTGGCCCAGTACTAGATAGGAGTACGTGGGAAGGGCAGTCCGTGAGCCGTCCGTGTTTGGAAATGAGATATTAACAATATTACTTGCATTGGGTATTAAACTGTTTTACATACACCGGGTAACAAACGTTTTCTAAAACTGTGAACTCGCCAGCTTTGTCTGATACGTGTGTTACATGCTCGCAGGTCCTTAGGTACTTTGAAAGCAGGAACTTGCTGGCTGGAGGGCGCGAGTGGTCATGGTTGCTCGAGGGATATATTATCAGACTTTTATTTATTATGTTTGTTTGGATAACGTTTATATTACGCTACATTAACGCTTCCGCTAAACGTATGGTTTTGAATAACGTATGTTGGGATTTTAGTATCTTTAAATAACGAAGCTTTATTTCAAACTTGTGATTCAATGTAATTGGTGGCTCATTGCTAGTCGTCACACGCCTAACAGGGACACTCCCTAGGTGGTAATTTTGGGGGTGTGACATTCAGAGAACACACTATTCCTGAAGATCCGGAGTTTTTGAACTTTACACGCAAAGGGGAATACAGGCTGGTATTATTTTTGCTCAATAAATCTTTAAATTTACATTATTTTTCGTTATTATTGGATGTTTAAGATTTAAACTGTTAAATAAACGTTGTTACATGCAGTGTCTTCCGGTCGGGGTATCAAACCGCGCTGGTTTTACAAAGAAGCTTCATACACTGAAGATTGAAAACCTGCAGGGGCAAGTTAGTACTTATGAAGTCAAACCGGAAAAAAACGGAAGTGCATTACGTTATTCAGTCATAAACTGGCCTGTATTTATGGCGGAAAATAATTTGAATGATGGCGACATGCTTGATTTCACTTATGTGACTTCAAAGAAAACCTTCATCTTAAAAAATGTCCGCTATGTCTAAGCAAAAGTGCACCTATCTTTTATAAACTGTCTTTATAAGAACTGTTTGGTCTTTGTTTTGGTAACTATCTTTTGAACATGTACCTATATGGACTTTTTTCTTAATAGACTTTTGTATGGTACCTAACTTTTGTGTATATGTTTAATGTTTATGTTTATGTTTATGTTTATGTTTGTTTCTACAACTAAAAATGTATATCAAAATTCCAGTAGGCTTTACTACTAAATATACTATTTAGTGTCAATTTTTGTATTGACATATGTTTGCTACTTATCCGTGTAATATTGATGATATAATATTTATACGTGATTTGATTATTGTAATTGATAACATACCAAAAATACAAAAAGTATACTTGGAAACCATGAAAATATATGTAGTTTTAAATTTGGAAAAACTTATCAACCATAAATCAAGATAATCTGTTGCAATTTAACTTGATATAGTATTAAATTGATTCCAAAAATATGTAAACCACTCTTTATATTGGAACGAAGAGTCGTATTTCTTTTCCTATATAAGCCTCATGTTTGTTGGTTTACTTAAGGTTTATACATTTAACAATTGGATCTTCTTCTTCTTCTTCTTATTGCAGTAACCTTAATCACATTTCCGGTGATGTCAAAAAGATCGAAAAATGAAATATTTTCTTCTTCATTACAAGATGTACAGAATGAGAACATTGCAAACTGTAAGTGCCATTTCATAAATTTATCGAAATAAAGTCTAAATTTAGAGATCAGGTTAGTTAATTTTTCATCTACCATTTTACAGTTATACTCATGTCGAAAAGGTCAAAGATTGAGTCTTCGTCTTTCGGCAACCAACCTTGCAATATAAACAATTCAAGTGGTAGCATTTTGTTTATCTTTCAATTTATTGATTATTAGGTAGATACATGGCTCAAACCATTGAAATATACTACTTTTTGTATGCTTTTATTATTGATGTTGCAGGTTGCATATCAAGGATTCCATTTTCAGACATTACTAATGGTATACATATAATCCACACATATATGCATAATCTTTTAACGTGCTGTTATAGTTGTTTGCTTTTTATTTATACTTTGTAATTTGTAATTTTCCAAAAATATGTAAACCACTCTTTATATTGGAACGAAGAGTCGTATTTCTTTTCCTATATAAGCCTCATGTTTGTTGGTTTACTTAAGGTTTATACATTTAACAATTGGATCTTCTTCTTCTTCTTATTGCAGTAACCTTAATCACATTTCCGGTGATGTCAAAAAGATCGAAAAATGAAATATTTTCTTCTTCATTACAAGATGTACAGAATGAGAACATTGCAAACCGTAAGTGCCATTTCATAAATTTATCGAAATAAAGTCTAAATTTAGAGATCAGGTTAGTTAATTTTTCATCTACCATTTTACAGTTATACTCATGTCGAAAAGGTCAAAGATTGAGTCTTCGTCTTTCGGCAACCAACCTTGCAATATAAACAATTCAAGTGGTAGCATTTTGTTTATCTTTCAATTTATTGATTATTAGGTAGATACATGGCTCAACCCATTGAAATATACTACTTTTTGTATGCTTTTATTATTGATGTTGCAGGTTGCATATCAAGGATTCCATTTTCAGACATTACTAATGGTATACATATAATCCACACATATATGCATAATCTTTTAACGTGCTGTTATAGTTGTTTGCTTTTTATTTATACTTTGTAATTTGTAATTTTAATTTTTTTTAGTTCGCAATCCTGATACCAATAAGGAAGCGAAAGAGAGACGAAGACAACGAAAAATGTATTTGGATTCTCGGAAATCTCAGTCCCTACGAACACACTCTAACGCTCTTAAGAATGTATCTTCAGGTAATAGTTGTAAACAAAATCTAACTCTCAAAGGAACGTACTTTGATGTAATAGTTTTAAAGTTAGATGAATTAATAATAATAATGTGACCACGAACGCGTCCTAAACATTTAAATATCTAAACCTTTTGTCCGTAATAACTTATAATCGTATAGTGATGTTGTATTTGGTAGATGACCATTAAAATTAAAGTAGCATTCCAACAGGATACATATACCAAAATATTTAAACAGGTAACATAAGCCAAAATATTCTAAAGTAGTTTTCCAACAGCTAACATAAACCAAAATATTTAAACAGGTTCCACAAAAACCATTGCTACATACTTATATACTTATTGCCAAAACCGTTTGTTAGCCAAAATTACCATATAAAATGGTTGTACGGTTTTGATCTATTGTTACGCCCTAACACGTTTTACCTTAAAAAATGACGCAGCGGAAAAGGGCTTTAAAATTTATTTCCTTATTAACGACATTACTTTCGCGAAGGTTCCAAATGCTAAAAATGTTAAACGTTCTATAAAAGAATTCACAACATTCATACTAAAATTTACATTTCTAGACGTTATACACTTCAGTTATATGACCGATCTATCCGTGCAATCCTTGCTCTTGACTCGATCTACGTCCGCTTCACTTTCTAAGTAGCAGAAGAAGTCCGTGTGGCACCTGTGGGCATCACATACAACTTAGTCATTAGTCAACGACATCATCATATAACATTAATCTCATATAATTAAATATTGAATAACGTTCGACAATTTAACATTAGTTCATCCAACTATCCTTACTCATCCTCTTATTTCAGGTAGAGCTTAAATTTCGTAAGAATCCGATATTCTCGTTCCTGCATTACATACCAACCTCAAACGCATAATTAGTAACGTTAAAACTCTACGTATTTAAATCATGCACACGTACCATCTTACATGCATACATTCTCCTCTACATACATACATACCTTTCTTACATCTTTACATACATGCATACGCTCATACATATCTTTAGACATACATACCCACACATCTACATACGTACATATCTTCCTACATCTTTACATACAATATTCACAAGGGTCTTAGACTTAGGTTTAAAGTCCATAAACATCTAAGGAACCGTAAAAAAAAAATCATGTTTGGAAAGTCCATCGTAGTCCACGGATAACAAACCGAAGCCTACGACACATAAATCAACTTAAATAACAAGAATTTAGCTTTTGAGACTTGGGGAGGCCGTCGCCGACGCCCCTAGGGCCGTCGGCGACGGGCCTTGCATTTACCCGTAGCCCAAAAATCCGTAGACAGGTAATTAACCCGTCAGCACAAAAACTGATTTTCCCTTGCCCGTCGGCGACGGCCCCCTACCCGTCGGCGACGCCCTCTAGTTTTTGCTGTTTTCTGCAGATTCGTTTCGTCGTCCGAACGCACTAAAACGCGCGTAACTTTTGAACCGTTTACCCGTTTGACCTCCCGTTTCTTCCTACATGCTTGTAAATTCACATTCTATCATATGAACTTAAAATCTTACCCCCGAATTAAGGAAATTCTTATCTTACATGCATTCGACATATTATCATTTTCTAATGATTCGACCCGTTCGTGCATTTATCAACATAATCTATTTATTTGACCTCAATCTCATATGAACTTTAATAATTTCATTGGCGCTTATCATAAAAGATTAAGTTCTCGGACGTCTTGCGTCCTTTTAACCCATTTTCACTCAAAAGCTTATTTTTGACCCGTTATGGGTATTTGCGCTTTAAGTGGACTATGACATACAAAACCCTATACTTCGCTTTCATACTTGACCAAAACATTACTCTAATCAATTAGCTTGTTTCCAATAGACATTTAAGGTTGTTTACCCGATATACCTATCAAGGGCGTTTTTGTCAACATTGCTCCATCCTTTACAACCAAGGACTTCCTTGCATATTTAACCAATCCTACCACTTAACTACAACTCTAACGCACATACCTTGCTCGGATCAAAGCTAAGATCCGTTTAATACTTCGTCAATTTCATACAACTCATTCCTATTTGACCTCAATTATCATACTTAATTAAGTTGCAAATAACTTTACATAAACAACTAAAAGTGATTGCGGAAATCACTTACCTCGTGCATCCGTATTCATATTTGTTTCTTCGCCACTTCTTGACCCGTTAGCCTTCCGTGCTTGATTCCGTCTCGACATGATTCCTATACTTCCATGTCATCGAAATCACATTCTTATTAGCATACATAATTGTACATGTTAACGATCATATCGATCGCATAATTCCTATTTGACTTTCATTAGTTACTTCTAGCAAGCATAATACATGTGACCAAATTCATATCATTTCAAACTCATGTAAACCATCATGTCATTGCATTAAACACACATTCGTCAAACACGCTCCATATAACCTACCTTAATCTTACAATTATGAAAACTCGTCTAACCATCCTTCTTATACACGGTTGACTTTTAGAAGTCAACGGTTCATTTAGTTTAACTTTCGACTTATCATTATATACCCGTAACATCATAATCGACTATACGGACGACAATACATACATTTTATCATACGATTGGGGTGCGTACCATCTTTTAAGCATAACGTACAACTAATTCATGCACAATCTTCTAAATTCATACATAGTTCATCAAATCCTTCTACTAATCAACATGTGGTATTTAAAATTAAACATCATACATATTATCATCACATTTTGTTCACTTCATCTAACAATAATTCACCATTTCTTATCCAATTTCTTTAAACACTCACACACATGTATGATTCCAAACATTGTTAACATAAGTAAATCATCAATTTACATTACATCATCTAAAACCCACTTCATAACTACTTATTAATCACTTACAAGTGATCTAATCTTAAGTTCTTCATAATTTCATCATACTTTTGATATGTGTACTACCTTGTAAGCATAGTGTACAACTAGTTCATGCATATCCTTCTAATCTCATACATAATTCATCAATTTCTTCCTTCTAATCAACATGAATCATACATGCATAAACATCAAACATACTAGTATCACATTTCTTTCAATTCCTCTCCTAAGAATCCATCTTACAAATCAAAATACATCAATTTTAAGCAAGAATTTAAACATAGATGATTTACCCATGTCATCATCTTCACCATAACAAACGGGTTTCACCCTTAAACATCAAATTAACCTAAACCATGCATAATCCATGTTCCAAATGATGAATCTAACACATACTCATGCTCAGTTTCACACAAATTTGCAATTTACAACATAACCCACTTCGTGCATAATCACCAATCTAACTTTTAAGACATACCTTGCGATCCCCTTGTGAAGGTGATCATTAATCTATGCTCGGTTATGAGTTAAAGCTTCATCTTGCCTTTCAATTTGAAGATTTTGAAGAAACTAGGGTTTTGACCCTCTTTTCCCTTCCTGATCATCGACACACACACGCACACTATGTGTGTGTGGTGTTTTAATTTTGTTTTATAAAATCAAGTTTCCCACTTAACGTTTTTGGTCCCTCTAGTATACATTCCATCATAATTGTTAAAAGTTTCATCCCTTAGCTTATCTAATAGACATTTAACTAAGTTTATTAACTTAGTTATTGTATCTCATTTTACTAACATGGTAACGAATTTAATAATTCGATATTTGGGGTGTTACAAGTCTACCCCCCTTAAAGAAGGTTTCGTCCCCGAAACCTTTCTCGTTCTTACTCTTACCCTTCTATTGTACTCATTCAATGGGCACATTACAACATAAGTCATTCGGGGTCTTTGCAAAAATCTTAATCATGAATAATTATGATCGTGCGCATTGTCCTTATCTTCTTAAATTAGTAATTTACTTTCATAATCACACGAGGTCAGGGTCTGGTCCAGAGCTCTTATTAGTGTCTTTTACTTTATATTGCTAGTTTCTAGTACATACTATAACTAGCATTTCATTCATTGAACTTATTCCAAATGTATACAATTATTACTCGTAAAGACCTAAGGTCACAACTAGTTTCTAGCTTCCTATTTAACCATATTACATTCATACATCTACTAATCAAAATAAATCAATTTATTTCATACTACTCATACATCATATGCTATCTTTTATTTTGTTCACTATGAGCTATCCTAAACATTCCATTACTATCATTACCTCTGATTAGCTTTAAGCTCATAGGAAGGGTCGATATATTATCATACGCCTACTGCAATCATTCAAAGGCGTATTATTACAACCAGAATCAACCTTCTTACACCTACTTATCTGTACTTAACATGAAGACTAAGCATTATTTCCATGCTTACTATTGTTATTTATGTCATGCGTATCTTTTCTACAATGTCTTGTTCAATTGAACATGGCCAACAAGCCGAGCATCAAGGTTAGCATTTCTTATCGATTCTTGCCGTCTCTTATATTCTATCAGAATTTCCACAGTTACGAGCTTTCAATTTCAATACCACTAGTTCGCATAGAAGTATTATTCAATATGTAACTTTCTATTTAACATCCACAAGTTAAACCAGTTACTAACCTCGCTAATTTGGCACGAGCCAACGTTTAACAACCCGAGTTGACTTGCTCCTTCACGATCCCGTATCTTAACAGGGTTGATCTTGTCCATCTGGTAACATGAGCTTCCATTCTTGAGCATACTTTCACTGTCCTAGGTAGCTTTATTGCATCATGATTACTGCCAATCTCATTATAAAATTTGGGATTTACACATTTCATTCGATCTCATTCAAACATGTTGTTTATCACATCACCTCATTTATATATCAATACTTTCTCAATTCCTTCTTAAGACATTAGTGTGTTAGACCTATTCATAACGGGTCAATACATGGCCATTACTTAATATATCATTCTTATTATTTATATATACCTACGTATCGAAGTACATGTTTGTACTCCTTTTCAATTCAGACATGCTTACGATCTCATCGCTTCACTGTTCCAGTGTTTCCTCGCAAACACTTGCCTTCCCGTTTTAAAAGTTAGTCATAATACTTATTTCGCTTACAATACTTAACATTTTAGTTCCATTTGCTCATATACTTTCATTCCTTTACACATTCGATTACCCAATTAAAGGGGTAATGGCATATACTCTCATAATGAGATTCAAGCATACCGCATACGACCCGGTCACATCGGGTTAATTGCTTTCAACATAAATCTTTCGTTCTATCCGTATAACGGATTGAACTTCATACATTCGTTATTGCATTCACGACCACCCGTTCTAAACGGATGGTACCGTATCCTTACTCGACTTGAACCGGTCGACTTGCATGGCTTATTATAGCATTCGCTATCATAACCAAATCCGCAAGGGATTTGCATCATTCGTATCTTTCATTCCTTGAATCCGTCTCGCGGACTCAAGCATTGCATTCGCATATTTCATTCCTTGAATCCGTCTCGCGGATTCAAGCATTGCATTCACATCTTTCATTCCTACAAGGTACTCTCAATCCCCCGAGAGTCCTACTACCCATTTCACCCACACGCCTAGCTGCTACCAAACTCTATCGGACATACCTGTAATAATTATCACGGTCTCACGAACGTCATACGTTTCTTGTGTACTGGCCAGGTACACATTCCACGTACTAGTTTCGTGCCTTCGCGTAATTGCCACCTTATGTCCGAAGAATTTAGTTTCGGCTCGTGTAACCTTTTCAAAACTTATTTATCATGTCGTTATTATATTTTGCTAAAAATTTTCTTTCACTTGCTTAATTATACCATTTCATATGCCCACACGTTAGGTTTACGTACCTGGGGTCAATTCGCCTTGTTACTTGCCTTGATGTCGGTCCTAGACCGCATCCACGGATCATCCCTTCCAAACAATTGCGCTTACCCTTCACATAACATACTATTAATTTCCTTAAATTACATAATCTAATACATACTTACATTTGCTTTTGCCTTTAGGCCTTGATCGAGTCTTGGATTGCACGGGTTCTGGTCACAAGAGCACACCGGTTTGAGTTCAAGTATTTACCTCCTTCTACTTGATTCTCTCAAACCAGGGCTCTGATACCAACTTGTTACGCCCTAACACGTTTTACCTTAAAAAATGACGCAGCGGAAAAGGGCTTTAAAATTTATTTCCTTATTAACGACATTACTTTCGCAAAGGTTCCAAATGCTAAAAATGTTAAACGTTCTATAAAAGAATTCACAACATTCATACTAAAATTTACATTTCTAGACGTTATACACTTCAGTTATATGACCGATCTATCCGTGCAATCCTTGCTCTTGACTCGATCTACGTCCGCTTCACTTTCTAAGTAGCAGAAGAAGTCCGTGTGGCACCTGTGGGCATCACATACAACTTAGTCATTAGTCAACGACATCATCATATAACATTAATCTCATATAATTAAATATTGAATAACGTTCGACAATTTAACATTAGTTCATCCAACTATCCTTACTCATCCTCTTATTTCAGGTAGAGCTTAAATTTCGTAAGAATCCGATATTCTCGTTCCTGCATTACATACCAACCTCAAACGCATAATTAGTAACGTTAAAACTCTACGTATTTAAATCATGCACACGTACCATCTTACATGCATACATTCTCCTCTACATACATACATACCTTTCTTACATCTTTACATACATGCATACGCTCATACATATCTTTAGACATACATACCCACACATCTACATACGTACATATCTTCCTACATCTTTACATACAATATTCACAAGGGTCTTAGACTTAGGTTTAAAGTCCATAAACATCTAAGGAACCGTAAAAAAAAAATCATGTTTGGAAAGTCCATCGTAGTCCACGGATAACAAACCGAAGCCTACGACACATAAATCAACTTAAATAACAAGAATTTAGCTTTTGAGACTTGGGGAGGCCGTCGCCGACGCCCCTAGGGCCGTCGGCGACGGGCCTTGCATTTACCCGTAGCCCAAAAACCCGTAGACAGGTAATTAACCCGTCAGCACAAAAACTGATTTTCCCTTGCCCGTCGGCGACGGCCCCCTACCCGTCGGCGACGCCCTCTAGTTTTTGCTGTTTTCTGCAGATTCGTTTCGTCGTCCGAACGCACTAAAACGCGCGTAACTTTTGAACCGTTTACCCGTTTGACCTCCCGTTTCTTCCTACATGCTTGTAAATTCACATTCTATCATATGAACTTAAAATCTTACCCCCGGATTAAGGAAATTCTTATCTTACATGCATTCGACATATTATCATTTTCTAATGATTCGACCCGTTCGTGCATTTATCAACATAATCTATTTATTTGACCTCAATCTCATATGAACTTTAATAATTTCATTGGCGCTTATCATAAAAGATTAAGTTCTCGGACGTCTTGCGTCCTTTTAACCCATTTTCACTCAAAAGCTTATTTTTGACCCGTTATGGGTATTTGCGCTTTAAGTGGACTATGACATACAAAACCCTATACTTCGCTTTCATACTTGACCAAAACATTACTCTAATCAATTAGCTTGTTTCCAATAGACATTTAAGGTTGTTTACCCGATATACCTATCAAGGGCGTTTTTGTCAACATTGCTCCATCCTTTACAACCAAGGACTTCCTTGCATATTTAACCAATCCTACCACTTAACTACAACTCTAACGCACATACCTTGCTCGGATCAAAGCTAAGATCCGTTTAATACTTCGTCAATTTCATACAACTCATTCCTATTTGACCTCAATTATCATACTTAATTAAGTTGCAAATAACTTTACATAAACAACTAAAAGTGATTGCGGAAATCACTTACCTCGTGCATCCGTATTCATATTTGTTTCTTCGCCACTTCTTGACCCGTTAGCCTTCCGTGCTTGATTCCGTCTCGACATGATTCCTATACTTCCATGTCATCGAAATCACATTCTTATTAGCATACATAATTGTACATGTTAACGATCATATCGATCGCATAATTCCTATTTGACTTTCATTAGTTACTTCTAGCAAGCATAATACATGTGACCAAATTCATATCATTTCAAACTCATGTAAACCATCATGTCATTGCATTAAACACACATTCGTCAAACACGCTCCATATAACCTACCTTAATCTTACAATTATGAAAACTCGTCTAACCATCCTTCTTATACACGGTTGACTTTTAGAAGTCAACGGTTCATTTAGTTTAACTTTCGACTTATCATTATATACCCGTAACATCATAATCGACTATACGGACGACAATACATACATTTTATCATACGATTGGGGTGCGTACCATCTTTTAAGCATAACGTACAACTAATTCATGCACAATCTTCTAAATTCATACATAGTTCATCAAATCCTTCTACTAATCAACATGTGGTATTTAAAATTAAACATCATACATATTATCATCACATTTTGTTCACTTCATCTAACAATAATTCACCATTTCTTATCCAATTTCTTTAAACACTCACACACATGTATGATTCCAAACATTGTTAACATAAGTAAATCATCAATTTACATTACATCATCTAAAACCCACTTCATAACTACTTATTAATCACTTACAAGTGATCTAATCTTAAGTTCTTCATAATTTCATCATACTTTTGATATGTGTACTACCTTGTAAGCATAGTGTACAACTAGTTCATGCATATCCTTCTAATCTCATACATAATTCATCAATTTCTTCCTTCTAATCAACATGAATCATACATGCATAAACATCAAACATACTAGTATCACATTTCTTTCAATTCCTCTCCTAAGAATCCATCTTACAAATCAAAATACATCAATTTTAAGCAAGAATTTAAACATAGATGATTTACCCATGTCATCATCTTCACCATAACAAACGGGTTTCACCCTTAAACATCAAATTAACCTAAACCATGCATAATCCATGTTCCAAATGATGAATCTAACACATACTCATGCTCAGTTTCACACAAATTTGCAATTTACAACATAACCCACTTCGTGCATAATCACCAATCTAACTTTTAAGACATACCTTGCGATCCCCTTGTGAAGGTGATCATTAATCTATGCTCGGTTATGAGTTAAAGCTTCATCTTGCCTTTCAATTTGAAGATTTTGAAGAAACTAGGGTTTTGACCCTCTTTTCCCTTCCTGATCATCGACACACACACGCACACTATGTGTGTGTGGTGTTTTAATTTTGTTTTATAAAATCAAGTTTCCCATTTAACGTTTTTGGTCCCTCTAGTATACATTCCATCATAATTGTTAAAAGTTTCATCCCTTAGCTTATCTAATAGACATTTAACTAAGTTTATTAACTTAGTTATTGTATCTCATTTTACTAACATGGTAACGAATTTAATAATTCGATATTTGGGGTGTTACATCTATGGTACTAACCCCATTATTCTTCGATTACATCCCTAACAAAGAGTGTAGGCATATCCTGATACCACTCTAAAACGCAAAGATAACCCTTCTTGATGTTGTTTTCACGAACCCATGCTTGCCATCCCAATACACTAAACCTATTTTTCTTTTTTCCTCTTTTTGGTTCAGCCATGACGTTCAAATTTGTTTCGACACCACGCCTATTTTGAATGGTCACCTTTCCGCAGTGATCGATTCCCATGGCTTTTGCGACCTTTACCGGTATCCGCTAAAAATGCCAAAAAAGTATTCAGACTGTAATGATAAAGAGACTAATGACACCATAGAACAACAACAGTTAACTTAGTATACAAATAATCTAACTAACTACTTACAAAACGTGAACAAGAGGAGGGCATGAAAATGATATTTGGTTCTGGTGCGTTCCAGTCAATTTCTTCCGAAGTGAAAGATTCGTCTGAGTCCGAATCTATTAGCAGTATCACTTCCTTTTCTTTCTTTTGTTTCTTTCGCTCATTTGAAGAACGCGCCATTGACTACATATAATTATTTGGATAAATACTAGATGTTGATTATCATAGAACATGTCGATTTAGGAAAAATCCCCAAATTTAGTAAAAATTGTGTGTAACACTTATGCTAAACGAATATACATATCAACAACAATCCTAACCAAAAAACCTAAAACAAACAATAACAGATGTACAGAAAAGAATCAATGAATAATAATAATAATGCCCCAACGATAAATATGTTCAATTCGAAACCCTAAACCGACCTAACCGATAAAACAAACAAAACAAAACCAATAACTGGAACAATAACGCTAAATCAAGATCAGAAAACCTGTAATTTCGCTCAGAACAAACGCAAATCTATAGAATTTGATGAAACGACGAACTGGATGCCGTTAAATACTAGATGTTGTCTATCACAGAACATGTCGATTTATGAAAAATCCCCAAACTTAGATCGCAAATCTGTAACACTAATGCAATTAAAGATCTAGGTTATGTGAGAACATCAGTTGGAATCGTACCTGTTACTGATTTCTCTTTCTATGCTGATAATGTGAATGCCGAACAACTGAACCAGTTTGTATGCTTATGAAGTTAGGTATTATATAAAGGGGCAATATAGAAAGAGATAAGAATCACTGTATATGTATAGATATCTGATATCGGATATGACTATTAGATTTATAAACACAATTCTTACTTTATTTGATTTACAAAAATAATCCCTATCTTTACTTAATTTTTGCAAAGTTATATATATACACTATAAAATCTATTTGTTTACTTAATGTAATTAAATTATACATATAAAACCGGTTGATTTATAATAAAAAATAATAATTACAACATATTATTTTATAGTAAAATGAAACAGGGAATTTATAGTTCTACAGTGATTCACTATAAAATATAAATGTTACTAATACATATATAAGTTAAGAACTTACAAATCATTTTCACTGCCGGAAAGAAAGAAACATATCAGTTCTGGTCCATTCCCAATCCATTTTTTATGTCGTCGTTCAAACTACTGCAGATTGTAATATGCTACCAAACTGCAATACAACTTCATTTCTGTTACTCCTTTGTCAAATAACATGCCATTGTATTACACATTAGAGTTACCTATTTTCGAATACTTTAATTGTATTTATACATCAAATTGTATTTATACACATGTATTGTATTTATACACATGTATTTCCTATTATCTCAGATGTCCAGCATCGAACACCTTTGGGAAACATTTCAAACGGTATTATTTAACTTTTTATCTTAATAATATTTACATTTTCAATTTAACCCGTACCATTAATATTTCATGTAGCTTATATGTGTTTTATATTTAATCATTGTCTGTAAGTTTTCATCCCTAAACTTACTCAAGATGAGAGTAAGGAGAGGCGTAAACTGAGAAAATTATACATCCATGGTAAACATTATAGCATGCAAAAAGGTACATCACAATCAATAGATGTTATAACATCTACTTCTGGTTCATTATCCATTCCGCATGACATGGTCAATGTTACAACAGAGGCGTCCATTGAATATGGAGGTAAAACTTTAATAAATGTTTAAAGTAGGATACTATTTTTAACAAAAATTTTATTTATTAATTGGATAATGTTTATATGTTAATTATCTGTTTTTTTATAATATTACAGTTTTTAACCCGAGACTTCTTCAAAATGACTACAAAGAGAGACGGAGGTTAAGGAAATTATATTTAGACAGTAAAAGATCTACAAGTCTACAACAACGAAAATTATACCCTTCCAATACTTTATCATCTTTTACTGATTTAATATTGATATCTTTCAACACGCACAATGTTACTCCTATAACGTCGGTTGTACCTACAAGTAAAAATTATATTTACCGAATAATGCAAATTTAATTTCAAATACAATATATATGTTTTAAAGAGTTAATAAGTTCGAGTATATTATGTTATTTAGGTAATGTTAGTTGTCTTACAAACAACTTGACTACTCCAATAAACATTCGTCGTTTTTCTCTATCTTCAAACATCACAACTTCTAGCAACACATCTACTATTCTCGAAAGTTCTTCTTTACAGAGGATGTCACCAGGAAAACGTAAGTTATTAAGTAAATCACGACTTACATCTCCTATACCAATGATTGACTTGACGACAGAGGAAACTACAGATGAGGCAATTTACAAAGGAGTTTCAACAGGTATAATCACAATTACTTTATTTATTGAATTAATTAAATAGTATATATTATTTTTATATTTATATTACTTCGTAAAGTAATATTCTTTTTTTCTTCAACTAACTTTACAGATTATTTCGACCATGGTGACCAATGTATTAGTTGTTAAGTAAATCACGACTTACATCTCCTATTTTTTTTATTAATATTGATGTTTTTTGACACTCCGCTTTTTTTTAACCAGTCGTTCCAAGGATACCTCTTCCTCAAGTGTGGCTGAACTTGATAGTAAACTGATTGAACATATAAAATGTGTTTTAGATTCAGAAAATCAGTTGGTAAAAGCTTATAGGATGGTTAGAGACTGTTTTCATGAAAACCCTGATCTTAATCTCAAGCTTCGTCTAATTGGTATTAGAGAAAAGGATGGACGAACGTATAATTTACCAACCTGTGGTGAAGTTGCTGCTCTAATTGTGGGGGATATTGCCAACACAATCAACAATAGAGATATAGTTATTGAAACGCAGACGGGTACTTTGAAACGAATTAGTGAATTGCATCCTTCATACCTTGCACTTCAATATCCTATTTTGTTCCCTTATGGAGATGATGGTTACATAATTGACATCCCTCATCGAGGTGTCGTAGACGTAATCAATAAGAAACGTCCAAATTGTACAATGAGAGAGTTCTTTGCATATCGTGTGCAAGCAGAATTAATCAGTTTTCATTGATTCTAAATTCAAGGAGACTCTTCCAACAATTCTTGGTTGGTGCGTATACTATGATTGAGAGCGAAAGGCTTAACTACATACGACTTCAACAAAAGAATCTAAGGTCAGATAGCTATGAAAGTCTATGTGAATTAAGAAATAAGGGCCAGCAAGACATATCTAAGGTTGGAAAACGAATCTTTTTGCCTTCTTCGTTTACCGGTGGCGCTAGATATATGATGCAAAATTATTTAGATGCCATGGCTATCTGTAAGTGGTTTGGTTATCCGAATTTTTTTATAACCATCACTTGCAATCCAAAGTGGCCTGAGGTTAAAAGGTTTCTTAGAGACACAAATCTTAAACCTGAAGATAGGCCCGATATACTGAGCAGATTGTTTAAAATAAAGTTGGATTCAATTTGCAAAGATTTTAAAGAACGACATCTATTTGGAAAAGTTGCAGCAGGTATTTTATCAAATTGCTTTTTATATACATATTAGATTATTTAAATCTACTAATGATTTCTTTTTGTACAGTTGATTACACAATCGAGTTTCAAAAGAGAGGATTGCCTCATGCCCACCTATGCTTATTCTTGGAAAATGAATCCAAACTTCCGACGGTAGACCATGTTGATCCATTTATAACTGCAGAAATCCCTGATGAAGATGAAGATGCAGAATTATATGCGCTTGTGAAAGACTATATGATTCATGGTCCATGTGGTAACGCTAATTTAAGTTGTCCATGTATGGTTGACAATAAGTGTTCGAAGGGTTTTCCAAAGAAATTTCAAGATCATACTACACCGGATTCAAATGGATTCCCAATATATAGAAGAAGAGATAATGGTGCTTCTGTAGTAAAAAATGGAATCGACTTAGACAACCGAAGTGTTGTGCCATACAACAAAAAACTTTTGAAACGGTACCAGGCACATATAAATGTTGAGTGGTGCAATCAAGCCGGATCAATTAAATATTTGTTTAAATATATAAATAAAGGCCCTGATAGAGCAACCGTTGCTGTTGTACAACATGATAATAACAATGAAGAACTAGAACAGGACGAGGTCAAAGAATATTATGATTGTAGGTATCTCTCAGCTTGTGAGGCATCTTGGAGGATCTTCGCCTACGATGTGCATTACAGGACTCCTTCTGTTATAAGGCTGCCTTTCCATCTTCCCGGAAAACAACCTGTTGTTTTTGGACCCGACGAGGATATTAATCAAGTCCTTAACAAACCATCTGTCAAAGCATCAATGTTTCTTTCCTGGATGGAACGTAACAAAGACCCGAATGACACAGTGGCCCGTACACTTACATATGTTCAGTTTCCAAGTTGGTATGTATGGAAGCTTGATAAACGTTGTTGGGAACCTAGACAAAGACATAAGTCAATTGGGAGAATTCACGCTGTAAGTCCGTCTCTTGGGGAAGCCTATTTTTTAAGAATTCTTCTTAACAAAGTGAAAGGACCAAAATCTTTTGATGATATTAAAACAGTTGATGGTAAGGTATATGATACATTTAGAGATGCATGTTATGCACTCGGTCTTTTGGACGATGACACAGAATACAATGAGGCAATCAAGGAAGCAAATGAAACAGGATCCCCTTCGTATCTTCGTAATTTATTTGCTACTTTGCTATTAACAAATACGTTATCCAGACCGGAGGTTGTATGGGAAAGCACATGGAGATACATGACAGACGACTTTATCTACAGACTTAGAAAATATCATCGAGTTCCAGGTAATTCTTTTACACAAAATGTTGATCTTCTCCCCTTTTTTTTGTTTTTGGTTGTGATACAAAAAAAAAAAAAAAAAAAAAAAAAAAAACTATTTCGGTTTAAAGAAAACATGGTTTTGTGTTTCATTTATGATATATGGTTTGGTTCATTAAATATTTTTTGATTACATAATATTTTTTTTTCATTTTTTACAGCTTTATCAATTCCAGATGAGCAGCTTAAAAACTACGTTTTGAGTGAAGTTGAAAAATTCTTAGCTAGAAACAACTCATCACTCAAAAGATTTGAGACAATGCCGTACCCAGATAATGCGTCTATGTCTGATTCAGACAATCGTTTGATTAACGAGGAGCGTATCTACGACCAAACCAATCTTGAAATTGAATTTAATAATCAACTGGATTTGCTAACTGAGGAGCAACGGTCAGTTTTCCAACAAATAATCAACGCAATTGAGGGTAACAAAGGTGGGGTTTTTTTTGTGTACGGCTATGGTGGGACCGGGAAGACCTTCTTATGGAAGACATTATCTGCGGCAATCAGATCAAAAGGTCAAATTGTATTAAACGTTGCTTCCAGTGGGATCGCTTCGTTGTTATTGTCTGGTGGCAGGACCGCGCATTCCAGGTTTCGTATTCCATTGAATCTTACAGAGGATTCAGTTTGTAATATAAAACCTGATGGAGATGTAGCTAGACTACTACACGAAACAAACTTGATTATATGGGATGAAGCGCCTATGGTCCATAAGCATGCATTCGAAGCGTTGGATAGAACAATGAACGACATTTTCAATATCGACACTTCCAACAGATTAAATATCCACTTTGGAGGAAAGGTTATTGTTTTAGGAGGCGATTTTAGACAGATCCTTCCTGTTGTTCCAAATGGTGGAAGACAAGAGATTGTCAATGCCTCATTAAGTTCGTCTTATCTGTGGAATACATGTAAGTTGCTGAGACTAACAAAAAACATGAGGTTAACAGTTGGAAGTTCAGCATCGGATGCTGAAGAAATAAAACAATTTGCAAAATGGCTTTTGGATATAGGTGAGGGAAATGTTGGTGGTCCAAATGATGGAGAAGCATCAATTGAAATACCAAGCGATCTTCTGATCACTGATACATCGGACCCCATTTCAACTTTAATTGATTTTGTGTATCCTTCAATTCTTGAAAACTTCAACAATCAAAATTATTTCAGTGAGAGGGCTATACTTGCAGCTAAGAACGAGGTTGTGCATGAAATTAATGATCGGTTGTTGTCACTATTCCCAGGTGAAGAACGAGAATATCTTAGTTTAGACAGTCTTTGTCAGTCTGAAAATCCAAACGCTACACAACAAAAACTATACTCTCCTGATGTGCTTAACGGTCTTAAAGTATCCGGCTTACCTAATCATAGGCTAGCACTAAAAGTAGGCGTGCCGGTGATGCTCTTACGTAACATTGACCAACAAAATGGTCTTTTCAATGGTACACGACTACAGGTCAAAAAAATGTATAACCGTGTAATAGAAGCCGAGATAATATCCGGAGGGAACATAGGCACTCGCACTTATATACCAAGGATTAGTTTGATACCTTCTGATAAAAAAATTCCTTTTGAGTTTCAAAGGAGACAATTTCCGTTGGCTGTTTGTTTCGCAATGACTATTAACAAGAGTCAGGGACAATCACTGTCTAGAGTTGGTCTGTATCTGAAACAGCCAGTTTTCACCCATGGTCAGCTGTATGTTGCTTTATCGAGAGTTAAAACCAGACAAGGAGTTAAACTTCTGATTTTCGACAATGACGGCAAACCTACTAATAAAACGACAAATGTAGTTTACAAAGAAGTATTTCGTGACTTGTGATCTCCATGTACTCATTCATCGTTTGATCATTCACTCCATGTAACTGTTCTCTAAAATGATCCATAACATTTTTTTGAAGTCATTTAATGTTTATTTTTTGTTGTTTTTTAATCAATTTTGTTAACATAATACAAAACATGTATACTCATACACACACTTAAATATTAACCTAAAATTCTACATAAATAAACAGTACGTTCACTTATAATTCGCTATCCATTATCTTCCATAAACATAATATTACACAAATTTGCATCATCATGTATCTCGAGATATTACATTATTTGTCTCATTGTAGTTTACTATTTATTATTACTTGAACGGTTATTTAATTCAAACGATTACTTCAATAAATTAAACTTATTCATTTGTGTTTTAGTCCACCCGCGAACCTTGCGGGTTCTTAAACTAGTCTATACTATATAATAAAAGAAACGTGTTTTGAGACACTTGTCATTCTCTCATTTAATTGATTAAAATTATTAATAATACTAAAAATAATAATATTTAATCTAAATTAATATAAACTCTTATTATTAATAATATTTAATCAAATCTAAAATCTAATCTAATACAAATTTTTATTATCAATAATATTTAATCAAATCTAATAAAAATTCATATGAATTCCAAAGTTGATGTTAACTTTCAAATAATTAAAAAAAATCCGCCTAACATCACAAATGTTTGTGTTAAATTCGATTAATTAATTTGTTCAACAATTACTATTATCTTTATCATTCAGTACGGTTAACCGATTTATCATAATAAAACCTCCCACCTATTCAATCATATGATTTTTCAATCTTATATTAACGAAATAAATAAATATTAATATTCAATCTTATTCTACTTTAAATATAAAAAACTCCGTTAGTTTTTTAAATATATTTTTTTATTTGGTATATAAAATCATATTTATTAAACCCATGTAATACACGGGGGTTTTTAAAAATATATTTTTTTTTATTATTTGGTAAACAATGTTACATATATAATATTACATTTATTCAACCCGTACAATACATATGTTTCTTATTGATATAACTTATTTTATTATTTAATATATAAAATTATATTTTTTCAACCCGTGCAATAAAGGAGACTTTAAATTTTGGTATATAAAATTCATTTATTTAACCCGTGTAATACACGGGGTTATAACCTAGTCTTTTAATATTTGTTGTGTGTCCATTTACAGAAATATTACATTTTTTTTTCCAAATAGTTTGGACTTGTGCAATTACGGTCATAAATGACCATAAAGTATCTTATGAGTTTTATGAACAATATATTGTTAGCATTTATAGCTTATACATCAGCGTTTATTATTCCATATATAAGTTTGCAACTTTTTTGTGCAATACCACTTGTACATTGTGCTTCAAGAGTTTTTCAAAAAAAAAAAACTTGATTTTTTTACTTTTAACCAAAATCTTTTTACCTTTTTCAATTTTAACCTTACCTAATTTGTTTTTTTTTTAACTTTAACCAAAAACATTTCATTATTTGCAACTTAACTACGCAACTTTTGTCACTTATACTTTTCATCTTTCGCAAATTTTCGTTTTACGTATAGCTCTAAATTTTTCGAGTTAATACAATGCAACGTGCATGTGTGGTTCAACGTTTTTACCTCTATTTTTCCATGTTTGATAGGTTCGTCGCAACACACGTATCCTAGGTCGAGTCAGTGTTGGTGGTCGATGACGGTTGTGTGACATTAGTACTATCTGACACACCGTTTTACGCTCCGCCTCAACGCGGGGTGGTTATACATATGGTTGTCGTAACGCTGGCTTTGGGGGTTTTCCAAAAAAAAGTGCTTTTTTTACTTTTCACCCGAAAGTATTTCATAAATTACTTTTAACCCAAAACTATTTGTTTTTTTTTTTACTGTTAACCCAAAAATTTTTATCTTTTGCAATATATTCTCATAACTTTTTTTTTACTTTCAACTTTGGTCCTTTATAGTTTTCATTTTCCGCATTTTTTTTGCTTTATGCTTGGTTCTAAATTTTGTGACTTAACACATCGCAACGTGCGTCTTTGGTTTAATGTTTTTACGTTTCGTTCTAAATTTTGCGAGTTAACACGACGCAACGTGCGTGTGTGGGTGAACGTTTTTACATCGTTTATTTTCTCCCGTTTGACAGGTTTAACATAATATGCGGGTCATAGATTGACTTAGTTATATCTAAAGAATCCCCGCCGTATTGCGGCGGGTCGCAATCCTAGTTCAATAAAAGTTACAAATATTGTACGATATCCATTCTCTAATCTATATATATTAATAAAGGAGATGATTTGGGCTATTTGTCCTTGAATGGTGAAGCCAAATTGATGATGTGGCAACTTATTGTTGAATAGATGGTGATTTTGGGAGGGAATTCCTTTTATTCTTTGTACACAAACAAAAACCACTATTTGGACGCGGGATCCGACTAAATTCGGGTCGGATTTATGGGTAATATGGATCCTATAAATCCTATAAACAAACTTTTTTGACAAACCCTAGATTGGTATGTTCTCTCTTCTTCAATACGCTGGTTCTTCTCATTCTTCGCCGCCGATTCATCATCCAAAACTGATCCATCATCCAAACCCGATTGGTAAGTTATCTCTCGATTCACTTCTTCCTTCTTTGGGGTTAGGGTTTAATTGCTTTGAGATTAAGAGTTGTTAGATGTTTTTTTACAATTGGATTATTTGTTTGAGATTAAGAGAGTTTGTAGTTGTTAGATGTTTAAATTAGGTTTAATTTTGGTTGAAATAATTATTACGGGCTGTACAATTAAAAACCTCAAAAGATTCACCAACAGAAAATGCCAATATTTTACAAATCATTATGGCCATTATGTGCAGGCTACGCTTAAGCTTAAACCTGGTGGATTTTTTGTTTTGAAAGACAACCTTGCAAGATCTGGTACTGGGACAGGTGTAATCTCCCTATTTTATTTTAATTATATTGTATTTTTATTAGATTATACAGTAAAGTTCAATGTTTTGTGTTATACCTTAGTGTTACATGGTGATACTTTTACCTATTGTTTCTAAATAGTGCACATAAGACAGTTTGTACGATTTTGATGAATGTTTGAAGTGGAATAAAATAAAAGTGGGAGCAATCTGCTCATCAATCCAGGTAATTTTTCTAAATGTTTCTTTGGGTAATCGACCGAGTATCTCAGTATTATAAATTGATGGGGTTTAATGGTTTCTTACATCACCTTATGTAATTCTTCGTGTTCTTGCTTATTAAGTTAGGACTTAGGGTTTTTGTGGATTGTTGATTGTTTATAGGATTATTTGTGTGAAACTGTTGTAGGGTTGATTTGAAATTCTTTATATGTTGGGTGAATTTATGTCAAATAACAATGATGGAGCAAAAAGTACGTCTGGTGGGATGAGCTTGACTTTGGTAGGTCCTAAACAATTTTGGTGGAGGTCTTGCTGGGATCTTTTTTATTTTCTTTATGTTCTTGAATGAGCTGTGTGTTTATGAATCGAACGTAACAAAACGGAAACTCCAGTTTCTTCTCTTTCTTCTGAATCGAATGTTGGTTTAGCTAATTCAACAGACGATCAAGTTCAACCACCAACACCTAATGAATATGATCATCAACTAGAGCCATATGTATTCAGATGTTTGTCATGCTTCAGCATTTTAATGCCCACAGGTATCAGTCTCATCTATCTATCTATCTTTTTTTTTCTTTTTTCAGTTTTTGTGTTTTTATATAAATTGTTTGATGTTGCAGGAAATGGGTTTAAGTTATTTCGCGGCTTTGGAAATAAAAACAATGAAGAAAAAAGTGAACTTTCTCTGAAGGAAGTGCCTTTAAAGAAAAGCTGGTTTTCGAACATATTTAAATTGGAAAAGGTGGAGAATAATGTCACTGATCTTAACGTTTCAGTAGCCGTTCAGAGTTTAGATATGAAAAATAATGCTGGTGGAGTCTCTTCTCTATCTTCTAACCTAAATCCGTCAAATGCAAGAAGCTAACGCACATATCTCCAACGGTACAACAGATTTGGAAAAAAGTCAACTTTCGTTAGATAAAGTTTTAAGAGAGAGCAGCGGTCAGTAAATTTATTCAGAACATATATTCGGTTCAAATAAGAACCAATAAAAATCTAATCAACGTGAAAACAATATAGTGTATTAGTGAACACATTATTCGAGTGCAGTGACATTTTCGTAATTAACGTAAAACCATGTGTATTCAGTATTCACCAGTGAATACACTATATACAAATGAATCAAATTTTGACTTGACGTGTTTTCACGCTACTTACGAAATTGCCACTGAGTAATAAAAGCTTCATGGAACAGATCTGACGGCCACATGTGTGTGTGTGTGTGTGTGTCTGTTTTAGTAAACTTATATAAAATCTACTTTGACTATGTTTTAAGTCAAATTACATGACAATGATATTTGACCATGGTATGATTATGAAGTTTCAGTTCAAGCACCAAATGCTATGCATGAAGTTTCACAACACGTTGTTCAGAACAATGTTGAAATTCATCTTGAAGAGCCTCTGACTGTCAACAAGGATGTCTTAACAGACGGTCAACAAGTTAATCTTCTCGAAGATGTGAACAACATTGAATGGATTATATTTGTTTAGCGTCTCTTATTTCGCTGCATGAACAGGACACGTTTTCTAACTTTCGCTCTCTATGTGTTTATTAGTTGTTCATTGTTCTCATGTCATTGCTTTTGGATTTTCGGGGATGATAACGTAGGTCATCGCCGGTTTTCAGGTGAGTTTATGTTGCTTTTCATTTCCTCTTTGTGACATCATGTATAAAGATGACATGGACAAATTGCTTGCTGTTTAGTTAGTGTATTACTAAATATTGGATTCGTAGGTTTATCAAGTTTACACTACACTCTGGTTTAGTGGTTATGCATATTCCTTCGTTTTAGGAGGCAGTGGTTTGACTCCTGCTTACGGTTCTTTTATTCAAAAGTTTTTTCAGTTTTGCTTTTTATGTATGCCAATGTTGCTTCTTTTTATATGTGTTCTCTCAACATGTGTCTGGTTTTAAAGTATATAATTTACGTATGACCTCATAAAGCATCTTGAATGAACTTGAGTTAGCTTTGATTTTTAAAGTATTTGATTTATGTATGACCTCATATAGTATCCTGAATGAACTTAAATTTTGTTGAATAATAGTTGGGAATCAATTGTTTTTCTGTCTACTTCTACCTAATACAGATTAGATAATTGTTGATTAGTTGTATAGAATTAGGATTCATCATTAATTTTTGAAAATGATAGATTAATATAAAATTATGCCCACTATGGGATTTGAACCCACCCCCTTTCGGACCAGAGCTTAATTCTGGCGCTTTGGACCACTCGGCCAAACTGTCACATGGTTATAATATTTGAAGAAACTACTTTAGAATATAAATGGGACAGTACAATAAGTTAACAATAAATGAAAGATAGATTAAGAAAAAACATTGACAGCTCTGGGATTTAAACCCACACGCTTTCAAACCAGTGCCTAAACCTAAATCTGGCACCTTATAGGCTTATACCATTCGGCCAAACGGTCTACTGTTTATAGCTTTTGGAGAAATTCATAAATTTTAATATCATATGTGTGTGACAGTTCCATAATTTAGGTGAATCTGACCTGTTTGACCCTTTCAACCCTTTTGACCTGGTAAAGATAGAAATAGAACATACTCGAATCAGTTCAAAAGTAAACGGGTCAAGATTGCCATAAGTACATTAATATGAATGATTTGGTTTGTGATTATTTAGGTAAACGGGAGTGGATAGTTTGTTGGCGTTGCTGAAATGATGGGGCTTGATTTCTTATACAGCCATGTAACACAAGCCACCACCACAATCTTGCACCTTAATTCTCATTAAGGTAACTTACTTTCTCTGATTCGTTTTTTGAGCTTTGTAAAATGTAGATTTACCATTCCCTTCTTCATGGATTAGGCATTTCCTATAACCGAGATTCAAGAAACCAATCAATTCTTTTCATGTTTTTTTATCAGTTGTTGATTATGCCTAATTCTTTGCTTCAAACCCCTATTTCTCTGTTCCCTCTTTCTTTCTGTGATGCAAATATAAAATTTTAGTTTGTCGTTTACTTTCTCTGCTGAACCTGTAAAGATGCTAATGATGCAGTGATATAAGTAAACAAAAGTATATGGTGGGTTAGAAGTAGCAAAGTTCTTGCATAATTCAGTTCCAAGAAGTATATGGGGTCATTCATGTTATTTATTTGCATTCTTAGTTTTGTAGGTCTATCGTATCAATCTAAAGCACCTGACAAAAAAAGTTGAAACTTTATCCAACTCTGTTTGTTGTAACAGAAGTTAAGATACTTCTCTTATAACATATTTAGTTTTAGCCTATTTATGATTTTCCTTTTTCTGTCAGTTCAATAGGATGAAGACTCTTGGTTTCAAGTAGAAGGTTATGTGCTTGCTAAATTTTGTGCGTTTACCAATGAATCAACGTATCGACTCAATTTTTATAGGATCTGCTTATGAGAAAAGGCCCGATTTTTGGTTCCACTTTTGGCTCAAATGGTTCTACCGCATCTGCTACTTATGATGTTGTGACGAGTAGAGAGTTATCCAACTCGGTTTGTTTTTATTCTCCTCTGCGTAATCAGGTATGTGTTCTTTCTATATGGTTTGTTAACATAATTTTTTAAAGGTACTTCTCTTCAAAATGTCCAATTCAAAATTGATTATGAGTTCACAAAACTAATTTCTTTGAATACTCTCATCATAAATTAATGGCTTGAGCAACAATGACCAGGTCTACTATCACATGAATAAGCATGAAATGCATATGAAATTGCTAAAAAACTGAGTATTCTACAATCTACACAATAAAAATGACTTTGCTTAACTACAATGACAAAAGGTTGAGACTATTAAAAAACCTTGCCTTTTCGGATATATACAACCTAATCAGTCAATGACAAGGAATGGTGTTGTGGTCGGGCTTTCAGATTGGGTTAGGAATAATAATTTAGGTGGGATAGGACCGCTTGGGGGGGGGGGTACAGTTGTTCCTCCGGTAGTTTGAATGGAGGATTAAGAATTTAGAGTTAGAGCCTAGATCACGCACTTAGAGACAAGTTAATTTGCTTTACATTGGTGGTTGTAGCTTTATTAGTTTTGAATGGTTCCAATATAATATCACTTTTGGATATTGATTTTGATTTTGATTTTGAACGGTTCAAAGATAATATCACTTTTGGCGACTTTTTATCCGTATGACCAACTTTACCCGTTTAAGTGGAATATTTGAAATCCTTTGCATATTACAGGACAAACGGCAAGTGATGACCTGTATGAGGTTCAACTAACTATACCAGTGGAAGGTTATGAGTTGGATATACTCATGTTCTCTTGGTGATGGTAAGTTTATGGGTTAATACTGGTCTAAAATGGATTTGGTTGAACTACTTCTTTGTCCGAATTTTTTGAATTTTGCATAAATATATAAGGTTACAAATGACTACAAAAGTTACCTTATCTCACTAATAATCTAATCAATGTTCTAAATCTTTGGAATAAAATAGTTTAGGAGGTTTACATATGCATTAAAAATACACTTTAGGTGAATCTGACCTGTTTGACCCTCTCAACCCTTTTGACTTGGGAAAGATAGAAATAGAACATACTCAAATCGGTTCAAAAGTTAACGGGTCAAAATTGACATAAGTACTTTAACATGAATGATTTGGTTTGTGATTATGTAGGTGAACGGGAGTGGATAGTTTGTTGGCGTTGCTGAAATGATGGGGCTTGATTTCTTATACAGCCATGTAACACAAGACACCACCACAATCTTGCACCTTAATTCTCATTAAGGTAACTTACTTTTCTGTGATTCGTTTTTTGAGCTTTGTAAAATGTAGATTTACCATTCTCTTCTTCATGGATTAGGCATTTCCTGTAATCGAGATTCAAGAAACCAAGCAATTCTTTTCATGTTTTTTTATCAGCTATTGATTATGCCTAATTCTTTGCTTCAAACCCTTATTTCCCTGTTTTGTTTTTAATTTGTGTACTATTTATGATTCGTATGGATCGAAGGATGAAACAAGATACATACGGTGATAGATACGATGACGGGTATGGGTCGGGTATGAGACAAACTGGCTTTAATCGGGTATGTGGTTGGGATTACCCAAAACTGGATTAATTTTTATTTTATTAATGTCTCTACAGTAGCCATGTTTCATAAAAGGGGAGGGTTAGATGTAACTTATTACGAAGAAAATGGCAAAAAGTTAATGTTTTTATTCTTATCATTAATATCTACGAAGAAAACACTATAGGGTTGGGTACGTGGTCAGAAATATTGTGTTTAAAACTGGTGTTGTAGATGCTTAATCAAGATATTGCAAAGTTTGCTCATGAGGCTTTAGAGCCTCAGCATAACATTAATGGGCTTCAAATGTTTGGGTTTGGGTTATCTCCAAAAGTGTATTATTTGACTAATATTGTTGGTAAATAACTTTGATTCAGGATTGAAGATATCGATCGCAAGCATAGATGTTTGGAGTACTGAAGTACTAAATCCTACCCGAATAATAGAGATTAGAGATGCTACTAACTTTTTTAGGCGAGAACATGAGGTTGACTTTGAGTTTTGTAGTGTTATAGCTCTTTTACTTTATTATTCCAGAGATGAGCAACAAATGGTAGAAAATGAAATTACAATAGCTTTAGCTTTTGTTTTTAGAAAAATTATATCATGCATATTCAGTTTTTTTCTTTTTCCATTTATTAAACAAAAAATATAAGTATGATTGGTTGATTGTTTTATTCTAAAGCCTGCTAATTTTCTCAGTATGTATATGTAGATACATATCTACACATGCATGAATATATCAATTATGTATGTGTTGTGGGATGGCCTGTCCAATATTGGAGTTTTTGTACTGTGTATTTAATTGGTTAATAGGTTCGGTCATAATTTAGATCAGATGCACGAAATTCATTTATACGACCCAAGATGGACTAATAGAAGATCTAGAAAGTTGACTTATTGTTTTTCAGACGTTGTTAATGTTTAATTAATGTATCTTATTCGTCACACATGTTTCATTTTATAAAGTATACATACAATTGTGCTTAATAAAATTTAAATGCCCGACCCGTGAGTATTCACGGGTGATAACCTAGTTAATAGATATATAAGAGGAAAAAAAAAACATATTTCTTGGAATGTATATGCATGCAGTTTTGAGTCAAACCCAACCCAGCCCAATTATCATCTTATCATCTTCTCTTTTACACTGTGTTTCAGAGTTTACTAATGGAAGGAAAGGAAAAGAAACGAAGAGAAACTAAAAATATTTTGTGTTCCAGAGTTTCATTTAAGAAAGGAAGAGAAAGGAAAATAAAACATGTCGTGTTCCCGAGTTTCATTTAAGGAAGGAAAAGATAAGAAATGAAAGGAAAACTAGGCTAAATTCTTTAGTTTTTCTTTCCTTCCGATTTGGGAGGAAATGGTGGGAAAGACATCTTTTTTCTTCCTTTCTCGTCATTTCCTTTCTCACTTTTACTTTCTTTTCTTATCCCTCGTTAAGTTAACTCGGGAACAGAGCGTTAAGGAGGTTATCAGAAACCCTAAAACAAAAAATCAATATCTGAAAACAGATCGGTTCTTAGGGTTTCGCATCGCATCATGGGCAGTCGCAATACCAATCCCAATCGCAATCGCAATCGCAAGAAGAAACGGTAAGCTGAATTGAATCCCATGTATGTTTTTGATTGTTTTCTCATGATTTTGTTTTTGTTGAACAAACAGTAAGATGAGCCGTGCGGAAAGAACGTACGAGGTAAGATCGAACACTATATATATATATATTTCGTCTATTATTGTTGTTTTAATCGAGTTCTCTGTTTAGACAAAGCATAGGGAATTTATTCGCCGGCGGACAGTGGCGGATCTAGAAAATCCGCCAAGCCGTAACGTTTTATAAAAAAGCCGTAACGAAACCGTAAAAACGTCAATTTTTTTCAAAATTTACACTAATTTTACACTACCGCCGGAGCGCCAAGCCGTAGCGGAGGTTGCCCCTTCTTATATGCTAGGTCCGCCCCAGCCGGCGGACAAGGTTTACCAGACCATTCAAAATCGGGTTTTATGCTCCTGGGACTGAACCTCGTCGTATTCCATATCATCTATACTTGTTGATTAAGGAATCAGTCCATCTTATGCAGAGAGGTTTAGATTCAGCCCTAGTTGACAAAAAAATTAGTTTCTTTTGTGACTTCTTCTATTCTCATCTGCCAGTTGGCTGGAAATAGTAAGTTTTTATCTAATGTAGTAGAATTCATCATTCTTGCCAATGATCTCTAGATCAATCAAGTGGTGGAGGGCTTGCATTTCTCTTGAAAGATGCAGGTTCGACTCTCACTTGGTGCAGAGTGAGGCACTGGTGGGCAATGATAGGAGACCTAGGGAAACCTGGGTTGGATCCTTGAGCCAAACGGGTTTTACCGGTAATTTCACTGTCGTGCCTACGGGCGGGTGGGTTACCGGGTTTTCCCCGGAATTGGTGGTGGACTCGGGTTACTCTCGGAGTACTCCGGTTGTCCAGTGGGTGCGGTGCCCCGAGAGTGCTCGGGATTGAGTTTGTTGGCCGTTCAAAAAAAAAAAAAAAAGAATTCATCGTTCTTTATTATTAGTATTGTTATTATTATTGTTATTGTTATTATTAAAGTTGGAATTTTCTGTTAACTCCTCGATTAATTAAAATAATATACTTTGGACCAAAGTGTCAACAATGGCCTAAACTCGGGTACCATTTTGGCATTTTACTCTTTATTCTTGTTGTCATTCGATGTTTTGCAGCGACAAGGAGAATGCAGCATCCCTTATTGCGGACTACGACACCTCTCTGCCTAAATACGATATTTCAGGCTATACCTATCTCACATATCCGTATGTTAATGAGTTTGATGATGACGCACGACTATCTATCAGCATGGTTTTTGAGCTTATGAGAACTATTTACTCACGGATAACGCCTACTCCAAAGAAATTTATGGAATGGAGTGGGAGTTGGATGTCATTCTACTGTAAACTATGTTCCTGTTTTGGCATCGATTATCTGCATCTAGAGGCTGCTTCCAAGGACGATGTGGTTTTGATGACTCGCAGGTACTCCTACTACTACTACTACTACTGTTATTGTTAATGTTAATGTTAATGTTAGTTTTCTATTGACTAATAATATTGTGTTTTTGGTGACAACAGTAAGTGGGTTGACAAGATCCCACTAGTGCCAAGACCATATTTTAAGTGGGTTGACAAGATCCCATCAACCAACAAGTTAAAGCTTAATAAATAAATTGTTATTATTTGGTTTGGCTGCAGAATCCTGTGTTTAAGCACAAGACGAAGCTTAGCAGCAACGATGAGGCTTTTGTACTCTCGAAGAAAGAGATTAACAAGATCTTACGTTTTGTTATCTGCTCACCGCGGTTACCTCCTCAGACCACGCTTACTCGATGGAATGAGTATCGGATATCATTCTATTCTAAAATGTGTTCCTACTTTCGCGTTGATTATAAGCGTTTGGCAGCTGCTGATACTACTTAGTTTTCAGCAAATTACAACTTCACCATGCATGGTTGTTTTCTCTCATCTGTTAAAAAACCGGATTTTATTTAATATGTATTTGTGGTTGTAACGAAAGACTATAATTTAAATGTCGCATTGCTTTCTAGTTTAAAATGTCTGTAACATATCAGCACCTAACGTTTTTACTGTTTTGGGCGTTTTTAGAATATCCAAACCCTTAAAACTATTACCTTTTAAAACCATCTTCATTACAAATACCCGGATCAAATTTTCGGATTAAAACACATAGCTAAAAAATCGTCTTGTTGCTTTGAAAACTATGGTTTTTATCTGATCCGATTCTTATACGTATCTTAGGCATATAGCTAGATATTCTTGAGCACCTTAGGTTATGACTTTTGTTCTTCAAACCGGGTATTACCTAAGCGTGTTTTTCGGATAAAGTTTAGTTATTCTGATAAAGTTTCAATTATTTGAAAAATTGATGCATTTTTTCTCTACTTTGTCGTTATTTGTCAATGTGACAACTTAATAATCCCATCATAGTCCAATGTTGGAATCAGGTACTTTAAGATCAACAACTTACCTTACTCAAACCGTTACCCAAAAACTTACCTTACTCAAAAATGATAACACATTATTTATACCATCCACTTTCAAGCATATGATCAGGGCCGTTCCATCGTTTTTGTATACCCTGAGCGGACTACGAAGTGGAGGCCCTTTGGCAAAACATATAGAGATTAATAAAAAAATTAGCTGATAAAGTTAACCTAGGTTTATTAATTAGCCGTAAGTTTGCCTATAAATTCTCTTCCAATCCCGACAGACCCAACGCCATGAGTGATTACCGTTAGTGATAGCCGATAACCTAGAAAATCGAAAGAGTAGGTTGCGATAGGAGGTAGGAACGATGACTGCGGCTCAATTTTATGGATTTTTGGCGCTGATTCACGGAATTCGGATGAGGTCGAGTGGTAGATGGTTGCTACAGACTGCACTTGTGTCTGTGGTTTAATTTCGAATCTGGGCCTTGAATGTGGGCCTTTTTTCCTAAACATTTTTTTATCTGTGTAACTGTATTAAGAAAATATGGTTTAGTTTTGATTTTTATTTGAGCCTAATACATATACAATATATAAAACTTTACTAAAAATTAGAGGCCCTTGATTTTTGGTGGCCCTAGGCCTGTACCTAGATTAGTAAGCCTAACGGGCCTGCCCGACATATGATATACCCCACAGAATAATTTCCATTTTTTTAAGATTTCTTATCATACACGAGATTTTATAACACGATAAATAAATAGCGATGCGGGTTTCAATTTATTTACTCAAAATTACTTCACACATGACAAAGAAGAGATCTCCATGTGAGGAAGTCATGCAAATAATGAGAAACATCCTCAAGCTCTCATCATTCCCCCTAGATGTTAATTCAAGTAGTTCTCATTCTCCGTCACATGGGCATCACCCCACGATTAAACAACCCAAAACCCCGTCCCTGATAAGGCCACATAAAGACCACTTGGGCGGTTTAGATGGAGGAGGAAGCTCGTCTTTCATAATGATTAAGGGAAGTGATGACCATGACATTGGGAGTGTACATGATCATATGCTAATGGGTGAGCTAGAAAAATCAGTCACAAATCTTAAGGAGGCTTCGGAGGCTCCATGAGAGGAATAAACACGACTCTCTTTCGGTGGCGTTGCCTCCACCTCCGCCGCCACCACCACCACCACACCTTCATCTTGATAGGTTGCTCTTCAAGTATATATGGCAATGATTATAATAATAGTTACATCTATATATAGCTATTAAAATCGCGAAGCATATTTACAATCGTCAACTGACTTTCTGCCTGTTTAGTGTTGTAATAATTAGCAACGATGATTGTTTATGATCGACTATATATAATAACAATGATTAACCATATACTTAATAATTGCTACAATAAGTTTAACGTTATTTAGTGATGCATATAATACCTTTTAAGTTAATTATACAAATGGTCATGTGGCTTTCCCCTAGTCACATCTTTGAGGTCAAAAAATTGTATAGTGAGTTACATGGTTCTAATTGTATGCTGAGTTACATGGTTCTAATTTTGTAACACCTAGAGGTTTAGATGTGGTTTGTCCAAATGATCTAGGAAGAAGTCTGTATCTTTATCCTTTCGTTTTTCTTGGATCATGCGCACCGCATCCTGGTTGCAAAGGCCAACGCCTCAGCTCCTAATCTTGGGCAAAGCTTTATTCGCTCGTAGTGTTAATTTTACCGAAAATTTCCGAATTTTTTAGTGAAAAATATTGGATTTTTAAGAGTCTGGCCTCCACCAATTTAGATTTTGATACACGAACAAAAGAAACATTGTGATGACATTGTTAACATGTGCCAGTTTTAACTGCACAACGACAAGAATCCATCAAATCAAAGAATTGCATCACCATAAAACAAGTTAGTGTAATATCTTATGAAGATATGCTGATATTATATTCACAAAGTAGGATTATAAATGAGTCGAGCCGAGCCTTAGTGTTTTATTGAACTAAAGTGTTTGGCTCAGGCTTGGATTTTTAAAAGCTCAAGCCAGCTCGTGACTTGTAAAGCCGTCTCGTTTATTGATATTTTTTAATTATATGAATCGTCAGAGTTATTTCATTAAAAATAATTTTGTGTCATAACTTTTATACATATAAAAAATTAGGCATAACTATATTCGAGCTAATTGAGCAAGCTAACAAGTGAGCCATGAGTCAAGCTTACTTTGGCTTGGGCTTGGCTTGTTTATAAACCGAGTCGGGCCAGGCTAGATCGTTTAAAAACCGGGTCAATTTCGAGCGGGTTTTTTTTAGCATATTTCGAACGAGCTTTGAGCAAGCCACAAAGCGTGGACTTTTTGAACAACCCCACTTAAAAGAAGCTGGAACAAAGCATTTATGAAAAGGAGAAATTTCTTATGAATCATTTAGTAAGTATTAGTTCTAATACAACTATTTTTTAATATAATATAGAAAAAATTACATAAATGATTATGGCATGTTCAAATTACGGGTTTAGTCCTAGCTTTTAGAAATTACATGTTTGATCCTTGTTGTTTACCAATTTTTAACACTTTTGGTCTTTGGTACTTAACTCATGACCTCAAAAGCTTTAAATAGGTCATGTTCGGATTGATCACAATTTATGTGTGTGTGAATTAAGCCTGAAATTTCTTATAGGAATATTAATATCTTATTATCTAGTCATGTCCAGGGCCGGCTCTATAGGCTTAGTAACTTAGGCACGGATCTAGGGCCATCAAGAAATAAGGGCCTTCAAGTTTTTAGAAAGTTTTTATATATCATATATGTATTAGGCCCAAATAGATACGTTTATTTTAATATGAAACTGCTTTTTCATTAAAGGAACCCCAAATAAATATTGTTTAACAAAAAAGGCCAAGTTTCAAAACCCATTTCGCCTTGATTTCCAACTATTACAACATGACAACCATCGACCTAATCATTAATATTTAGCGGCCTAAAACCCCTAAATACAACCGCAATCATCGTTCTCATTTTCCATCGCAACCTGCTTTATATTTCAAGGCTATCGGCTATCACTAGACGAAAAGTAAGGGTAATCACCCATGGCGTAGGGATTGGAGTAGAGTTTATCGGCGAAATCAGGGCCCCCATTTCATAGTTCGCTTAGGGTCTCTAAAAACGTAAGAACGGCCCTGTCATGTCACATCAGATTTTAATTTTAAATATAGTTAACAAACATAAATTAACATAAGTCGTTAGTTGTTGTTCATGTAATTATCCATATTATTATTATATGAAACTGTATTACATGTAAGACCATCAACTCTTTTTTTAATTAGTTTACCACTCGTCCACTCTACCCTTATCTATATAGTATATATAGAATGACAAAAATAATGTATATTTAAGGTAACATTGTTTAACATTATATTTTAACGGTCATGTATAACCCAAATTTGATGGTTTCTTAAGAGTTCACAGTAGTTAAGTTACCGGGTTCAAGAGTTTAAAACTTGTAACACTTTAGGGCATGTTTGGCTAAGCTTTTTGAAACAACTTATTGACTTATTGGCTTTTTGGAAAAGTCAGTATGAAATGACTTATTGGCTTTTCCCCTCACATACACCCTTATTGTCAAACATCATTTTGAAGTTTATTACTTTTTAAAAAGCCAATAAGTAAATAAGTTATTTCAAAAAACTTAGCCAAACATGCCCTTAATATTTCTCTCTCTATAACATATATTTCTCTCTATGTACTTTCTTAACTAATCGATTTGGAAACAAAAATGTAGATGTTATCAATAAACAAGAACTTTGAAATATTCAAAGTCGACTGGCATGACATTGCTTCTTATTACATAAACAATCAAAATTATTATATTGAAAATATAAAAATATAATAGCTTTCATTATACAAATTGATAAGGAAACGAACTTGTTTATGAAACCAATGCTAAGTTAGGTGAATTTGAAAAGACACAAAGTATACATGGCTAGACGATTGGATCGATGTGGAAGCGACCACAAGGGATACTTACGTGTCGTTAAATCCATATTGACCTCTAAAGATCGATCTACAACTAAAAATCTTTAGACCTCTAACTAAGTTTTGTGGTGTGGTTTTGTTAGATCATCAAAACTATGTCTCATCTAAAACAATGTGAACACCTCAAAATGCATCTAGAAGGTATAAAGTCAATAACCAACAACTTTGCTAACGAAAATTACATTGGGATGGGAGGATTCGGGAGTGTGTATAAGGGAGAGATTGTCCATTCTACCGGGCAGATAATGGTTGCTGTGAAGCGTTTAGATCGTGTATTTGGGCAAGGAGATCCAGAATTTTGGAAGGAGATCATGACACTGTCTCTTTACAAACATGAAAATATTATCTCTCTCTTAGGGTATTGTGATGATAATGGCGAGAAGATCCTTGTTTACGAGTATGCACATAATGGTAGCCTTGACATGTATCTCAATAATACTGAGCTAACATGGATTCAACGCCTAGAGATTTGCATCGGAGCGGCTCATGGACTTGCATACCTTCATAATTCAGTTGGAACCCATCAAAGGGTATTGCACCGCGATATCAAAAGTTCCAACATCCTTCTAGATGAAAACTGGAAGGCCAAAATCTCAGATTTTGGCCTATCCAAATTTGGTCCCGTCAATAAAAAATATTCATTTCTTTACACCAGCGCCGTAGGTACTATTGGTTATTGTGACCCACTCTACATAGAGACGGGGTTATTAACAAAAGAGTCTGATGTTTATTCTTTTGGTGTCATGTTATTTGAAGTATTATGCGGGAGGTTGTGCATGGACAATAACAACGCTAAGCATCGACCTTTAATAGGATTGGCACGTCAATCCTATGAACAAAATACGATAGATGATATTGTTTTTGATAGAATTAAGGATGAAGTAGATCCCGAGGCTTTGAAGGTTTTTACGACAATCTCTTATCAATGTTTGAATAGTGACCGTGAACAACGTCCATTAGTGACCGACATTGTGAGCGCACTTGAAACTGCACTTCAGTGTCAAGTAAGCTTAGTTTTCAAAAACAAAATACTAATTGGTTTTCTGTAGAACTTTGCTTCAAGAAAATTAATTGCAGTTTGACCTATCTTATTGCAGTTAAACAAGCTGGAGCTTGCTATTTTTAGGTCTGGTGACTTCCGACCCCTCGGTCGGAAATCTCAAGCTTCGCCACTACTATCATGCCAAACAAGGAAAAGTTGCTGCTTCAAGCAAATATTAGTATCAAAAATTATCTCAATAGAGCCATAAATAAGTAGGTTGCATGATGTGGCCAAGTATGCTTTTCTCAGTCCCATTCTTATACAACAGCTTCAGCAATCATTTTACAGTAGTATAAAGGGGCTATCTTAGCACATACACCCTTTACACCATGTGTAGTCATAAAGCCCCATAGGGGGCGTTATGCGACAAGTGGTGAAAAACGTAAAAGAGGGGCTTTATGGGGCTTTATATGACAAGAGGGTGTAGTGTGGTTATATATGTATGGGGCTTTATATATGTATGTATATCTATGTGTGTGAGTTAGTATATGAAATAATCCCCCCTCACGCCGCTATGATTTTCACGGGAGAAGGAAAAAACACCCATAGCGCCCGCCGTAGTGGTGTTGGCGGCGCTATGAGGGCGTCATATACCATTTTGGCGTGATATAACGTGCCACTACAGGTGGCCTTATTAGTAGGATGCATGTTTCTTCTTTCTAAGTATTTTTCTGGTACTATTTGCAGAGTAAAACAAAAAGAACGTATATGATTCGTTGAAAATTTGTTGCCCGTTTACATTCTATCTCGATCTAATTTTTTATTTAATATTTTTTTAATAAAAGTGAAACAGGTCGAATGGTTTTAAAGATAGTTTATTTGTAATTTTTACTTTAAACCATCCATCGATTCAACTTGTTTATTGTCGTTTTGAAGTTATTAGGGGAGGGGGGTGGTTCACTAGTGATAGAATTTATCACTCACAAGCACCAATCAAGTTCCGCCATGTCATCGACCATTTTTCCATCACTCACAACCTTTTTTAGTGGGGGTGGTCATCACTCATCACCACACCCAACAATTTCCCCCAACCAACAATTCCACTCACAAAACCAAACCATCACGCGTTGAAAATATAACGAAAATGGATTTTCGTTAATATATAACGCGTTATCTAAATGAGGCGGGGTGGGAAAAATAAACTTCCACGCGTTATACTTTTGCCCATCACGCGTTATAAGCTACCGCCCCGTGTCCCCTTACCAGTGTTTGGGTTGTGTTAATCTTACATGAATTACAAGAATTTTGGATGTGTTTTACCAAAACTTTCACCGTATAATTGCAAGTCATGATAGTTATATATATATATAACTCAAACGAACTCTGATTGGACTCATTCCAACGGCGTTGAAACCGGCTCGTCGAACCCTAACTAAGATCTCTTAACCCTAAACCCTAAATCCTAACTCCTAAACTCTAAACCAAAAAGCTAAAAAATAAGGCTAAAATATAAGCTAGACCGTAAAATCTAAACTATAAACCCTAAAAGCTAAACCCTAAAGGCTAAACCTAAAGCTAAACCCTAAACCCTAAAGCTAAACCCTAAAACTAAACCCTAAAGCAAAACCCTAAAGCTAAACCCTAAAAGCCAAACCCTAATATATTTAGGGTTTAGGGGTTATGATTTAGGGTTTAGGGTTAAAAGATCCTAGTTAGGGTTCGACGAGCCGGTTCCAACGCCGCTGGAAAGAGTCCAATCGGAGTTCGTTTGAGTCGGTTCCCCGCTGTTCCCCACTTTTTTCCCCAATGAACCTAACACTATATATATATATATATATATATATATATATATAGAAAGTATAATGTACTTCAAGGCTTAACCTACATTAACATACATGACAAAAAATATAACGTGCGTTATTATCATAGAACGTGCGTGATTATAGTCCCATGCGTGATTATGTGGTCCCATGCGTGATTATGTGGTCCCATGCGTGATTATACCCCTGATCCAACGGTTTCCATTGTCTCCTACGTGATGTATGATAAGGCTTTTTGTATGTTAACCTTACTCTATATATATATATATATATATATATATATATATATATATATATATATATATATATAATTGCGCTAAAATAAGAACCACCTCCAGTTGTAAGAACCGTGAGAACTACTTGATCGGGGGCGAGTTGGACCAACATTTTTTTTTCATAAACGTAGATGCATGTATTATAAACACATTTGTAAAAAAAAAAATTCAAAAAAAAAAAGTCGTGTTTGTAGTTTTGAGCACCACAAGTTTGTGTTTACGGGTACAGTAATTTTTTCCGGTAAGATTTACGGTACCCGTAAACACAAACTTGTGATGCTCAAAACTACGCAAACGACATTTTTTTTTGAATTTTTTTTACAAATGTGTTTATAATACACACATCTACGTTTATGAAAAAAAATTGGTCCACCTATATATATATATATATATATATATATATATAGGATAAGGATCATGTGAGAAGTGATAGGCTAGTTGAGAAACTTGAGAAGCATTCTGGACCACATATTTTTCTAAGCCTTTCGTAATATACACATATGTATAGTTTAAAATTGACTATATACATATGTGTATAACTCAATATACATATATGTATATAGTCAATTTTAAACTATACATATGTGTATATTACGAAAGGCTTAGAAAAATGTGTGGTCCAGAATGCTTCTCAAGTTTCTCATATAGGGTGGACTTCTCTTAGGATCCCTACCCTATATATATATATATATATATATATATATATATATATATATATATATGCATTACACATAAAGTGAATAAGAATAAAATACAAACAACCAAAATTGTTGGAAATTAGGCCCTTGATCAAACACGCAAAACACGGGATTGAACGAACTGTTCGACTCTTCATATCATTCTTAATAGAGTAAACTGCAATTTTACCCTCTGAGGTTAGGGGTCATTGGCATGTCTACCCCCCTAAGGAAATAATTGCAATTTTAACCCCCACTGTTTGCTCTTATGTCGCATGTTTACCCCCCGGCGTCAAAGTGGCTAACAAATCTGTTAACTCTAAGTTGAAATGACTATATTACCCTTACATTTTACCCCCAACATTCCTGTTAAGTCGCACAATTATCCCCCACTGGCAAATTACTATTTGTCCTTTGTTATTACCCCCTATACTTTGTGTTAAGACACAATATTACCCCCTGCAACTTCCAAAACCCTTCCCGCCAAAATCAAATACCTGTTCTATGATTCTATAATACAAAATCTGAACCTATTCTTTGATCTGAAACCTAATTCTGATTTTTGAACACGTAATCTGAAACCTAACAATCATACCTGTTCAAAAATCTGAAACCTAACAAGCAAAGACTCCAAAACTGGTAAATTACTAATTCTGAACCTGTTCTATGCATCTGTTATAAGAACTGCAGGTCCAATGTGAACAAATCACACTCCGATACTTGCTGCAGATATATTGATACACTTAGTTCACATTTATATCAAATATCAGTTATTTCTATAAGGTGTTCAAAAGTCAACCAAAAATGTGAAACCTAACAAGCATACCTGTTCAAAAATCAAGCATACCTGCTGCAATGTGTTCTATACTCAAAAAATAAAGCATACCTGCTGCACTAACAACCACATTCAGACATTGTAACTCACATTCAGACATTGTAACACATTCAGACAATGTGTTCTAGAATCTGATTAGAACTTATGCACATACAGCAACTGTGATCAACCAGTGACATTCCAGTGTCATTTTAGAACTTATGCACATGCAAGCTGTCATTTTAGAATCTGATTAAGCACACTGATTAAGCACATGCACATGATTAAGCACACTGATTAAGCACATGATCAACCTGTGTGTGTTATTTACAACCTGCAAATGCACATGATTAAGCACACTGATTAAGCACATGATCAACCTGTGCTAAGCACATGATCAACCTGTGGTAGACATGATCAACCAGTGTGTGTTCTATGCATCTGATTAAGCGCACTTATGCCCAAACTGTGATCAACTAGTGTGTGTTATGCCCAAACTGATTAAGCACACTTATGCCTACAACCTGAAAATGCACATGAGTGTGCTCCTAATTTTTATCAAACATAATGTCAACAAAAGCTAAATAAGTTAAGTTAGGTTAACCTACATATTACACAAAAGGTTCGATTAAGTTAAGTTAACCTACATATTACATAAAAGCTAAATAACTACTAGAGTAAACATCCATCCGCTCAAATCTCCAGTGGTAGATGGAAGTTGAGGACAGGCCTCCCAAACACAGAGACCACCAGGTGGACCACCAAAGATGAGCTTGATAAGCTCATCGTCAGGTCAACTGTAAAAAAAACCAACAGTGAACCAAATCAGACCCTAAACCCTGTTTATAACATGATAATGACTAAATCTGACCCTGATTAACTAACATTGGCCGATTATACTTTTGGTGTGGCGGATGATATAGCGAATTAGCCAACAAAAGACCGGCATTTCCACTGATCTGAAGATAGCGGCAGTGGTTGTTGTGATCGGACGAGGAGAAGAATGATCGGACGAGGAGATGTCGCTGGAGAGACACTGATCGCCGCCGGTGTGTTATGTCGCCGGAGAAGAAGGTTGAGGGACGATGGTGGGAAGGTGGGGGGTAATTATGCTTTGGTCTGTTACTTATAGGGGGTGTTGTATCAAAGAAGCTTGACATAAGAGCAAAATAACAATTTTACCCCTTGACCATCAGGTTATAATGTTGACTGTTAACCCACTTTGACGCTGGGGGGTAAACATGCGACATAAGAGCAAACAGTGGGGGTTAAAATTGCAATTATTTCCTTAGGGGGGGGGGGTAGACATGCCAATGACCCCTAACCTCAGGGGGTAAAATTGCAGATTACTCTTCTTAATAGTTAATATATACCCACTTAAAAAGAGCTTATCCTTACAATTCCTACCTGGAGATTTTGTCCTACACATGATTACTTCCCATATTCGCTACCACTGTCATATAGGATGCATGCACATTAATACACATTTCGATTACGATCAATTCATGACTGACTTGACCGTCAGAGGGCGGTCTCAAAAGGCCCTTTCTAACGTGCTTTTCCATGGTGTTTTAAAACCTTAATAGAAGACGAAGTATGACTCGTCCATATTGACACAATGATAATTTTCCTTCTTTTATTTTTTGAAAGTTAAAGTTAAAAGTTTACATGTTGATATTTCGACCACTAAACATATACAATTAGGTGGTGTTTTCGCCATTTTCTGTCATTTTGACGGAATATGGTGTAGCAACACCGGTTTAGAAGTTTTACTATTTAGTAGGGCTATAAACGAATCGAACAAACACGAACGAGACAATGTTCGTGTTCATTCATTAAGGAAATTAACATGTTCACGAACGGCTATCGAACATAAGTTTATGTTCGTGTTCGTTCGTTAGGGAAATTTAGTTGTTCATGAACAATTCGTGAACACTGGCCTCGAACACAAACGGACGTAAAGGAACATTCAACTTGAAAATAAAAAACAAAAACATTGTTGTCCTTAAACATTGGACATAAGTAGTTAAATACAACCATCAAATGATAAATCAAAACACAAGAGTCTACTACAACCACCAAACGATTAATCAAGTTTAACCAACTTAAACATTATTATTCAAAGTTTAACTAACCTAAACATAATTATCCCAAAAAAATGTCTTAGAATGTCCAAATTATAGCTAACTCATAAAAAGATAGGGTTTCAAGTTTTTAATATGTTTAGATAATAGGTTTATTTTTATTTTTTTAATATAAACGAACGAACATGAACGAACGTAACCGAACATAATCCCGAACGTTCACGAACGCAGTCGAACGAATGAGACCTGTATTCGTGTTCGTTCGCTAAGCTAACCGAACCAAATTTTCTGTTCATGTTCGTTCGTTAAGCTAGTCGAACAAAAATAAACGAACTCACCACCGAACGGTTCACGAACTGTTCGCTGAACGTTCGGTTCGTTTACAACCCTACTATTTAGTCCATGGCATTATAGTCTAGTGACATGTTGGGGATTGGATAAGACTTAAGGACCATGAGGTCTTGGGTTCGATTCCCGCAACAGGGTTTTCCCAGATTGAGTTTACTCATGAATTTGTGTATATGTATTATAGCCTAGTGGAGATAAATATGATCGGATGGTTCCACTAGTGGCATGATAATAGTATGATACTCTAGTGGTCCGTCAGTGATACAAAGTTTTCGTTCAAATATATAAAAAAGAAGTTTTATACTATTTAACAAGCTACTTGTCTTTTCCATAAATATTTACAAGTTAATAGTTCAGTACTTCAATTCAATCCAACTCACTTGGGTTACAAAAATAGATGATATAGAAGAATTTAAAAAGCCCAATTTCGAAAGGCCCACATACATACTTTTCGGTTTAGTCAATGTTAGGCCCATATACATATTTCCAAATTTGTCAAAACTAGGATTGCGACCCGCCGCAATGCGGCGGGGATACTTTAGTTATAATTAAGTCGATCAAGGACCAGCACGTTATGTTAAACCTGTCAAACGGGGAAAAATAGACGATATAAAAACGTTCACCCACACACGCATGCTACGTCGTGTTAACTCGCAAAATTTAGAACGAAATGTAAAAAGGTTAAACCAAAGACGCACTTTGCGATGTGTTACGTCACAAAATTTAGAACCAAGCATAAAGCAAAAAATTTGCGGAAAATGAAAACTATAAACGATCAAAGTTGAAAATAAAAAGTTATGAGGATAGGTTTGAAAAGATAAAAAGTTTTGGGTTAAAAGTAAAAAAAAAACAAATAGTTTTGGGTTAGAAGTAATTTATGAAATACTTTTGGGTGAAAAGTTAAAAAAAATCAATTTTTTTTAGAAAACCCCCAAAGCCAACGTTATGACAACCACATGCATAACCATTTTTCTTTGAAACATCCCAAAGCACACCCCGTGTTGCGGCGGGGCGTAAAACAGTATCAAATAGTACTAATGTCACACAACCGTCATCGACCACCAACACTGACTCGACCTAGGATATGCGTGTTGCGACGAACCTGTCAAACATGGAAAAATAGAGGTAAAAACATTGAACCACAGATGCACATTGCGTCGTATTAACTTGAAAAAATTAGACCTATACGTAAAACGAAAATTTGCGAAAGATAAAAAGTATAAGTGACAAAAGTTGTAAAGTTAAATTGCAAATAATGAAAAGTTTTAGGTTAAAGTTAAAAAAACAAATTATGTAGGGTTAAAATTGAAAAAAGGTAAAAACCTTGGGTTAAAATTAAAAAATCAAGTTTTTTTTTGAAATACTCCCAAAACACAAGTTACAACTAATGATTGCACAAAACACTTGCAAACTTATATATGGAATAATTGGCTTATGAAACAGCTAAATTGTAAACTGAATTCATGAACTTCAACAGTTTTGGCTTTGATTTTAGTGGCAAATCTGACCTTTCCCATTGCAACTCCACATGAATCCGACCATTTCCAATGTTGTACATATTGTTCATCTGTTTTTCTTTTACCACGTCAGCAAGACTTATATCCACGTCACCCAAAATGTCCTAATCAAAAATTGAAAATCATAAATATTAATTATACACAATAATTAAAAACCAAAGATAATAATATACATGGTGTAAATCATGCCGGGTTAGCAGGTTGACATGACAAAGATTTTGTGTAGACAGGTTAAATAGCTGAACTCAAACACGACTTATATTAATATCATTTGTGACAAAGACGGTGTCAATGTTCACGTTTTAATGTTTAGGATTTGATGTACCTTTTTACTCCTTGCGTCAGAACAAACTACCAAATGCAATATTGCTTTTGTCGGCTTTTCTAAGGTAAACTTAAATGTTTCCTTCCATACCGGATTTTGATTGTTCTTCATAGTCAGCAAAACCCAAAAATGCACAAAAATGTATAACTTTTGAAACAATAATATTGTCACCAAAAAAAAAAACACTATATAGTATATGTAGTTAGTTCATAACACAAACCGTAGTTCGTTTAATGTCATCTCCAACACGCAATATGACGAATGGATGTTTCCCTTTTAAATCATTTCCTTCATGGATTGTAACCACAAGCAACCCTCCACCCTCGGAGCTAGCATACTCTTCGATATCTATGGGATGCGTAGCCCTAACAATTTGATGTTTGAATGGTTTGTTACAGAGGCGGAACAATATAAGCAGCCGTAGCACCGGCTACGACTCAACCCCGTATTCGCAGTGTTACTTTTTTTGTTTTTATACAAAGAATACCCCTAAAAAAATACGAGGATACCCCTAACCATAAAAATATAGTATAACAGTGTAAATCTAATTCTTTTTACAAGCCCAAACATAATTGTTAATAGCCTATTAAGCTAGCCCATTAGCCCAAGACCCAAAATAATAATAAAACATGCCCATTTATATGCTGATTATGGGGGCGGCAATGGGCCTGTTTTATACGCAATCGAATGAGCCCGGAATTTTTGAACAATGTTATGGTTTGTGCAGTCGAAAAGGATTTTTTTCATAAAGTAAAAGTGGACGACGTGATGGAACGGTTGAAACTATGAAAAAAGAAGATGACAAATCTATTAGATATTTGTTTTACTTTATTTATTTATTTATTGTCATTTTTTTTTATATTGTATGATTGCACAGTAACTTTTTTTTTTGGGGATACCCAATAGGCTGGTTCCGCCACCGGTTTTTTACAAATGTCTTTATGCAACAAAAATAAATACAGGGGGATACTTACTTCCCAGGATCCGGTTTTGTCACCTCTGAGGGTGATTTTGTCGGTAAGTAAGTGTTTGCATCTTGATCACTTTTGGGTTCCTGTAAGTGTTAGAAAGTAATCAATGATACTATCAACAGTTCTGTCAAAAACCAAATTGTTTTGCTAAAAAAAACAAGTTACTTGATAACTAAGTGCGGTTTCTAGTGCCCACACAACGTCACTCATTAATGGGCGTTCCTCACGTTTCATCTTTAAACATTGGTAAGCGATTTTCGCATACACCTGCAAAGATTCAGGATTTATCTCTTCTTTTATACTACCATAAACGATTTCCTCTATTGTGTTGTTTTCGTAGGACTGTCGCACTAATCCTATTAAAGCTGGTTGTCCAGCGTCTTTGTTTTCGAAGCACAACCTACCACACAATACTTCAAACAAGACAACACCAAAAGAGTAAACATCCGACTCTTTTGTTAAAAACCCAGCCTCTGCGTAAAGCGGATCGCAATACCCATGTGTTCCTACAGGGTTGGAGTAAAGAAATGTGTATTCTTGATTAGCTGGTCCAAGCTTCGAGAGACCAAAATCGGAGATCTTGGCATTCCAATCTTCATCTAATAGAATATTGGAACTTTTGATATCGCGATGCAATACTCGTTGTTGGGTCCCTACTTCATTATGAAGGTACGCCAATCCTCGCGCAGCCCCAATGCATATCTTAAGGCGTCTTATCCATCTTAGTTTATCGCTGTTGAGATATAAGTCCAAGCTTTTATTAGGTACATACTCATACACAAGGATCTTCTCCTCGCAATCATCACAAAACCCTAAGAGAGAGACTATATTTTCATTTTTACAACGTGAAAGCATCATGACCTCCTTCCAAAACTCGACATCTCCTTGCCCGGTTAGACGACGATCTAAACGCTTCAAAGCAACCGTGGGGTGCCCATCGAAACCCGTAATGGTTCCCTTGTACACTCTTCCGAATCCACCCCTCCCAATGCAACTTCCATCGGCGAAGTTGTTGGTTGCCGATTTTATAGCTTCTAGCTGTATTTTGAGGCGTTCAAACGCCACTAGTTTGATGATTTGAAACAAAAGTGAGAATTTAATCTTTGAAACAAAAGTAAACAAGAAGATATGCTTGAAAGGGGGATGAATTTAACAATAGGAAGTCAACCCTACCAGCCAACTAGTCAATTGTCAATGGCATTTAATCATATACTTCCATCTACAATAATCAAAATCGTACGTCAACTTGACACAAATTGTTTTTTTATTTTTTATTTTTATTCTCATAATATGAATAGTTTTTTATTCTCATATTGTTTGCTAGTACAGTTAGTTATATATTTGGTAGGTAGTGGTGGTGTAAGAAGAAGCAATGTAGGTTCGTTGAGCACGCCAACTTTGAAAATTTTGGTATATTCAGACCGAGTATGTTGAGAGGAAGCAACCTTGAATCTATACAACCTAATAAAAGCCTTAATTAGGGGACACATGTCCCCCTCCTAGGGCCTCAAAAGCTCATTTTCCCGCCAAAATATTCATTCTCCTCATTTCCCTTGAATTAACCTGACATGGGATCCATTTAGTCTATTCGGATCCTCCTTTTTCCGTCCATATTTAAACCAATAAACCAATCAATTTTCCCATTCTATTCTTCTCTGATACGCTTTCTTCACCGCCGCTCATCAAGATTTTCAAATTAATCTTCAAGAACAAGGTTAGTTCACACATAATTTCAATTAAAAATGATAATTTTATCATTCTTTAACATTCAATCCTTGATTAAATTGATTTGATTTTCACTCGCGATCCTAGGGTTTTCTCCAGAAACCCCTTTCTCTCATCCCATCCATCTGCGACATACATTCAATCCTTCATTCGTCTTCAATCAGCAGGTTTGTATTTGTTAATTACCTATAATTATTTATTCTAATGTTCTTTGCTACTATCCAGGATCAAACCCTAGATTCTTTGCTCCTCCATCGACGTTCCATCTCTTGATGTTCTCCCCTGGCATCCTTCTTACTTCTGAAGATTTGTTTTTTTACGAACAACAACAGCAGTCACTCTTCATCATCTTCGTCTTAATCAAATCTATCATCATCTCCTTCATGCATCATCTACAACAATCGATTATTGCCTTGCTAATTCGCCTCTAATTCTAAAGTTTATGGCACCTCTCCGTCAGCGCCGTCATAGTCTGATATTGGTTAGTTCTTCGATTTATTTTTGGTTTTTGTTTTGATTTGTATAGGTAGTTTTCAATTTATAAATGTTCAATTTTCAATTATAGTGGATGTTCTGATTTGTGACGGAGAACCATGACAACAGCAGCGACGGTGTAGTAGCCGCGTTCTCTTGACAGCTGCGCTAGGGTTTTTGATTTATTATGTTTTGTTTTGTGATGGAGAACATCGTATTTAGGGATTTTTAACATTCATGTCGTTTTAGATGATCTTATGCTTAGATTTTTTTTCCAGATCTTTGTTTCAGCCGTTCGTGATGACTAAAAACGTTCTTGGTGGTGGCTAGGGTTCGTATGGTGTAAGAATGGCGATAGTCTAACATCGAGTGGTGGGTGTTGTTTTTTTTTTTTGCTCAAAAATTAGGTTGCAAATGTGATTATTGAATTGTTTTCATCTTATTAGGTTTCATGTGGTTATTGAATTTTTTATATCTAGAAATCCTATTTGTAGTGTGTAGTTTTATTATTGTTTGTTTCAACACTGCATGTTTAGTGAAATTATCATTGCAGGGGTTTTGATGATGAAATTAGAGCTTTGGTCACAAGAAATCTTTTAGGAAGAGGCATTATTTTGCACCCCCAAACAAATTTGACACTGGTAATTTTTCTATAATTAATTATTGATTTTATTCACATAGATTAACTTTCTTGAATCTTCAGCTGATTTAAATTAAATACATGTATTTTAGTGACGATGTTGGATGCCATTAGAGTGGCTACAAATCATGGTAAAAATTAACATCCTAAAAAATGAATATTCTTCTTTCCCCTGTTTTCAAATTTCTGTTGGTTTTTCTTTTTTTTAGTTGTTTAAAATATCATGTTTCTCCATTTGTTTTTTTTAACTTGATACATCTGTACTTATCATATCAACTATTATTAAAAAACTCACTTTGAATCCATCTTTTCATCTTTTGGTTATTCTCACTTAAGAGCATTTTCTTGATTTGTGATGCACTTTAAATACAAAAAACCATGATTGAGATTATGTTTAAAGTTGAATCTTCATGCCTTCTATGTTTATTGTTGATCCCATATGATTTCAACCCCTGTAATGAGATTAATCAAACATATTTGTTAACTCTCGAACTTTTTTCCTTCTTATTGTTGAATGGAGTTTAATATACACATTCAGGAGGCTTCCTCCATTGTGATATAAAGCCACATAACTTTTTGTTGATTTTTAGCCGAATGGAAATTCAGGTATTTTCTTTTACATTGCAGGTTGTAGCCTTCTGTTGTTAATATTCAATATCCACATTTTAAACTTATTTCAGAGTGTCTTTTTTTTGTTTAAAAGTTTTTCTATAAACGCACAAACTCAATTTTTTTTATAAACACTTGAGATTCTTATATGGTGTCTCTAATTTGGTTTTGTCATAAAAAAAGAGTTTAGAAAGGGGAAAAAGTTCTTATGTTCCAATAATACGCAAATTCGGTATGCCTGTAGCTATGTTATGTGATTTCTTCTTACACTGATGGTTTACTTTTGTCTTCCTAACTCTTTACAGTTGTACAGGCAGGGCTTGGCGGAAATGGGGGTTACTTCTTAGTCAAGTTGAAGGTAAATTTCCAATTATTTTGTTTTTCGTTGAACACCTTTAAAAATCCACTTATTGTTCTTCATCCGAGCTGTCACTGTATACAATTACATTTTAATGTGTTTGTGTTGAACCACTTAGTGACCTTATTGCCTAATTTGATAAAAATTATATGATAGTACTTCTACTTAGGGGAGTATTTAAGTTCTTTAAACTTTACCGATTTATATCTTCAACTAAAAGATCATATGATTGTTTGGTGTTTTATTTAGTTCTACATTATTTATGGAGTTTTGCTTTTTCACACACCATTAACAGTGAGTATGTATATGTGTTCATGCCAGCCACTTATATGTTGTATAACTAAATTATTTTACTTCTGATTTATATGAGGCTTTAGGTTTTTTACCCACATAGCAATCCATGGGAAGAATAAGAACGGGCTATTAATTGCCTTTTCAAGTTAAGCATGTGACCGCTTAGTAATTTAGCTTTATGATTCTTTGCTTCTTATATTATTTTGTCCTCTACTTTCTATGCTTGGTTAACATACTTAACGGGTCAACAAGGCAAGTGGAACATAGTAAAAAAAAAAAAGCAAAGGTCAAATTGGGCTTCATCAGATAATGCTTGCTGATAGATATTATGAACTTGAACCAACCTTAAACGATAAAAGAAGACGTACTGGATGTTGTTAGCTGGAATGATAATAATTACTCACCAGTCAGTATTTGGTGCAAACGCATGCCGAAGGTTTTATATGTTACAATTGGTACGTTGACAGAACTCGGGTATTTTGTTTTTCATCAAAACTTTTATGCTGATGGTGCGGAAGTTATAACAAATGGTAATGGTTAGTCGTGTTGAAAACCTTTTATTCTATTTTATCAAAGTCCACAGACTTATAAAGATTCATGGCTATGTATGTAGGAATTTTGGATCGATCAACTTACAAATCAGATGCAGAGAGACAGAAAGTGATACAATATTCTTGAAGCATCGATAGAGAGAAGAGTTTCCGCGGTAAGGATGATAAACATTATCTCTTTCAAATGTATTGTTTCTTTTGTTTATTAGATGTAATTTATGAGCTAACAGAGAGGCAGGTATTATCCCACGTTGCTTTGAGAGCACTTTGCTATCAAGCACTTGGGTCGGGTCACTTAACAGATGACAAGCCGAGTTAAAAGTGGGTTCAGTTTGTTTTGTTTTGGATCAAAAAAGCATCAAATGAATGAATTGTAAATAAAAATAATAAAGATATTAAATAGTAACTGCATGTTTTTTTTCTTCTCATAAGTAAATTATTAATTTTCTTGCAGATAGACTTGGAATTTAGGAAAGGAAAATCAATATTACAGGAAACAAATGGTCGTGCCCAGGTCCTCTCTACTTTCAGGCTTTTGTAGAGGTGGAAAATGGCTTGGTTGGGCGGGTTAGGTAATGAGTCAAAGCCGGTAATTTTTGTGTAAGTATAACCCGAAATGCTTTTTGTCTAATTTTAAATAATTAGAAAACACATCCTATAAATAATTGTCGAACTTGAGGAAACTTTTGCCCCGTTTGAGTTGTTTCATTTTAAGCTTCTTTTTTATATGTTTGACACTTAAAGGAGATAACATAAGTGAATCACCCTTTCTTATAAGCATTAAACATTTGCCTCACAAGTTTGCCAAAGATCTAGGAAATTGTTCAAAAATGTCAAAGTTGGATGTAGAGGTATCTCAAAAATATCGGGTCTTCGTATTTTTTATCTTCTTATTTTCCCACATCGTTATTTTGCATATTTGGTGGTGGGCATAAAGCATTAGTAATTTTTTTTTGGGAAATAAGCTTGCAGCACTAAGAAGTTCCTCGCGTCATGGACCTTTCTCACTTAACTCAATGGAAGCAACTCACATTCTTTGTTCTGTTTTTTCAGTTCACTTGCCATAAGAATTGGTCCAAAATTGGGTTGATAGGAATTCAAAGTGTAAGTTGTGCTTCAATGAAGTGTATAAGATATATTTTTTTTTCTTTAAGTAGGTGGTTTAAAGATGGAAGAACTATTACTAGGTGGGAGTGTCTTTTCAAAATGAGCTTAAATAGTTAACCAGGTATTATGTATATATTATGCTATGGATATTGCTAGACAACATGGATACATGGCTCGACCTTACAAGGAGTCTCCACCGGGTTCTTAGCTAAAATAGTAATTTTTTTGCAAAACAGTTGGTTCCTCGCTCACATCTTCACATATAGGATGCATACACTCACATAGTATAAAACCTTTTAGGCATAGCCAATAAAGATTTGAAACATCCATAAATAATAAAGCAATTGCCCAATCAAACAGGTGTATAATCGTTATTTTTTTTCTAAAAATAAAAAAAGATATCATTTGTCAACACCGCGAAATTCGCGGGTATTAGCACTAGTATGCAAAGAAAGTTGTATAATGTGGACAACTTTTAGGTGATCTATCGAATGAGAAGCGGGATGGAATGTAACGTCGTGAAGGAGTGAAATTAGAAGGTGTTTAGCCGGTTAATAGAATGAATTCAGTATCATCTTATGAATATCTTTCACGTATCATAAAAGTTTTCTTGATTTCTTTTTAAGATTTAAAGTATTGATTAGGACAAACAGTGATCCCGTCCCTAAACCATAGAGACGTAAATTGCAGTGTACTTTTTTTTAGTTACGATAAAACAGTTATAGTATACCTCAATAGTTATATTTGGTAGCTAGTAGTGTAGGAAGAAGCAATGTATGTTCGATGATAACACCAAACCGAGGAACTTTGTAAAACGTCGTTGTGAATTCCCTTTCGATCATTTTTTCTTATCAAGTTCGGATAACTTTAGACAATTAATTTGCGTGTCTTAATGCAAAACAAGAAGGTTCTAATGAAAATTGTTGGATGCCACTTTATTATGTATAAAATATAACTAATAGCTTTCATCATACAAAATAAGAAATGAAACAACTTGTTTTTGAAGAAATTGATAAGTCCAGCTATACAAAACAGATGATATACGTATTTTTGGGTTTAGTCAGTATTAGGCCCGTATATATATCTTTCCACTTTTGTCAATATGGGGTACGGCCACCATGAAACGGGCAACTGAACTCATGAACTGCAACAATTTTGGCTTTGCTTTAAGTGGCAATGCCGAACTTTCCCATTGCAACTCCACGTGAATCCGACCATTTCCAATGTTGTATCTATTGTTCATCTGTTTTTCTTTTACCACGTCAGCAACACTTATTTCCACGTCACCCAGAACCAACTAATCATAAATTGAAAATCATCATCTATTAATTATTCACATTAATTAAAAACCATTGATAATGAAACACCGAATAATCTTAAGAATTTGTTGTACCTTTCCATTCCAATTGGCAGAACAAACAAACAAATGCAAAATTGCTTTTGTAGGCTTTTCTAAGGTAAACCTAAATGTTTCCTTCCATACCGGATTTCGATTGTTCTTTATAGTCTGCAAAACCCAAAAATGCACAAAAATGTAAAACTTTTGAAACAATAATATTGTCACAAAAAAACACTATATAGTATATGTAGTTAGTTCATAACACAAACCGTAGTTCGTTTAATGTCATCTCCAACACGCAATATGACGAATGGATGTTTCCCTTCGAGATTATTTGCTTCATGGATTGTAACAACAAGCCACCCTCCACCCTCAGAGCTAGCATACTCTTCGATATCTTCGGGACGCGTAGCCCTAACATACTATTAATAATACTATTAACAACTCTGTCAAAAACCGAATTGGTTGCTAAAAAACAACTTACTTGATAACTAAGTGCGGTTTCAAGTTCCTCCACAACGACTCTCATTGATGGGCGTTCTTCACGGTTTCTCTTCAAACATTGGTAAGCGATTTTTGCATACACCTGCAAAGATTCAGGATGTATTTCTTGTTTTATATTACCATAAACGATTTCGTTTATTGTGTTTTGTTCATAAGACTCTCGCGCCAATCCTATTAAAGGTGGTCGTCTATCTTTTTCGCTGGCGAAGCACAACCTCCCACACAGTACTTCAAACAATACAACACCAAAAGAGTAAACATCTGACTCTTTTGTTAATAACCCAGTCTCTGCGTAAAGTGGGTCGAGATATCCAAGCGTGCCTACAGCATTAGAGTAATAAAATGTGTACTTGTGATTGGCAGATACGAACTTGGCGAGACCAAAATCTGAGATCTTGGCGTTCCATTTTTGATCTAATAAAATATTAGAACTCTTGATATCCCGATGCAATACTCTTTCTTGGGTTCCAACTGGACTATGAAGGTAAGCCAATCCACGAGCCGCCCCAATGCATATTTTAAGGCGTCTAATCCATCTTAGATTATCACTCGCGAGATAATAGTCAAGACTTTTGTTGGGTACATACTCGTACACAAGGATCTTCTCGCCACAATCATCACAAAACCCTAAGAGAGACACAATATTATCATGTTTGTATAGTGGAAGCATCATGATCTCCTTCCAAAACTCGATATCTCCTTGCCCAGCTAGACGGCGATCTAAACGCTTCAAAGCAACCATCGGATGCCCATCAAAACCCGCAATCGTTCCCTTGTACACCCTTCCGAATCCCCCACTCCCAATGCAACTTTCATCAGCGAAGTTGTTGGTTGCGGATATTATAGCATCGATTTGTATTTTGAGGTGCTCAAACTTTCTCAAGTGAGCCATTTTTTTAATGGATTGAAACTCCAAATTAGTCTTGTAGTTGTAGTTAAAGAAGATCTACTTGAAAGAGGGATGAATTTAACAATAGGGAGGCAACCCTACCAGCCCACTAGTCAATTGTCATGGCATTTAATCAGAAACTTACATTTACAATAATCCAAATCGTATGTCAACTTGACACAACTTTTTTTTATTTTTTTTATTCTCATTTGAATAGCTTTAAATGTTTGCTCGCACAATTAATTATATTTGGTAGGTAGTGGTGTAAGAAGAAGCAATTTTTTAATTTTTTTTATTCTCATATATGAATAGCTTTAAATGTTTGCTCGCACAATTAATTATATTTGGTAGGTAGTGGTGTAAGGCCATGGGGTATGGGGCTTGGGTTGGGTGTGGGTTGGCTGAAAACGCCCAAGCCATCACCCCGGGGGCTTGGGTTGGGGCGTGACCCTATTGGCGTGGGTTTGAAGTCGGGCGTGGGGCAGGCTAGTAGGGCTAGTAAGGTGACATGGTGGGCTCTCAATGGCCAAACCAAACTCATGCCCCCAACCCAAGCCCCACCATACTCCATGGGCGTGGGTTTGAGTGGTGGGGGGCTCCCATTCCACGTGTCAACAAATGCCCCAACCCAAGCCCCAACCCAAGCCCCATCATACCCTATGGTCTAAGAAGAAGCAATGTAGGTTCGTTGATCACACCAACTTTAAAAATTTTGGTATATTCAAACCAAGTATGTTAAGAGGAAGCAACCTTGAATATGCAAAGAAAGTTCGATAATTCGAGTGATCTATAAGCGTTCCATGGTGAGTTCCCTTTGATGTGTGTGTGAATGCAACACAAGAAGATTCAAGAAAAATATTATCATAGTGTTAAACGGGTTGTGGACTTGGGGACAACTTTTAAGTGGTGTGTGGTATTTTGGAATGAAAGGCTGGATGGAATGTAACGTTGTTTTTTTTTTTTTTTTTTTTTTTTTTTGAATGACCAACTAAATCAAAGGATAAACATTTTGGGATGCCCTCAATCGAGCAAATATATCCCCTTCTTCATAACGGTCGGAGTTGGATGCATACAGGGGCGGACCTAGCCTTAACCGGGGGGTAACCTCCGCTACGGCTTGGCTCGGAAAAAATTGACGTTTTTAGTGTAAATTTTGAAAAAATTTGATGTTTTTTCGATTTCGTTACGGCTTATTTATAAAACGTTACGGCTTGGCGTGAATCCTAGATCCGCCACTGGATGCATACCCGAACCACCAAATCACCACACCGTGCAAGTTAACGATAAAGACTTTCATTTATATTGCGCATATGTAGCACTATAAAGCCCCTATGAGCTTTATATCACACCACCCAGCCTTAATAGAATGGAAACTCCTGTTGTGTATGGTTGTTATAAGTTAAATTTGTTCTATGATAATTCTATATAATACAATTACCAACAACTGTCTGACACATTTTTTATTCTTATTTGTCCTTTTATATGTTTGTATATTTTTACTCCTTAAATTTTAGCATTAGTCAAGGTTTACGTGTTAATTTTTATGTACGTGTGGGTATAAAAATTCAAGTTGATTTACGTTTCGACGAAATTTTTTCCAGAAATGAGTCGGGTCAAATATAATACGTTTTCGTGTTTATTGTTTTGTACGTTTTCTGTTGGTCCATGTTTTAACGTAAAATTTTTACAAAACGCCGCAGCACCGTGCAGGGCAATTTACTACTTTTATACATTTATAACTTTTTTTATTCTTTTTCTTTTTGCTTGTAAACTTATTGATTTATATGTGTGCTATGTTACATTGTTTAAAAGAATGCTTCAGTTTTCATTTCCTTACTTTGAAATACCCGGATGAACGGGTATTAAACTAGTTCTATATAAAACTTTGCATTGTTGCAATGATGAAATCTGTTATTTATATCACCAAGATGCCCCTTTGGAAGCTTAGCAAATTTAATATTCACCTTTCTGAACATAGCTTGAATTCAATATCATATTATGAATATCTTTCACGCATCATAAAAGTTTTCTTGGTTTCTTTTTAAGATTTGAAGTATTGATTAAGATCTGTTGAACATAGCTATTTGATGAGTGGTTAGTTAAACCATTACACTCTTGTGAATGTGTGGTTTAGCCAGTGGCATAGCTTGAGATTTTCGACGAGGGTGTCAAAAACGTATATACGCAAATATTTCTATACGAAAACCACATATATTACACTACTGAGCGAAAAGTTCGGGGGTCCCCCCCCCCCCTGCGGCCTCCTAATAGTTGCGCCCCTGGGTTCAGCTATAGCCTCAAGGCCTATGTAATACTGACGTGGCAATAGCTTTTGCACTTTTTAGTTATTCTACTACACACGGTCAAACACTGTCAAGCAAAGCTTGATTTTCGATAAAAGCAATCGTTTTTTTTTCCCGTTTATTCCTTTTGTCAATCTACAACTAACCAAGGATGATTAAATCTACAAGTAACCAAGGATGATTAAATTAAAGATTACAACAGTCCTATTTTTAATTTATTTTAATATTATTAATAATAATGTTTTGAGAAAACGTAAATTATGAACCTATGTTAAATGAATGGTAAGCAGGCCCAAACAGGCGGGTTAGGCACTAGGAGAATAGTATTCAACATTTTATATTTTTCTTGGATAAGAGTTTTTTATTTGTTTCATTTTAAGATATGTTATTAATCGACCCATTTTTAGGTACGAGGGTCATATACTTGACCTCTAATTGATGGGCCAAAACAATTAGCAAATAAGAATCCATTTTTTTTTTCAAACTCAATGACCTCTAATTGATGGGCCAAAACAATTAGCAAATAAGAATCCATATTTTTTCAAACTCAAAGTGAAGTATTAGAGCATTCACATTCTGTCCATCAAATTCTGAGAGAGGGGTTTTTATATTATAAATAGTGGTTGTAAGTGGTTGTGAGTGGAGGAGAGAGAAAATGTTACTGTTCATCTGTATATTTGAGGGGACACTGTTCACTCTCTATAATTTTTTAATATATTTTGAAAGTGATTGTGAGTAGAGGTGAGAGAAAAAGTAATGATAAACGTATAAAAATACATTATTTAATTAGCAGGAGAGAGAAACTGTAGTTGTTTTTAGTGTAATTATAGGGTAAAAAATGATGGATAGGATGTGAATGCTCTTAGAAGTTGACGGTGTGGAGCTTCTGTAATTTGAAGTTGACTTTAAATAACATATCTATGTATAGACTATTTTAGATTTGTTAATTAAATATTATTGCTGCTTACAAATAATGGTTGGTTTTATTAGGGATTAGCAATGGTTGGTTTTATTTGGGATGAGCCATAGCTACAAGGTACCAAAAAATATTCGGTACCGATTGTATTTTGGTACCTAATTTTTTTTGGCGTTTTTTAGAATTGGTACTTTTGTTCGGTACAGTACAATATTTTATCTTCGAATGCCGTACCATATCGAGCATTTTCGGTATCGGTAGCGGTATCAATTTTTGGCAATTTTCAGGATCAGTATTTTCAGTACCAATACTGTGAGCACTTTCGGTATCGATAGCGGTATCCATTTTTGACAATTTTCAGGATCAGTATTTTCAGTACTAATATTGTACCGAGCTCATCCTTAGTTTTGTAAAGACAAGTATTAAATGAAGTTTTTAGTAGAAAAAGACACGAATGTATTAAAATTTCAAGGTTTTCTTATATAAATAATTAATATATCTAAATAAAATAGTTTTATTGAATAGTAAAAGCCACATAATGTTAGATTTACAAATGTACTTTTTCTTTTTAATTTAAAAAAGGTTAAATTTGGTGGTTCAAGAGAAAATTGTGAACTCTTATTTTTCAATGTGTTATAAAGCATATGGCTATGAGTTATGCAAGAATTGGATTGTATCGTAAATCTACTTTTCCTTTAATATCCGACTTAAATCGTCCTAAATTTTTATTTTATTTTTTTACTGGCTAATCCACACATCACTCGTTAATTCTATTTTTAAATTTATATAGTTGCAAAATGTGGGAGTTAAACTCTCAACCTTATAGAGAGTGTCACATTTTCTTTAGACCATATATACCGCTAGGCTACAACCCGTTTAGTTAAATACATGTTTATATTTACGTAAATTGTATTCCCTGTATCATAGATGAATCTAGGATTAAGATCAAATACAAAGGGCAAAATAAATAAGAAGAAGAGATGGATTCCAATCCACTGATCTTAGATTTGGAGAGTTGAGATTAATTTTAGGGAAATAAATAATAGTGTAAGGGTATAAAAGGCCACCCGTAGTCGGGCTTGATCCGGCGCCATACATCACCATAGCGCGGGGATACACCGTCCCCCGAGCGCTATGAGGTGAAAATTTTGAGTCCCGCGATGTGTATAACAGCGCCAAACAAGAAACATCTCACACACACACACATATATATACATACATATATAACCCCACATCTTCATAACCCCCACTACACACTCAAGTTATATAACCTTTATTTTTTACACATTTTGTCACTTGTCACACAAACCCCCATTGAGGGCTCCATGAGGCTTGACCACTACACACGATCTAATCGTAAAACTTGTAACTTGCAAGATCACCAAACATGAATTTTAACTTTGGATTTTATACATAACAGTAACTCACATTAAACTATCAAATTTTCATATAACCATGAACCATACAAATCAAGTAAAGATTAAACATCATAAATATCAACAACTTAAACATTTAAACATCTAGCAAAAACAATCCAAGAGTCATAAACAATAACATCTGGGCCAACCCGAACGAGTAACGGTAACCCGCGTTAATAAACGTTTGCTCCATTGGTTTCATACCGTACAAATGTGCAGCACATCCAATATCATCATCATTAAGCTCAACTTTCCGAACACCCGAAGGCATCGTCGGAAACATAACCGCATCTTCCACCGACGAGTGACCGAGCCCTAACACATGCCAGATCTCATGCACCACAACAGTTTCCAAATCGATTGCTGTTCCAGACCCTGAACCAGAAGCAAAATCACCGTCAATGATCCATTGTTCAGCATTATCCAGATGCAACACACCACTCTTTGCATCCGCGTGGGCTAAGGTTCCCAACACTCCGTCAAACGGTTCACTGTCTCCATGATCACTAGCGTAAAATCCGATCTTAATATCAGCACCGAAGTAGGAACTGTCTTCTATAAACATTAACTGAGACCACTTCGACCACTGCTTGAATGCGTTAGCGAAAACTCGCTTGATGTCATTGGAAAGTTTATTTTTCGGATCGAAAGCGTAAGTGAAATTTCTCGCTTCCGGAATTTCAGGATAAATCGCGATGTAAGGATGCTCGTACATGCGCGCGGTTCCATCAACAATGTCAGGCACTCCGCATCTCGGTTTAACCATCTGGTTAATCGTTGAGCTGTCGAGTATGCCGGTGGTGTTTAAGTTGAAGCTTTTTTGGTAAATTTTTATGGCGTGTTCAAGCGCGTCATCAAAGTAATCGTTGAATTTGGTGGGCTGATTGTTACTGTTATTGTTAGTGATGTATCCGAACTGATTGAGGTAGGATTTCAGCTTAGAGATGCCAGCAACTTCTTGACCGGAGTGGCTGCCGGAGAGGTTGTATAACGTATTCCAGTCACTGGTGGGGCTGTTGGGTAAAGCGTTGCTTGAAAGTGAGACGACTGGAACAATGATGAGAAGTATGACGCAATGCAGAGGACTGGCGTTCAACACCTGAAGCAAACGCATCAGAAGCAGGGACTGGTTCATTAATTAAGTCTTTTTTGTGAGGTCGACATAACACAAATGCTAATCCTATTAAGGTTCTAACTAACTGAAAACTTACCAAATAAACTGATACAGCAACAACGATACAACTAAAATAAACAACAAAACAAACACATAACGTATTTCGTACATACCTGAGCAGATGATGCCATCTAAATACCTGAAACATAGATGCAAAAACCATTAGCATAGAGCATCCAGCGCATACGGAAAAGAAGACACAAAAAAAAAAGATAGCTGGATGTTATAACATGCATTCTATGACTGTTTGTTATTGTTACAATAGTTAATCAAATCAAGAGTTGTCATTTTGAACTTTCAACCAACAACTGATGACAACATGTCAGTGTTATAGAATTTTCAACTGACGACATGCTACTTACGTAAGGCTGGCAAATCGTGTCTTAACAGGTTTCTGACGGTGCACACAACATAAGTTTCAAACATGCTTATGACTCGTTTAACTACTTTCTACCTCATGTTTATAAAACAGTTTTATGTACAAAGATGAATAAATGATAGATCCTAACATTGTAATTTTAATTATTTTAAAAATTAAAAAAGTCAAAAGGTGTATTTTTCAATCAATCAGGTTTAATCATGTCTTAACTTACGAAAACAACAAATCACATTTTATTAATAAACTGTTGATCCCACGAAAATCATTCCCTTTGTTAAAGCATTCCCAGTTCTGATGTACTCCTCCACTTGTTAACCCTTTGCTACCAAAGTTTAAAATAAAAGACTATTCAAATGATCATTTAATTGAATTGACATCTTATAAAACATGAGTGTTCGATACCCCTTATTTTTTTTGAACGGCAAATCACTTTATATATATATATATATATAAAGAGCCAGCTAGAAACTGGGAACAAAACAGGAAAAAAAACGACAGAAACACAAAGACAATTACAACAGCCCTACGGAAACAAAATTAACCAATACCATCCGGATCCCAAACCGACACCAAACCCCCATTGCTATAGCTTGAGATAAAATTCATTGATCCCGGTTCATCTCCATCTCCCCACAAATCAATTTTTTCACGTGATTCTCAAAACCATCCACACCTATCCCCAGACAGACCCCAAATTCCAATGTACGAGAGACTTCTTCCTCAAAATTAAGGCCAACCTGCTCTTCCCCCACAATTTCTTCCGACGCCTCCCTGTGAATACTACAACTTGGAACAGTTTCCCTCATCCTGTTGACCTCCTTTTCTAAACGGAAGATCTCCTCGAGGTTGAAAGGGTCCGAAGTGTTTGAAATCTCCGGCTCCTGATTTAAATCAGGGATAATGAAGTTTTGGACCTTTTTCTTGAGTTTGTTACCGCGTTTGGGCCTGCATGTGATGTAACTGGGCCTAGTATTGATAGTACAAGGCCCATCTTGCTCTTCCTCTTGAACGATACCTGAGACATGCCCCACATCTTCTCTCTCATTTGGAATGCTTTTTTGCAGCGAATCCAGATCCCCAAGCAACTCCTCCTGCACGTGTTCATCGGTCTTGGGGGATGAAAAGTCATTTAGATTTTCCATGCACATACTTGGAGCCCCATGCATGCCGTCGTGCACGTTACCCATGCCCAACCTTTCCTCTTCCCTATAACAACGATTCATATCCCTTCTCCTAGAGCTGACCTCTGTGGACACTACCACCGGAGAGGCTATGTCCGGCGATGGCGTAAACTGCTCGTCAAGGAAAGACGGGCACCAACAACCATCGATTTCTTCCACCCAAACCTTAAATTCATGCTCCTTCCAAGACATGAGAATCTCATTTGAAACACGTTTACCAGACTGAACAAGAATTGCCATTCTATCCACCGCTAAATTGTCGTCTTCCAACTGAGCTTCTGAGCCCACTAACACCCTTCCACATCTTTCTGCAATTCGGGTAAACACATTCCTATCCCATAGGCACACTGGAACACCGATCACCCGAATCCAAGCTATCCTCTCGAAAACCGGTGGGATGCCTTCCCAAACATACACTCTAGAGAACCATTCTGACCAAGTTTCCGCCTGGTCCCTTAAAAACTCATTAGCTTCCGCCTGATCTTTGAACGTAAGGAGCACTTTTAAGCCGCCCAAATACCTTAGAACTGGACATTTATCTTTGATTCCTGACAGGAGCGATTTGAGATTGTTCAGGGTCTCTAATTCTTTAGCTTCCCCGATAAGGGATCTAAACTCCCACGTTCTTTTTGCCTGCGTATCCATTGGCGGTAGCTCAATCACATTGCTTTGTAGAACACGTTCCTTAGAACCATTTAGTGCACCTAAGAACGAGTTAGGTTTGGAAGCAACCTTTCTTTCAGCAGGGACCTGCCGATACGCCCTCTCCTCGGAAGGTTTATGCCCATCCCCCAACCTGTTGAACACAGAGATAGGACCTCTGCTACTACCAGAGGCCTTGGAACCATACCTGTTGAATTTAGCTACATCGATCTCGACTATTGCCCCGTCAATCTTCACCTCCTTCAGTCTCACCAACCATTTATCTACATCCCATGCTTTTGATAATCTGATGAAACCGAATTTGTTCCCCGCCCCATCTCTTTTAGAAGGGACGACGGCATCCTCAAGGTTTTCCAAGTGTTGGAAGGCGTCCCACAATCTCTCTTTCGAACATCCCTCCGGTAAGTTTGAGACAAAAAACGTTGTTGTGTTACGGAGCCTATGTTCCCTTTCGATGAATCTCTTCTCTTTTCTCTTCTCGACCTTGCTAAGGATCCGCTGCCACCTTTCTTCCTGATGATACTTGCCTTCCTTGATTCTGCTGACCTCTTCCTGTTTCCGTCTACGAAGTTCTTGGTCTTCCGCCGAAAGCTGCCTGTTATCTACACCCCTCCGGAAGTCCCCTCGTCTCCCCATCTCTAATACACAAACATTATTGGTTTCATTACTTGGTCTTTTATTAGCATAACAAACATAATCTTTGTGCGGAAACTTGTGATTGTTCGATACCCCTTATTATATACCAATTGGGTTAAATAAGATTACGTTAATGGTTTAGATTATGTAAGAAGACCAGAACCAATCAAGGTGTAATAAGACTTGATTAATGCATAGGTTGTACACAACATGTAATCACCATAAATGCACTTAACATCAATGTTTGTCTTATGAGAAGTCTTATGTGCACAGCCTCTCTCAACTCTTTTTTTTTTTTTTTTTTGGGCCTTAATAAAAAACAAAATTTTCATTGATGCATAAACACAAACAGTTGGCGTACATGTTATAATCCAATACACCAAAGGCCAAAATCATAACAATCATGCATTATTCAACAACTAAACAGTTGGCGTGTAAGTTGTAATCGAAACCATCAAAGAAATACATATATAAAACACTTAAGCAAATACACAAACAGTTGGCGTGCATACACCACTCTAGAACACCATATATATATATATAGGATGTTGTAGCTTTACCTTATCTTATGGTGATTAACTAAACAATCCAACGAACGTGTTAGTTATCGCCAAACCAGTAGCTTAGCTTGGGGGAGGTTTACAACCAACAACGGCTAGGTAAGGATGCAGGGTTCAGTGGTTTTCACAGAGCTCATCGTGACAAATTAATAAGTGGTGGAACCAAAAGTAAAGTTGTGATTTGATTTGAACTTTAAGACTAGAAGGTATGGGGGCCGGCTTAGGCCCGGCGAGGCCCGGTGTAGGTCCCCCACACAGCCCCTCCCGGCCCGTCCCGGCTTGACCAGCAACCCCCGGCCGTTCTTGCCGGCCCTCCTTCTCCTTCCTTCTCTCACATATACCTATACATACATACATATATATACACAAAGGGGTTCATCCCCCACCCCCTAGGTCCATCCCCTCCAAGCCACTCCTACATGGCGGTGACGTGACGTGACGGCCCATCCTTAGAGGACTTGCCTCCTCCATACCTTCCAGTCTAAGTAAAAGCGCTAAATACGTGATGGAACCAAAAGTAAAGTTGTGTACCTTTAAGTTCTTATAGATATTATTCCCTTGCTAAAAATGATCATACGTGATTGGTTTATGACTTGTAAAGTGTTCTTATGATACTCTTGAATTTGTATTTCAACTAGTAAATTCCTCGTCCGCATTGCGGGACGATGGCCGAATAATTCTCAACCAATTAAAAAACACTACTATAATTTTGCTAGGGGTGATAAGACCGTAGTGAACCAATTAAAACAAAAAACCTTTATAGTTTTGAAAAAAAAACGATGGGAAAAACGTAATTTTTAACTACGGGCGAAATCATAATTTTAATTCGAGGATAAATCGTAAACTAAATGGACCAATGGGGAAGTGTCAGGAAGCTGCCGGCATGACAGTAATTTTACACTAGGTGCTAAATCGTAATTTAACCAGGAAAACAAACAAAGACGATGGGAAACTGTAACTTTAAGTTGAGGGCAAAATCGTAACCTTACTGGGAGAAAAAAAAACTAATGGCGAAAATATCAATTTATACGGGGCAAAATCGTAATTTTGAGCCGATGGGAAAATTAGAATTTTTAGCCGGGAGTAAAAGCGTAAATTTATTTGTAAGCGTGGGCAAAAACATAACTTTGAACTGATGACAAAATCGTAAATTTAAGGGAAAAAAACTAATGGCAAAACTGTAAACTGAAACGGGTCAAAATCGTAATTTTTTACCGGGCGCAAAATTGAAATATTTAGCTGGGAGCAAAAGCGTAAATTTATTTTTAAGCGGGGGCGAAAACATAAATTTAAAATGATGGCAAAATCGTAATTTTAAAGGGGGACAAAATCGTAATTTTGTTGGGCCAATAGGGGAGTGCCAGACAACTTCATGGCACTATTACCCCCTGCCGCCCTTTTTGACCAATTGAAAGCCTGAACTATTGAATTCTTACGTCACCATCTTATGATTGTAGTAGTTTAAATGGAACTCACTCGATATATAACATAGTGTCATTTTGGGGTGTGATAAATCTTAGGGATCACGAAGTCCTGGTTCGATTCCCACAAGGTGGTTTTTCTGAGATTTTTGGGTTTCCTCCTGAATTAGTGTATATGAATTATAGCCTAGTGGAGATGGATATGATTGGGTGGCTCCCTTTGTTTTACAGCCACTTAAGCACAACTTAAAATAGAAAATACAAAGGGTTGATTGTATTTATTTACAAACTTCAGGGGGGAGTAAAACCGTAAAATTTAAAAAAAAAATAAGAATGCATTTAGCAACACCCTTTTAGGGGACTATGGGCGGTGGCCTTTTGTCCGTGATAGTGATTCTTCCACGCGTGGTGGGAACAAACAACCCACCGCCACTGAAGTTTTCAACGAGTGATAGCAAATGACCGTGATGTTTTCAACGCGTTATGGGATTTTAGTGATGGAACATGTGAGGGGTTGTGAGGGTTTATTGTGGGTGTTGTGAGTGATAACCAACGCCACTAAAAAAGGTTGTGAGTGATGGAAAAATGGTTGATGACAAGATGGAACTTGATTGGATGCTTGTGAGTGATAGAATTTTATCACTAATGACCACACCCACTACCCTTATAATAGTATTAATAATAAAAAAATCGAGTCGTTGAAAGTGACAAAATCGACACTTGTTGAAAGTGATTAAATTGATATCATTTTGACTCTACGTACCAATCTAGGTGATTAAACTTTTTTTCACTTATTTACAAGATGAGTTCTTTTTCTCAAGCATATAACTTTACATGCTTTACTTTAGATTTTATACAATGAATCTACTTTGATAGTTGTTGCACCCACTGGACTAGATATGCTATGGAAATGTATATTTCCATAAATATATGTTTCTTAATGGACTTTACTTTCTACCATAAATATATGTTTCTTAATGGACTTCACTTTCTAGAAATGTTAAACTTCATTTTTATATGATAAATCCTTTTAATTCACTTCTTCTACGTTTTTAGCCTTTTATTTATAATATGATAAATCTTTTTAATTCACTTCTTCTACGTTTTTACACATTAACCTTTTACTTATAATTATTAATGGTTAAAACTTAAGACCATGATACCACAATAAACATTGGTTAGACCTCCAGAAAGTAAAAAAAACCACTGAGTTTTGTAGCACAATCCTTATGATCCACTGGACATGCATTTTAAAATATGTTTGATCATTAATATACATCATACTTGAATTTGCATCACTCAGTATTATGTTTATTAAGAGATTTACATAATTTTAATTATTTAAAGAGTAAATTACAAGTTTTGTTTTTTATGTTTACACCAAATTGCAAACGCTGTCCTCTTTTTTCCAAAAATTTACAGACAGTGTCCTTAACCTTCTAAAATCTTGTACGTTATGTTCTTTAGGACAAACCCAAAAAATCTAACTGGATGTGGCTTAAAGGACATAACGTGCAAGATTTTAGAAGGTTAAGGACACCGCCTGTAAACTTCTGAAAAAAAGGACAGCGTCTGCAATTTGTTGTAAACATAAAGAACAAAACTTGTAATTTACTCTTGTTTAAAAAATTGTCATCTCTTTACATAAATAAATGAACAAAGGAATGCACTTAAATATTAGTTAAGATTTCATTTATTATTTTCTTTTTACTGAAATGATCGAACCATCCTATTAATTTTTTTTTTTTTTCTGAAAAGTGTATATTATTTACAAGGCCACCCAAAATGGGGACAGAAACACCACGACAACTAGATTACAAGAAATCAAAATTACACCAAGACTCCCAACTAACACCGTGATATCCCACATCGGTTGTGAAGGGAACTAAGGCTTCCTTATAAGGGGCTGGATACCTTCACCATCATGACACGTTTTTAAAACCGTGAGGGGCAGGCGCTGAGGGCGTGCTGGCTGCCAAAGCGGACAACATCATGGTGCGGTTACGCTGGGCTGTTACAAACACCACCATTCTTAGATCTGTTTTTATAACCCAACGATTTAATATCCTGAACAATCTTCTCGGCCTTCACTTCCGTGTTATCAAATCTCTTCTTGTTACGCGCGTTCCACAAACACCAACAGGAAACCATCACGATACCTTTTAGAATCTTCTTAGCTTGACCACCGAGGCCTGAGAAGTCATGGACCACTAAAAGATCTTTGACTGTATATGCATAAATAGGGCTGCATTTACACCAGTTATTGATCCGAGACCAAACAACAGCCGCCACAAAACAAGAACACAACAGATGGTTAGAAGATTCCTCCCCAAACTCGCACATGACACAACCAAGATCACCGGCATAAACATTTCGGGACCGAAGAGCATCCACAGTCGGAATTCTGTTCAACAGAGCCCTCCACATAAAAATATTGCATTTTTTCGGCACCCATTTACTCAACTTAAAAACGAATCTGTCGTTGTATTCAGAATTACTATCGAGCTATTTCTTGACCGCCCCAACCGAGAAAGTCTTTTTATTATTCCCAATCCACTCCCAAGCATCCCTCATATCCCGCAAAGACACACTCGAAAGCATGGCCACAAGCCCATCCCACTGATTCGATTCTAAACCCAAAGCAGGACGTCTACTCCAGACCCATCTTAACATTGTAGTCCTGCTTTCAATGTGCACCCGGTCCGGAATCTACATTTTTTCCCTGTAAAAATGGTATAAAACTGATAACAAATCAAGAACACAAAGAAATAGTGACAAAAGGTGACAAAACTTTTATTGTTACCCAAACCAAAGAAAACCCCCAGAAACCCTAGATCTCACAAATAGTGAGATCTGTAACAGTACAACAATGAAGATGATCAACTAATGTAAATCAGTTGATCTATACAACTTGAACAATACAAAGATTAGATCTCACAAGAGATCAATCAAACACAAACACAACAGATCACAACTGATCTGATCAAACCCTAATCGCCTGATGGATGAGAGAGAAACAGCAGCTTCCAGAATAAGCTAACAATCAACTGTTGAAGCCTTTTATATTGAAAATATCTTAATTTTCAATATTAACCTTCTAGATCACACTTGTACAGCTTAACCCCTCAGATGTTACGATTTAGCCCTTCAAGAATATTAACTGCACTTATGACACACAATTAGTTACAAATCTGTTGTAACAACTTTATAAAATAACTTATGAAATGTTGCAACATGAATTAACATGTGCACCCTTTATTTTAACATGCCCCCATAATTCATGTGGCGAACATGTCATAAAGTCCCAGATTTTCACAAAGAATTTGATGTTGGTTTGCATTCAAACCCTTTGTGAATATATCAGCAACCTGCACATCTGTACTGACTTTCTCATGCTCAACAATACCTGCAGCAATCTTTTCTCTTAAAAAATGTAAATCTAACTCAAAATGCTTAGTTCTCTCATGAAATACAGGATTTTGAGAGATTGAAATTGCAGATTTACTATCACAGTACAGTTTAACAGGCAACTTACAAGAAATTTTCAATTCACTTAAAACATTGATAATCCACATAACTTCGCAGGTAGCTGAGCACATAGCTCGGTACTCAGCTTCTGCTGTTGATCTTGAGACAACATTTTGCTTCTTGCTTTTCCAAGAAACAAGTGATTCTCCCAAGAAAATACCATAACCTGTAACTGATCTTCTGGTCTTAAGGCATTTAGCCCAATCAGAATCCACAAAACCAGTTATTTCCATATTTGCAGACCTTTTAAAATTAACTCCTTTCCCAGGAGAAAATTTCAAATATCTCAATAACCTTAAAGCTATATCAAGATGAACTTGTGTAGGACTATGCATGTATTGACTCAAAAACTGAACAGCATAGCTGATATCAGGTCTAGTTAAAGACAAGTAAATCAGTTTTCCTACAAGCCTTTGAAAACCATTAACACTTTGTAAAACTTTTTCATCACTTTTACATTTACTTGTAACTAAGAAACTCTGCTCAATTGGTGTTGCAACAGGTTTGCAACCCAAGTAACCAAACTCATTTAGCAATTCAAGACAATACTTTCGTTGTGACAAACAAATATGACCATCACCATATAATACTTCAATTCCTAAAAAATATCTAAGTAAACCAAGATCCTTAATATGGAAACTGTCTCTCAATCTTTGTTTAACATTTTCTATTTCAGACTTGTTATTTCCAGTGATAACAATATCATCTACATATACAAGTAACACAACAAACACACTTTGTTTTGACAAAACAAACAATGAATAATCACAAATACTTTGCACAAAACCCATAGCAATTAACACAGAAGTTAATTTCTCGTTCCATTGTCTTGGAGCTTGTTTAAGCCCATATAAAGATTTTACAAGTTTACATACTTTTTTATTATCTTTTGAACAATAGCCTTGTGGCTGTGTCATATACACATCTTCAGACAAAGTACCATATAAGAAAGCCATGTTAACATCCATTTGATACAAAGGCCAGTTATTATTAACAGCTAGCTTTAATATTATTCTAACAGTGGTCATTTTGACAACTGGTGAAAATGTTTCACCAAAATCAAGACCCTCTCTTTGGTTAAACCCCTTGGCAACCAATCTAGCCTTATATCTTTCAACCTCCCCATTGGCCTTATACTTAACCTTATAAACCCATTTACAGCCAATTGGCTTCCTATCTTTAGGAAGATCAACTAAAACCCAAGTATTATTTCTATACAAGGCTTCCATTTCACTATTCATAGCATCAATCCATTTATCACTTTTTGCAGCTTCATCATAACAAGTAGGTTCAACAACTTTATTCAATGAAGCAACAAAACACATGTTATCATAAGATAAGTTTGCATAATTCACAACCTTTTCAACCCCATATTTAACTTTACCCTCAACAATAAAATCACCAAATTTTTTAGGTAAAACAGTTTTTCTAGAAGACTTTCTAACACTAGTACCCTCAGATTGGTTGGTCTCAACATTTGATCTTATAGTGTCCTCTGCCCTCACATTTGAATCCTGTCCACTACTGCCCTCCTGTTCAGTTTGCAGAGTCAATTCAGCATCTGAAACAGGGGCTGATGTAGAGGGAAACAATGGTTGCTGATCATCACTATTAGGATCTTGAGCACCATTTGTACCCTCTTCATCATAGGGTATGCTAGAAACTTCAGATACAATATTATCAAAAAAGTTTACATGATTCAACTGATTATCAATAGTGAGTTCTTGATTAATTTTGAAAGGATATACATTTTCATAGAATTTAACATCTCTTGAAAAAAATATTTTTTTATTATCCAAACTCCACAATTTATACCCTTTTTTAAAACTTGAGTAACCAATAAAAACACACTTTTCAGCATTAAATGAAAACTTGTCTGAATCATGTAATATAGTACTAAAACACAAGCATCCAAAGTTTCTAAGATGAGACATTGAGGGTTTAAAAGCAAACATCATTTCAAAAGGACTTCTACCATTTAACACAGATGATGGCAACCTGTTAATAAGGTATACAGCAGTTAAAACACAATCAGACCAAAACCTTAAAGGTAGTCCACCCTGAAACATCAAGGCTCTAGCAGTATTTAACAAATGTCTATGTTTTCTTTCCACAACTCCATTCTGTTGTGGAGTATAGGAACAAGTAGTTTGATGTAAAACACCTTTAGTTTCTAAAAAACTGTTCATTTGACTGTTAACAAACTCTGTTCCATTATCACTTCTAATGACTTTAATTCTTTTTTTAAACTGAGTTAACACAAGTTCATAGAATACTTTTAAATTTTCTAAAACTTCAGTTTTGCTAGTTAAGAAATAACACCAGACAGCTCTAGAAAAATCATCAACAATAGTTAAAAAATATTTGTAACCATCATAACTGGTTATTTTATAAGGACCCCATACATCTAAATGTACCAGATCTCCTACAGCCTTAGACTTGTGTTCACTTAGTGGAAAAGGAACCCTAACTTGTTTAGCCCTATGACACACATCACATGGACCATGTTCATTTGAATGAATTTTAAGACTTTGTTTTAATACTGCTAAAACCTGATCAGAAGGATGTCCTAACCTGCTATGCCAAGTAAAAGACTGAACAGAACTATTGAAACAGGTATTAAACAAATTACCAGAATTGCCTACAAAATATAGACCACAATTTTGACTACCACTCATCAGGATTTTCTTTGAACTGGAATCCTGTAGAAAACAACTTGTTTCATTAAACACAACATTCACTTGATTATCTTTTGACAATCTAAACACAGATAACAGATTTACACTATATCCTGGCACATAAAAACATCTTTTTAACACTAAGTCATTTGTTAACTTTAGATCACCAATTTCAAAACTTTAACATTAGTGCCATTAGGATGACTAACAGTTATATTAAACTCTGAAACATCAACACTATTTATTAAATCTTTGTCAGTTTTCACCATATGTTGACTAGCTCCTGAATCAACAATCCACCCATTCATATTAAACACAATTGAACTAGAACAACTAACAAAGTTTGGAACATTAATACACTCACCTCCTACATTTTGATTCTGACTATCTGAACCACCTTTTTCTCCAACTAAACTCAACAACTTTGCAATCTGTTCATTAGTAAAAGGAAAACCAGAACTACCCACAGATGAAGTAACATTATTAACAGTGTTATTTTTACTTCCATTTGACATATTAGACCTGCCAGACTGACTTGACTGATTACTGTTATTACTTCTTCTTCTAAAACCAGGTGGGTAACCTATAATCTCAAAACACCTATCCACAGTATGCCCTATCATATTACAATGTGTGCATTTTAGACTGGAATTAGACCCTTTATTAAATCTTTTCTTTTGATCAACAGATTGGTTTGTTTTAGACACAAAAGCAACATTCTGAGTTTTTGATCCAGTACTAGCCAACCTATGTGACTCTTCCCTAGACACAACTGAGAAAGCCACTTTAACAGTGGGTAATGGTTCCCTTGTTAACAGATTTGTTCTTACTGACTGATAAACATCATCCAACCCCATTAAAAATTGCATTAATTTTATTAAGGTTGAAAAATCATTAAAATCTTTTGCAGCCTGACAAGAACATGTAGGTAGATGCAACATAGCATCAAATTGTTTCCACATTGTTGTAAGTTTATTATAATATTCAGCAACTGAAGTACCATTTTGTGAAACACTATTAATCTTTTTATACAAATCATACACAATTGAACCATCAACCCTATAAAATGACTCTTTAAGATCAGTCCAAACTTCTGAAGCAAGTTTAGAGAACACTTGTCCTAAAAACAACTCTTCAGATATAGAATTTAATAACCAGGTAAGGACCACAGAATTACATCTATCCCACTGACCTGCTAAAACAACATCACTCTCAGACCTAACACATTTTCCATCAATAAAACCATACTTGTTTTTTGCTTCTAAAGCCAACTTCATGGCACTAGACCACACAGAATAATTTTCTGTTCCTTTTAGTTTAACACTAACAATTGTCAAAGCACTTGAATCACTAGGATGAAGGTATAATGGATCACCTATATCCAACTTTCCAATTAAAGTCTGAGAAGTACTAGCATCACCAGTCATTTTCAAACAAGAAACACACAATCAATTATCCAAAGCAAGAATATCACAGATAACAAACAACAAGTAACAATCAAGTAATCACACGAAATTAAGAAAACTAACACACTCAAACACCGGCGAAACTGAGCCAGTGTCAAGATTCCAGGTTCATCACTCACAGGTGCCTGGACATGCCTTAACTCAGAAGCCACTATCAACAGACACAAAACAGATACAAATAACAACAAACAATCAATAGTGCCGGTCCTCACTACCCCGACTTCAACTATCCAACCAATCAATAAGAAAGAACAAAGACAGAGTTGAAACAATCTTACAGAGGGTGCAAAAATACTCCAATGCAAGATCTGAACTACAGCCTTCACTTAGGGCTATAGTTACAGATCAGAAGACAAGAGGGTATCAACAAAACCGGTCAGTTTGCTCTGTATCCTTCTAGGGTTACAGAGACCAACACGGATCTTCAATATTCCAGCAAAAGAGCTTCAATCACCACAACCCAAATTTAGGGTTTCCAACCGTCAGATCTAACCAACTCACAAGACAATAGTTTCTGAGATAAGAAACCTTCAAAAAAACAAACAATAACCCAAGATCAATCAACAATCAGAGATAATCAAACCACAGCGGAAGAACGTAAAATCAAGAGCACGAAGCTCTGATACCATGTAAAAATGGTATAAAACTGATAACAAATCAAGAACACAAAGAAATAGTGACAAAAGGTGACAAAACTTTTATTGTTACCCAAACCAAAGAAAACCCCCAGAAACCCTAGATCTCACAAATAGTGAGATCTGTAACAGTACAACAATGAAGATAATCAACTGATGTAAATCAGTTGATCTATACAACTTGAACAATACAAAGATTAGATCTCACAAGAGATCAATCAAACACAAACACAACAGATCACAACTGATCTGATCAAACCCTAATCGCCTGATGGATGAGAGAGAAACAGCAGCTTCCAGAATAAGCTAACAATCAACTGTTGAAGCCTTTTATATTGAAAATATCTTAATTTTCAATATTAACCTTCTAGATCACACTTGTACAGCTTAACCCCTCAGATGTTACGATTTAGCCCTTCAAGAATATTAACTGCACTTATGACACACAATTAGTTACAAATCTGTTGTAACAACTTTATAAAATAACTTATGAAATGTTGCAACATGAATTAACATGTGCACCCTTTATTTTAACATTCCCATAAATAGATAAAGACAAATAATGGATGGCATCAATAATGATGTTGGTGACTTGAACCTAAGGTGAGGATCCTTAAAGCAATAACATCAAGAATCAGGGTTATAAATCTCTGTTGATTTCTTATTGGACAAATTTCATATAATATCAACCAACTTAGTTTACTTTAACTTTGATTCGTTTTACCAAAATTATAAATAAGGAAAGCTTTCTAAAGCTAAGTGTACACATAATTGTCCATATGAAATTAAATGTAATTAAAATTGCCTAATTGCATGTATTGATCATTTCCATAGTTTGATTTGTGTTAAGGCAGCGTGTATAGCATGTTGTGTATAAATTAGATAGGCTCAGTGACGAATACAATAACTCTAGTAGCCTTATTGATTTTTGAGTAAACTTCCGTTTTGCTCCCTATGGTTTGGTCACTTTAACGGTTTTGCTCAAAACCTTTAAAAATAGCCATTTTGCTTCCTGATATTTTGGTTTGTTTGCCAGTTTGCTCCCCGCCTCTAACTCTATCCAAATTGTTTGTGTTTCCATTTTGCTCCCCGCAGGGAGCAAACTGGCAACAAAACCAAAACATCAGGGAGTAAAATGGCTATTTTGAAAGGTTTGGGGCAAAACCGTTAAAGTGATCAAACCACAGGGAGCAAAACGGAAGTTTACTCTTGATTTTTTTAAAAAGCGTTACATGTGTAATGTTTTATATCGTTTATTTTTTTAATCATTAGACGATTTTGTATAATATTTAACGGGGATGATGTAGGGATCGAAAGTCGTATGTTTTTTGGCTGATTTTGTTCATTACAACCTAATCACATACAATCTTGTTAATTATTTTAGTTCTTTTACGTACTCACGGCAAGTGAAGATGCTAAAATGTAAGTTATTTCCATAAAGTTGTTGCATATTTTGGATTTTGTGTTCATTTAAAATGGATCATAATATTTAGCTGTATGATTTAGTGATAATTGCTAATAAAACCGCATATAGCAGCCCATGGCTTTATATCCTAGTGGCATCTTGGTGGTTGGATAAGCTTTGAGACCAATAGGTCCTGGGTTCGATTCCCACAAGGGGGTTTTTCCCATGTTTATTGGGTTTCATCTTGAATTGGTGTGGTATTATGCCTAGTGGAGATGGATATGATCGGGTGGTTCCTCTGGTGGCACGATGATACTCCAATGGTCCGTCAGTGATCCAAATTTGCCGTTCAAAAAAAAAAAAACCGCATATAGCAAGTTCACAAATTATCCTTCAAACTCGATAGACTTAGATTCTCCGCATCTAGCGAATCTCCATACGTTGGGCTCCATGGGTGCCCCAATGGGCTAGAAGTGGACGAACGGGGTTCGAGAGGAGGATGGTAAGAAGGTGGTGCTGCCACGGGTCTAAGAAGGGAAGATAATTTGGTCACAACTCAGAATCTTTTAAATTTTTCATTTGGTGATAACATAGTCACCTTAGGTATTGCCCATTATACACAAGATGAATTTACCTCTTATGGTTTATCTCAATTGTTTTAAGCAAGTCAAGGTCTCAAAATCAAAACACAAATTAAGAGTGGTGTAGACAAGTTCTCAAATAAAACTTTAAAATATAAGTGTGATACATTGAACTTATACAAAAATTATTCCCAACTAATATATTTGAAGCTATTGATGATATCATTTATCTTCTAATGGTAACTTTGAAATTTCTAATGAAAAAAAGGGGAAAAAATGTACCAACAATGGATTTGTAAACCTTTTTTGGTGACTTTACGTTGATGTAAATAGAAAAGTAAGAATAATCAAAAGGAAATTATTTCAAAGTTGAAACATTAGATAAACCAACAGAATAAAATCACCTCGGTTCAGTTATAAAATCACCGCGGTTCAATTAATGCATCGGTTATAACGCTGATGCATTTCTCATGATAATCGTAAAACTTGTAACTTGTAAGATCACCAAACATGAATTTTAACTTTTGATTTTATTACATCATTTATCAATCTTTTACGATATAACAACGATAACATAATTACAAAACATCATACATAACAACAACTCACATTAAACTATCAATTTTCATATAACCATGAGCCATACAAATCAAGTAAAGATTAAACATCATAAATATCAACAACAACTTAAACATTTAAACATCTAGCAAAAACAATCCAAGAGTCATAAACAATAACATCTGGGCCAACCCGAACGAGTAACGGTAACCCACGTTAATAAACGTTTGCTCCATTGGTTTCATAGCGTACAAATTCGCAGCATAGTCAATATCACTGGTTTCATAGCATATAAGTTGTTGAATCCATCAGGATTTAAAGTATTTGAAGAATATATTCTACTATTTATAGATGTAAAAAAATGAGCACACAAACACGATCCATGCACTATGATCAAGATGATAAAAAAAAAAATTAAACCATTTCATGTTGAAAGGTAGAGAGATGAACAACCACCTTCTTAGATAAAAAATATTTCTAGTATGTTAAATTGAAGTAGTATGTTTTAATTTAATTGAAATTTATAATTTTAGTGTTTTATTTTTAATTTCTAATTTAAAATAAAAAACTAAAAAAAAATTGAGTGATGGAATTCTATCACTAGTGATGACCACCGCCATTACAATTCTATCACTCGTGATAGAATAGTGGGTGATGACATGGCAGGAGTTGATTGGATATTGTGAGTGATAGAATTCTATCACTAGTGACCACCTCCACTCCGCTAAGGGGACTAGGGGTGGTTCACTAGTGATAGAATTTATCACTCACAAGCACCAATCAAGTTTCGCCATGTCATTGACCATTTTTCCATCACTCACAACCATTTTTAGTGGGGGTGGTCATCACTCACCACCACACCCAACAATTCCCCCCAACCAACAAATACCCTCACAAAAATAAACCATAACGCGTTGAATACATCACGAAATCGGGGTTTGCGTTATAAAATAACGCGTTGAAGAAGAACCGGCGGCGGCCCATCACGCGTTGATTATATTTCCGTTATAGAATAACGGTACCACCCCGGCATACCTAAGGCCAAGGGGTATGGGGCTTGGGTTGGGGCATGGGTTGGCTGAAAACGCCCAAGCCACCACCCCGGGGGCTTGGGTTGGGGCGTGGGTTTGGGGCGTGGCCCCATTGGCATGGGTTTGAAGCCGGGCGTGGGGCGGGCTAGTAAGGCTAGTAAGGTGACATGGCGGGCTCTCAATGGTCAAACCAAACTCATGCCCCCAACCCAAGCCCCACCATACCCCATGGGCGTGGGTTTGAGTGGTGGGGGGCTCCCATTCCACGTGTCAACAAATGCCCCAACCCAAACCCAACTCATACCCCACCATACCCCATAGTCTAACATCTATAAATACTAGACAATTATTCTATAAACACTCACTCTTTTTGTGTTTCTTAGATATTTTTCCCTTTCTGAAAGAAAAAGTTTAATTCATATGTTTATTTATTGGGTTATTCTAAATAGGTCTAAATGGGCCGGGTTTTGTCTGTTTATGGTTTGTTATGGTTGTTTTAAGTCGGTTTGTTAGTGTGGCAGGTTGCATATAATTCAAGGGGGCAGAATGAAACTTGAGAGGGACCCCGATCATCTCTTCAAGTTCTTTTGGACTGAAGTGTATTATTTGGGTATTCAAGTTCTTTTGGACTGAAGTGTATTATTTGGTATATATTGGAGATATATAAGATTGTATCCTTTACGCAGAAGTGTGATATTCCCCATAAAAATTCACTCACAAGTTCTTTCCAGAAGGGTTCTCTCCATTATTAATCTCATCTGAGAGATTGTTCGTCTTGTTGTATCTTGCTGTGTAGATCAGGTTGTATACCTTCTTGTTCCTTTTCTGTCGTTGTATTTTATAGATCAACTGATTAATCAGTCGATCTAAACGTTTGTATAGCAGATCTTACTTCGTGTAAGATCAAGGGTATTGGTTGGGTGGTTTTTTGGTTTGGGTAATCAATAAAAGTTTTACGTCACCGTTTTGCCGCTTCTCTTGTGTTTAGTATTGTTTCTTGTGTTTGTTGAGAAATCATACCGTTTGACATCTATAACATAATGAAGTTTCTTTGTGCCTTAGTTATTACCATGTCAATTTTGGCACTCTTAACGAGTAAAGTACATCCACAACTACTGCAATGCCATATAAAAGATGTTGAGGCGTGTCATTGTGAAAACTACGAAGGTCCAAACACCGACTGTTGTGAAAGTTTAGGGAAAAATCTGGGTTGTTGTCATTTCTATGGATTATACTGTCTATGGTTTGACAGAATCGTAAATGATTGTAATGCAGATTGTTGACGTTTACATATTCTGTATTTCACCATAATTGTCTTATAGTATATCCATATTTTAATAAAGTATATTATTCTAATGTGATTTTATTATTATGTATGTTTAAGTTAGAAATGAACTAAAACGATGAGGAAATAGCGATATGAATATTAAAAATCACACCAATGGTAATGACAAGAATACGCACCACTAAACTACAATATGACTAAAGGAAATTAGTTAATGTATATGTTATTTTTTAGTTAATACATATGGAAACTGTTACACAACTATTCACAACCTATACCCCCGATATCTTTCTTACAAGCATCATAGATTCTCGTTACATATTGATGATACATATCGTAATAGTAACAAAAGCATGCTAGACGTAATTCACCACAACATAATTTGGATGGTGGTGTGTTGTCGTCAAGAGGACAATCCTCGATATCAGATATATGGCAAGCCTCATGTGATGCCATCATCACCACCGTAATAACTAGTAAACCTGCTAGATACTGCATTATACCACAAAAGGAGGGAGATCAATATCAACGAACCAAAGCCGGAATATGAGTGTTTGAAGAATTTATTCTACTATTTATAGATATAAAAAAAATGAGCACACAAACACGATCGAGCATGCACTATGATCAAGATGATAAAAAAAAATTAAACCATTTCATGTTGAAATTAGATAGAGAGATGAACAACCAGCTTCTTAGATATGCTAAAAGACTCCATCTTTAGAGAGAGAAAGTGAAGAGAGAGAGAGAGATTGTATCTACGAGACAAATTGGTGTAGAGGCTTGTGTGAGAGATGGACAAAACAAGAGTAGGAATAGGGAGGTGGTCTTATAGACTTTCTTTTACTACATTCGACGGTCCAGATCAATCCGATCAAAACTTTATCAACCACATATATATTTTTTAAACAATTTCTATTTTTAGCATTACTTGGTATTCATGAAATTGATCTTGGTCGTATCCACGTAGACGACGTCTAAATCCCCACTCAACCACTTGAATCCAAAATCACTCCCGTTCACTGGTTTTGACGAAAATTTTGATCGACTACGGTCTGGTTCGGCTACTTTTGACAAAAGTTCATGGTCTTATGGTTAGGGTTTACTGAATTCATGGTATTAGACAAGTGTGTATTAGTCGGATCTGGTCTTATTTATACAATCGGTAATGTTGATTTCAAAATCAGCTTTTCGGTTTACATAGTTGGTACAAAAATTAAAATTAAAACTAAATAATAAATGTGTACCAGTCCGGTCCGATTTTCGAACCTCTCAAATTTTAACGGTTTAAACGATTCGATTTATAAAGAACAATTTTTTTGTGAGTTGAATACTTGTACATTATATAATATATAAGTTCATTAATTTCATTGTTTCGTTACGTTAAATATATACATAATATAAAGTTTTTAGATGATTCATGTTAATTAATTAGGAAGATTAAGTTAACATAAGAAATTTAATTAAGTTAGTATAAATGGACATGTAATGAATATTATATTTGAGTTGAAATCTTATTCTTCCTGGTCTATATTTAATTATTAAATCCAACTTTCAAAAAAGTTTGGAATTGAGTAGCTAATTAATATGACATATTTCTCTAGTTATGCTATGTGGGGTTATTCCACGGTCCTCCCAATCGTCGAGGTGATCCCACCTCGCAGACCGCCACCCAACAAGCCTGAGTCTGGGGGTAAATCCGCTACCGTAGGGGCATTAGAAACGAGCAAGACTCAAACCCATCACATCCAGGTTAGAATGCGGGCTGGTGGCCATTGGACTGACACCCAATGGTTTAGTTATGCTATGTTCAATAGTTGATAATGAAAAGGTGTAGTTAAGAATGTGGGGTATGGGGTGGGGGTTGGGGCGTGGGTGGCTGAAAACGCTCAAGTCATCATCCCGAGTGGGCTTGGGTTTGAGCGTGGCCCAAGGGGCGGGAGTTTAAGACCGGGCGTTGGGCATGCCTAGCGGTACTACGTGGCTGGCTCCTATTCGCTTTTTGGCTAGGTCATAGCGGGCTACATTTAAAATTCAAATTATAACCGTTTGGCCAATTAAGCCAAGCGGTACACCCATCCACCCAACTGTCCACATCGCTATATATATAACCCCCAACCCCACCACCGGCTGTCCACCGCTACCCCAACCCAAACACACTTGATCGAACCCGCTACCCACACACATTTGATCGATGGCCTCTTGGACACACGAGAAAGAGCTAGCTCTTGTCACGAGCGTCGTTGACGTAATGAAGGGCCGCCAACCCGGTGAGACACGTTATTGGCCGGAAGCTTTTGCTAGCTACCGGCATAACGTGGGAAACGACCGACACAATTTAAACGCGTGCCAACACAAATGGCGCGAGCTACGACTGAAGCTCGATCGTTTTAAAGCCTACTACGACAGTGTCCCGGCCGGTGAGATAAGTCACGAAGACCGGGTGGCGGTGGCCAACATCGAGTTCCGGGGCAAGGAGCGGAAGCCGTTCGACAAGCTCGCCCTTTTCGAAATCTACCTAACGCTCTAGGTTTTTTTTTATTTTGTAATCTTTTTTTTCTAGAATTTTGTAATTTTTAGGAATTTAATAAAATGTTAGGCTTTTTTTTTTAAATATTGTGTGTATTTTTTAATTTTTGTTTTTTTTTTATTTTTATTTTAATAAATCTGCCAAGCCACGCGAGCTAGCCACGCCCCGCCATACCCCACGGACTACTCATATTCACTCAAGGTGTGTCTTTGCAAGTGCTATGACGACGACATCAAGAGTCAAGACCACGTTATGCATTTACTTTTTTTTTAACGAGAACTTTATTAAAACACACCGAACCTGAAAACCGGGACCACAACAAACACACAACACATCTAAGGTCATATATTCACTCATGGAGCTAGCTACCTACCTACCTAGGATGGATGTCATTAATTTGTATATATGCTTAGTTGTATCGATCTGTATTTACATTTATTGTTTCTTATATTGTTTTAGGAATATTGGTTGTTATTTGTACGTGGTCCCTCACTCGGATAAAAGATTGTGTGACATTCTCACACGATCAAAAGCTCAACTTTAAGCTTAAGCAAATCTTAATCTTAGTTAGCAAATTAAAAGAACTAATATCTAGAATATATATATATTAATCGGAGTTGCAATTTGATGTAGCGTGTGAAATGATAACGAAGATACTGATGTGCGTGAAGTGTGTTATATTTTTTATGTATATTTAAGCCCCTTTTACACTTTTAGCCAAGTTTTAAATTTATAAAACACGATATTTACTAACACTAAACACACATATGGGCAAGTGCACCCATCGTGGACGTAGTATAGTGTTGGTAAGATACCGAGGTCGTCCAAGGACACAAGAGCTTTTAATACCGGTTTATCCTCAACGTCTAATCAAATCAAAAAGTGAAAGAAAATGTTTTTAACTAAGAAAATAAAAACTAACTAAATGCTGAAAAATAAAATAAAATAAAAAAAACAGATAGACAAGATGAATCACTTGGATCCGACACGTGTATTAGTATAACCTTTGATTATTTTCGCACTTTTGCACTTGTTTAAGAGATTATCTTAGTTATTGTAGTAGGCCCCTCTTTTGAAGGCGACATTACCCTCAACCCAGTAGTTTGAGTCAGCAAGGATACAATCCTAAAGGGTCGGATTATTGAAAGATAATGAATTAAGTTATTAATGCAAATTGTGGTAGGCCCCGCTTTCGGCGGTGACGTTACCCTCGGCTAAGTAGTCTGAGTCAGCAGGGATACAGTCCTAAATAGCCGGGTTATAGTATTAATAGTAGTTAACTTATGAGGGGGTCAAAGAGTTTGGATCCCCGCCATCCAATACCTATGGGCATTGAAGGAGATCCTACTAAATTTTGACCCAGGTCCCAAGCAGGACCTCTAAACGCTGAACAAGGGCAAGACCCTTACCAAACCGTTCCCTTAACCCCCGACCAGGTAGCCAACATACCTCCATATAGACCGTGGAGATATGAATGGTGAAAATCTTTTATTTTATATAGACAGTAAAATAATGCCAAGACACCACGGACAAACGATAAGGAAAGATCACCTTCAACATAAGCAACTAATTATTAAAGTCATTAATACAAAACCAAATAAAAAGTGCAAAAGATTGACAATAAAAAGTATTATACTAAACACTTGTCTTCACCAAGTGATGTAAGAGACTTAGGCAAACATGGCCTTGATTGTCAAGAACTATTACGATCAATCTTGGATCCCGAGACGACTCACACACTCTACGATGGACAATGGATGATGGTGGTGGATGATGGTGTTATGGTGGTGGTGGGTGGTGGATGAAGTGTGAGAGAGGTGGTGTGCCAAGGGATGAGTTGAAATGGCTCCAAGCACTCCTATTTATAGGCTGAACAGAAGCCTGGGCACGGCCCCGTGTCCGCTGGACACGGCCCCGTGCCCGTCTGACACACTCTCTCTTCATTAATTGTAATTCGCAATTACAATAAATGCACCTGCAGCACTCTGACCACGCCCCCGTGTCCGCTGGGCACAGCCCCGTGGTGGGCAATAGAAGCTTCTACCACTTTGTCTTTTGTGCCAGGGCTGACCATTCTGGACACTGCCCCATGCTCGCTGAGCACGGCCCCGTGTTGAGCTGGACACGCCCCGTGTCCGCTGGACACAGCCCCATGTTCAGCTGGGCACAGCCCCATGCTCAGCTGGGCACAGCCCCATGCTCTGCTTTCTTCTTGTTTTTGCTTTGTGAGATGCTGTCGAGGAGTCGGGCATGCCACATTTCTTCCTTTTCTTTGTATTTATGTTGGATTTGGCTGCATTTTTGCTTCTTTTGTTCATTTAAGCTCTTTTAACCCTGAAAATACAAAAGGAAGACAAAAGCACACTTTTTCCAACATTAGTACTTAAAAAGGGTTAGTTTTATGTCTCATTTGATGTAATTTATATGTTGCATTTTACACACATCAATACCCGTGATAATCTTCCCTAAACCCCCAAATTCAATCCAAAGGGCAGAGAATTTGAAATGATAAGATGGTTTATTGCAAAATTGATGAATGACCATCCGAATTACATGAGAAGAACATAAAAAAGAAAAAAAAATTCGAAACGGGTCAATAAAAGGTCATGGGCCAAACACAAGCCCAAAAACAAAGTGCATAAAACATGAAAAAAAACACAAAACTGTCTGTGCCCCTCGTTTCAAGCTTCAATTTGACTGACCGAACGTCTAAAACGGACACCGTAGCCAGAGTTATGGTCGTTTTCGTAAATCACTCTTGACAGTTCGATTATGGGCCTCCAAAAATGTCATAGCATAATCTTCTACACTTGGACCTGCATCACAATTGAGTACGTTTTATACAAAAAAACTTACAATTTGACATTTCATTTCAAGTCGATCGTACTCCCTAACATGGGTCGGGCTATAAATCCATCCCGATTGATTGCCAAACAATTCGATGTCACACCTATGACAAACTTTAAAAGAAGAGGCCAGGTATACACATGAGTCCCTTAATGAAAGTGGGATAAAACGTCTGTAATAATAAAAACATTCTATCGAAAGAAAGACCCGTACAACACATGTATAATTTTCTAGAAGAAATGACGTACAGTTTGATTATCTTACATAAGCAACACGGGGCCCCTTTAGGGTACTCGGGGTGCTCACCGATTTCCCATCGGTGACCCCTTTTCCCGCTCGGCAAGAACACCGCCATCCATGCGGTGAGGTAGAGAGAGGAGAGAGAACCGGTGGCGGCTCACCGAAGAGAGAGGGAGGAGAGAGAGAGGGAGTGACCAATCAATGCTTTTCTTTTTTTAAAAAAAAAAAAAAAAAACCAATTCACCTAAGAGGGGAGTGCCGCCATCAATTTAGGGTGTTAGGGGAGTTTAAAAGGGGAGTTGACGTGGCACACGAGGATTGGTTGGGCGTAAGAGAGGGGACTCACCTCATAGGTGAGCACCCCTTACACCCTTATCTTAGTTTAAAGAAATTATAAAGGCCTAATCTTACCAATCAGATGCCACCAAATTATGTCACATTCCAAAAACATCAATGTCACTATGTAGCTTTACCTTATCTTATGGTGATTAACTTTAACAATCCAACGAACGTGTTAGTTATCGCCAAACCAATAGCTTAGCTTGGGGGAGGTTTACAACCAACAACAACTAGGTGCGGATGCAGCGTTAAGTGGTTTTCTCAGAGCTCATGTAATAGTTTTGTTTTGTGGTGTATGTAGACAACTTTCCATTTTGCCATATAATATATAGAGTTAAATGTCTGCTTTGGGCTATTTTGACAGTTTAGTCTAAAGGTTTTATTTTTCGTCTTTGGGTTTAAAAAGATTTCACCATTGTCATTTTAGTTCACTCGGTTAAGTTCATCCATTTTTTCTGTTAACAAGAAAGGCAATTCGGTCATTTTATATGGCCAAATTGCCCTCCTAGTTAACAGAATTGCATATAAAATGACCGAATTGCCCTTCTTGTTAACATAAAAATGTATGAAGTTAACCCAATGGACTAAAATGACAACGCTAAAACCTTTTTGGACCCACATGCGAAAAATGAAACATTTAGACTAAATTGACAAAATGACCCAAATCACAGGGACTAAATTGGCATTTGACTCTAATACTGTATTAAAATTGGCTCGAGCTCGAAATTCAAATCGAGCTGGGATTTCAGGCTCGAGCTCGACTTATTTAAAATTCGAGTTAGCTCGGCTTGGCTCGATCTATCTCGAACTAACAAAATACCGCAAAGTTTACTAAATAAAAACCCTAAAAAAATGAATAGGGAAATTGGCCTGTAATAATCTCACCTAGACCTTATAATAATCCCACCTCAGAATATTCCCCCCACCAGTCCCACCTTTCACCTATTTTTCCTACAATGGTCCCCCGTTAAAAAAAAAACTTAACGGAGTTAAGCTTTTTTCCAAATTACAAACAGATTTTTTAGGACTTTTCATTAGAACGACGATACGAGTCCATTGATGTAAAACTTGCCTCGAAACGGTGCTCCAAATGATGAAAAGGGCGCTTTAATTCGGGTGTTTAAATTTCCAATTAACCAAAATCAAGTCACTTTGAGCACCATTTCGAAGTAAGTTTTACATCGATGGACTCGTATCATCGTTCTGATCAAAAGTCCTAAAAATCTGTTTGTAATTTGGAAAAAAAACTTAACTCCGTTAAGTTTTTTTAACTAGGAACCGTTGTAGGAAAAATAGGTGAAAGGTGGGACTGGTAGGGGGAATATTCTGAGGTAGGATTATTAATGGTCAATAAGGTCTAGGTGGATTATTACAGGCCAATTCCCCAAATAAATATTTTCATATACTAAGGGCCATATATACAATTTAATTTAACCAAATTTAATTTAACCAAATGGTTAAATATGCAAGTATAAATAGTTAACTCACTTCGTACATTTTATTTACCTTCTTTTATAGGGGAAATACTCCCTTAGTTTTGATGTGGGACAAAAAAATGAAGGATGTAAACCTTATCGAGCTGGCTCACTAGCCGAGCCAGGCCAAGCTCGAGCTCGGCTCGTTTACAAACCGAGCCAAACCGAGCTTGCTTGTTTACAACCGAGCCAATTTCGAGTCGAGCTTTTTTCGAGCGAGCTGAGAGCCACGAGTTTTTTGGACACCCCTACTAATACATGGGTAACATGTTTCAGTTTTTCCCCTTAGTTTTAGATGGTTTAATATATAAACCTCATAGTTTGATACAATTTTAAATACCTACCCAAATAATAATCAGGTTACTTATAATAAGTGGATTAACAGATCTAAATAGTTCTTGATTAAATCTTTTAATAATAGTTTATAATTAATTATCTTTGTTTTTTTCTTTGACTCGGTCTAACTTTTGCTAGTTTTAATGTAAATAACCCACCTCAAAAGACCATAGTTAAATGTAATGTTAATAGCCCACTTCAAAAGCCATTGACAGTTGAATCTAGAGGTGTATAAACCGGTTAATTTTAATAACCCGTTATACAAGTTAATTTGACTTTAACTGGTTAGTGCTTTAATCAGTTAATTACTTTAATCGGTTCGGTTAATTAACCGGTTATTTTGCTTTTTTTTTTTTCGGTTAACCGGTCTATCGGATAGAAAACCTGTTCCTATACCATATACTCATAACCGCTTATTAACTTATGGTTAAAAATAATCACTAACCGGTTATTTCTAAATCGGTTATTAACAGGTTACGGTTTCGGTTAATAATCAATTACGCTTAATTAACCAGTTATTTTGTGCACCTCTAGTTGGACCCGGTCCAACCTTATAAATTTACTACTTTAATTTTTATTATATTTTTTTCCAAAAATATTTATTAGAAAAAGGTGATTTTAATATATTTGTCAAACTGTTTCTTTTCAATCCACTATGTTTTCAGTAATCACGTTTCAACTGCACGACTCTATTTTTATCTCAAAATATTCATAAGAAAAAGGTGATTTTAATATATTTGCCAAACTCTTTCTTTTCAATCCAATATATTTTCAGTAATCACGTTTCAACTACACAACTCTATAACAAAAACTAGAGCTACTCGTATAAAAACAATTTTCCATTGTCACTATCATGACAATAAATCTACTCAATACATTATATAAGAACAATATTTCATTCTCAGTATGAATCTACTCAATACGTTTTATAGAAATCCAAATGACGATGTGGATAGTCACTAATTCATATTTCTCGTACTAATTATGAACATAAGCTTCATAATGACAAATTAATAAGTGATGGAACCAAAAGTAAAGTTGTGAGTAGAACTTTAAGTAAATACATATACCAAACCTGGCTTTATGTACCTTTAAGTTCTTATAGATATTATTCCCTTGCTAAAAATGATCTTACGTGATTGGTTTATGACTTGTAAAGTGTTCTTATGATACTCTTGAATTTGTATATCAATGGAACTCACTTGATTTATAATATAGTTGCATTTTGGGGTGTGATAAAGCTTAGGGATCATGAGGTCCTGGTTTGATTCTCACAAAGTGGTTTTTCTGAGATTTTTGGGTTTCCTCCTGAATTAGTGTATATGAATTATAGCCTAGTGGAGATGGATATGATCAGATAGCTCCGCTGATAACACGATGATATTCCAATGTTCCGTCAGTGATTCTAATTTTTCGTTAAAAAAAATGGAACTCACTCGAAGAAATGAGTGTATTAGTATTTCCACATATTTGGACTAATCAGAGTTTCGAAAAAAATTAGTGATAATATTTTTTATTCTAACATCTTAGCTTAATATTTTTTACTAGACTATTATGTTGGATTTAAAAACAGAGTCAAAGAAGGTGGAAAATACGCTAAAGTTTGTGAGAATAATTAGTATGTCTTTGTCTTCCTGGCGTTTGACACGTTCGGCTCCATGGCATCGGAGGTGGTTCGGTTCTTGGCTAGAGTTCAGCATGTGGTCCACAACAACTTTTCGACCCCTCAGGGCGAGCCTTTGTTTTTAGTAGATTGGAGTTTTTTATTCAGAAGTGGATGGCGATGCAGTTTGTTGCTCGTCTACCTGCTATTGTAATGTAATTTGCCTAGTAATTGATATGAGAATTCTACTTTATTTTCATAAAAATAAAAAGAATAAACATAGAACAAAAAAAGGAACCGATTAAGGCTGCGGGGTATGGGGCGGGGGTTTAGGCGTGGGTGGGCTGAAAACGCCCAAGTCACCACCCCGGGTGGGCATGGGTTTGGGCGTGGCCCTTGGGGCATGGGTTTCATGTGACAACCTGAACCTTCAAGGTTAGTGTCGTCTAACCTCGTAACTTTTAATCTTGTATTTTCCGTTTACGCAATGTGTTACCACACGTTTCGGTGAATGTTTGTTACTTGTTACGCTTAGACGTAAACGGAAATCATAGGTGTTGGGCCGAGTACCAGCTATACACGATTGGGCCTAGGGCCGCACCCCAAATATTTGAAGCCTCAACTAAATTAAGGCCCACCCATTAATATGTATTGATTAAATCCAACCCATTTAATATATATTGATTCAAGCCCATTAATATATGATTTCGGAAGTCAAGTGTGTGGGCTTGGCCCAGATCGGTCAAGATAAACAACCGCCCCCAAGATCCTATATCTATTATATCTATTAATACGTATCATACTCTAAAGCGAATCCTGCATAGCTTAAATCATAACAAACTCCACTCTATATCTCTCTCTCTCAAATCGACACACGGCAGCAGGAGATCTACCCCCTTCGAGTTTACATCTTGTTTGATCGGGCTTCCGGTTAGTATCTTATTATATTTATTGAACTGGGTTATCATGGCTGCATATTCATTTAATAAAAGTTGTTCATTTAATAAAGTTGAGTCATGTGCGTGTGTATTGTTGAAAGTGTAGTCAGATAGAAAACATTCATAATATCATGTGGCCGTCCATGTTGAGGTGTCGATCCTCTATTGGACCGAGCAAAGGTCCAATGGGGGATAGTTAATTGTGATATGATGTTAATTGTGCATGAACTTGTTAATTGTTGGCAGCTTTATGATCGGCCACTTTTAGATCGGTCCTATCAGAGTCAGTTGGTAGTCAAACATGTTTGTATTGTAAGGTCCAATAATATGTGATTGAGGGTTGACTAATATGTAAGGGGGGCGGCCATGTGTAATCAATTTGTAAAAGACCCATTCTTAATATATCGGCCAGTGTGTTATAACATGCATGTGACATCTTGATGAGATGAGTAGAGTGGCCCATGTGTTGATTGCTTAGTGGACCGAGCCAAGGTCCAATGGGGGGAGGCGGCTTGTGTGATCAACAACTTTTAAAAATCAAATGATTTGATCAGTGTAAAAAAAAACATGAAAAAGATATAATAATCACTATGCTCCTATATATTGAATAAACATTTGTTTAGTAATAATGGTAAGCAAAACAAGCGGCCTTCACAGGGGCACTTGGGCTCGACAGACAACAGGCCCACTTCAATGTTGTTTGGACCGTACCATGGCGAGTCGGGAGCCTGGGAGGTACTAGTGGGCTGTTGTGGGTCGAAACATAGTTGACTGTTATAACTCAAAGAGTGGAACTAGAATTAATATATTGTTGTGAATAAACTGAACCTGGGTCCTATGGGCTACTCACACGCATGTATGTAATTGCAAGTATCACGTAGTTCTTGTGAGCTTGCAGTGGTAGTCAGAAGGTTATGTTATGCATGATAAGATAAATCACGTTGGCTAGGGAAATGGTAATATGAACAGGACGCGAGTAGTTGCAATGTGTTGAGTAGTGCTGGTGATTTACGCGTGTAACAACGTAGATGACATGAGTTAATAAATGCTTATGTGAGACATGGACACTGTTGATTGACTGATATGACTTGCACAACCTGTTTAATGTTAATGTACTGTCTTATGAATACATGTGAAACAATATGCGCTAAGCTTGTATGTGAACTAACTGTTATGTAAAAACCATCGTAGGATTCGATTGATCATTTCTGTTAAACGAATAATTAATCATACCGAGCAAACCAAAGGTGAGTTCACTGCACTTTTCTCAAGCATGCGTCCCGGTGGTTTGGGACAACTGGTAAACATTTGGAAGGGAAACATTGGGTAAATAACTTAATCGGTTTTGGTTATTGCCTGGAGGGCAATGGGGGTGATTAGTTGATAGCGCTATTAGGTACTAATTATCTGGGTTTCACTATGGTTGTTTAGAGGCACACTCCTCGGTTACGTAAGGGCGGTTCCCCTAGGGTAACTAACTGGACAACATAGTGGGTTGCTAAGAGGCACACTCCTCGGTTACGTAAGGGCGTAGTCCCTAGGGTAACTAACTTGAGCAACATCGTAACGCACCATTGAATCGCATTAACATATAACTGGTAACACAACACGTAAGCAACACTTTGAACTCACCAGCGTAGTCTGACACACTTGTTTGCATGCTTGTAGGTCATTATCGTTTGGAACATGGACTTGCTATCTGGGAGTGCTGGAGTGGTCATGGATCGAGACTCTTGGGTGATTTATAAACGTTACATTGATTTTGAATGTTATCATGAAACTATTACTAAACGAATTAATACATGCTTCCGCTACACAACTTTTGAGAATTGATAACATGTTGACATTTTATAATAGTTAATGTCATGACTTATTTAATATCTATCATTGGTTCAATGTGATTGGTGGCTCGAACTCTGATGCGTAACACGCCTCGCGAGGTTTCCGCAGGTGGAATTTTGGGTGTGTTACAGTTGGTATCAGAGCCACTGGTTATAGTGAACTAGGTTTTAAAACGTTTTGTAAAACCAGACTATAACCGAACAACTTCGAAAATCGATCATGACACTCAGCTCCAGATTGCAAGGTCCGTCTCTCTCTCACTTTATGCATTACTTGCTTAGCAGTCACACACTCACAGCATACATGAACTGAAACATTTAACACCATAGTGACTCGATAGTGTGACACTACTCTTTGACTCATGTAAACCATAAAACTGTGATATCATCTGTTGTGTTGTTTGAACGAGGGGAAGCTTTGAGCGCAAGCTAAGAGGCACTGAGATAAGCATGCAAATTGCCTTATTATTATGGGTGCACACTTAATAATAACGCGGGGTGCATGCAAGTCCCAGTGAGGCTTATCGAGCGTGAGAAGGGTTCTGCCTTACTATGTGTGAACTTGGTAGTACGTAAATACCAGTATGATACTTGACTCCTATCTCGTTTCGATTCCTAAATCAGTTTATTCCCAACTATAGAAACATGAGCGGACGAGGACACGGACGTGGTAACATCACCATGACTCAGGCTGAGTTGACTACCCTAATCAATACTCGCGTGGCTGAGGCTTTAGCAGCCTATCAAGCTGGTACGGAATGTACCAAGTACTTTTTACTCTTATACCACGTACATGTCTTTTCACCACTATAATGTGTTCCCTTCCGTCATCTAGGTCAACAAGCGCAACCTCAACCTAACCAGCCTGCGTGCACATTCAAAATGTTTATGGACTGTAAGCCACAGACCTTCACCGGGACTGAAGGGGCTGTGGGACTCCTAAGATGGTTCGAGAAAGCAGAGTCTGTGTTTGCTATCTGTAACTGTCCCGCTGGGGACAGGGTGAAATATGTTGCGGGTACCTTGGCAGATGGTGCCCTAACGTGGTGGAACGCCCAGGTACAGTTATTGGGCATCGAGGCAGCGAATGCGACAACCTGGGAAGACTTTAAAGAACTGATCAGGGAGGAGTACTGTCCTCGGGATGAAGTTCAGAAGTTGGAAAACGAGTACTACGACTTGAAGATGGTTGGATCTGAAGTCGAAGCGTATGTGAAGCGATCGTATGAACTGGCCGACATGTGCCCAAACTTATCCCGACCTATGTCCCGGAGGATTGAGTTATTCATCAAAGGGTTGCCCTCGCGTGTGAAGAGCTTGGTCACTGCAGCCCATCTCAATGATTTGACACAGATTGTTCGTTTGACTCATAAGATTGTGGACCAAGAGGTGGAAAGCGAATCGTTACCTCCGCGTATTTCGGCCGCTACTGCTGCTGCACCCACTGCCACTGCGTCCGCTAATGTTAACAAGCGGAAGTGGAGTGATCATGACAAAGCATCTAGTGCTGGCCAGACTCAGAAAAGGCCAGACAACAGCAGCCGCAACATCAGCCAGTCGTCTTCTGTCAATCCAGGCCATGGAAGCGACCACAGCCAGGGTTCGTATGCAGGGAGGAAGCCACGATGCAACAGGTGTGGCTATCATCATTGGGGGTCGTGTGGTCAGACGTGTAACAAATGTGGTAAGTCAGGCCATGAGGCCAGGGATTGTAGGGCCTCACAACCCAAACACCAGCAGCAACAGAACCAGCAAAACCAAGGACAACAGGGGCAACCACCCCAGCAGAACCAGGGCTTCAGGAAGGGGTGCTATCAGTGTGGTGATGAGGGTCACTTTAAACGGGATTGCCCTCAGTTAAACCAGAACGCCAACAACAACAACCGCCAGAATAACGACAATGCTGGAAACAACAACAATGGCAACGAGGCAAGAGGTCGAGCTTTCGTGTTAGGACAAGGGGACGCGATGAACGATATTTGAACTTATAACTTATTTTGGGTTTTCATTATTATGTTTTCGCTACTCAAACAAAGTTTGGTTTGAACATCAACCGTATTGGGTTTTATGAATTATTTTAACTACTATACTTTATGTTTGATATGATGGATGGTTTGATATTATTGAACGCATCTGCCGTATTTATGGACCTTACGAACAGGGTGTGCAAACCCTAACTAGACAAGTTCTTCATTGTCTTCATCGACGACATTTCCAATCTACTCCAAGAGTCAGGAGGAACACGAGCAGCATCTACGCCTTATTTTGGGAGCTTCTTCGAAAGGAACAGCCGTACGTCAAGTTTTCGAAATGTGACTTCCGGCTTCGTGAAGTCCACTTCTTAGGCCACGTAGCGAACAGGGATGGGATCCATGTCGATCCATCCAAGGTAGACTCGATCAGGAACTGGCCTGCACCATGTACGCCAACGGAGATACGCCAATTCTTGGGTTTGGCAGGTTACTACAGACGGTTTATCTTATCAAGGATTTCTCGAAGATTGCGCAGCCACTTACACTACTGGCCTAGAAGGGTGTCACCTATCGTTGGGGAGAGCCCCAGGAGACTGCTCTTCAGCACCGGAAGGATAGGCTTTGCAGCGCACTTATTCTCTCTTTGCCAGAGGGCACAAACGATTTCGTAGTATATTGTGACGCATCCATCCAAGGTCTCGGATGTGTATTAATGCGGTGTGACAAGGTCATTGCTTACGCTCCGCGCCAACTTAAGAATCACGAACGGAACTACACGACACACGACTTAGAGCTGGGAGCTGCAGTTTTCGCGCTTAGGATATGGCGACACTACCTGTACGGTACCCGGTGCATGATTTTCACCGATCACAAGATTAGCCCCAGGCGTTGTAAAGTATCTCTAGATCGAGTTCGTTGGAACTCACTTCAAGCCATTATTTTAGACCAATTTTCGGGATGAAAATTCTTTCAAGTAGGAGATGTTGTGACACCCCGCGAAAACGCTTAACAAAACTAGCTTCCTCAGCGACTGTTTGCTAAATTTCGGGACGAAATTTCTTTCAAGTTGGGGATGATGTCACAACTGAGCAAAATCCGCAGCAATCTTGATTTCCTCACTTCACTCCTCAATGCTTACTTGCCAAATTTCGGGACGAAATTTCTTTCAAGTTGGGGATGATGTGACAACCTGAACCTTCAAGGTTAGTGTCGTCTAACCTCGTAACTTTTAATCTTGTATTTTCCGTTTACGCAATGTGTTACCACACGTTTCGGTGAATGTTTGTTACTTGTTACGCTTAGACGTAAACGGAAATCATAGGTGTTGGGCCGAGTACCAGCTATACACGATTGGGCCTAGGGCCGCACCCCAAATATTTGAAGCCTCAACTAAATTAAGGCCCACCCATTAATATGTATTGATTAAATCCAACCCATTTAATATATATTGATTCAAGCCCATTAATATATGATTTCGGAAGTCAAGTGTGTGGGCTTGGCCCAGATCGGTCAAGATAAACAACCGCCCCCAAGATCCTATATCTATTATATCTATTAATACGTATCATACTCTAAAGCGAATCCTGCATAGCTTAAATCATAACAAACTCCACTCTATATCTCTCTCTCTCAAATCGACACACGGCAGCAGGAGATCTACCCCCTTCGAGTTTACATCTTGTTTGATCGGGCTTCCGGTTAGTATCTTATTATATTTATTGAACTGGGTTATCATGGCTGCATATTCATTTAATAAAAGTTGTTCATTTAATAAAGTTGAGTCATGTGCGTGTGTATTGTTGAAAGTGTAGTCAGATAGAAAACATTCATAATATCATGTGGCCGTCCATGTTGAGGTGTCGATCCTCTATTGGACCGAGCAAAGGTCCAATGGGGGATAGTTAATTGTGATATGATGTTAATTGTGCATGAACTTGTTAATTGTTGGCAGCTTTATGATCGGCCACTTTTAGATCGGTCCTATCAGAGTCAGTTGGTAGTCAAACATGTTTGTATTGTAAGGTCCAATAATATGTGATTGAGGGTTGACTAATATGTAAGGGGGGCGGCCATGTGTAATCAATTTGTAAAAGACCCATTCTTAATATATCGGCCAGTGTGTTATAACATGCATGTGACATCTTGATGAGATGAGTAGAGTGGCCCATGTGTTGATTGCTTAGTGGACCGAGCCAAGGTCCAATTGGGGGAGGCGGCTTGTGTGATCAACAACTTTTAAAAATCAAATGATTTGATCAGTGTAAAAAAAAACATGAAAAAGATATAATAATCACTATGCTCCTATATATTGAATAAACATTTGTTTAGTAATAATGGTAAGCAAAACAAGCGGCCTTCACAGGGGCACTTGGGCTCGACAGACAACAGGCCCACTTCAATGTTGTTTGGACCGTACCATGGCGAGTCGGGAGCCTGGGAGGTACTAGTGGGCTGTTGTGGGTCGAAACATAGTTGACTGTTATAACTCAAAGAGTGGAACTAGAATTAATATATTGTTGTGAATAAACTAAACCTGGGTCCTATGGGCTACTCACACGCATGTATGTAATTGCAAGTATCACGTAGTTCTTGTGAGCTTGCAGTGGTAGTCAGAAGGTTATGTTATGCATGATAAGATAAATCACGTTGGCTAGGGAAATGGTAATATGAACAGGACGCGAGTAGTTGCAATGTGTTGAGTAGTGCTGGTGATTTACGCGTGTAACAACGTAGATGACATGAGTTAATAAATGCTTATGTGAGACATGGACACTGTTGATTGACTGATATGACTTGCACAACCTGTTTAATGTTAATGTACTGTCTTATGAATACATGTGAAACAATATGCGCTAAGCTTGTATGTGAACTAACTGTTATGTAAAAACCATCGTAGGATTCGATTGATCATTTCTGTTAAACGAATAATTAATCATACCGAGCAAACCAAAGGTGAGTTCACTGCACTTTTCTCAAGCATGCGTCCCGGTGGTTTGGGACAACTGGTAAACATTTGGAAGGGAAACATTGGGTAAATAACTTAATCGGTTTTGGTTATTGCCTGGAGGGCAATGGGGGTGATTAGTTGATAGCGCTATTAGGTACTAATTATCTGGGTTTCACTATGGTTGTTTAGAGGCACACTCCTCGGTTACGTAAGGGCGGTTCCCCTAGGGTAACTAACTGGACAACATAGTGGGTTGCTAAGAGGCACACTCCTCGGTTACGTAAGGGCGTAGTCCCTAGGGTAACTAACTTGAGCAACATCGTAACGCACCATTGAATCGCATTAACATATAACTGGTAACACAACACGTAAGCAACACTTTGAACTCACCAGCGTAGTCTGACACACTTGTTTGCATGCTTGTAGGTCATTATCGTTTGGAACATGGACTTGCTATCTGGGAGTGCTGGAGTGGTCATGGATCGAGACTCTTGGGTGATTTATAAACGTTACATTGATTTTGAATGTTATCATGAAACTATTACTAAACGAATTAATACATGCTTCCGCTACACAACTTTTGAGAATTGATAACATGTTGACATTTTATAATAGTTAATGTCATGACTTATTTAATATCTATCATTGGTTCAATGTGATTGGTGGCTCGAACTCTGATGCGTAACACGCCTCGCGAGGTTTCCGCAGGTGGAATTTTGGGGGTGTTACATTTCAAGCCGGGCGTGGGGCGGTCTGGCCAAGCTGACATGGCGGGCTTTAATTGGACAAACCAAAAGAAGCCGTTGGGCTAGCCGTTGGCCAACGGCTATTTAAAAAAAAACTAATAAATTTAATTTTTCCACTATAAAACCTCACAATTTCTTCCATTTTTTTACCACATTCATCTTCAATTCTCCATCTACAAAACGAAAAAATGCATCCTCATAACCGTCCTTTTGACCCGAACAACCCGTATGCATTCCAAGAAAATAATCCTAGCCCACCACCCACTCGTCCAATGGCTCGTCCATTTTTCATACACTCTCCTGTGCCCGACATGGCGGGTTATGCATCGTATCTCGGGAATCGTTTATTTACTAACTTCCCACACACCGACGATTCGATACCTACCCCGTTTACACAATCGCCCATTGACCTTTCACCAACCTCCATCGACCTTTCACAAAACGAAACCGTCCCCGAAACTCAACCACCCAACGATGGTCCTTCAGCACCCCAACCCATAAAAAAGAGAAGCCATAAGAAAAAAAACCGAGGCGGATAAAGCACTTGAAACCATCAAGCGAAAACAACTAAAATGGACCGTTCCTGAAGAACTTGCATTGGCGAGGGGTTGGTTTCAACAATCTCAACATTCAACTTTAGGTATTCTTAAACTTTGTTTTTATTGATATTTTTTTATATAACTTTGTAATATATTAAAATTTGTTTTTATAAAAACAGGAAATTCTCAACATCGAACCTATTTGTGGCAAGGGGTTAGTAAAATATTCCATGAAGAATTGGGAAAAGAGGTTTATCGTGAAAACGATAGCTTATCCTCGAAGTGGACCGAGATAAGCGGCCAACTTACAAAATATAGTGGTTTTTTAAATAAAGCAAAACAAAACCCAAAAAGTGGTGAAACCGAAGCCGACATTGTGACGAATGCATTGCTTCAATTCAAGACAAATGTGGGGACCGACTTCCGTTTCATGCATTGTTGGGAGATTTGTAAGTTTTATCCAAAGTGGGCGAATATCCACAGTGGTAGCGAAAGCAACACGTCTTCCAAAAGGTCGAGGGCCTCGTCCCAATCTGATGCACGAGATCAAGAGATTGAGGACCTTTTTGATGATTCGCCAAGCCCAAACCGGCCTGAGTATGGAAGAGATGCCACAAAAAGGCGTGCTCAAAAATCAAGATCTGCTACGGCATCACCTTCAGCTGGGAGTTCGCTCTTGCATAGAGGAATATACAGTGACCAGTTGGATGCCATTTCATCCAAGATGGATACATTCAACGTCTTCCAACAACAAAGGATCGAAATTCGGAAGAGCAAAGAAGCTAGAGAGGCCGCTAGAGAAGCCGAGAGACAAAGACGGGAGGATTTGAAAATTCTATCCCAGCCGATTGATCACCTAAAGGATGACGAGTTGGAAATAGTCTTGCAGATGAGAGAAGAGATAAAAAACAAATATAAACGTTAGGAAATTTTTTTATGTAATTTTTTTTATGTAATTTTCTTTAATTTTTATGTAATTTTCTTTAATTATAAAGAGCCCAAAGAGCCCAGCCGGGTCAGCCTAGCGAAGCCCACCAAACCCACGCCCCCAACCCCCACCTCACCATACCCTGTTTTAATGTGGGTCGCCCCATGTCTGCCACCAAGCCATGTGTCAACAAATGCCCCAATCCAAGCCCAACCCCCGCCCCACCATACCCCGCAGTCTAAACTCACCTAAATTTTGAAAGTATAAAAAATAAAAGTAACTGCAACTTAAATTATAAACTGTTATGAATATATTTATTATTAATGTGGTTATCAACACCTAAAATAGATTAGGCTTGTTCCACAAGTTTTTCTCAATTATATATAGTCTTTGTATCTCTTGTAATATACATCTCAATCAATGAAATATTAGATTTCTTCTCCATATTATTTTCTTCTTCTTTCTTTCCTTTCTTCTCCATATTATTTTCTTCTTCTTTCTTTCCTATTAGGCTAGTTTCACAACATGTTATCAGCACAACATTGCTCTGTTGAAAATCATAACCCCAACCTTGTTAACCTTGTTACTCGTCATACCCAAAACCCTTCTTGAGTTTGTGAGATACATGGAGAGTTCTGGCGAAAGTTTTGTTTACACCAGTGGAAAGAAAAAGATATTGGTTGGTTGCTGCTCCGGTGATGTTGGTCATTCGAATAATTTTTAAGGTATGTAAATAGGTTTCAAAATATATATTATTTATACTTGTTAGAAAATTAAACATATGATTGAAAAAAAATATTGTCATCACGATGTATTACAATATTACATACATGCCTTATTTGATGATAACGTACATATGGTGTACGATGAGCAACCTTGTCACGAATATAAGCATGTTATAAAAAATTTATAACGTTGGAGCCAGTGGCAGAACTAGAATGTTAATTCAGGGGTGTCCCAATTTTTTTTTTCACCGTGCAACGGTTGCGGTTGCAACCGGTAAAAGCAAAGCTAGCTTCACTATCCGATAAACAACACATTATTTTAGTTAATGAAATGTAATGTGCTACAAGATATAATCGACACCGTCCATTTTAAATGAAGTTTGACTATATTCACTGCTTTAACTATTTTGCTTTTTCGTTCATAATCCCAATAAACTTCATCTTCATAGGCCATCCGTAGTCACAAAGCCCCTTTGGGGGCGTTATGCGACACGTGGCACGCCACGTCATAGAGGGGTGTTATATAACTAGAGGGTGTATTCATAAAGCTCCTACCTCATCATTACTCAATTATTAATTTTCAGTTTTTTATAAGTAATTTCTAACTTTATAAAATTAAATGGAATCCTATTTTATAATTTTATAAATAGAATCTAAGAACTAGTTTTTTTTTTCGCTTGACAAGTTAAAGAAACAAATTCATAACAGTTTTTAGTTATAAAACTAGGTATTGACCGGCAAAGTTTAGAAATATATAGGGATTTAAAGTTCCTAACCTGTTTTAAATATATTAAGAATTACAGGGACTAATATTGTACAATATCAAAACTTTCAAAATTAAATAAAACAAACACCCGTTCTTCAGTTCATCTTCTCCGACTATTCCGGCGGAGTATCGACAACTTCGAAATGGTTCGATCCCCTAGCGTTTAGCTCGTTTTTCTTGCACTAAAGTTATCTCCACTCTTTTTCTAATTGATATCGCTAGTATTATCCCTTCAAGACCTTAATAAAATTCATCTTCTTTGCAAGGTTTTGCCGACCAGATTTTTCATTTCCGGCGACCAGAAAATTTATTTTCATCTCATTTTCACCTACATTTAGGGGTGTCCTCGTAGTTGTTTAGAGTATCCTTTCTATGAAACCGAAAAATATATATATAAATATACACTACCGACACGAAGTTGAGCCTTGTCCCGTGCCACGGCTCATAAAGAGCTAGGTCCGCCCCTGGTTGGAGCAATATAATCTAATATGTTAACGTTATATTGCAAAATTAATTTTATGTTATAAATATCTTTATGTTTTATGTTAAATATCTTTATGTTTTATGTTATAAACTACTAGCCTAAGACCCCGCGAGCTTCGCGGGTGGCTAAACACCAACTAAACATATAAAATAATTTAAACATAGAAGCGTTAAAATGTGATTTGTTAAACCTAATATTTTGAGAGATTTGAGCACGTCCCAGTAGTACATCTATATGATGTTCGTTAGACATTAAGTTTTTGTATATGAAACCTTCATTATGATGTTTTCATCCTTTTATAAAAATGACTTGCACCGGCAGTGTGAACATAAAAAATTACATTAAGAAATGAAGGTAGAGTAATACATAATACAAATGAATTCATCTACATAAAGGTACTAATTTTATATGTTGCCTTGTCTCCTCTCACACTGTCATCAATTCTGTATACTTGCATGCCTTTTTAGTAAAGTCGTAATGCATAATATCTGAAATTTTAGTCCACCGAGAGAAAATTAGAACCTGCTTACCAAAAAATCAATAGCGTGTTGAAAAATCAAAAGAAACAATAAGAAGATAATAACTTTAACATCTAATATGTCTAAATGTTGATGTTTTATGTGCCATAGTTTGTGTTTGCGAGGAAGAAAGCAGCTTTTGTGCTAGGCGCTAAACGAATGACACTAAGGTTTAAATAAAAAAGATATAAATAAAAAAAAAGATATTAAGAAAGTTTACTTGGTAATGTGGTTCTAAACCCACATAAGCATTTTATCAAACACCTTAAGTGCATAAACATAAACTTGCCACATTCGATGACACACATCGATGGATAACCGAATCTTCAAATGTCAAATGTCAGAAAGGGTACAACAACAAATATTAAAAAAAAACTTATGTGAATTGCAAAAAATATAAATAATTAAAATTAACAATACCTCCGATGTATACTGATGTTAACGTGGGAACAGAGATTGTAGACATGGCAATGGAGGTGAAGCGGTGTTTGGTGAGACGGTGGGTGACGGAAACAACTTCATCTCCTCTCTGCATCAACACTGTATCCACTCTCTCTACAGCCAATTGAGTAAAACTTTTTTAATTGAGATGTGATATATTAGAGTCACCTGCTAGTTGGGATATAATGAGTAATTGAACTATTAATTGGATTCATTCATAGTAAGAACCCTTATTAGCCAATTAACATCCATAATGAAACACAATAGAATAAAGAAAAAGGAAACTTACGATATGGAAGTAAAAAGGATTTCCGGCAAATCATTTTTTCTTTGTCTTGAGTCGTAAAAACAATCAACCACCTAAATGAAATTCACGCATATACGTCATGAGGGCTATTAATAATATCGGTAGCTACTTAAGTAATAGAGGCTATAGAAAGTGGGTAATAGAAAAGAATACGTGGATGATAGAAATTTCAAGTAAAACCTTTTCCACGGGTTGAGTAATTTCATCATCGTCCATTCATCAAGATTGTTATTCAAAAGCAGACTCATGGAATTTGTTTCAAGATGTAATTTGTCAATAAGGCCTACAACGGGATTTCCATATTTCTTCTCCTCTTTGACCATCCGAGTTAAATCATCCCAATTCATACCATTTGCAAGAGCTACTCTAACACCCAAATTTAAAGCATAATGCATATCATTTGACATTGATTGCTGCAGCCATGGTTCTTAGTTTCCTAGAAATTTCCAAAAAAGATGGTCTTTCTTGAGGATCTGCAGACCAACAACTTTGCATTAATGATTTCCATTCAGGATCACACCAAGTTGGTATTGTAGGACGCAATGTGTTGTTCATCCTGTTAATAAACAAACAAACCATAATACATATAAATGTAAATATATCATATTCCCTGATCTTAAGCAGCATTGTAAAACACTAAAACTATAACTGGATAGTCCTATAAATGCGTACCAATTACGTTAGCGCAATCCATATTTGTATAAGGTTCGTCTCCAGTTAGCAGCTCCCACATGACCACCCCAAACGAATAAACATCAATCTACTTTTGGAAACAAAATGTCAACGGTGTATCATATTATGATTTGGTTTCGGGTCAAACCCATGTCACACATTTAGTTAAACGGATTGGGCTCGCTTATGTCATAACTTAAATTGATTGATTATATTATACTACGTATTAAAATATAAAAGAGAAAGCAACATCATCTTTTATAGTTTAAAAGTCCAGCATCATCTTTTATAGTTCAAAAGTCCTCACTAATAGGTTAAAAAGTCCAGCATCATCTATAATAGTTTGAAAATAATTGTTTAGTTTAATACACATTTAAATTTGTAATTCTAGGAAATTAATATGTAAAAACAATAAAGTAAAAAAATTCCACGCTAAAGAATCATGTTCATGTCAACTTGCAGATACGCATGTCGTATCCACGATTTGGTTGCGACCCGCAAACACAGCCCATTTAGCATGCCTATATAAGCATTTACAAAGAGAATGAAATTGCTTTTAATGTAAAAAGTGGGAATGCCCGCGCGTTGCGGCGGGTGCGCCGACTGACATCAGATATAATTATGATGTCTATTACGAACGACAACCCATCTCGAGTTTCTAATATTTTATTCCATGCTCGTTTGGCTTCACCACATGTGTACCATTATTGGTTCAAATCTGTTTGTGCATTAGTTTAATTTGAACTTGAAAGTTTCTTCCTTTGACTTCACAAGGTCAAGCATAACCTCATTTTTATAAATTTGGTAATGAAATCACAACTTTTTTGTAAAAAAAAAAAAAAAAAAAAATTCATTGTTATTTTTTACTTGGCCTAGTTTCCTGTAAGTAAACAAATAATGAGACATACTATTTCCATATGGGAATTGATTTTGGCATAGAAGTATCCATTGTCCAATCAGCCACGTGATGCCATCAAGTAAAGAGGGGTACTTGCATTTATCATTACAGGGCAAGAATTAAACCAGAAAAAGAAATTAAAGCAAACACCAAAAACACTCTGAACTCCAACCTTGACCCTTAAGCACAGAGATGTACATTGGTCCTGGATACATCATCAACATTAAGCACAGAGATGTACAGAAAAGCCAGTTTGGATTTAAACCGGTTCTTAACCCGACCCGATACCACATCTAAAATCGGTTTGACCCAAATCGATTCCTACCCGACCCAAACCGCCAGTTTGTATATCGGTTCTTACTCTCGTTACTGAAGCCGGTAATCTTTAATCTTTATCCACAAGAACATCTTTTACTTCCCTAAGCTTCTCAACTTCCATTTCTACTTTAATAGCTCGATCAAAAAAAAAAACTGGCTTCCTTTTCAGTTGCCACAATCTTCTTTTTGAAATCAGATAATGTACCTCTATGTACAAAAGTATTTATATCAAGGGCACCCATCTGTGGTGTGTGAGAAATTGGGGAGTAAATCAACTTAGGGTTCAAAACAAAATCAAAATAAAACAACCATTGACTTAAAAAAGGACGATTACTAATCTAAATCAAAACCCTTGTAGTGATCAGTTATACAAACATAAAAAACCCTACTTCTAAACTGATCTATAAAGATTCATAGTCTAATACAAAACATAACAATCACATGAAGAAAATAATAAAAACTAATAAAAATACACTAACTAAAATTAGAAACTGTATCTGTGCCCCAAACCACAAAATCACTGGAAATACGAACTCAAAATGAAAGAACCTTACCTTGATTGTCTACCATACCATCACATGGAATCACCTCATAAGTCCTCAACAACCTTAAAACCCAAATAACATGAATCTACCTTTGCTAGATCTGTGCCCCAAACCACAAAATCACTGGAAATACGAACTCAAAATGAAAGAACCTTACCTTGATTGTCTGAAGAACATACGTGCAGAAATAGATCAGTAGTCGAAACCCTAGTTTAGTCGGCCTCCTTTAATGGTCTATGGTCTGGACCCTAGATCAAGGAGAAAGATGTAAGAGCAGAAATTGTGGCGATTTAGGCTTGAATCGACATCACCAAATGGAACGATGTTCTTCTTCATTGATTTAAGGGTGAATAAAGAAAGACAGAGAGAAAGAGAAAATCTGGATCTAGGTTCTTGGTAATTTGAGAGAGAGAGAGAGAAATGGATTGCCGCCCAAAGAAGATTTGTGTGGAATATTAAGTTGACAGGTGGCAAAAACAGGTTTAAGTAAATGCCAAGTGGCCAAAATTGTTTTGTTTTAATATAAGTAATAGATTTGCTGAATATTGCTCCCAATACACCAATTATGTGCCACGTGTTATAGTTTAATGTGTATATTTCGATTATTAAATATTGCTTCTTCTTTATTATGCCAAATAATAAAATAACAATAATTATATGATTAGTATAGGTACGATCATGTACATGGCACCTTATTTGGAGTCGTGTTTTTGCTGAACAGATTAATTAAAATGCTTGGACTAATAGGTTTTCAAACATATGAACTTGTTCCGGTAAATAAAATATATATTTTACATACCTTGATGTTTTGCTGTATTTATGTTTTAATAACAAGTGCATCCACCATGAGGTATGTAATATTGTCATTGTGTGTTTTATGTGTAGTTTTTGATTGAAAAAAAAAAATAAAAGAATAATTAATTCGATCTATTAACACCCGGTTAACATGTTAACATACAACTCATTTAATGCCCCTTAATACTAGAAGGGAGTGTTTGCAATCTCGGTTAACATGTTATGTCATCATTAACACCCAAAATGTTAGAGTACATCTTATGGCCTAAAAGTTAACAATATTCATAGTCTTTTAGCTACTCCACACAACCCCAACCCTCCTTCCTATACTGCACACACACAACTCAGAACCAATGATGAGAGAGAGATCGAGCGGCAGAAGAACGGGAGAGAGAAAGAGAACATCGGGAGAGATGAGAGGGAGAAAGAGGGGGTCGCGCGGCGGCGGCGACTGACGGCGAAGCCGTCAGTTCGGTGAGAATCAACATCAACGGCAGCCGCAATTTCTCCGGTAAGAACACCTATTTTCCTTCATTATTCTGATCGCTAAACTTGTTACAAAAAGAATATGTGTTTCTCTGTGTTTGACGTCATTTGCTATTGGATTGTCTAAAAGACAATTTTGTTGACTTCTTTGGATTGTGATTCCAGAAGAAACTAGAAAAAATGGTTATGGTGAGATTTTTTTAAGTCAAATTGATATTTTTGTGATTCTAAATTTTGGTGATCTTCTCTATATTAATAATATTTAAAGTTAATGTTTATTGAGATTTGAGAGAGACCTGTTAACAATTATAAAATCCAAAAAATCTGAATGTGTAGTTTATTGATATGCATGATGGTGCAAAAGAGTTAAAATGTTAACCAGTCTCTCTCAAATGATGATATTTTTAAATTCAAGTTGATTTTTTTTTTTTTGTAATTTTATTTTGGAGTCAAGTTTATTGCTTGTTTTTAAGGCGCTGTACACATGTGTTTTCTGATTTTTGCTCTGGTTTTAAGGCGCTGTACACATGTGTAATCTGATTTTTGCTCTGGTTTTAAGGCGCTGTACACATGTGTATTATGATTTTGCTCTGTTTTTAAGGCGCTGTACATATGTGTATTCTGGTTTTGCTATGTTTTTAATGCGATGTACACATGTGTATAGCGTCTGTTTTTGTGATATCTCATTTTTTTTTGTATTGAATGTGTAAAGTTGTTGATATACACTTGTGAATTATGCAAAGTACTAATTGCTGAGTTTTTTGTGTTATTATAGGAGACGTCGTAAACAAGGAAAGTGGAGATGGAAGGTCGATAAGGATGATTCACGTATGAGGTCGATAAGGATGATTCACGTATGTTTGTTTGCTTTGTCGATAAGGATGATTCAGCATACAACGCGGCGAATAGTTGTAAAAGACTATGTCATTTTTATTTTTCCGATTATGTTGCGTTTATTGTTTTCACGAAACTGGAACTTGTAATTGTATGTTTTTTTTGGTTTGGCAAACATTATGGAAATTGTTATTTGCTTAATATAAAATAGGTTTACAAGTTTTGTTTGTTTATATGTATGTATTATGTAGCTAATTACACATATGTACCATGCTGAGTACACATGTGTACTGTTCAATTCATATCAAAGTACACATGTGTATACCGTTGAAATATGAAGGTTACGTGAATCTTAATAATCATAATCCGAATTCTGGTGGCGAAATCTAAAAAATAAAAATAAAATTAAAGATAATGTGGATAATGAATTTAAAATAGGAAAGATGTAACTTCATTCAATTATTAAAATAATGATTTAAATTTAATTTTTTATATAATTACAGTCATACCCTTAACAACTAAAAAGAAAATCAATGGTCCAGATCAGTTCACGCATGGGGTTAGGGGAGGGTTTAAATGAGACGCTAAATATCGTGAGAACCGTGAGAACAAATGAAAAAACCGCGAAAACTTTGTCAAAAACAATTTAAATTCAAAAATTTTTCCTACACTTATCATTATTATTCGAATACAATGTTAGAAATTTAATTTGCACGTTTGAATTTACGTGAATTCGTAAATAAAGAAAATTTACACATGTGTAAGTTTGCCAATTACACATGTGTAAATATAACAAATTTACGCATGTGTAAAAAATCAAAAAAGAGTGATTTTGAAAGGAGAAATGAATTATTTGATGTTATAAATTCTTTTTTTGATATAGTATCTTAATTACAATGAGGTTTGTATTAAAAAATTTGGGTTTGATTGGTTTTTTCATTCGTTCTCACGGTTCTCGCAATATTTAGCGTTCTCAAGATAACCCTCCCCTATATATATATATATATATATATGTGTATGTATAGATGTGTGTGTGTGAGAAGAGAGGAATGAGGCCCGTTGAATCCGGCTTGGAGAGGACGAAGACGACGCGCCGGGCATGACGGGGGCGGTGTGGGGGACCGGCGCCGGGCCAGGCCGGGCCTAAGCCGGCCCCCATACCCTTTAGTCTTAGCGCACATGGAATGGTTTCGGGACCTCCGTGATTAGCAATCACAATAAGACAAAGCATACAAGCATTAAGTTGTATTCGACAATTGTTTTGGTCCTTGTTTCATCGCATGGGTTTTTTTCATATTTGGATTATGTTGAACCAATTAAAGGAATAAAAAGGACAGAGGGGATCGGGCTCGTATCATGTTCAATCTCTAGTGTCCGTCATAATTAAAGAAAAAAAGAAAAACTATAATTTGGGAGGATGAATATATAGTCATATTTAGTCATATTTTCTTCCGTTTTCCCTCCCCTCCCTCTGTTAAATGGAACTCAGGAACATGGTTTTTCATATTTCCATCTTTTTTCCCTCCCCTCCCCCTGTTAAATGAGACTCGAGAACAGAGTGTAAAGGTCAGCACCTAATTAAAAATGTGCCTACTTTTTTATTCTCTTTTACAACATAACCAATTAGAGAGGCCGTAACTTAATGAAATCTCAATCCAATAAACGGGTTGTTCACAGTTCGGTTTATGAAACCGCTTAAAACAAATTGAGCTGGTGATAATTATTTTGAAACGGTTTTCTATGTTATGACATGTAACTCAACGGTTTAGCATTAAATACAAAGCCTCTTAAAAATGAGAAGGGTACAAAAAGGGGGGGGGGTGTTTAGGTTTCTGGGTGGTGGTGGAGCGGGGGTGGGGTTTATTTTATTTTATTTATTTATTTATTTATTTATTTTTGAGGGGGGGGGAGTTAGGTTTTTTTTAGGTTTTTTTTTTTTTTTTTGGGGGGGGGGGGGGTTAGGTTTTGGGTGGTTGTGTAATGGGTTTAGGTTTTAGACTCTTGGACACTTGTCATTTTATAATGTCTTCTTACACTTCTCGAAATACGATCATGTAATTTTGTTTATTATTTGGCTATATACTTTATTGAATTCTAACATAACCAGCGTTGTTAAAACCTGAGTACCCGACCTACTAGGTTTGTCTGAACACAACATGTTTTGCTCAATGTATTCACAGTTTGATCCAAAACCGAACTGAACATATTTAGACTAAACCCAAACTCATAAATTTCGTATCAGAGAAAGTGATCAAATTATTAACTTTAGTGATGTACAAATAAGCATAATATCAAAATAAACCACCCATATTCAAAATTTAAGAATTAAATTCAAAGTTTTTAGACTGTATTTTAAGTTTTTAAGCGTAATTATTTATATATTTGAAGAAATCAAAATGATAGATGATGAATACCTATGCTATCAACTCCAACATGATGTAGATTGCTCATCATGTAAATTTGTCACGTCACATGATGGTCCAAGACGTGTTCACAAAAAAGTATGATAGAAATAAATGAAATTTATCAATGCTAGCAAAAATTTACTATATCAAGGAGGCGAAGATGGTTTTTGTCGTGGTCCCTGGCGATCAGTTTGAAATAGAAATTAACAATAAGTCTTAGTGACCATGAGATTTTGGATTCGATTCTCACAAGAGGGTTTTTTCTCATATTTATTGGGTTTCCTCCTGAATTGGTGTATAGGCATTATAGTTGTAAAGATGGATATGATGAGGTCGTTCTGGTGGTGGCACAATAATACTCCAATGGTCCGTTAGTAATCCAAATTTACGGTTAAAAAAACAAAAGTAGAAAAGTGTCCAAGAGTCTAAAACCTAAACCCATTACATTTATTTCTGGGTGGTCGTGGAGCGGGGGTGGGTTTTATTTTATTTTATTTATTTATTTATTTTTTGAGGGGGGGGGGGGGGTTAGGTTTTTTTTAGGTTTTTTTTTTTGGGTGGGGGTTTAGGTTTTGAGTGGTTGTGTAATGGGTTTAGGTTTTAGACTCTTGGACACTTGTCACTTTATAATGTCTTCTTACACTTCTTGAAATACGATCATGTAATTTTGTTTATTATTTGGCTATATACTTTATTGAATTCTAACATAACCAGCGTTGTTAAAACCTGAGTACCCGACCTACTAGGTTTGTCTAAACACAACCCGTTTTGCTCAATGTATTCACAGTTTGATCCAAAACCGAACTGAACATATTTAGACTAAACCCAAACTCATAAATTTCGTATCAGAGAAAGTGATCAAATTATTAACTTTAGTGATGTACAAATAAGCATAATATCAAAATAAACCACCCATATTCAAAATTTAAGAATTAAATTCAAAGTTTTTAGACTGTATTTTAAGTTTTTAAACGTAATTATTTATATATTTGAAGAAATCAAAATGATAGATGATGAATACCTATGCTATCAACTCCAACATGATGTAGATTGCTCATCATGTAAATTTGTCACGTCACATGATGGTCCAAGACGTGTTCACAAAAAAGTACGATAGAAATAAATGAAATTTATCAATGCTAGCAAAAATTTACTATATCAAGGAGGCGAAGATGGTTTTTGTCGTGATCCCTGGCGATTAGTTTGAAATAGAAATTAACAATAAGTCTTAGTGACCATGAGGTTTTAGATTCGATTCCCATAAGAGGGTTTTTTTCCCATATTTATTGGGTTTCCTCCTGAATTGGTGTATAGGCATTATAGCTGTAAAGATGGATATGATGAGGTCGTTCTGGTGGTGGCACAATAATACTCCAATGGTCCGTTAGTAATCCAAATTTACGGTTAAAAAAACAAAAGTAGAAAAAAAGTAATGATAAGTAAAAATAAATTGGGTTTGTAAGGGGATGAGGGGTGGTTCACTAGTGATAGATTCTATCACTCCCATTGTCCAATAAAATCATGCCATGTCATCAACCAAATTTCTATCACTAGTGATAGAAATGTAGGGGGGGTGGTATCACTAGTGATGGGATTCCAATGTACAAGTATTAATGCACAATGTACAAGTCATACCCTATCACTCCTCAAAGTTCAACGCGTTATACCCATAACTCGTTATACTTGACCACGAGTGATAGAAGTAGACGGGGCGGTGTTCCACGGTATTCAACGAGTGATACAAATGTATCACGGTTCCACCCCGTGTCACCTAATATATTGTTTTGTTGGGATGTCACACTACTTGTCGTATGGTAACAATTTATGGAATTTGAGAAGATAGTAGAAACTTTTACGTTTCATATACAGCTCATGCACAACTATTAACTATATATGAGTTATGTATGTTAGCTCGACCACTTTCTATATTACATAAGTGACCCGAATCTATATGAACGTAACCGCTTATCAATGCATTCATGAGAATTCAATTTTATAGTTAAGATTTTTAGTTAATAATTCGTTCTGAAAAGGGATCGCAGTAATTGTATATCAGGAGTGTGGGTCGTCGAGGATTATGAAAGGTTTTTAAACGTTGCACATTGGTCCCGTAACTTTAAAGATCTAATTAACTAGCTAGATTAATTTGGTTAAGTTATATTACCTTAAAAACTAACTAGATTATATTATGAAATAAATAGAAAAAACAAAATTTTAATTGTAATATTAATTATTATTTAAACAAATAAATAAATTAATATTAATAACCTAATTAATAAATGAATTAGATTGAACATGTGAGGAAGAGGATTAGGTTAATGAAGAAGGCGTGAAGGCTAAAAGGACGGAACATTTAGTGATAGAAAAAGAGTAAATATATGACATACAACAAAATTGAAATGTAGATGAAATTACATTGGGATGTGTGTGCCGTTTGGTAGATGATAACTTGGAAAGGACTTGTTTTATAAATTGAAATTTGATTTTCGGGTTCAAGTCTGTAGATATAAAGGCATGTAATTATGGGATATGGAATGCAAAATAATAGATGTGAGAGAAGCATAAATCGGATTGAATTCAAACAATGAAATTATGGAAGGTAGTAGGTGGTGTTATGACATTTAAAGATTGAAATGAAACATTGGAAAGAAAAGGGATCACGTGATGTTCTTGCATCTAAAGTGCTTTTTAAATTGGGTATTAATAATCTCACATGGTAACATCTTATTCTCACATGGTGTATACGGGCCGTATAACGTTATACGGCAGTCTGCTAATCACTATAGCTAAGTTTATAGGTCAACTTTAGCTCTATTTTGCCCAAAATAGTGATGACTGTACATATGTTCCTATATTGGATGTGTTTAAGAACAAATGATAACCATGTAATGCATATGGCAATTAATATGCAAACGGGTGTACTTTGCTGCATTTAATAAATCATGTTCATGGCAAATGGCTCTATTTAGTTGATCTTGGTGACTCATGTTAACAATCATATTGATGTACCGGATTCATTTTAAAAACAAAGACCATGAAGCGCGGCGCAACGCACGCATGGTAAACTCCTAGTTGCTTTCAAAAGTTACTTGAAAAAACAATACTTTAAAAAATTCCATTTGTTAAGTCGTTTGGTTGATTCCACTCACATGTTAAGCTTTAACTAACAAAGTACAAGTAGGTGAGAATTGAAACACATCACATGTTAAGTTTTAACTACGTAGTACAAGTGATCGAATAAGAAACATAAAGAGATAAGAAACAGTACAAGTGGATAGTGAACGGTTGGTGAATTGCATTTTTTAGTGTAGGATCGAGATTCAATCTAAACGAGTCTATCAGAAGAGTTCTAATCCATATCAAAGGCGGAATTCAATGATACGGACTTGAATACAGCTTGATTCACACACAAAATCACTTTAACTGTCTTGTTTATTGATATAACACAATTACAGATCGAATGACACGTCGGCAGCACCTCGGCAGCACCTCGGCACCGGAATCAGGAACTATTATAAATGAAATGTCAGCTCAGGTATATATAGGGGTGGCATTCCGCACGAAATGGTTAAGGTCCATTTCGTGCGAAATGGTTCCATCTCACATGTTTCACACTTTTCTCGTTTTACGTGACCTGATCTATCATTCCTATTACAAGACTCGATACAAGACGAAGTCGACAGACATATGTACCAACAGACTCCCCCTTGGATGTCGACGAGTATTCAGTACGTCTTCTGTCTTGGTCAGTCTTTTCACTCTTTAAAGATCTGACACTGTAAGCTTCCTTCAATCTATCTTCTTTTCTCTCTCAGCAGCTAACCTCTCCCTTGGATGTTGATCTTATCTTCAATCTCCTATTTCCCTCGTTCATTTACAGAATCTTAATCCTGGCTCTATTCTTAACAAATTTTCAGGGTCAGAAACTGGCTCTTGCATCTTCAGACTCACCTTTTGCTAGCAGACTCCCCCTTAAGCTGTTTCGGGATCGTAATCTGGCATAGCGCTTTCACAGGTTCAGGATCGATTCCTGGCTCTATTCTGCATCTGCTTATGCGGAAAATTTCTTCAGGATTCGAAACCTAGCTGACCTGCACATACTCTACTCAAAACATAAGTTTCGCAAATATTAAGATTTAACAAATTTAAAATCTCTGCTAACCACTTTCAATCGAAACATTCACATTAGGTTTCAAATTAATGAATCATTTTAATCGTTTCAAAATCAATTTTCATTTCCAACAAACTCTCCCAAACCTCTGTTCATCATGTTTAGCATTCTGAATTTTGAAAATCAGCTTTTCAACATCAGTTGTCTAAAATCTTTTTGAATTTTCAAAATACTATGCTAAAACCACTTGTAGGAATAGAATTGAAATGCAATAACGAAATATTTACAAACAATATTTTTGTGAGTTTATGTAAGAGGATCATATCAGTTTATGAGACAAATCACCAACACCGTTAAGCTTTAAACATTTTAAGATCTAAACGATTCACTTAGATTGTCAGTATACTGATCCACTTAAATTTTCACACAAAGTTCAACTGTTTCGAGATACGAGATTAATGTTTTAATGGACTTAAACTTATTCGTGTGTCCCACCTCAGAATATACTCCCGTATCCAGACTTCTATATTCAGTCTTACAGGTGAGTGTACACTAATGATATCTGTAAACGGGTAAACGCGAGACCATCAGAGCTCAGGCTAGAACTTCCGTTCAATCAGAGAGATGATGGCTCGACTTTCGGTGTGTCCCGTTTGGGGATCTTTTCTTTAATAGCACATTATTAGCATTTTTCAACGTTTCATCATTTTTTTATGCTCAGGGAGAGCTTTAAGAATAAAGCAATGCAAAGTATTATACAAGGACTAAGCTATTGCTCCCGCAAAATCAGAAGTCCAGGTATAATACCCCAGATATCATCACGCACAAAGACCTAGTATGTCAGAAATAGAAAATCTTTCAAACAAGATTTCGGGGGTTACCCAAATATCCGAGAGATGTTCCCCACGAGATAAGTAAGTAAAGATTTTTAGGTTTATATCTCGAAAACAATCTACTGAATGTGCAAAAACCTACTGGCACATACTCAGTAAGATCGTTTTTCACATTTGACTTTCCAAATCTTTAGCGTGCTGTGGTAGTCCACTGATTTACTATCATTTCCTCTTTTTCATAACAAAACTCATTTTTTGCTTTGTCAATGTTTTTGGCTTTTATAGATTTTTATCATGTTTTTGGATTTTTCAAATTTTCGAAATTTCTAAATTTTTACTCCCCCTAAAATAAAAAATATGTTTCAATTTTTGATTTTCAAAGAAAATTTGAAAACAAACTGTACAAGCAAAGTGACAAACTGATATCGAATCGCTTCAATTCGCCATCCACTTGGCATAAACAATCAGAACTCCCCCTGACAACAAACTATTTTCCCATTATGATTTCAAAACACTTAAGTTTGTTTAAATCAAAATGGTTTTTCCGGAAAATAAGTTTTGTTGATTTTCACAAACCACTTGTAGATTAGGGGTTTAATTCATCACATTGTTCTTTTAACCACTTAAAAATTTAACACTTGCAGGCTTTAACAACAAAACCACATGTAGGAAAGATAAATCAAGTACAAATTAATGTCCTTGATTAATCTTTTGAAATTCGAAATAACACCAAAGTGAATTTCTCAAGAAAGATGTCGATTCCTACTCCACGATTACCAACTTGGGAGCTCCGGCAAGTCAGCTTTTTAAGTAGAAAATGCAGTCATCCAAGCCTGACTAGCCTTGGGTGATTGTGAGTCATCTTTATCCCACCATCTTTTTATTAATAAAATTCTTTTGCTCCTTTCACCTTCCCGTCAACCATCTTCCCAAAAATATGTTTTACTTTTCCATTAAACGCCTTTTCAGCATCAAATTATTCCTTACCAGAGAAGAATTGATCTGAGATCTCAATCTTTCCAACTTTTAACTTCAAGTTTTCTTTTGACAATGGTGGAAAGTTCTCATCGTTCATTTCTGGAACGGAATTCTCATCATTTTTCTCAATGACTCCCCTGACTTTGACGAGTCATGTTCATTGTCAGAACTAGATTCAGATTTAACAACCCATTTTTGTTTGTCTAAACCGACTTTTCTTTTATAAAAACGTTTCGAACTTTCACCAACTTCGAAAGTCAAATTTTTGAACTCTTTAAACTTTTCAACTGGTTGTTTTGTTTTATCAACACATTTCTTTTTCAATCTTGAGTTTGAAGAAACTCCCTGTTTTGTGTTGGTGGACTTTGTGCAATTCCAAGCAATGTGTCCAACTTCTTGACATTTGAAACAGGTTCTTCCGTCAACTCTTGGTACAGATTTCTTCAACATATTCTTTTTCCTTTCAGCGAGAAACTCTTTGTTTGACTGTCTCCAGAATGGTTTCTCATGTTCCTCTTAAGCACTTCCTCCTGAAACAAATTTGGTTTTTGGTTTATAAGTTTTCTCATTTTTATAATTTTCTGGAGGAATAAAACCTAATCCCTTCTTTTTGAAATTACTGTTATGGTTTGGTTTCTTTTGAAAACCATAGCCAGAACTGTAACCCATTTTCTTGTTCAATCTTTGTTGAACTCTTGAAGTGTACTTTTTAGGTTTTTCAGAAAGATTTACATCTTTTATTTCAGAAATATTAATTTCTGTTAATTTGAAAACCTTGTTTATCATTTCAGTTTTGACACTTCTTATTGGAAATTTTTCATCAGAAAATAATTTGTCAGAATCATTCAAAGTATATGCTACTTTGAATGTTTCATCATTCAAATTATTTTTCGACATCAGAAATTCTTTATCGTAAACCCGTTTGACCGGTGAACTCGGACGCTTATCTGATGAACTCGAACTTTCAGATTTAGACTCCAACTTTAACTCTTCATCCATATCCAACACCTGATCGACCACTTTCTTTAATAACTCAGTCTCATGATCAGTGTCAGACGCTGTGAATGTGACGTCAATGTTGTCTGGTAACTCATCAATGGTTTCAGACTTTAACTTTATGTTGACAGCCTTTTTTAGACGTTCCTCATTTGGTTTTCTGGGAGAATAACTTTCCCAGATCGGAGGCGGACACTTGTTATACTTGACACTTTGTTTCTTACCAGTATCCGTATCTTCCGTCTTTTTATCTTGAAAAGCTTCAAGACCTGCAATAGTAGGATAAACTCTATCAATCAAATAATCACAGGTTGTATAACTCAACAACAATCGTTTGATTCTCTCATTTTCAATCTTTTTGAGTTCCAAATCCTGCTTCAGCTTTGCACAATCTTCAATATACTCATTGATGACCTTCTACTTAGTCATTAATGTTGAACTCATCATCGTCTGAGCAGCTCCTATTTCTAGGTTTGTTTTGTTCAAATTATCCACCGTTCTGTTCAGCACATCATACGACTCTTTCACATACTTAACATCAAACAACAATTTTTCTTTCAACTCTTCTAGCTCACTATACTTCTTGTCTTTTTCTTCACAATGTTTGCAAGATTCCAAACATTTTAGACAAGGTTTAGTGACCTCAACGATTTTTTCAACTTCAACAACCTTTTCAACTTCGATGATTTTTTCAACTTCGACAATTTTTTCAACTTTAACAATTTTTTCAACTATTTTCTCCGTCACCTTTTCAGTCATCGGTTCTTCATCAAATTCTACTTTTACCTCACACTCTTCATTTTCGACCTTCTCTGTCGAATTTTCTTCAACTTTTACTTTCTCAGCGTCTAATTTTGCCATTTCTTCAGCAATCCTTCTTGCTTCCAACTCTCTCTTCAATCTAGCAGCCTTCTTCTCATTCAACATCTCGATCTTATCTGCAAAAAACAAATTAAAACTGAATGAGTCTAAACTTTTTCTAGCATTATTAATGTACTCTTCCTCATCATCAGTATCTTCATCACTTTCTGATGATCTGAAAATCTTCGTTCTTTTTTATTTAGATTTAACTGCTTCTTCTTCCAAGATTTGAGCAACAAATGCTGAATCAGCTGGAACGTATTTATCCCAGCTAAAACCCTCTGGCAATCTTTCATCATCTTGATTAACAAGATAAGTTTTCTTCTTTTCATTTTCAATAGCCTGGGATGATGATGATTGTTGACCAATCTGATGATAAATTGATTTTCGATGATAATCGTTGTTTCCAAATGGATCTTGTCTTCCAGTTGCTTCTCTGTTTATACACTCTCGTTTGAAATGTCCCTTTTCTCGGCAACGAAAACAAGTAACCTTTGATTTGTCAAACCCTAACGGAGATGTAGCAAAATCACGAAAATCATCTCTACCAGTGATTTGTGTGAATTTTTCTGCTCTTCTTACAGCACTGGCTAAACACCACTTGATATCCATCAACTCAAGTTCCTCAGAATCAATCTGGTCATAATCCTCTTTGGTGAGCATCGGATTTCCAATTCTTCCAGCAACCAAACTTTCATACGGCTCCAACACAGTAACAAGAGCTGCCATGTGTTGCTTTGCAGTTTCTGGAGAAAAGTTTTGACCATTTTGAATATTCAATGTAATATTGCATTGCAGATTTGTCGAATTCTGTCGTTGAGAACTTGGTGTTGAAAAATTCGGATCGAAACTTGAATAAGACGAAGAATATCCACCGATCTGAGTCATAGTACTAACATTTGTTCCTGAAGTACCATCAGCACTGAAAGCAGTCTTGATCTTCGGACTCGGAGTAGTCTCAAACTTGCTTCCTCTATAGTATAGACTAACATCTTGTTGAGCATTTGGATTATTCATGATAACAGTTTTCTGAACATCCAATTCATGTTCTTCAATCTTCTGAATGAATTTACTCAAATTCATGTTTTCAGATTTTCTCATATGTTTCAAAATTAACAAATATGTTCCCCATTTATTCTGTGGTAGTGCATCAACAAACTTATCAACCCATTCATCGTCTTCTTTCTTGATCTCCAATCTTCTCATTTCCTGAACAAGATGACAATATATATCGATCGTCTTCTTAGTTGTTTCATCTTCAAAAGCTACAAACATATCAAATGATTTCTTTAGTAATGCACGTTTATTTTTTTTATCATATCAGCACTTCCCTTAAACTTGTTTATCAACGCTAACCAAATTGATCTAGCAGTATCTTCATGTTGAATCAAAACAAATATATCTTCTTTTACTACTTGTTGGAGAATACTAATCATCATTTTTTCACTGGTGTATTTCAGTTTTTCAACCGCTGAATAGTCACTTAAAGCTTTTTCAATCCCACGTTCATCTTTCGGTTTAACGTAATCTACATCTAACGAACACCATGCATCAAACTTATAGGCTTGTACCCAGTTTTCAAAACGATTTTTCCATCCTTTAAAATCCTCGATATATATAAGCTTTGGAGGCTTTTGAGACTTTCCTGTTTCATTTTCGATTTCAACAGTTTCGGCAGCTGTAATTGGAGCAGTCGGGGTAGCAAAAGCGTTATAAAATTCCTCTTCCATGTTTCGGTAACATGTTTTTCAAATTCACGAAGTTCAAACGAAACGCACTTTGGTGCGAAATGACCTTTTTTCAAACGAAATAGCACTTTTCAAGCGAAATGGGATACCAATTCGTGCGAAATGAAGATTCTTGGTGGACCTTTCAAGCGAAATGGAGTTTTCAAGCGAAATGGAGCTTTCAAGCAAAATGAAGTCTCAATTCGTACGAAATGATGACCAATATGTCCTTTTCGTGCGAAATGATGTCCTATATGTCCTTTTCGTGCGAAATGAGTATATTTCAAGCGAAATGGAACGATCTCGTGCGAAATGGAAGTCAAACTAATCAATTCGCGTGAAATGGATTATGCATTCCGTGCGAAATGATGCTGACGTCATGCAGTCGGCCATGTTTTTGTCAAATTGATCAAGTTTTAAGCTGAATTAAGGTCTAATTCTTTCAAGGATTGATTAAAACTGTGTTTCGCACGTTATATGTGAAATTTAATCCATTTTAACCGTAAAATCTTGTTTAATTTTGAAAAATGATGAAGAATGTGAGTAGAAAACAGAATTTTGGATGAAAACAAGCTGAATTCGGCAAGAACTCTTCCTCCTGAGCTCTGATACCACTTGTAGGATCGAGATTCGATCTAAACGAGTCTATCAGAAGAGTTCTAATCCATATCAAAGGCTGAATTCAATGATACGGACTTGAATACAACTTGATTCACACACAGAATCACTTTAACAGTCTTGTTTATTGATATAACACGATTACAGATCGAATGAAACGTCAGCAGCACCTCGGCACCAGAATCAGGAACTATTACAAATGAAAAGGCAGCTCAGGTATATATATATAGGGGTGGCATTCCGCACGAAATGGACAATGTCCATTTCGTACGAAATGGCTTTCCCATTTCGTGCGAAATGGTTCCATCTCACATGTTTCACACTTTTCTCGTTTTACGTGACCTGATCTATCATTCCTATTACAAGACTCGATACAAGACGAAGTCGACAGAGATATGCACCAACATTTAGTCTCCTCATTTTGATGCTTTGGTTTTGAAACACACACAATAATCAAATTAAAGCCGTGAATTGCAATTTTTGTCGTTTATCTTTATACCCTTTTGCAGGCGGTGTCATATGTGTAGTTTTATACTTTATTTTTAAAATCTTACACGTTATGTCCTTTAGACCTAACCCGGTTAATTTTTACAGTTAAATCTGATTATGTGCACATGAGGACAATTTTGTCATTTTACTTTTAGATACTAATTATATAAATAAGTAACCATTTTATTATGAAAACACATTAAAATCAAAGATTAATTTTTTTTTGGGTGGGTGGGGGGGGGGGAGGGTTAGGTTTTTGGGTGGTAGTGGGTGTTTAGTTGTTCTTTTTTTTTTATTTTTTTTTATAGTGAGTTTATTTTTAGAAGCCTTTGTATACTTCTTATTTTTAGAAGCCTTTGTATTTGATCCTAATCCATATGTTCAAATCCGAAAACCATATAGTTTAACATAGTGTCACGCCCATAATACAAGTTTTTTTTCTCTTTTATTGTACAAATAATAAAATACGTAGAAAATGTCCAACTTTAAAAGAATTTTCATAATGCAAAGATCGATGGACGCATTTGCCATCGTTTTCTTCTTTTATTAAGCGAAATAAATAATAAGTTACCTATATTAAAAAAAAGAGACATAGCACATGGATTTGCAAATCACATGCACAATATGCATGTGACATACATATCTCATTCATTCTGTGTTTCCTATGTTGTTATGTATACATATCTCATTCATTATATACTATAATCACATGCATAATGGTGGTTACGGGTATTTAAGTTTCACTTATGGTGGACTCAGGTGAGTTTTTCCCTCAACGTCTCAAGTTCGAGTCTTGATGATAGGGGTATCTCATTGAGGAGTTTAAATTAGGGATTTATTGTGCGAGGGTGTTCTCTAGCACGGACCCGGTTAAGACAACGTATGCTAGACCTCCCGACATTGACGAATAATTCACACCTTTAAAAAAAAAAAAAAAAAAACAACACATGCACAATAGTTAGCATTATGATCATGAGTTGTACAATTTTGTTTCTTTGTTGTTTGCACCAGCTTTTGAGTCATTTTGTCCTTATTGGCTATTCTAGGTGGTGGATGATTCATCAGCAGCTAAACATGCGTCAGCCTCTCTGTTTAACCAACAAAAGTGCATCCTTTTTCACACCAGGTTTTCATTTTCTTTCTTTATCTCACACACCAGAATTCTTCCTACCTCCATTCATTCACTAGAGATGCAAAACAGACGGAGTAGATCGACCATAAACTCTAGCCACCAAACACCATAGTAGCTTCCGTCCCTATGCAGCCGAAATTAACAGTTCAATTCATGACTCATTTCGCCGTCGCCAAAGAATCAAATCTTCAATAGAGGTATTATTGGCCCTATATGGTTACTTAATCTGCACCGATTAGCAATGGCGGAGCCGACACGGTGGAGGTGTTTCAACATTGAAAAAAAGTTTGAACCTTTGCTAATTGGGGATTTCAATTTGGCTTTTTTTTCAATATAATTTCATATTAATGATTAATTATTTGTTTTGGGTTGACCCTTTTAGTTCTTGCTAGGTTGAAGGAGGAGAGATGATGTAAAAGCCATAGTTTTGACTATGTAAGTTCTTGATTCCAGCTTTTAGTTTTATTGGGTTTTTTTTTTGTTTAGGGTTTGTTTGGTAAGAATTAACACGAAGGCTATTTGTTAAAACCGGTAATCTACCGATGATGATCTTTCGACACCATGGTTTAATAGTAGTTAAATTAAAAAATAAAAAGAAAACAGGATCAGGATGGTGTAAGGAAAGGGATTGGTAGAGCTAATAAAATGGATTGCGTGTTTGCACCTAAACATTTGCTTTTAGGCATAAACAAGACATGCTTTGGTTGTTTCTTTGAAGTTTTGACCGGTTGTAGACTATTCTTTTAGTTTAATAATCACATGTGACTGACTGATATAATACTTTTTAATAACTATAAACGTGCAATACGAAATTAACTAAATCTTTTGTATGCTAATACTTGGTAACAAATAAATAAATAGGGGTGTATACAGCAAGCATAGTAAGTAGATCTTCAGCAAGGAAAGGTCACAGTGTCTAGGCAAACATGTCGAGCTATGGGGCCCACAAAAAGGCATGAATCCTCTTAGTTAGATTGCTTTATTTTCGCTACGAAAGTGTCCAGTTAAATGTGCGTGTTATATTAGAAATAATATATACATTGTAATATGTTTTTGTGTGAATTGCAGGTCTAATGACAGTTGAGACGGTGGGCAAAGGTCGTACGATTGCACTTTTGGAATTTAATTTCCTAACTTTGTTCAAAAGGAAGTGATGTGTTTCAGCTTTGGGTGGGTGGGGGTCAAAATCATTAGAAAAGCTACTTTACAATAGAAATACTAGTGTTGACTCTAATCAGCCAAGTAATGGCTTTCGAATTCGATTTTTGGACTACTAAAGAAGATAGCCCTTGCATGATATCCACCTTTGTGCGGAGAAAAGATGTGGTTGGTTACCTGGTTGTGCTCGAGCACAAATTCATGATTTGCGGCGACAGCCTTACATGATATCATGTAATGTACTCTTCTTCTATCCATGTTTTCTCCTAAAGTACCAGAATTTAGGTTTAAAATTGTGACTTGCTTAACTTAAAAAACTTGGGCTTAAATACAACTCATAGAAGCCTTTAATTTTAAACCTTCTGCTTGGCCCATTGGGTCTAGGTTACTCGCTGTACAAGACTTGTCTTATGCAGCAGCCTGAGCACAAGACCGTGTGCCTGAGTTCGCTTAGGCATGAATCATTTTAGTAAAGCTAATATGGTAATATGGGAGTACCTAATCGTAAAGCTAAGCTGTCTCTCTTTGACTTTCTTCGTATGGTTTTATCCCTTGGGGTTTAAATAAAAGAAATAACTAGAAGAGAAATGATACAAATGGGTCAAGGTCAAGAGGTCACAAGTAACCCCATTGTTTTTATGTTCGCAGCCTTGTAAATTTTTTGTATAAAATAATATATTATTAGTGTAATAATAGCCTGTAATCATATTTGATGTAGTAATAGCTTATAAAAATAGACAAAAAAACGTTTGCGGGTCAACCCAACCTGACTTGTTATGTTCCGCACTGAAAACAACCCATTACCCAATCTGTTAGACCCGCCCATGTTGCCACCTATAGAATCTAGTGACTAGACTAATTGTATCACAAGAGACAATTATTTGGTATGTGCTAAAATGTTACTGTTTCTCTATATTCAATTCTAGTTTTGTTCTGAACATTACATGTGCTGTGTTTTGCAGCCGCGTTTGTGCAATCAAACACTGGTGCAATCAAACACGCTTGGTATGCGCCTGTAGAATCATCGCCTTTTCATCATCTATTCATAAAGTATGCTTATATGTTTGATTGATTAGAACTGATACTGATTTTGTAATTGCTCTTGATTAATCTTGATACTAAGTTTGTCTGGTTGAGCAGGGTAATGGGTCAGGGTGGGTTTGGTCAGGAATCTCGTTTTAAAAATTGTCATTCTGGGTTGGATCAGAGCGGATTTTGACCAAAACGGGTACAAGTCAAAATGACTCGTTTTAAAAAGATGGGTGATTTGACTCTGTTCAGAACAACTTTTGACCAATATGACATAAAAAAATAAATTTATGCAATACAATAAGAAAGATTGCTTGAAAGCTTATGAAAGTTTGAGCTGGGCTCGATCCAAGCTTTGTTTCTACAGCTCGAGTTTGGCTAGTTTATTATTTATTAATTAGTTTATATTAAGTATAATCATTATTTTATATATAATTAAGTTATTCTTCATTATTTTATAAATAGTAATTCTTATTACTAAAATATATATTTAATATATTATTAAAAATTATATAAATACTGTGCTTGTTTAGGCTCGCAAGCCACTCGAGCTCGATATGCGAAGCTTGGTCCTGGGCTCGTTTACTAAACAAGCTTGTTTCTAAGCTTGAGCTCGAGCTCGGGCCTAGGCTTGTTTCAAGCTTTTTTTTCGAGCCGATCTCACGTAGCTTGGCTCGTTTGCTCCTCTAGCCAGCATGCCTGTTTTCTGCTTAACGTAAGCAAAAAAAGCCCAAAAAGGCATAAAAACAAAGAAAAAAAAATACACGATAATCCTCATTACTAGGGCTGTGCCTTGAAAATTTGTTGTAACAATATTTGTTTTGTATATATCTGATTGTACCTTCTGAAAATGATCGACACACACATCACTGCAAAAATATTTGCAATCAAACAAACAGTTGAAATACCCTGTTTTCTAGGTAGTGTAAATCGATAGCAAAATTGTTGCTAACGATTATGGTTTCAAAACAAGCATGTCAAAAATAGTTTGAGTCACAGTTCTCAATAATAGCCATGTATTTATTAGATGGTATACTACTTTGCATTTAAATTTTCAAAATGCAACCTTTCTAAAAAAATGTTGCAAATTTTATTGATATTTGCATCTTTTTAAGAAAAATGTTGCAAGTTTTAGTGAAATTCGTAATTTCTAATGCAACCTTTATGTTTAATGAAGTTGCATTAGAGTCAAATGCAGCTTATTTGAAAAAGATTGCATTAGGCCTATTTCTTTTATTCTTTGTCGTCTATGGGACTTGAACCCAAGACCTTCTCCTCCCAAGGTGTTTAAAGGCTTTGTCTTTGCCAATAGACCACCACCCCATTGGTTCAAATTAACTTTTGGGGATTGGTATATAAAATAGTGCAAGATGAAATTGAAAAATGGCTATACAAAATGAAGAAATTCTAGGGCATGCAGTCAAAATCCAAATGAATTGAATCGGTTACTTCAAGTTATGCACCTTAAGGTATATAATATAATGTCCAGAAAGATAATTCTCTAAAAAACTAGGAATTAAAAATATATAGAAAATGTTAACAGTTATAATATAAAATGACTCTTGTATAAAAAAAAGAAAAAATCATTCACAAAAATATATTTAGAAAGACAATGGAAATAAGTTAATTTAGAAAACAGTTTTCATAAGGATAAGAATGTTAATGTTCATATATAAAATTTATAATGATTATATATACACACACTCGAGTATAATAGGTGCGCTACAAACAATATGCTATGCTAACCGGGTGTTTCATTAGTTTAGACGGTCAAAACAGCGAACCCTTTCGAGGAATTACTGGTGTCATTAAATAAACTAGATTAAAATTAAAATCTTATTAATTTGTAACATTTGTATGCATATTTGGTTGTAAATTATGCTCAAGTGGTTGTACCTTAATCGAATAATAGTTTTATTACATTATCAAATTCAATCTGTTTTGTATGCATGTATGGTTGTAAATTGTGCTTAAGTGATTATACCCTAATCAAATAATGGTTTCATTATCTTACCAAATTCAATCGGTTTGATCCAATCAAAGTTGTGTTGTTTTATTTGTAAATTATTATTATTTATAATAATCTAATTAAATTAACCAAAATCTTGTATAAATATAATTTGCAACATATTGATACAATGGTTATTGTAATGTATGCATTATGATTTGTATAGTTGTAATGATATATATATATAATATACAGATTATGATGAACCTGTCAAACAGGAAAAAAAAGACACGGATTTATCGTAACGCGCGAGTCCTAGATCAACTTAGTTATTTTATTCTGTGTTTTACATTTCGGTTTAATTTCTTCTCATTAACACGCTACAACTTTAGTGTCGGTGGTTGCTGACAGTAGTGTGACATTAGTGCTTAGCCCCGCCGCAACGCGGGGGTGCTTAATACTAGTTAGCATTATTAATTTTATCCTCCAATTCATAGTTTTGGGGACTGGGAAGGCACGTTAATTTTAACCGTACCGATTAACCCGATCCGACTTTACTTGTATCCGACTAGCCTAAACCGAACAAACCTGTTACCTGAAAAGAAGAAAACCAACTAAATCAATTGTTATAAGGGTGGGGTGTTGGTTAGACTTTTAAACATAAAAACCTGAATAATCCGAACTACATCAGTGCAACTTTTGGCCTCTTATGTCTTGAATTATATTGAGTTATTGACATTGCAAACCAAACGAGGGCTGGTATCTTTCAGACAAAAAATTGTAGTATGTAAAAAAATTAATAACTAACAAATATCCCCAAGCCCAGAAACTACTTGACCCGATGAACCCGATAACTGAACAATTCGAACATGAATATTATTAGAGTCGAGCATTGGATAAAAAAACTACACTATAAAAAATCAGATTTCGACCCATAACCAAATCTAACCGAATAGTTACGTAAAACCAAAACCGAAAAAGTTTCCTAGCTAAGTTAAATAAACATCCATTTAATGTCCATTGATCTAAACAAAAACAAAACGACAAACTCATCAATGTATGATTCGTACAATGTCTCTACGTTCTTAGCATACCAAACCAAAAATCTAAACAGGACCCTACCCATGATCGTAAAGTGCACGTAAGTAGCATAGAATCCAACCCCGGATTTATGTCCCCGAATCAAACCAAATTGCAATGCTTCTTTCACGTCCGTTTAATCTGGCAATTGTATTTGTAGGAAAGATTATTGCTTCCGACTCCGTTTTTCAGTCAAAAAAGCCAAATAATCTATGAGAGAGAAACTTTACGTCGGCTGCTCATAAAATACTCACAAAATCGTCAAAATTTTGGCCATTTTCTCTCTAAATTTCGTCTAAATTTTGTACAAATTTTTCAGTTCATGTAAGTGATTTAATCTATGTGATACTGCATTCAACGAAATCAGATATTGTTACGGTTTTTTTTTTTTTACGAATTTTGTTTAATTTGTTTGCAGGTTGAAATTCCGATTGTGAATTTGTGATGCGTGTTTGAACGGTTGTGATTGGATCATCACGCAGATGATAGTGTTAGAGAAGGATTTGATAGCGAGTTGCAAGGTATTGTTACAGTTTTGTGTGTATTTGATGGTTTTAGGGTTGTGTTGTTGTGATGTTTGAAGAATTTGATAATTGATAAGATATAGGATAGGATGTGTGTTAGGTTTTTGAGGTGAATTTAGGAGAGCTTAATACTAACGTTATTAAGCTATTATCAAACTCTATATATATATATATATTTTTTTTTTCAAAACAATACTAACAACGTCTTTAAAGAAAGAGCTTAATTTTTTAAACAAAAATCATGCTTTGCATTCACCACATCGGAATCAGATGGTGGGTTTTTAAGTAAATAAATGAAAAGGCTAAGGAACTAAGGGTAAAACCAGAGATCGATAATGTAAACTTCACTTATCAATTTTAGCATGATTATTAAAACCAAGCTGGGAGTACCTACTGATTATCTGTGTATATTACCATATTAGTAATAACTTAAATTAGTGTTCTAAGCACTTGGAGAAGGTGCAGGCGGTTGATAACGGCGGTTGAGGAGGTGACGCCGTGACGGTGGGTAACGGAGCTCCAAACCTCAGCATCTAAAAGAGATAAACCAAAAAGTGTTAGTGGGTGAAGACATAAAATACACCCATAAAGAACCACTCATTGAAGAAGCATAAGAGCGGAAATTGAGGAGGTTGGGGAAATAGAAGAGTAGAAATCGAGTACGGAAACAGAAATCATACCTGCTTTTGTGAACGTGGAGGTGGTTTGTGAAAGTGGTGTTGATCAGATGGCGAAGGTGGTGGTGGTGGAGATGGAGAAGGTGGTTGCAGGTGGGTTGTGAAGGAGGTGTAAAAAAAAAAAAAATTAAAAAAAAAAAAAAAAAAAGCTGAGTTTTTGAAAGGGAGAGAAAGGGGTGATGAAGAAGATGAGTAATGAGTCTCTATTTCCTTTATATTTCTTTTTATTTTTTTTAATTGTTCATGGGTAATATAGTAATTCTATACGTATTTAACTGAAAAAACTAACAAAGGCTAGTGATAAGGACCATCCGAGTGCAAAAATTACAACTATTAGGACCAACTCTGTAATTAGTGAACTACTGGGACCAAGTCTACAATTTTCACAAACCACAGGGACCAACCAAGCATTTAACTGTGCTGCTCATGAGAGCTAAGTTTTGCTGTTATTCTTCTATAAAAAAAAAAACTAATAATAGAAAGTGTATATAAGATGAAGAGAATAGACTACGATTGTTTTGTTGAGATATGTTCTATTAGCCAAATAATACATCTCCCCACTTCCCTTACTAAACACTTTAGTTTGACCAAGGAGAGAGAGGCGTAGGGAATTAGCAAAGATAATTTTCAAAGATGGAAACATTTTGATTTGGAATAACAGGTTTCAATACGATGGTATTATTTCGAGTTAGTTTACGTTTAAACCCAGATGGAAATATTTTGATTTGGAATAATAGGTTTCAATACGATGGTATTACTTTGAGTTAGCTTACGTTAAAACCCGCTGCAACGTACGACATGAACATTTTCTTTATCTTTTATTTGGTTTAACTTTCGATGTAAATTTTGCTCGGTAACCATATATGTACATTTCGAGTTGGTCTACGTTTTTGACGTAGATTTTGCTGGGGTAAAATATAATACGTTTTCATTCATTGGTGTATTTCCAATTACCCTACGTGTCGACGCGAATTTAGTTCGGAGCAAGTCGGGTACGCCGCGCAACGCGCGGCGGGTAAAACTACTAATTATTATTATGTATAAGAAAAGGTACAATTAGCTTTGCATGACATATTCAGCTATATTTTCCTTTAACGTGTAACGGAATTGTTTAACCCTTCACCAACGTTTTCTGCATGGTACACTAACCCCAGCCAGTTAAGACCTTATTTAACCATGGTTAGGTCTACTGAACGCTATATAAACTCGGGCTACTTAACTCATTCATTCTTCATTCTCACACACACCTTCAAAGTTTCAAATTCTTTCTTCACAAGCTCTAACAGTGGTAAACTGATCTTCTTCCTATTTTGCTTTAACTTACTTCGCTTGCATTTGAACGGAATTTCTGATGAATATGATACGTTTCGTGTTGTGTTCAAAACGTTCTTAGTCATGTAACTTGTGAACATCGCTGTGTAGTTGAATCGGCAGTTACTGTGAAACAGTGGTAAACTACTGATCTTCTTCATATTTTGCTCTGTTTCTTGTAAAATCCACCAACATTTCTGGTCGGATCTGTTCCACCTCGTTATGATTCAATAATATTAATAATAATAATAAAATAATAAGAGTTAATTGTCATAATCGTCCCTGAGGTTTGGATACATTTGCCATTTTCGTCTAAAATGAAGTTTTTGTACCATTTTGCCCCCCACTTTTGTAACTTGTTGCCATTTTCATCCAAATACCTAACCAAGTTACTTTATACCTTATTACGGGGTATTTTTGAAATTTAACAATTATATATCAGCCTTTTATAACATACCTTCTTCATAAAACCCATTTACACAGAGAAGAAAAAACCCCTAATTTCAACGGATCGGTGAAGAATAACCCTAATTGTGGAGGTTGTCGCACATTGCTAATACAAGTGTCAGATGCTCTTGTTGTCGTACTGTGAATCTCGCACTAGGTATGACGTGTGTGTGTGTGTGTTTATTTTTAATAGAATTTTGTTTAATGCTTTTGTATATATTTGAGCGACAGTTGCCAATCAGCTTGCTCAAGTAAATTGTGGAAATTGCAGAACTACGCTGATGTATCCATACGGTGCTCCATCAGTTAAATGTGCAGTATGTCAGTATATTACAAATGTTAATGTGAGTACAATAACCAATCTATCATCTTTATTTGCTCAAGTATGACAGTTTCATTTGCATTGATAGAGGGGCTTTCTTTTTTAAATTTATTGCAGATGAGCAATGGAAGAATGCCGGTTCCGGTGCGACCAAATGGAACCGCAACATCAGGATCAATGCCCCCTGTTTCTACCGTGAGTTCCTGTTTCTTCCCTTAAAACCTAGCTTAGAAGCAACTAGTTTAATACCCGTCCTGTGGACGGGTTACGCTAACAACGTAATAAACAAAGATATGAAGACGGGTTGGGTGTTTTGGGGGTCAGAGAATAAAGTGAAGGTATTCTACAAAATCCAAACCTATTCGACGATTTCCAAAGGCTAGCGTGCTGCGACCCTATCCCAGCACCAATTAGGCCAAATCGAACTCCTAAATCGGGGTTTTTTTGAAGTCACAACAGTATTACACAAGGACGATAATGATCTCCCTTTTCTGGTATGATTCTAAACTTGATTTCTAACTCTTTAGATTTAAAAACATAGCAAAGCAAGGTTAGCAATTCTAATGAATCTAATTGCACCAAATCTTTAAATAATTATAAGACATTGACCACTAAAACTTAAGAGCATAAACAGGCACATGAAACAACCATGTCAAGCAACACAAAAATCATGATTCTAAAACTCAGAATAATCAAAATCATGTACATCACCTTTGAACACATTTCACAAAATGTATTCGAGGAAAAAAAGAGCAAAGAAAAAAACATTTTATAATTTTCAAAAAAGAAAACACAAGAAAGTATGATCACCATATACTCGATGTTTGAAGCTATCAATCTGGAATGTTGTAAAATCACAGGTCAATGTGATGATAATCAACTATTCTTTGCCAAAAAGTGGACTCAAAATACACAAGCAACTTAACATGCAAATGTGTACAGGGAATGAACAAAAAACGGATGACCTTCTTGACAACCAGGGGAACAAATCACAATTGAATTCAAGATCACCGCTAGTGAACACCCTAATTGTGCCAACAACGTCACCATAGCAGTAGCTAGTGCACCTGCACATGACCTCCACATGACCATTGGCACCAAGCTTAAACCTACACAACTCTCTAACCTCTTCCTTTGCTAAACAACATTGAGCTATCCTTCGTTGCACCGTTTTTCATCTCCCTCTGGATATCATACAGAAATGAAACCATAATATTTTTAGCAATGATAACATGATGGAAGAAATCAACGAGAGTTGAGATCATGAGCTAAGCATTTGGTCTAGAGGCATTAGCAACAGCATCCGGTTTCAGCCCGTTTCTTTGATTTGTATTTGAAAAGCATAAATCAGTCACCGAATCAAATAGATCAAAGATTGAGACATCTCTTGTGACATCTGCGTTAGCTGGTGAAAAGGCTCAAAAAAATTTTATAACAAAATTGAAGTGAGTCATACTGTGAGTGTATTGAAGATATGTTGCAGCAGTTCGGGAAGCATGGCCCACGCCAGGCCTAGAAGAATTTATGTATTCTACCTGAGCTTTCATCTTCGATGTGATGATTTCATTCATCGTTGGTCTCAATCTTTAGCTGTACATGAAATATATAACAGAATTCAATATCTTTAGCTCTACATTGAACATTAATAAAAAAAAAAACATCTTAATGATCAGGCAGACGAAAGAGCCAGCACCGATGTTGTTAGTGGAAGGGTACCTGCATGCCAACTTATTTTACGAAACTTAGCTGAAAAACTAGAAATAATATAAAAGATTTATTTTTACAACCAACTTAGACACTTTAGTAAAATTTGTATGTTTTGGCTAAACAAAAATTAATTGCAGATAACCACTTTGACATGTTAATAAAGATTATTATAATCTAATGCAATTAGAGGTAAAGAGAATATAAAAAACCTTCATCTAAGGCATCTGGACCCAATCAACAACAGTTTCCAAGGCCTTTGAAAGGAATTTGACAAGGTTTCATCGGCAATCAAGAGTAGTCTGCCCAAATTTAGAAACAAATAATAATCAGATCATAGATGAAAAATAACACTTGAATCTCAATAGTTTAGCTAGTGTGTGATTTGAACATTTAGCTCTTACGAAAACTCACTAATTATCTCATCAAAACTCTAAATACACAGATTAAGTTGACAGACTTTACTTCTTGTCAATGATGGATTATGAGCATATCCAAGTATTTTTACAGCATCGCCAAGGGAAAGCATATCCGACTAAAGAAATTTGAACACATGAAATAAAAAAATAACAGGAATGAATACATAATGCAACTATACAAAAACATTTACTAAAAAAGACCTGGTGTTTATAGACTTCATTATTCAAAGTATCCTCAATAGGCCATGATAAGACCATTTGCTGAAAGCCATGATTTTGATACTTAGCTACTACTTTTGTCTTCCACAAAAGATCCCCTTCCATAATTGCATGCATCTGCATCTAGTATATGACTATAGAAACTTGTATCAAATGAACAGTGGGTTTAATGCTAGGTCTTCATTAGTTTTCAGAAAACAAAAGGGTTTCCTACCCTTTAAATAACTAATTGTAAATAAAGTAGCAGTATAAGTACCCAAAAAAACATTTGATAAAAAAACCTTGTGGTTATAGTGGTCATCGTTTAAAATGTCATCGAGAGACCATAAAAAATTCGATTCAATGCGCTACTTTTTCTTCCCAGGATGATCTCCTTCTCGCATCCTTTTCAAAATTAAAAGCACGTTACCAAATTCCGGTAATATCTGGTGGGGGCAGTAGGAGAAGAAACTATTCCTATTAGAGGTTGCAGAGCAAAAGAGGATTTGTTGCATCTGAAGCAAGGTGGGGAATTCTAGGGTTTGAACTCAGATATGACTTCTCTCGTATATTTAATCCTTGAGCAGAGAGAAGATAATGGGGAGAAGCAGCAGGGTGCGTTCCAAGGGAGGTGGAAGGGAGTTTATAGCCATAAATTTAGGCGGCAACGGTTGGAGGAACGTGTCACAAAGGAGTTGAGATAGGAACTGCAAATTCAAATTAAATAACTACTAAAAAAATTCTAATTACTCTTTTCAACTGACGACTCTACCCAGGTAAGTACTAATAACCGCTCTTAACGGATGTGAACATGGGGAGTGAAAACAGGGATCCAGGTAACTACTAATAACTGCCCTAAACCGCCACCCCAACAGTTTTTTTTTGTGAGTTTAAATGGCTGAGATTTCATCTCAGCATGATCCGACGGTGGAGATGGATTTGAAAGGTGGTTAGACTTAATGGGCTTAATATATATATATATATATTTATATATATATATATATATATATATATATATATATATATATATATATATATATATATATAAAATTCTCAGATGATGGATAGAACATACCATATGTAATGTCGGGATTGAAATTTGCGTTTTCACCTCTGATACACCAATTATCTGGCTCCAAATCACTAGACAATTGGGCCATTGCTGATTCTTCACCGATTCGTTGTTATTCTTCACTGATTCGTTGAAATTAGGTTTTTTTCTTCTCTGTGTAAATGGGTTTTATGAAGAAAGTATGTTATAAAAGGCTGATATATAATATCTAGAAGATAATTTACAAGTTAGCCCCTTATAATTGATAAATTTCAAAAATACCCCATAATAAGGTATAAAGTAACTTGGTTAGGTATTTGGATGAAAATGGCAACAAGTTACAAACGTAGGGGCAAAATGGTAATGATAATGATATTGATATTGATATTGATATTGATATTGATATTGTTATTGATAATGATATTGATATTGATATTAACAAATTTTCACATTCCCTCTCAATTCTAATCTACCCGCTAACTATTGGGTGTTTGGGATTCCTTTTAACTTCTGACTAATACCTTCTAAGAAGTCATAAGTAAGAAGTTATAATTTCTTACTTCTCAATGTCTCATTCTTCAAGTTATAAAAGTCCTTCTCAGAGGGTGTTTGACATTCTTTTTCACTTCTAAGAAGTTAATAAGTCAAAAGTAGCTCCAAAATAAGGAATCCCAACCACCCACTATCTCTATCTCTTATCCTCAAAAGTTTCACTATCCCACCCAATCCCAATTCCATACCCTAACTACCCACCGTCGTTTAATATGGTTAATGCAAAGTGGAATACGATTTCGCATATTGCAGCCTGTATAGCTAACTATATAGTTTGATTGTTGGGATTTTTTTGGTTTAGACATCTCGACAAATTAATTTTTTTTTATTTTAAGACCTATAAAGACGACATGAAGTCTCTATGGATGAATATTTACTTTTTTTAAAAAGAAAATATGTAGAGACAACAAGTCGTCTGTATAGGTGAAAATCTTTTTTTTTTTTTTTTTTTTTGAAAAACCTATAGAGACAACAAGTGGTCTCTATAGGTGAAAATCTTTCTTTACTTTATAAAGAAAAACCTATATAAACGACAAGTCGTCTCTATTTTGGCTAAAGTGTTTCCTAAATTTTTTTAAAGACAACCTATAGAGACAACAAGTCGTCTCTATAGGTGAAAATCTTTTTTTTTATAAAGAAAAACATATAGAAATGGTAAGTCGTCTCTATATGGTTTATATGTTTTTATTTTTATAAAGAGAACCTATACAGACGACATGTCGTCTCTATAGGTGAAAATATTTTTTTATTTTTTTATAAAGAAAAACCTATAAAAACGACAAGTCATCTCTATAGGGCTTAAATGTTTTTTTTTTAATTTTTTTAAAGTGAACCTATAGAGACGACATATGTCACACCCCCAAAATACCACCTAGGGAATGTCCCTGTTAGGCGTGTGACGTACCAACAACGAGCCATTAATTACATTGAACCCATTCAAGTTTATAAATAAAATCCCCAATTATTAATGAAAAATGTCATCAAGTTTAAATGAAAACCAACATGTTCAGCGGAAGCAAATAGTAAACCAAAGTTAAATTGTTCAAATCCAATGTATAATAGCCATAATCAATCACATGAGCCACTCCAGTCGACCCATGACCACTCCAGCTACTCCAGACAACAATTTCCCAAATTCAAGATATCTAACGACCTGCGAGCATGCAACAAGTGTATCAGACAACACTGGGGAGTTCATAGTTTTACGAAAACGTTGGTTACCAAGTGTTTAGTTAATCTATTGGATTTAATGTTGATAATACCCGGAATACAAGACGGCTCCTGATTTACATTGCCCTTTCTCTAATGCTCCTATCAAAGCATTGGTCATGACTAGGTCATTAGTTCACACCCGTCCTCTCAGTACGGGGTGAGGGTGCCAAACCTAAGTAGCGGTACTAACTAATACCTTGTTACCTCTTAGGTAACCAAATAACACGGAGGGACTTTAATGGTGATAAGATGAGTATATTATCCAACATTACCGATTTACAACAAGACGTATTCCTCTTAGGAATACCCAAACAAGTTACCCAAAACCTATCCCTCTCAGGGATACCCAAAGACTGTCCCAACCACCGGGACGCATGCTCAAGAGAAGAGAGATGAACTCACCTTTGGTTTGCTCGGTTAGATTAAATGCTCGTTAAACAGTTGATCAGTCAAATCCTATCGTGGTTACCAGAGACAATCAGTTTCATGAATTCACACTTCACGTATGTTGTCACACGTATTGCTCAAACAATAAACAACCAAACATATAACCATCACGTATGTCATAATAAGCGTAGTTTGTACGATCACACAAGTTGTAGCAAGTATCCATACCGATACATACTCACATTGCAAGTTAGAGCCGTACACGCATGTTTCGTTTTATCACTTGTATCTAGTGTGCCAATCACAAGAGATTGGAACCCAATCGATTAACATGTAACCCAAGTGTCTCTTACCCCTCTTACCCGGCCCAACATGTCCAATATATAGTATGCACCGTACAGGTGTGGGGCCCAATGTAACTGGTCCGATCTAAATATGTGTGTGGCCTAAATATATGTGTGTTGCCATCTAAGGTTTTATCCAGCCCATTAAAGTAAGGCGGCCCAACAATCAAAACATCAAAACACATTAACATGCCAAGTTCTCGTGCTTCATACTAAGCTATTCTACAAATCTGAGTTTCATTTAAACTTTTAACAACTCAGTCAATCATAAACAGCACATACCATAGAATTCCATGTCTTATGCAATTTGTGCAACTTATCAAGTGAACATTTATAGTATTAACACATGACATGCAGTAACCATTTGGATCACAAGAAGTTTTGCATCACAATCATACTATCCTAATAACAATTGACAGCCCACTGTGGTTCTTGTGGTGGTGTGCGGCGGCCCAACAAGTGGTCCGCAGACCGGGTTTGCAGCCCACTCGCCATACCAGCCCAAGATGTTCAGTGTGTGTATGTGTATCTGGGCTTGGAGTGCAGCCCTTTTTCCGTTCGTATCACCCGGCCCATTAAACCGAACCCAGCTAAAATAGTGATTAGTTCCCACCCGCGGCCCAACTCGTGCAAGTAGTCCAACAGCACGCCACAGTTTATGTTTTATCTTGTGGTTTGATCTTTAAAAGACACTAACATGTAATCGGTCGACATATTATTTGTTAATTAAGTCATGAATTACGGAATCAGTTACATACTTCACAATCCATACATCGTACATTCTTAATTCACAACAATCAATTAGCTAACCTACAAGTTATTTAACTATGCTATCTTAACCCTCATTAACCCAATTATCAAACCTCAAGATCATGTTCAATATAATTAACACAAGCAAGCCCTATAATCATGCTTGAGGTCTAACATAACCACACCTTTAGATTTAATAGTTGGTACATATAAGATCCTATCATCATGCACTCATATGCTATACATCATAACAAGATCAAATAACTTAAGGATTAGCATAATATAAATTTACTAACCAAGAGACAAGATAAACAGGCTGATGTCTTCGACCGGGGGGGGGGGGGGGGTTTCTCCTGCTGCACGCAACTAGGAAGGAGGTAGGGTTTTGTTTTGGATCTTGTGATACACTTTGACATGTTACGTACACATATAATTTAGGGGGGGTGTTGGGCCGAGGGTAACATGCAACATGTACAAAGAATTGGGCCGGCTATTTAAAATGGAATAGTTAGTGGCCCAAAAGTATATACTACAAGTGCGGCCCACCTACACAATTTTGTATCGTATAATAAGGTTATCACGCGTTTAAGTTAAAGCTTAACGGGGTAGTACAAGTACATAATATTTATAACACCAGAGAGGGATAACTAGAAGTTAAAATCACGAGATTAAACATCACCAACCTTGAGAGTTCGGGTCGTCACAACATATCGTCTCTATAGGGTATAAAAAATATTAGAATAAACATTTCTTTTATTTAGTAAATATTAAGTTTAATTTTTATTTTTTTATTGCACAAACTTGTAGTGACGACATGTCGTCTCTACAAACTTTTCTATAGCAACGACACCTATAGGAACGACTTTTGTGACCTATAGGGACGAGGCTGTAGAGACAAATTTTATAGAGACGTATGTCGTCTCTATAGGTGAAAAAGGCATATAGAGACAACATGTCATCCCTATAAGCTGAAAAAAATTCATCCCTATAAGGTTTTTTTTCTTGTAGTGTAATTTATAACTGTCTAAGAAAGATACTTAGTTTTAGGGTTGTGCAAAGGTACAGAATCCAATTGAACCGAATTGAATCAAAGCCGAGTCAGAACTAAACTAGAAGTGGACCGTATTTTAACGGTTCCGGTTTAGTTTGGAACCGGGTTAAACGTTCTTGTGTAAACGGTTCTCGTCGGAACCAGTTGTCAAATCGTTTAAAACATATAACTAAAAGTTGTAACACCCAAAGTTCAAACCATTTAAAGTAAATGTAGCAAAACAAGAAGTTTCAAACCTTAAAACGAAAGTATACAATGTAAAAAAACGAAAGTTAACCAAAAAAGCTTTTAGTTAACCATCACAAAAAACTTCATTCAAACATTGTGTAAAAACTATCTTTATATTCTTTAATCCTAGAAACATATTTTTAAATACAATATTTAAAGTTTAAATAAATTATTAGGGTTTTTTAATATAATATTTAAAGTTTAAACCCAATCTCGTTCTAGCGGTTCTTTAAATGGACCCATCGTTATAACTATAACCAACCGGGAACCATTTTCTCCCAAATTTAAGAACCGGAACCTGACCCTAAATACAACAATACGGTTCAGATCTGAAGGTTCTGGTTTGATTCCTCGGTTCTGACAGTTCGAAACCATAAATTGCTCAGCCCCACTTAATTGCTAAGAAGGACTAATTTTGGCAAAAAGTGTAGATACTCCTTTGGATGGATGGCAGTCTCATTTTTCTTTAAGTTCGAAGATATATTCTACTTGCATTTGGTGATTTGTTGATAAGAGTAAACGTTTTTTTACTACCAAACTCCTATAAAAGGACCAAGTTGGGTTATCGTTCCAAACACAACCATCCAAACACCCAACTTAACAAAGATAGAATGATCATTTTCAACTTCAAGACCAACTATCGAGTGTTGATGAAACTAAATTTTTAGCCGCTGTGGACAAAGCGAGATCAACTCTTCCTAACCGAGGCAACAAAGGTATAATTTCGAACATTCATATGAATTATATAAATCAAAAGATATCGATCTGCTAGTGAACAAATTGAAAAAGACGATGAAACAAAGATACGTACATGATATATAATCAGATGAAGTCTTGGGGATGAGATCTTAATCTAGATGGTTAATGACACCAGTAATTCCTTGAAAGGCTTTGTTGTTTTAACCGTCTAAACTCATGAAACACCCGGTTACCATAGCATATTGTTTGTAGCGCACCTATTATACTCGAGTGTGGTGTATATATAATCATTATAATTTTTTTACATGAACGTACAACACTCTTCGTCTTTACCTTCTGCTTCTACTTTTGAGTATGATCAAATAGACCAGATCGATTTAAAGAAAAAACTCTACTTTAATTTTAAGTACACAACGAATATATAAGTTATCATAAATTAAAACATGATGATGTTGTAGGTTTTCATGACGGTTTGCTCAATCTTACGATCTTCTACGGTTAGTTAACCTTACGATCTTCTATAGTTATCTCTTTGGTCATTAAGGTATGATTATAGTTGTTTAATAAAGATTGTGAGGCATTTGAGGTTAGTTAACCGTCGTCGCATGTCGCGAGGCCCTCCAATGAATGACGCAGGCAACACAATCCGTTGTCCAACTCTGCTAGGATGAACCTCACCGGCATGGACGCAATCCACAAGACCTTGGTATAATTCAGCTCGTATCTTACTTTGGTTTCGTTCACAAAATTGCAAACGTGATGTCTCAAGCTTTATATAAACATCTACAACAAATTGTTGTAGCAATGTACCACCAAGAAAAAGCACGTTTTCGGTAGAGCAAATTTGAAACTTGTAACAGTAGTATTCTCGCATAGCTACGGTTGTCATACCCCCTCGTGGGTTAGCCCCTGAGTTAAATAAAAAAATAGATAATTATATTACATTAAAATTTAGGGTATTATTTATGTGCTTGACTTGTAAAAACATAGTTAAGTTCTTCCTACCTTCAGCCTCTTCGTCGATGTTGTCGTAATCATTATGAACATTATTGATTGATACTCCATCACGTGGTATGTTAGGATGCCAACCCGTCTCACCATTAGGGAAGAATAAAGGATACGATAATGGATCGTAACATCCATAGTATGGCTGAATAGTTTGAGGGTATTCGGATCTAGCGTACACTACAATACTTCTTTTGTAGGAAGTGATATTATCATTCCCTTCAACCCAAATACCAGCAACCTATATAGATGTGTAGTAGAAATAAGTATAATATATAATCTTAGATATATTAACGTTATTTGTAAATAAAATAGGGTAATTAAACCTCGGATGTGGTTGGTCGGTTGTACACCCTCTAGTCAAGTTCAACTGAAGCGTTTAGAGTGACTTTATAGTTGTCTAGAGGACCTAGCTCCGCAAGACTTCGAAATGTCTCGGCATAAGGATTTCTGGAAAGAACAAGTGCCAACTTTTGTGTAATATTTCGATCAAGATTTGGCCATTGGAGTCTAAGATCTAACTCGGTGTCGGGATCAAAAAAATATAGTTGTAAGTACCTAGATGTGCCATCCCTAGGAACTAATTGGTCAATTCTGTGATATATTTCTTTATGTGCACGAAAAGTATATACACCGTCTCTCATATTGTTCAGCGTATCATCTAATGTCACACCCATTGAGGCGAAAGAAAAATTGGTGTTATAAGCGCGTATGTTTGTCCTAAACATTTTTCCAATATCATCTTGCGATGTGAAAAGTAGGTATAATTCAGCAGGAATTTCTGAAGTTGCTAATCTTTTTTTCCCACTCATGCAACAAAAGGTGGGGAATTCATATTTAAATCATTTTGCTCCACAATATGGACATGGACTGCGTTCATTTAAGATGAGAGATTGTCTAGGTATACCATCATAAACAAAATTATATGGATCATGTTCTATGGTATCGTCTCGTATGGGTGGTTGATCACCGGTCGAAATATGTGTACTCGGGATACCATTTGAAATAGGTTGACTATTATCTCGACGTGCAGTGTAATATCGTCTGTTAGACTCCGGTCGTCTTTCGGCCAAACTATGTGAGACAGGCTCATTGTCCATTCGTATAGCGTGACCACTATTATTAGTTTGTAAAGTGCTTAGCGGTGTCCTTTCACTTGACTGATTAGTCCTACATGGTACGGATGAATTGCTTTGAGAGGCACTGCCATTACAAACTCTTGGTTCTTTGGTATTCTCTTTCTGCAACCAGTATCGTCTATTATACTCTTTTCTTTTTCCCCGTGACGTAGATGCAGTTGAGGCCGATGCGCCATTACGATCCTTTTGTTGTCCGTTACTCATAGTAGTAGAACGATGAATACCTTTTGTATGAATAATAATGTTGTGAATATTAGTAGGCATTATATGAGCTACTACAAACACTTTTAGCTACCACTCCATACTAACTTAAACAACTAACTAAATAACTAATCTAAATGTAAATAACTATTCATGTACGTTAATGAAAACAAGAAAATAATATACAACTTAAATTCACTACCATCGATCTAAATATGCATAAGAAGAAATACGGAACACGTCTTTTTTTTTTTTCATATTCGAATTTTTATAATTTTTTAGTGATATTTGTATTTGTTGGAGGTTGATTTGAATTTTTCTTAATTTCATTAAGCTATTTTGTGCATCTAAAATTAACATACTACAACACTGTCTATGTTTAATTTTGTAAGAAATAGCAATATATTTCTTTATAATGAAGTAATAATGTAAGAAAACACCACTACAAAATGTGTAAATGAAATTATTTGAAGTAATCTAAAAAGGACAAGTTTTGGTCAAAGTGAATTAAAAACTACAATAATAATCGAACATTTAAATAGCATGAGCCTCTGGCATGTTTGGTTGAATGACAACGGTAGTGAACTCAGTTGACCGCAAAATATTGCCTATAAGTGAAAAATGATAAGAGTATAAGTTTCGTTTAATTGAAGTAAGTCTTTAAAAAAACAAGTATAGTATAACATAGTGTCTGGAGATTGAACCAACTTGACAAGAGACACATAGACAATAGATTTTCTTAACATCGCACAGAAAGTTTTGACGATTTGAATCTGTGTCTCGAGTCGTATAAAGATAATTGTATCGTGTGACCGCTGCCACATATTATAATTGAGATAGATTAGTTAACATAATCAAAACTGTAAATATAAACCTATTAAAAGAACATTCTTATTTTTCACACGAATAGTGCCTCACGTAAAATCTTGAAGATCCATAAGAAAATGTCCAAATCGTATCTCACCCTTGACAATCTTCCCAACGACATCTAAAACCGATAATGAATTGTTCTTTATATATATTATGTAGTAACAAAGTAGCATGTCATAAAAGTTTGTATGTATCTAAACAACTTTTACGTACCAGTAAATATTTTTTCGTATCTCGTGTCGTCCAAAAGATTTTTTATAGAAGGCACTAATGGATACATACGAAACCCTCGTGGAACATGACTGTTAAATTGAATAAGTTTAGTGTGCTTTGTAAATACAATCTTGAATTCACTCCAAACCAAGAGGTAGTTTTCATGTTTTGGCCATTCTTGGTAATCGAATTTTTGTCTTTGGAAATGCTTAAGTACGAACATGTTGCCCACCAAATTCATATCTTTGAAGAATTGCATGAATGGTTCTGGGACAAAGCTGACCAACTTTTGTCTCTAAAAAAATAAAATAGTTATTAATATACCAATTACACTTTTTGGAATTTAATAAGATGAACGGATCTTACGTGTTGGTCGAGAAAAACTACTAATAATTTGTTTTCACCTACAATAGGCAAAACAAAGTCGACCCAAACGAAACACACAGTATACGAAACTCCGTACTGTGTGACTGATGAGAAAGAGTCAATAATGGAATGCAAATCCATGAACAAGTATACCTTCAATTATAAAAGAAATAAAAGTTGAATTTTGATATTAAAATATAAGAAATGATGTTGCTATTAATTGGCTTTCAAGTTAGGGGTAAAGGGAATTATATAAGTGTTGGCACCGAGTTGTAAATTAAGAAGTTTGTTTTGTAATTATATAATTGCCGGATACACGTGATTAGTTATGTTATATATTAACGTATTTGTATACATGTATGGTTGACTTGGTATTTTTACAGTAAGCTAGATCGATTGTGATTGTTTTAGCTTATTCTAGTTTGTTATCATATTATGTTTAATTCTTATTGATTAATTTAATTAATTATGTTTGAATTGATAAATTTCGATTTATTAGCCATTACTGTAAAATGAAATTTGTTTGTATTAATCACCAACACATCATCCACTTATCACTATGTTTTTAGTCCAAAATGAAGACACGTGGCTGTGTTTTCAGCCCACCCACTTTATTTAGTCCAAAATGAAGACATTTGGCTGTGTTATAACATTCAAACTTTCGCTTGCGGATATTAAGAATGCCCCACCTAATTTTTTGGTTTTGCCTATTACCTGACCCGGAGGCTTCAATTTACTCCGCACACTGTTGTTTCCGTCATTATTACACTTCCTATTACTTGATTAGAAACCCTAATGGAGTAATGGCATACGGCAACTAATCGATTTGGTTTTGATTATCTGTACTCCAAAATCCAATCTTCTTCAAATCTATTGAGAAATTAGGGTGATGATTTGTTGAATAGACAGGGAATCGCTGCTTATCTATTGAAGAACAGGTTATTTGTATCAGGTTTTCATCTCTAATCTTTAATTTATTTATTACAATTAAAAAAAGATCAGTTTTAATACTAAAACACGAAACCACCTCTTACTTTGTATTTTGTTTCTATCAGTGATGGTGATCGGTAATGACTGGCAGACGAAGAAGTGTCGGGGTTGTGGCCGGTGGCGTTTGATGTTGGACAGTTTATAGCGCTCGGTTGTTGCATTATATATGTATAAAAAGTGGTAGCTCCGATTGAATCAGGTATAAATATAAAATTAGGGTTCCTATGTGCATTTTGGTTATTATTTCTTGATTCTAGGAAGAAAAAAATAGGAGACTTATGCCAGTTAAGTTTTATTTTTTACCAGATATAGGGGATTTTTGTTCATCAAGAATCCATCATTGATGGGCCTTTTGATAGCAGTTATACAGCAAGTAACTTTAGTTTAAATTCAAAAGCGGGCTGGGGAGGCAAGTTTATTAGTAAAGTCACTACAATAAACTGGAGTTTTAGCGGCGACCTTAGTCGTTTCTAATGATGCCCAAAATCTTCGCTAAAAGCATTACAAGTTCTATCAAACTCATCCTCCGAAAATAATATATATATAAAAAAAATACCCAAAACTGGTAGAACTACTAATTGCATTAATTAACTAAAAAGATGCATGTCATTGAAATAAAAGTTCATAAAACATAAAATACGGGTCGAATAACCGGGAAAAGTAAATATTACTGCAATAAACATAAACTCAATAACTCTTAACAAATGCACGAAACTAAAATCCCGGCGAAAGAATTGTCTCTGTGTAGACGGAACCATGGATAATACAACCAAAAGTAGTAGGACTAAAGAAATCTCACTCATCCGACTGTAAATCAAATTCGATCACTTGTCCCCACTCTGTGATCATAAGACATGAGTCTTTCTAATTGAGATATGTGATGGATGTAATTTCTGGAAATGGAAGACACCTAAAAGGAAAAAAGCACAACAACATCCACGATCCATTGTGAAGCTTCCCATCCACAGGCCGTTCGTAGTAACCGCTAGCAACAAACATATGAAGTTCGGATCTTATGCTGACTAAAGCACCATTAGGTCCCTCATCGGAGGCAATCGGAAATGGTAATTTGGAAAATTGCTTTGTGTTTACATCGAAGCGAATTATCATCTTGTGACCTGGAAGCCAATTTTGCGAAACCCAGAAGTATAAACCATCACCACTAAAAGTCGCCGAAGACCAGTTGTATGTCTGGCCATGGTATGGGCGCTTTTTAAGGAAGCGTACAGACTTCCACGAGACAAGTCGCAATGAATAGATGTAAACCGCAATAGTACATCGTCTACGTTTTATGTGAACTATATTGTAGTCAAAAGAAGAGTCAACATAGAACCCAATAGCATCGTGTTGGACTTTGTAGAAACCCTGCTTAATAGAGTTTGACAATTTCTTGCAGGCACGGGTTAATGGATTCCATAGAAGTAACTCACATGTGTTTTTAAGGCAAACACAGAGCATGCCATCCAAGCTTGCTAAAAATAACAAATTCTTTGGACGAACATTAAATGGGGTTGGAACGTCGGTGGCTAAGAAGTAGTTAGCATCCGCAAAGTTCAATGAACATACTAAACACAAGCTAGGGTTTCGATTTGTGTTTTAGAATTGCAACGTTTTTAAGATGATCGCTCTCGGTTGTTTGTATTCTAGTCCTTTTGTCTCTCGATTCCAAATTTGTTATTTGCATATTTGATTCTTTGACCCTTGTTTTTTTTCGTTGCCCTTTGTTTCTTATTCGGAAATTTGAATCCATTGTTCTATCCAATTGGATAACAAACAGCGGGTGAAAAAGTCTGTAAGAAACAATTAAAGCAAGTCCACTAAGTTGTTTTTATAGTTATATAAAGGGTTATTGGATTTTATCACCCTTAACTATTGGCCATTGGCCGCTGCCACCCCCAACTATCACTTTGACGCCCGCCACCCCCAACTTAACACTTCGTGTGTTCTGTCACCATATCACTAACTTTTGATCCTGATACTATACTTTTGGGGGTGTTCTAAGATCCCTAAAACCTTCCCAAGATCCCTATAACACCCCAAAAAGTGTAGTAACAGGATCAAAAGTTAATGATCAGTTAACGACATGGTGACCGAACACACTAAGTGTTAAGTTGGGGGTGACGGTCGTCAAAATGATAGTTGAGGGTAACGGCGGCCAATAGCTAATAGTTGGGGGTGATAAAATCTAATAACCCTTAATGTTCGTCCAAGGAATTTGTTATTTTTAGCAAGCTTGGATGGCATGCTCTGTGTTTGCCTTAAAAACACATGTGAGTTACTTCTATGGAATCCATTAACCCGTGCCTGCAAGAAATTGTCAAACTCTATTAAGCAGGGTTTCTACAAAGTCCAACACGATGCTATTGGGTTCTATGTTGACTCTTCTTTTGACTACAATATAGTTCACATAAAACGTAGACGAGGTACTATTGCGGTATACATCTATTCATTGCGACTTGTCTCGTGGAAGTCTGTACACTTCCTTAAAAAGTGCCCATACCATGGCCAGACAGACATACAACTGGTCTTCGGCGACTTTTAGTGGTGATGGTTTATACTTCCGGGTTTCGCAATATTTGCTTGCAGGTCACATGATGATAATTCTCTTCGATGTAAACACAAAGCAATTTTCCGAATTACCATTTTCGAATGCCTCCGGTGAGGAACCTAATGGTGCTTTAGTCAGCATAAGATCCGAACTTCATATGTTTGTTGCTAGCGGTTACTACGAACGGCCTGTGGATGGGAAGCTTCACAATGGATCGTGGATGTTGTTGTGCTCTTTTCCTTTTAGGAGGTGTCTTCCATTTCAAGAAATTACATCCATCACATATCTCAATTTGAAAGACTCATGTTTTATGATCACGGAGTGGGGACAAGTGATCGAATTTGATTTACAGTCAGATGAGTGGGATTTCTTTAGTCCTGCTACTTTTGGTCGTATTATCCATGGTTCCGTCTACACAGAGACAATTCTTTCGCCGGGATTTTAGTTTCGTGCATTTGTTAAGAGTTATTGAGTTTATGTTTATTGCAGTAATATTTACTTTTCCCGGTTATTCGACCCGTATTTTATGTTTTATGAACTTTTATTTCAATGACATGCATCTTTTTAATTAATTAATGCAATTAGTAGTTCTACCAGTTTTGGGTATTTTATTATATATATATATTATTTTCGGAGGATGAGTTTGATAGAACTTGTAATGCTTTTAGCGACGACTTTGGGCATCATTAGAAGCGACAAAGGTCGCCGCTAAAACTCCAGTTTATTGTAGTGAGACTTTACTAATAAACTTGCCTCCCCAGCCCGCTTTTGAATTTAAACTAAAGTTACTTGCTGTATAACTGTTATCAAAAGGCCCATCAATGATGGATTCTTGATGAACAAAAATCCCCTATATCTGGTAAAAAATAAAACTTAACTGGCATAAGTCTCCTATTTTTTTCTTCCTAGAATCAAGAAATAATAACCAAAATGCACATAGGAACCCTAATTTTATATTTATACCTGATTCAATCAGAGCTACCACTTTTTATACATATATAATGCAACAACCGAGCGCTATAAACTGTCCAACATCAAACGCCACCGGCCACAACCCCGACACTTCTTCGTCTGCCAGTCATTACCGATCACCATCACTGATAGAAACAAAATACAAAGTAAGAGGTGGTTTCGTGTTTTAGTATTAAAACTGATCTTTTTTTAATTGTAATAAATAAATTAAAGATTAGAGAAGAAAACCTGATACAAATAACCTGTTCTTCAATAGATAAGCAGCGATTCCCTGTCGATTCAACAAATCATCACCCTAATTTCTCAATAGATTTGAAGAAGATTGGATTTTGGAGTGCAGATAATCAAAACCAAATCGATTAGTTGCCGTATGCCATTACTCCATCAGGGTTTCTGATCAAGTAATAGGAAGTGTAATAATGACGGAAACAACAGTGTGCGGAGTAAATTGAAGCCTCCCGGTCAGGTAATAGGCAAAACCAAAAAATTAGGTGGGGCGTTCTTAATATCCGCAAGCGAAAGTTTGAATGTTATAACACAGCCAAGTGTCTTCATTTTGGACTAAAAACATAAAGTGGGTGGGCTGAAAACACAGCCACGTGTCTTCATTTTGGACTAAAAACATAGTGATAAGTGGATGATGTGTTGGTGATTAATACAAACAAATTTCATTTTACAGTAGTGGCTAATAAAGTCGAAATTTATCAATTCAAACATAATTAATTAAATTAATCAATAAGAATTAAACATAATATGATAACAAACTAGAATAAGCTAAAACAAACACAATCAATCTAGCTTACTGTAAAAATACCAAGTCAACCATACATGTATACAAATACGTTAATATATAACATAACTAATCACGTGTATCCGACAATTATATAATTACAAAACAAACTTCTTAATTTACAACTCGGTGCCAACACTTATATAATTCCCTTTACCCCTAACTTGAAAGCCAATTAATAGCAACATCATTTCTTATATTTTAATATCAAAATTCAACTTTTATTTCTTTTATAATTGAAGGTATACTTGCGCATGGATTTGCATTCCATTATTGACTCTTTCTCATCAGTCACACAGTACGGAGTTTCGTATACTGTGTGTTTCGTTTGGGTCGACTTTGTTTTGCCTATTGTAGGTGAAAACAAATTATTAGTAGTTTTTCTCGACCAACACGTAAGATCCGTTCATCTTATTAAATTCCAAAAAGTGTAATTGGTATATTAATAACTATTTTATTTTTTTAGAGACAAAAGTTGGTCGGTTTTGTCCCAGCACCATTCATGCAATTCTTCAAAGATATAAATTTGGTGGGCAACATGTTCGTACTTAAGCATTTCCAAAGAGAAAAATTCGATTACCAAGAATGGCCAAAACATGAAAACTACCTCTTGGTTTGGAGTGAATTCAAGATTGTATTTACAAAGCACACAAAACTTATTCAATTTAACAGTCATGTTCCACGAGGGTTTCGTATGTATCCATTAGTTCCTTCTATAAAAAATCTTTTGGACGACATGAGATACGAAAAAATAATTACTGGTACGTAAAAGTTGTTTAGATACATACAAACTTTTATGACATGCTACTTTATTACTACATAATATATATAAAGAACAATTCATTATTGGTTTTATATGTCGTTGGGAAGATTGTCAAGGGTGAGAGACGATTTGGACATTTTCTTATGGATCTTCAAGATTTTACGTGAGGCACTATTCGTGTGAAAAATAAGAATGTTCTTTTAATAGGTTTATATTTACAGTTTTGATTATGTTAACTAATCTATCTCAATTATAATATGTGGCAGCGGTCACACGATACAATTATCTTTATACGACTCGAGACAGATTCAAATGGTCAAAAAATTCCGTGCGATGTTAAGAAAATCTATTGTCTATGTGTCTCTTGTCAAGTTTGTTCGATCTTTAGACAGTATGTTATAATATACTTGTTTTTTAAAGACTTACTTCAATTAAACGAAACTTATACTCTTATCATTTTTCACTTATAGGCAATATTTTGCGGTCAACTGTGTTTACTACCATTGTCATTCAACCAAACATGCCAGAGTCTCATGCTATTTAAATGTTCGATTATTATTGTAGTTTTTAATTCACTTTGACCAAAACTTGTCCTTTTTAGATTACTTCAAATAATTTCATTTACACATTTTGTAGTGGTGTTTTCTTACATTATTACTTCATTATAAAGAAATATATTGCTATTTCTTACAAAATTAAACATAGACAATGTAGTATGTTAATTTTAGATGCACAAAATAGCTTAGTGAAATTAAGAAATATTCAAATCAACCTCCAACAAATATAAATATCACTCAAAAATTATAAAAATTCGAATATGAAAAAAAGACGTGTTCCGTATTTCTTCTTATGCATATTTAGATCGATGGTAGCGAATTTAAGTTGTATATTATTTTCTTGTTTTCATTAACGTACATGAATAGTTATTTGCATTTAGATTAGTTATTTAATTAGTTGTTTAAGTTAGTATAGATTTAAATGGTTGCTAAAAGTGTTTGTAGTAGCTCATATAATGCCTACTAATATTCACAACGTTATTATTCATAAAAAAGGTATTCATGGTTCTACTATGAGTAACGGACAATAAAAGGATCGTAATGGCGCATCAGCCTCAACTGCATCTACGTCACTGGGAAAAAGAAAAGAGTATAATAGACGATACTGGTTGCAGAAAGAGAATACGAAAGAACCAAGAGTTTGTAATGGCAGTGCCTCTCAAAGCACTTCATCCGTACCATGTAGGACTAATCAGTCAAGTGAAAGGACACCGCAAAGCACTTTACAAACTAATAATAGTGGTCACGCTATACGAATGACCAATGAGCCTGTCTCACGTAGTTTGGCCGAAAGACAACAGGAGTCTAATAGACGATATTACACTGCACGTCGAGATAATAGTCAACCTATTTCAAATGGTATCCCGAGTACACATATTTCGACCAGTGATCAACCACCCACACGAGACGATACCATAGAACATGATCCATATACTTTTGTTTATGACGGTATACCTAGACAATCTCTCATCTTAAATGAACGCAGTCCATGTCCATATTGTGGAGCAAAACGATTTAAATATGAATTCCCCACCTTTTGTTGCGTGAGTGGGAAAAAAATTAGCAACTTCAGAAATTCCTGCTGAATTATACATACTTTTCACATTGCAAGATGATATTGGAAAAATGTTTAGGACAAACATACGCACTTATAACACCAATTTTTCTTTCGCCTCAATGGGTGTGACATTAGATGATACGCTAAACAATATGAGAGACGGTGTATATACTTTTCGTGCACATAAAGGAATATATCACAGAATTGACCAATTAATTCCAAGGGATGGCACACCTAGGTACTTACAATTATATTTTTTTTGATCCCGGCACCGAGTTAGATCTTAGACTCCAATGGCGAAATCTTGATCGAAATATTACACAAAAGTTGGCACTTGTTCTTTCCAGAAATCCTTATGCCGAGACATTTCGAAGTCTTGCCTAGCTAGGTCCTCTAGACAACTATAAAGTCACTCTGAACGCTTCAGTTGAACTTGACCAGAGGGTGTACAACCGACCAACCACATCCGAGGTTTAATTACCATTATTTTATTTACAAATAACGTTAATATATCTAAAAATTTATATATTATACTTATTTCTACTACACATCTATATAGGTTGCTGGTATTTGGGTTGAAGGGAATGACAATATCACTTCCTACAAAAGAAGTATTGTAGTGTACGGTAGATCCGAATACCCTCAAACTATTCAGCCATACTATGGATGTTACGATCCATTATCGTATCCTTTATTCTTCTCTAATGGTGAGACGGGTTGGCATCCTAACATACCACGTGATGGAGTATCAATCAATAATGTTCATAATGATTACGACAACATCGACGAAGAGGCTGAAGGTAGGAAGAATTTAACTATGTTTTTACAAGTCAAGCACATAAATAATACCCTAAATTTTAATGTAATATAATTATCTATTTTTTTTTATTTAACTCAGGGGCTAACCCACGAGGGGGTAGGACAATCGTAACTATGCGAGAATACTACTGTTACAAGTTTCAAATTCGCTCTACCGAAAACGTGCTTTTGCTTGGTGGTAGATTGCTACAACAATTTGTTGTAGATGTTTATATAAAGCTTAAGACATCACGTTTGCAATTTTGTGAACGAAACCAAATTAAGATACGAGCTGAATTATACCAAGGTCTTGTGGATTGCGACCATGCTGGTGAGGTTCGTCCTAGCAGAGTTGGACAACGGATTGTGTTGCCTGCGTCATTCATTGGAGGGCCTCGCGACATGCGACGACGGTTTCTAGATGCTATGACTTTAGTTCAAGATGATGGCAAACCTGATTTATTGATCGAAGCGTCGTGCTCCGGTTAAAGATAAAATTTATAAGCCCTATTTATCCTTAACAAATAGCTAGTGGTAGCAAGGGGTCGAACCACGAAGAGTATGTGGTTTGTGAATGGATTCGATTGAATTATCAAAAGGTGTCACAAATTATGAAGCTTGCTATGATATTTTATATTTTTGTTTAGTTGAAAGATGTGAATTTAAACTAATGGAATTGATTTAATTGATTAACGACTAATGATTAACATTTTCAAGAAAAATTGATTACTAAACAATAATAAGAAAAGGGGTTCACACCCGGTTTCGGTAATTTCCAACCTAGGGTTTCTACAAGTTTTTAGATCCAACTCAGTTGCATACGATTAGCGGATTTAGTGTACCGTGACTTAGGTACCAATAACTATCAACATTTCGAAAAAACGGACAAGAATGCACTTTGTAATCAACACAAGTAAAACCTAACCACGACAATGTATAACTACACATAACCATTTCGTAAAGTCATAACTTTTAACATCGTTCGACAATTTACGAATACGAAACAAATATAAACTATTGTCAATGGTTTCAAAAATCAAACACAATTTGTCACGAAGTTGAAGCAAGAAACAATTCAAAACCCTAAGTTAAACAACTACCTACACCGGGGTGAAACCAAGGTGATTAGCTGCTCATGGTTGAAGAAACTTGATCACTGGATGCTTGGGTCTTGATTGAGATCATCTTGAAACTTGAAGGATGGAGAAAATGGTGGTGAAAGGATTAGGGTTTGTGGATGATTGGTTGTAAACGATGATGAGGATCTTGATGATGATTCGGGTGAGATTGGTGATTCAAGACGGAATAGAGATGGATGGAATGGAAATCGTGATGATTCGTGGTTGATTAGTGCCTCCAAGATCAAGTTTAAATCTTCAAATACAAGTGTAACCCCCGAGTTGAATGCTAAAAACCAATTAAAATCGTTCCCCTCACCGAAATAAATGAAATTCGCGATTTAAGAAATTGAGGGCCGTCAACGACGGGCCTGACCCCGTCGCCGACGGGCTCTGAAACGCCGCAAACCATCAGACGGCTTATGTTGCTGGATACGGAGAATCAGGCCGATGGGTACTTTTTAGAGGGCGTCGGCGATGGGCTCTCCATCTCCGTTTCTCCCATTTTCACCTCTTGTGCTCCCGGTTGATCCGTAACGCGTCCCGGTGCTCCAGTTTTCGACCCAGTGACTCGTAAAACTCTCGCAAAGCTCCTTAAACTCCATCAAACCTGCAAAATACATTTTTAATTAAAAGTAGGCTATCCGAAATTAAAACTTTTGTAAAAACATCGAGTTATGCAATAACGAACACCGGTTTTCAACCACGTATCACATCCCCATACTTGTCTTTTGCTTGCCCTCAAGCAAATCTGTTTTTTTTTTCACTTTCACGTGGGTCGAACAACGAATACACTTCTAATTCCCGAGACAAAGGTTAAGGTCTATTGTCATACAAATTTTCAAATTCTTTACAATTTTCACATATTTACCGGTCAAGTGAATACTCGCATATAATGATGGTTATCGAAGATTAACCCGCCCATAAACCTAGCAAGTCATACATATCCCTCACAATGTTCTGTCCACTCGGCTTAAAAATTGGCTAATGTATATAATGTATTAGCACTTCAACAATTAATCGCTCAACACCGATTAAAACACGTACCCGCATAGGCTTGCAACTCAATCATTCTCCACCACCGATCACGAATACTAAGCACAAGTCATAAGGTCTTTGTAAGGGTTGTAACGGGGCTAGGCTAAGGGTAGGGAATAGGATATTTAGAGTAGCTACGGTGATGAAAATTCGATTTTTATTACAACGCAACTATTCTAAACTCAAATAAACTATAAACATCAAGCATAAGGCAATGATTTTCGCCTTTTATTCAACAACTAGAAACACATATTTTTGTTCTTTTCTCAATGATTTTCTATTCTTTTTCGTACATTTTCTGATTTTTCTCTCCTTTTTTTTATTTGCAAAAAAACAAATACAACTATACAAACTTTGCTACTATAATCGAATTTCCATCACACGGGTTTAAAAGGAAAAGGTTTTAAGGTTATTGGCTGAAGGGTGGTCAAACGAAGGGATTAGGCTCAAAATTGGCTACTAGGGGATAATTTTTTTTGGTAAGGATATAAAATTGTGTAAAAGGAAAATGTTTACCTAATGCCTTAATCATTCTCGTGCTTGTATTCGGTCTATGGTCTCGAACGTATCAAAAGTTGCAAGTTCTACAATACGCGACTAATGGTCACTCAAACAAAAAAAAAACATGTATATGTAAATCTATGATATAAAAGTGGCTCAAAACCTCACGTATAAGGGTATGGTATGTGATATGCATAAAATGCTAGTTCCTTAGGCGAATTATTCCCAAATAACCACCCGCTAAATATCCGTCATGCTATTAATTTGAACTTGACCATGACAAAAGACCAAATGGGTTGTACCATCCCTCGTTCACTTAGTTACTTGTGCTTTTAAGATCGCTTTTGAAACAAGAAATTTTTTGAAAAATTTTTGAAATTTTCCCCCATCCCCACACTTGAGGTAAACATTGTCCTCAATATGTAGTGTTTAAATGAATGGGTCAAAATTTAAAACTTTTACTACTCCCCCATCCCCACACTTGAGGTAAACATTGTCTTCAATGTGTAGTAACTAGAGTTTTAAAACGCACAAGGGATGTGACACGACTAACCTCCCCCAAGTTTCACCCTGGGAAAAAAATACACAATACAATCCACTTATTACTAAACTAAGAATCAAGGTAAAAAAAAAGAAACGCATGCACCTGATTTTTGTCGCTTAATGCCCATATCTTCTTCTTCTCTTCATAAAACGGTTGTCCCTTGAACATGTTGTACCTACAAATCTTAACCCTTGTGTAGAAGCATGCTTCTCACAACCATTGAAATTTGTTAGGTGATTAGTTCTACCATTTTTATTAGAGTGTTACCAATTCATGCGTTAAATTACCTTGAATTTTTGTGGAAAATTAATTTACAACAATAACAATCCTAACTCACTTTCGTAGGAATCACGGTTGCATTTAGCGTATGCAACAAGCCCTTTTAAACCCCCCCAATAGCTTGGGAGGACGAGTAGGTCTCGTGAGGGTTATATAGGAAACACACCCACAACGTTCATTTAACTAGGCAAAAAGAAATAATAAAGAAATAAAACTAAAAGAAGCTAAAGTATACAACAACAACAACAACAACACAAAACATACTTGGCCCTCACCGTTGATATCTCTCGTTGGGATCAACTGGCGGGTTTGGCTGGTATGGATAACCAGTGAGGGCCTCAAACATCTCCCTGTAGTTATAAAGTGGGCTCGGCTCTCCTTGAGGTGGTGGTTGATAGGGTATCAGAATAAAGCTGGAGCCTACGGCCTCGGGCCAGTGAGGGGCTGGAACGGATGGGTCTCGTGGAACGGGGAGGTTGGGGTAGTCAGTCCACCCCGAGTGTTCGACATAAGGACGGCTGGCTTCATAGTCTCTTTGATGTCTCACCTGATCGTGGAGGAATTTGGCATTATTAATAGCCATTTGGTTAGGGACATATAAAGCGCTCCATCGGCGTCGCTCTAATTCATTGTGTTCGTTTTGACGCCTTACCTCGTCTTCCTCCCATGCCCGTCTTCGGGCCATATCTTCTTCCTGCAATTGTAACAGGCGTTCCATGTGAGATCTTTGAAGTGCTTGTTGCAATTGTTGCTCTTCCATATATTTCTCCATCCTCTCGCGATAGGATGCTTGGGAGGCCCACTGTTCTTACGTGTAGGCCTCGTGCTTCTCTTCCCAGTTCTATCTCCTCCTATTATATTCTCGGCCCTCGCCTATACACGCAGAGACATTGTCAAACGTCTCTTGTTGGCCCCGATTAAAATCCTTGTAGGAGGGCATCTTTCTCATGTTCACAAAACCTGCCACCTCTGCATTAATCTCCCTGTGTGGCCTCATGTACCTCTGTTTTGGTCCCCGTGGACCAGGAGGCTCGGTTTCGTCTTCTTCGTCAAACATCTCCTCATCTCCCCCAGCTCCTTGCTGTGCTTCTGGATTAACAAAATTATACATGTGACCCAGTTTGTCGGTCACCACATATTTGTTTCCCGACAGCTTCACATCTATCTTCCAATTTTTCTTCATTGTTGCTATGTTGAATTCTTCTAGAGGTTTGGATACCCAAAGCGATTCCGGGGGCAAAAAATTCTGCTGGACGATCATAGCACTGATGAGGCGTGCATATGGAATAAAACGCCTTTGAGATGCCTCCCGGGTGGTCCATGTATTCATCATGATGATATGCCTCCATGACAAAGTGGGTGTCCCGTACAACAAAGAATGAACAACCCTGCAGTCACTCGCTCTCACTCCTCCTCTATCACCAAACCTCACCATCACATTCTCTAGGGAAATTCCTTGAAGAATTCTCCCCTCAACTGTTATTTGGGTCCTTAGGGCTGCTCCCCCATCGTTGTATGGTAAGATAGCTACGGTCATTTGCTCCGAATCATCACTGTTCATATGATTATCCAAGAACTGTTCAATGGTGGGATAATCATATGCTTGCACCCCCAAAGAGTCAAAGCGCGTTTTGCAATTAATCATTTCGAAGGACATTGTCATATTCCCCCGGCTTGTCTTACCAACCAATTTCCACTGAGCGGGAGGACCATCCTTATTCATGAACCTCAATGTCGCCAACCATTCACACACCTCCGCCAAATACACCCGAGAGGTGTTGTCTTCACACCAGTCAAGAACTCTTTCCCATCCTTGACGCTAAAAAATTTGCACGATCCCAATTTGTCTAAACTCTTCCATATTCACAACCCTTTCACATGTCACCCTTTCCGGCACCGAAGTGGTCACACCATTGACCATCTTCCACTTCCAAAGTTTGGCCTCCAACTTCCTATCTTGATACGCTGATAAAGGTTTGTTTTTCTCCTCATCCCATACTTGAGCGCTTCTACTATCCCTGAATTTTTCCCACGCCCAATCCTGCCTATAAAGTCTCGCATCTCCCTTTTCTACGGAGCATAGTTGCTCCCACTTCTTCGGTATTAAACCAGAAAAAGATCCCACTCCCGATGATGAGCCTTGCCTTGTAGTTTTCTGCCTTTTCCCACCGGCCATAACTACAATCACAAAACAAACAAAGCATCAATATAAACCCAACCTTCAATAGACTTTCAAACTTTGAACATAATGTGTGATGTTGAAGTTTTAATTAACAAATATATGCAAAATCGCCTTTCTAAACCTCCAAAGTCGCTCATTTTATCATATACTTATCAATTTTACTTGTTAACTCGCAATTTCTTATAAGTTCAACAAAGTTCAACATCACCTTTATGTTCAATCATGTAAATAACGAGTGTAATCACTTCACTATGGTTATACATGCTCAAATTCCTACTCTTAAACTAAAAATTATTATTATTATTATTATTATGGAAAATAGGGAGAAAAATATGAGTTTTTTATAAAGGGACTATATACAATAAAAATTCCTAAAAATTATTAAAAATCTTATTGTGATTTTTTTATAAGTTAAAATTTGAAAACGCGAAAACCGTTAACGGCCCTACCATCCCCCCAAAAGTCGTGTATGGCATGCACTTAACAAGGTCTAAAAATATACCTTACGTCTTCATGACTTGTTCGGAACATCCGGACTTCACACAATCAAAAGGGATTAGTATGAAACGAAAACGATTACAACTAAAGCACTCAAACAATTAAAAATTATACATAACTCTACACAAAAATGTTACCAGTCCTTTTTAGTCGACCTCATAAATCGGAATGCTTACCACGAAGCTTACCGATTCTTTGTTTTCATCCACTTTTTCATTACCTTCGAGGAACGGTTTTAGCCGATGACCGTTAACCGTTTGCCGTGACCCATCCATCGGGTCCTCGATTGTAACATCACCCAATTTTCTGACCCGGGTGATCACATAGGGTCCCATCCATTTGCTTCGGAGCTTTCCGGGAAAGAATTTTAGCTTCGAGTTATAAAGCCACACCTTTTGCCCAATCTCGAACTCTTTCTTCCTCAACTTGGCATCATGCGCCTTCTTCATCCCATCCTTGTATTTGGACACGCATTCATATGGCATTTCTCTTAGCTCCTCCAACTCGCAAAGCTTAAGTTTCCTTTCCTTACCTGCATCATCATATTGAACATTAACCTCTTTAATAGCCCATAATGATTTATGCACAAGTTCGACCGGTAAATGACAATTTTTACCGTAAACCAACCGGTAAGGTGTAGTGCCAATGGGTGTCTTATGTGCCGTACGGTAGGCCCATAAAGCATCGTTCAACTTGATTGACCAATCCTTACGGTCCGCCCGCACGGTCTTTTGCAAAATCTCTTTGATTTGCCTATTTGACACCTCAACTTGCCCGCTTGTTTGCGGGTGATAGGGGGTAGCAATTCTATGGTCAACATCAAACCATTTTAGAAGTTTCCCAAACCGAAAATTTTTAAAATGAGATCCTCCATCACCTTATGATGACACTAGGAATCCCAAACCTTGAGAAAATATTGGTTTGAACAAAGTTACAAACTACGAAATGGTCGTTCGTCTTGGTAGCTATTGCTTCGACCCACTTTGACACGTAGTCAACGGCCACCAAGATATACAAATTTCCATAAGAATTGGGGAATGGGCCCATGAAATCAATACCCCACACATCGAAAATGTCGACTACGATGATTGGTTGTATGGGCATCTCATCCCTTTTTGAAATACCCCCTAATTTCTTGCATTCTACACAATTTTTGGAAAACTCATTTGCATCTTTAAAAATAGTTGGCCAATAAAGACCACTATTCAACACTTTATGACCCGTTTTGTGGCCACTAAAATGGCCACCGCATGCAAACGAATGTAGATGCTTTAACACGCTTGGAATTTCCTCATCATCTATGCATCTTCTAATCACTTGATCCGCACACTCTTTCCACAAGTGGGGTTCTTCCAACCGGTAATACTTGATTTGAGACATGAAATGTTGCCTCTTCCGTCTATCCCAATGTGCCGGTAAGTCACCTGTAATAAGATAATTCACAATGTTAGCATACTATGGTAACTTATCTAATTTCATAATATGCTCATCGGGAAAAGACTCATTGATCTCTAACGATTTAGGATCCTCATCAACCATCAATCGGGACAAATGGTCCGCTACCACATTTTCGGTACCCTTTTTGTCCCGTATCTCCAAATCAAACTCTTGGAACAACAACACCCATCGAATCAATCTCGGTTTGGCATCTTTCTTCTCCATGAGGTACCTAACAGCAGTGTGATCAGAATAAATAATCACTTTACTACCCCATATATATGACCGAAATTTATCCAATGCATATACCACCGCGAGTAGCTCTTTTTCGGTGGTGGTGTAATTCAATTGTGCATCCGAAAGAGTCTTACTCGCGTAATATATGGCAACGAGTTTCTTGTCAACCCGTTGTCCCAACACGGCCCCCACCGCATAATCACTTGCATCGCACATAATTTCAAAGGGTAAAGACCAATTGGGTGATTGCAAGATTGGGGCCTCCACTAAGTTTTCTTTTAATTTGTTAAACGCATTTTGGCAATTTTCATTAAAATCAAACGGTTGATCTTTTAACAACAAGTTATACAAAGTCTTGGTTATGTCACTAAAACCCTTAATAAACCGTCGATAAAAACCCGGATGACCTAAGAATGACCTCACACCTTTAACACTCGTGGGATATGGCAAAGTGGATATAACTTGTACCTTTGCACGATCAACCACTATCCCATGACTCGACACCATGTGTCCCAACACGATTCCCTCTTGAACCATAAAATGGCTCTTTTCCCAACTTAGGACCAAACTAGTTTCGACACATCTTTTTAGTACTTTATCCAATTGGTCCAAACAAGCCTCGAATGACGACCCAAAAATTGAGAAATCATCCATGAAGATTTCCAAAGACTTCCCCACCATATCTGAAAAGATACTCATCATACACCTTTGGAAGGTGGCGGGGGCGTTACATAGTCCAAACGACATTCGCCTAAATGCGAAGGTGCCGCAGGGACAAGTAAACGTTGTCTTTGCTTGATCTTCTGGATGGATGGCAATTTGATTATAACCAGAATAACCATCTAAGAAGCAATAAAATTGTTGCCCTGATAATTTCTCAACAATTTGATCAATGAACGGTAAAGGAAAATGATCTTTAGAAGTTGCGGTATTCAACTTCCTATAATCAATACAAATTCGCCACCCGGTTACCGGCCGAGTGGCTACGTCTTCACCTGCGTCATTTTTGACGACTTGTATACCCGCTTTCTTTGGAACTGTCTGTGTTGGGCTCACCTATTGGCTATCCGAAATCGGCTAAATGATACCCGCATCAAGCCATTTTAGCACTTCTTTCTTCACCACCTCCCGCATATTCGGATTCAATCTCCGTTGTGCATCTCGAACGGGAGTCACATTTTCTTCCGTGATGATTTTGTGCATCACCACTGAGGGACTAATACCCTTCAAATAAGCAATGGTCCATCCAATCGCCGCCCGATTGGTGACCAAAACACCCATCAATTTTTCTTCTTGCTCCTCGGTCAAGTTTGATGCGATGATAACCGGGAGTGTATTGCCTTCACCCACATAAGCATACTTGAGATGCTTTGGCAATGCTTTCAATTCAACCTCCGGAGGCTCTACTAATGACGACTTCAATTTAGTGTCAATGCTCTCCGGTAAACTCTCAACTTGGTGCGTCCATGTCGGTTTTCCCTCTCTAACCGCAAGCACCTCCATACTTTTCACCACCTCGTCTATGCTCTTATCCATCTCCACCTATGACCTGTCAAACATATAACAATCCTCCATTGTGTTTTCCCCATCCACGACTATGTCACAAAGAGGTATACATGTGTCAACAATGTCCGCCATATAGCATTCATCATCAACTGGAGGGTTCATCAATCCGGAAAAAAACATGCAACCTCAACCTTCGGTTTCCAAATGTCATGTCAACCGTTCCTGTTTTGCAATCAATTTGAGAATTTGCGGTTGCTAAGAACGGTCGACCCAAAATCACCGTAGGTTGCTTGGTTGGGTCCCTGGCCACATAATCAAGTACCAAAAAGTCCACCAGATAGTAAAAATCTTCGATTTTTACTATCACATCCGAGACAATTCCACGGGGTAATTTGGGTGTCAAATCGGCTAACACCACGATGGTGTTTGAAGACTGAAGTGGACCAAACTCGTATTGGTCATACAAACTACCCGGTAGAATGCTCACACTAGCACCAAGATCTAGAAGTGCCCGGTTAATTTTAAAATCGCCTACTTGAATTAAAATGATAGGCGCACCCGGATCTTGGAGCTTAGGTGGAAGTGCACCCGAAAGAATCGAACTCACATTTTCGGTTAAATCTATTTTTTTTGGAAATTTATGAGTTCGTTTCTGGGTACACAATTCTTTCAAGTACTTAGCATAAGACGGTACTTGTTTGATTGCATCCTAAAGAGGTAAATTAATTTTTACTTGTTTGAAAATTTCCAACAACTCTTCTTGTTGTGGACCTCTTTTGTTTACAACCTTCTTCATGGGTCCCTTCAATGCTTCGGGATAAGGGGCGGTATTAGCCTCCACACCCTTTTCTTTAGCCTTAGGGACGGGTATGGTCACAATGGGAGTGTTATTGTTCTTTTTCAAGTCATTTTTATTTTGACCCGTTTAACCATCCTCATTCTCATCCTCACTAGCATCTTCCACCACCCCTTCAACAAACTGGGGTGATGGTGTTTTGACACCATTATCTACGACTCGACCACTATGTAAAGTAATTTTATTAATTGGTACCTCACGTGTGTTCCTTGAGCTCGACCCTTGATGCTTAGGGTTCACCGTTGTGTCACTTGGAAGCTTTCCCGTGCTTCCTCTCATTTGAGCCATTTCCTCCGCGAGTTGGCCCACTTGTTTTGCTAATGCCTCATGTGCTTTGTCTCGAATCTCATTCTCTTTCTTGGACTCATGCATCATCGAGAGCATCACATCCATCTTCGCATTCAAATCATTACCACCCCCTTGGTTGTTTGACCCACTTCCATTACCGCCTTGATTGTTGTAATTTCTTTGATACCCACTTTGATAACTATTATCTCGACCTTGGTACCCTTGATTGTAATTGCGTTGGTAACCTCCTTGGTTACCACCTTGGCGATTTTGATATGATGACCCGCTTTGATTGCCCGATTGAAAATTCTGGTTCATTTGATTCGCGGCATTCCCATATCGGAAGTTAGGATGGTTTCTCAATCCGGGATGATAAGTGTTCGAGTTCATGTCATTATTCTTTCTATCTCCGAAGACTTGATTTACTTCCTTGGTGTAATCACCGGGTCCCATTGGACATTGATCGGCCCTATGGCCGATATCCCCACAATCCTCACACACTGCGGATTGGACCGCATTCACCTCCTTCTTTTTCATATGAGCCATTTCCCGTTCTAGAGTAGAAATCCGATCCTTAGAATCAAGATCGGGAAGTGACCGGGAAACGGGATGTTTCTTAGCTCTATTGGTCGATTCCTTTTCCTTCGACCGCTTGCTCATTCGCTCGAGAAATTCCCAATCGTCATCTTCATGATTGCTCAAGAGAGTCCCGTTGCTCGTTGACTCGAGGCGATTCCACGTGGCATCATCTAACCCACGTACAAAACACTTCACCAATTCCCACTTTTCTATTTGGTGATATGGGCATTTCCGAATCAATTCTTTGTATCGAGTGAACGCCTCATGCAACGGTTCACTCAATTGCCGAAACGACCTTATTTCATCCCGTGCATCATCAGTCTTCGCCATTGAATAGTATTCATCAAGAAATACTTGTTGCATCTCGCCCCATGTCGGGATACTATTCGCCGGAAGTGTAAGAAACCATTGTTTCGCCTTGTCTTTTAGCGAAAACTGGAATAATCGAAGCTTCACTTCCTCCAATGCAAAATTGTCCCCCCCCCGATAGTGTTGCAAATGGAGGAAAACTCCGCCAAATCCGTGTACGGTTCATCATTAGACCTCCCACTGAAGTGGGGAAGTATATTAATGTAATGGGGCTTACAATCGAACATTCTCCTTTTGCACACTATTGGAGAGTCATTATCGGTAACCACCGGTCGAAAACTGTCATTCACTCCCCGTGGAGGTTGTTGACGACGTTATGGACCGTTAACTTCTTGATCAACCGACCTTCGATTATCCCTTCTATCACCTCCCCTATCACCTCTTCGGTTGCCACCTTGGTTACCCCTTTGATTACCCCCTCCCACAAAACGAGGAATCCGGTTAGGGTTAGCATTGTTGTTGTAAAACCCATCGTTCTGTTTCCTTTGATTGTTGTTTCGTGGTTGGCGGTTATTTTCGCAACCGTCATTTCTCCTATCCCCGTACCCATAGTCATCATTCCCCATAAAATTGGCGTTTTGGTAGCCAAACTCGTTATCTTCAAACCCTCTTGCATTGTAGATGTTACCTTGATTCACATACCCCCAATCTTCGTCATCATTAACCCGATCATGGTAATATCCCCCATCGTCCGAATTTTCCGTATGAACACTCACATGTTCCGGTGATTGATAACCAGGAACACTATACGGTTCGTCATCGGGGATGGCGTTCCACAAATCGTCTATATTAAAGAACGGGTCTTCATTCGCGGGATTGCCACGATCTCGATTTCCTCGACGGTCGAAGTTGACATTTCGGTCATCAAGGTTGATAGGTAAAGAGGTTTGTCGATGAAGGTTTTGTTGTTGGGGTGTTCATTGGGTGTGGTTGGGATTTCGGTTTTGGAAAGGTGGTGTGGGTGGTCCATTGTTGTTATTACCACCCGGTCGCTCTTGAGGCATAGGTTGAACATTTTGGGCGGGATTGAAGTTGCTTTGGTATTGGAATTGGTTCGGGTTTTGGTTTTGGTTTGAGTTTTGGTTTGCCATTGAATCGGTTTCAATGGTCGGTGTGAGTTGTGGTGTTTTGGTGGTTTGATTATAAGCAAGTGTTGCCTCTAACCGGCTTGCTAAATTCCTCCTTGCAACTCTTTTGATTTCTAGTTTGTAGACTAAAGGTGAAGTCCTCCCGGAGTTCCGCGTATGCATGCACTACCTGTAACCTGCACAAGTAACACACCCAAGTAACAAGGAAAAAGGCAAGGTACAAGAAAAGAAACTATGCACTTTAAACAGTTAATCACGTAAATTCAAACAATATCCAAACACAAAGCGCACGCACTCCCCGGCAACGGCGCCAAAATTTGATCGAAGCGTCGTGCTCTGGTCGAAGATAAAATTTATAAGCCCTATTTACCCTTAACAAATAGCTAGTGGTAGCAAGGGGTCGAACCACGAAGAGTATGTGGTTTGTGAATGGATTCGATTAAATTATCAAAAAGTGTCACAAATTATGAAGCTTGCTATGATATTTTGTATTTTTGTTTTGTTGAAAGATGTGAATTTAAACTAATGGAATTGATTTAATTGATTAACGACTAATGATTAACGTTTGCAAGAAAAATTGATTACTAAACAATAATAAGAAAAAGGGTTCACACCCGGTTTCGGTAATTGCCAACCTAGGGTTTCTACAAGTTTTTAGATCCAACTCAATTGCATATGATTAGCGGATTTAGTGTACCGTGACTTAGGTGCCAATAACTATCAACGTTTTGAAAAACGGACAAGAATGCACTTTGTAATCAACACAAGTAAAACCTATCCACGACAATGCATAACTACACATAACCATTTCGTAAAGTCATAACTTTTAACATCGTTTGACAATTTATGAATACGAAACAAATGTAAACTATTGTCGATGGTTTCAAAAATCAAACACAATTTGTCACGAAGTTGAAGCAAGAAACAATTCAAAACCCTAAGTTAAACAACTACCTACACCGGGGTGAAACCAAGGTGATTAGCCGCTCATGGTTGAAGAAACTTGATCACCAGATGCTTGGGTCTTGATTGAGATCATCTTGAAACTTGAAGGATGGAGAAAATGGTGGTGGAAGGATTAGGGTTTGTGGATGATTGGTTGTAAACGATGATGATGATCTTGATGATGATTCGGGTGAGGTTGGTGATTCATGACGGAATAGAGATGGATGGAATGGAAATCGTGATGATTCGTGGTTGATTAGTGGCTCCAAGATCAAGTTCAAATCTTCAAAAAACAAGTGTAACCCCCGAGTTGAATGCTAAAAACCAACTAAAATCATTCCCCTCACCAAAATAAACGAAATTCGCGATTTAAGAAATTGAGGGCCGTCGCCGACGGGCCTGACCCCGTCGCCGACGGGCTCTGAAACGCCGCAAACCATCAGACGGCTTATGTTGCTGTATACGGAGAATCAGGCCGACGGGTACTTTTTAGAGGGCGTCGCCGACGGCCTGGGACCCGTCGGCGACGGGCTCTCTGTCACACCCTCAAATTACTACTTAGGGAGTATCCCTGTTAGGCGTGTGACCCCTAGTAATGAGCCACCAATTACATTGAATCCATAAGTTTAAAATATAGTTTCATCATTTAATAGTAATAAATTCCAAACATAAGTAATTCGAAAACCATCAAGTTTAGCGAAAGCGTTAACGTATCATAATATAAATACTTTCCAAACAACCATGGTAAATAAATGTTTGATAAATAAACCCATCAATGCAACTATGACCACTCTCGCCCTCCAGCCAGCAAGTTCCTGTTTCCAAGTACCTAACGACCTGCGAGCATGTAACTAGTGTATCAGACAAAGCTGGCGAGTTCACAGTTTTAGAAAACGTTTGTTACCAGTTGTATGTAAAACAGTCCAATAACCAATGCAAGTAATATTGTTAATATCTCAATTCTGAACAAGACGGCTCCTGAAATACATGACTGCCCTTCCCACGTACTCCTATCTAGTACTGGGCCACGACTGGGTCATTAGTTCACATCCGTCCTATCTAGGAGCGGTGTGAGGGTGCCAAACCTAAGTAGCGCTACCAACTAATACCCGTTACCCTCCAGGTAACATAATAAGGGACTTACAAGAATGATAGGTGAGAATATTAACCAATATACCCGTTTTTACCCAAAAGACTTATCCCTCCACGGGATACCCACTGACTGTCCCCAACCACTAGGACGCATGCTCGAATGTAGTGAACTCACCTTTGGTTTGCTCGGTTAAACGTGTTACTTGTTTACTGTTGACCGACCAACCCTAGAATGATTATCATTATACATCAGTTTTGTATTCACATTGTATCACGTAAACTGTCACATAATTCACAAGCAACGAATGAATACGACACATATTTCTACCGTTTATCATAACAAGTGTACGATCTCCAATGGACCACATGTTACATAATAATTATTCAGGTTGCACGTTACTTTGTTTCTTATGCATAATCGGCTAACAAGCATAACAACCCCATCAATCTATTTAGGGTGTGGCCCATCGGCCTTGTCGGGTTAGGTACACGAGTGACCTGGGTCAAGCAGACCATAACTATTTTACATTCCCGAGCCCAAAACCAAACCGGCCCAACTGTGCTTTAAGCACTGTTCCACTCGAATGCAACCCACCCATTTAGCACTAGCCCAACCAATAACTTATAACCTCATTCAACACATTAATAATCCAAACAATATATATGTAACTGTTAGAGTGTTCGGTCCAAATAAAAGGTCCAGATTATGTGCACCATGTTTATAACAGTGACCCACATTCATTTCTATCATGCTATCTAATAAACAATCAGAGCATGCTTTCATAAATAACCCCACTATGATTGCCATGCACCAAGTCAAAGATAATGTTATGTGATTTATGAACTTAGAACCTCATGTGTAAGTAATCTATACCCTCAACATTCGGATCAGTTACACGATTCTAACACACCTTCAAAACATATTAGTAGGCGACACTGAAGCATGTTCTTATTACCATTATTATTGCATACATTCTGATCGAGTTATACACGTAACTATCTCCACATAATGAGCAACAAATCTGAATCAATATGTCTAGACTAAACTATCACATATCCGATCATACTACCAGGTTACATCACCCGATCATCATTCTACCATCCTATTTATCATGTAACCTTTATATCACCAATATGTATAATACGAGAACAGTTTATCATACAACCGGAAATCATGAATCAAAATAAATCATCACAGCATGAGACTAGTTCATCTATTTCCAAGTAATGTTCACTAAAAGTCAAGACATCTCATGGATCAATCATTACTATCATCAACAGCCACATGGCCAACTGACACTTTCATGCATATTTGAAACATTAGCTGACAATACAGAGATCAATATCAAGTTGGCTGCACTTTCAATGCATAGCACATGCACTAATATTATGTGTGCAATCTAACAAGGTATTGGCCCCACAAAACAAAGCAACAAATGATAAAATAACATTACTAACCAAAACTCTCGATTCACCAGGAGAATGCTTCGAGGGGGGGGGGGATTCTCTTCTGCCGACGCAACTTGAGTGAGGGAAAAGTAGGGTTTTAGTTCTAATTTGTGATTACACTTAATTCGCGTGTACAGGTAGTTAAACGGACAAGGAACTGGGCCGGTTATGCTTACTAAACAAATGGTAATTTGGGCCGATCATGTTTGCCAATCAAGACTGTGATTTGGGATCAAGACTGTGATTTGGGCCGATTATAACAATAATGCGGAACCGTATATGGGCCTAGTTCGATCAATTATGACAATGGGTTTCTTACTCAAACAAACACATATACGTTGCGGTCTGATTATACTAACACATATAATTCTAACAAGACTACCACAATCATTAAACAGAATCATACAAGTACGGATACAAGCACGACACACTAAAGAGGAATAACGAAGAGTTAGGATCGCGCTACTAACCTTGAAAGTTCGGGTTGTCACATCATCCCCAACTTGAAAGAAATTTCGTCCCGAAATTTGACAAGTGGGCACGAAAGAGTGAAAGGATAATTAGAATTGTTGCGGATTTTTCTCTGATGTGACATCATCCCCAACTTGAAGAGGAATTTCGTCCCGAAATTCGCCAGTCTTACTAGATTCGGTCTTGTCTTCGGGAAAAAGATGTGGATATTTGAGCTTCATTTGATCCTCTCGCTCCCATGTGAACTCCGGTCCACGCCTTGAGTTCCAACGAACTCTAACAAACGGAATACGACTATGTTTACGTACCTTGACCTCCCGATCCATGATCTCAATAGGCTCTTCAACAAACTGCAACTTGTCATCAATCTTGAGCTCTTGAAACGGTACTACTAGTGTTTCGTCAACCAAGCACTTCTTCAACTGCGAAACGTGAAAGACACCGTGGACATTACCCAACTCAGCAGGTAACTCAAGCTTGTAAGCGACTTTACCGATCCGTTCCAGGATTTTGAATGGCCCAACATATCGCGGATTAAGCTTGCCACGCTTCCCGAAACGTACAACACCCTTCCACGGTGAAACTTTCAACATAACTCGATCACCTACTGCAAACTCTAACGGTTTGCTACGCTTGTCGGCGTAGCTTTTCTGGCGGTCACGCGCTGCTGCCATGCGGTTCCTGATCTGAACAATCTTCTCCGAAGTTTCCAATACAAGCTCAGGACCCGTAATCTGACTGTCTCCCACTTCGGCCCAACAGAGAGGAGAACGGCATTTCCGCCCGTACAATGCTTCGAACGGAGCTGCCTTGATACTAGTATGGTAGTTGTTGTTGTAGGAGAACTCTATCAATGGCAAATGTTTCTCCCATCCTTTCCCAAAATCAATCACACATGCCCGCAAGATGTCTTCAAGCGTCTGAATGGTGCGCTCACCTCTGACCATCCGTCTGTGGGTGATAAGCAATACTCATGTCGAGGCGTGAACCAAACGATTTGTGCATAGCCTGCCATAACTCAGAAGTAAAACGCGGATCTCGATCTGAAATGATAGAAGTTGGTACCCCGTGCCTAGATACAACCTCCTTAAGATAAACTGCTGCCAGCTGTGAATACTTATCTGTTTCCTTGATTGCCAGAAAGTGTGCTGACTTCGTGAGACGGTCGACAATCACCCAAATAGTATCGCTCCCAGCCTGCGTTCTCGGTAATCCCATAACAAAATCCATGGCGATTTGTTCCCATTTCCAAATGGGTATCTCTGGCTGCTGGAGTAGACCCGAAGGTTTCTGGTACTCTGCTTTGACTCTAGCACAGGTCAAGCACTTACTCACGTATGTTGCGATGATAGCTTTCATATTCGGCCACCAATACAAGACTTTGAGATCCTGATACATCTTATCAGATCCCGGGTGAACAGAGTATCGAGACTTATGTGCTTCATCCATCACAAGTTCGCGGAGATCGCCAAACAGAGGAACCCATAATCTCCCCATAAAATAGTAAATGCCATCAGACTTTTGCTCGAACTTCTTGTTCATACCACGCAAACCCTCTGCTTCAATGTTTCCAACCTTTAAGGCCTCGACCTGAGCTGAATGAATCCGTGTGGGTAAATCAGAGTGAATAGTAAGCTGTAGAGCACGAACACGCTTCGGCTTCGTTTCCTTGCGGCTAAGAGCATCTGCTACAACGTTAGCTTTACCTGGGTGATACTTGATGGCACACTCGTAATCATTGAACAACTCTACCCAACGACGCTGACGCATATTCAATTCTTTCTGGTCGAAGATATGCTGAAGGCTCTTGTGATCAGTATAGATGGTGCATTTCGTGCCGTACAGATAATGCCTCCAAATCTTCAGTGCAAAGACCACTGCTTCTAACTCCAAGTCGTGTGTCGTGTAGTTTTTCTCGTGTACTTTCAACTGACAAGAAGCATAAGCTATCACCTTCTCGCGTTGCATCAACACGCAACCGAGACCCTGAATCGAAGCATCACAATAAACCACAAAATCCTCGGTACCATCTGGTAGAGATAGAATTGGCGCGCTACATAATTTTTGTTTCAAAAGCTGGAAAGCATCCTCCTGTTTCGTTCCCCAAGAGTAAACTACCTTCTTCTGTGTTAATGAGGTGAGTGGCTGAGCAATCTTCGAGAAGTTCTGAATAAAACGACGATAATACCCTGCTAGACCGAGAAATTACCGCACCTCCGAAGGATTCCTTGGTGCCGCCCAATTTCTAATGGCGTCGATCTTGGCAGGATCCACATGTATGCCCATCTCATTAACTATATGCCCCAGAAAATGTACCTCCGGTATCCAAAAATCACACTTAGAAAATTTCGCGTACAACTGCTCCCTCCTCAGGAGTTCTAGGATAAGGCGTAGATGCCGCTCATGATCCTCCTTGTTCTTGGAATAAATTAGAATGTCGTCGATAAAAACGATAACGAAGTCGTCAAGGTATGGCTTGCACACGCGGTTCATGAGATCCATGAAGACCGCGGGTGCGTTGGTCAACCCGAATGGCATAACCAAGAACTCATAGTGACCGTATCGCGTCCGAAACGCTGTTTTGGGAACGTCATCCTCTCTGACTCGCACCTGATGATATCCCGACCTTAAGTCGATTTTTGAATAAAAACTTGACCCTTGCAGCTGGTCAAACAGGTCGTCGATACGAGGCAAAGGGTAACGGTTCTTAACCGTCACCTTGTTGAGCTCGCGATAATCTATACACATCCGAAAAGACCCATCCTTCTTCTTCACAAATAGAACTGGGGCTCCCCAAGGGGAAGAGCTAGGTCGGATGAAACCCCTATCCAACAGCTCTTGGAGTTGGTTTGACAATTCCTGCAACTCCCCTGGCGCAAGACGGTATGGCGCACGAGCAACCGGGGCTGCCGCTGGGGCGAGGTCGATCTGGAATTCCACCTGACGATGTGGAGGTAAACCAGGGAATTCCTCAGGAAATACGTCAGGATATTCACGAACAACTGGAAGATCCTCAATCTTCCTTTCATCAGACTGTGAATCAGTGACAAGGGCTAAAATAGCAGGATAGCCCTTACGCAGATACTTCTGAGCCTTCATTGCTGAAACAATACTAACTGGGGTCCCACTGCGATGACCCTGAACCAATAAAGATTCTCCACCAGGAAGGCGGACACGTACGATCTTCTCCTTACAGAGAATCTCCGCCTGATACTTGGACAACCAGTCCATACCGATAATCACGTCGAAGCTTCCAAGAGTAATGGGAAGTAGGTCAATGTCGAATACTTGACCCAGAAGATCGAGTTTACACCCAACTAGGACATGCGAAGCTTCGATTGTTTTACCATTTGCTATCTCTACAATGTGTTTCATTACGAGAGGTGTAGGACTTAACCCTAACTGAGAACTGAACCCCAAAGACACGTAACTCCAATCGGCACCAGAGTCAAATAAAATACAAGCAAATACACCGTTTACTGAAAACGTACCAGTAACCACGTTGCCGTCGTTCCGCGCTTCCCCCGCTCCTAACACAAACCCGCGCCCACGCGCAACATTACCCCCATTGTTTCCCGCATTGTTATTCCCGTTGTTACCCCCTGTGTTCTGCTTCAGCTGAGGGCAATCTCGCTTGAAGTGCCCCTCGGCCCCACACTGAGAACACCCTTTTTGAGTACCCTGGTTCTGCTGAGTCTGTTGTCTACCCGACTGCTGTGATGGCTGCTGCTGAGCTGGAAGTGTAGCCCTACAATCCCTAGCCACGTGCCCTGATCGGTTACACCGATGACAAACCCGAGCACACTGTCCCTTGTGATGATAGTTACACTTGTTGCACAAAGGTAGCTTCCCCGCATATGATCCCTGCCCTGACTTGTTACTCTGGTTTTGATTCACTGACGATGACTGGCTGAAACTACGGTTGCTGCCAGTATCCGTCTTCTTCTGAGGCTGTGCAGAGTTGGACCCCTTGTCCATATCGTTCCACTTACGCTTGCTATCCGTAGCAGGTGCAGTGGAAGTAGTAGCGGCTGTGGTAGTACTAGAAAGACGTGGTGGTAGTGAATTGCTCTCCACCTCTTGATCAACGATCTTGTGAGCCAAACGGACAATCTGAGTTAAGTTATTAAGGTTTGCCGCAGTAACCAAACCCTTCACCCGTGGAGGTAATCCCTTGATAAACAACTCAATTCTTCGAGGCATAGGTCGAGACAAATTCGGACACAAGTCAGCCAACTCATACGATCGCTTCACGTATGCTTCAATTTCGGATCCCACCATTTTCAAATCATAATACTCGTTTTCTAATTTCTGTATTTCATCACGAGGACAATATTCCTCCCTCATCAATTCTTTAAAGTCGTCCCACGTAGTGGCGTTCGCCGCCTTGATGCCTAACAGCTGAACCTGGGCATTCCACCAGGTCAAGGCACCATCTTCGAGCGTGCCCGCAGCAAATTTCACTCTGTCCCCAACCGGGCAGTTACACATCGCGAATACGGACTCTGCCTTTTCGAACCAACGCAAGAGTCCTACAGCCCCTTCAGTCCCACTGAAGGTCTGCGGCTTACAATCCATGAAGGTTTTAAACGTGCAAACAGGTGGGTGAGGCGGATTTTGTGGCGCCGGCTGACCTATTAATGAGAGAAAATATAACAACAAGTAAGACTCAAGTATACGACTCAAAGAGAAAGAGTATTTGGTACATGTCGTACCAGCCTGATAAGCTGCCAAGGCTGCAGCCACCTGGGCGTTGATTAAATCCGCTAACTCAGCTTGTGTCATATTGATTTGGCCACGTCCACCACCGCGGCCTCCACCACGTCCACCACGACGGCCTCCACCACATCCGTTCATGATTCTATAAATATGGGAAAAAGGAACGAATTTAACAGACAAGTTCAAGTAGATGCCAAGTATTGCTATGGTATTCACAGTTTTCGAGGTTCTAATACAAGATTGACTAACAACGCGGAATTCCTTTTTCACACTAGTCGAGATTTACTGGGACTCACATGCACCCCACGTTGTTATTATGTGTGCACCCATAATAATAACCCAAGTTGCATGTTTATCTCAGTTCCTCCCAACTCGTGTTAAAAGGTTTCCCCAAATTCAAGCAACATGATCAATGACATCACAACATAGAGCATGTAAGTTCAAGAAGAGTCCTACTCTTAAAACACGTAACATAGACCGATAACATAGAAATTCGTATTGTAATATCAGGTGTGCGTTTGAGTGTGATACTAATCATGAGTATGTACTAAATATGCTATGCAATAGTAAACAAGAGACGAACCTTGCTTCCTGGAGCTGAGTGTCATGGTCAATGTCGGATCAGTTCAGTTATAGTCTGGTTTTGTAAAACATTTTAAAACCAAGTTCACTATAACCAGTGGCTCTGATACCAAACTGTCACACCCTCAAATTACCACTTAGGGAGTATCCCTGTTAGGCGTGTGACCCCTAGTAATGAGCCACCAATTACATTGAATCCATAAGTTTAAAATATAGTTTCATCATTTAATAGTAATAAAATCCAAACATAAGTAATTCGAAAACCATCAAGTTCAGCAGAAGCGTTAACGTATCATAATATAAATACTTTCCAAACAACCATGGTAAATAAATGTTTGATAAATAAACCCATCAATGCAACTATGACCACTCTCGCCCTCCAGCCAGCAAGTTCCTGTTTCCAAGTACCTAACGACCTGCGAGCATGTAACAAGTGTATCAGACAAAGCTGGCGAGTTCACAGTTTTAGAAAACGTTTGTTACCAGTTGTATGTAAAACAGTGCAATAACCAATGCAAGTAATATTGTTAATATCTCAATTCCGAACAAGACGGCTCCTGAAATACATGACTGCCCTTCCCACGTTCTCCTATCTAGTACTGGGCCACGACTGGGTCATTAGTTCACATCCGTCCTATCTAGGAGCGGTGTGAGGGTGCCAAACCTAAGTAGCGCTACCAACTAATACCCGTTTCCCTCCAGGTAACATAATAAGGGACTTACAAGAATGATAGGTGAGAATATTAACCAATATATCCGTTTTTACCCAAAAGACTTATCCCTCCACGGGATACCCACTGACTGTCCCCAACCACTGGGACGCATGCTCGAATGTAGTGAACTCACTTTTGGTTTGCTCGGTTAAACGTGTTACTTGTTTACTGTTGACCGACCAACCCTAGAATGATTATCATCATACATCAGTTTTGTATTCACATTGTATCACGTAAACTGTCACATAATTCACAAGCAACGAATGAATACGACACATATTTCTACCGTTTATCATAACAAGTGTACGATCTCCAATGGACCACATGTTACATAATAATTATTCAGGTTGCACGTTACTTTGTTTCTTATGCATAATCGGCTAACAAGCATGACAACCCCATCAATCTATTTAGGTGTGGCCCATCGGCCTTGTCGGGTTAGGTACACGAGTGACATGGGTCAAGCAGACCATAACTATTTTACGTTCCCGAGCCCAAAACCAAACCGGCCCAACTGTGCTTTAAGCACTGTTCCACTCGAATGCAACCCACCCATTTAGCACTAGCCCAACCAATAACTTATAACCTCATTCAACACATTAATAATCCAAACAATATATATGTAACTGTTAGAGTGTTCGGTCCAAATAAAAGGTCCAGATTATGTGCACCATGTTTATAACAGTGACCCACATTCATTTCTATCATGCTATCTAATAAACAATCAGAGCATGCTTTCATAAATAACCCCACTATGATTGCCATGCACCAAGTCAAAGATAATGTTATGTGATTTATGAACTTAGAACCTCATGTGTAAGTAATCTATACCCTCAACATTCGGATCAGTTACACGATTCTAACACACCTTCAAAACATATTAGTAGGCGACACTGAAGCATGTTCTTATTACAATTATTATTGCATACATTCTGATCGAGTTATACACGTAACTATCTCCACATAATGAGCAACAAATCTGAATCAATATGTCTAGACTAAACTATCACATATCCGATCATACTACCAGGTTACATCACCCGATCATCATTCTACCATCCTATTTATCATGTAACCTTTATATCACCAATATGTATAATACGAGAACAGTTTATCATACAACCGGAAATCATGAATCAAAATAAATCATCACAGCATGAGACTAGTTCATCTATTTCCAAGTAATGTTCACTAAAAGTCAAGACATCTCATGGATCAATCATTACTATCATCAACAGCCACATGGCCAACTGACACTTTCATGCATATTTGAAACATTAGCCGACAATACAGAGATCAATTTCAAGTTGGCTGCACTTTCAATGCATAGCACATGCACTGATATTATGTGTGCAATCTAACAAGGTATTGGCCCCACAAAACAAAGCAACAAATGATAAAATAACATTACTAACCAAAACTCTCGATTCACCAGGAGAATGCTTCGAGGGGGGAGTGGGATTCTCTTCTGCCGACGCAACTTGAGTGAGGGAAAAGTAGGGTTTTAGTTCTAATTTGTGATCACACTTAATTCGCGTGTACAGGTAGTTAAACGGACAAGGAACTGGGCCGGTTATGCTTACTAAACAAATGGTAATTTGGGCCGATCATGTTTGTCAATCAAGACTGTGATTTTGGATCAAGACTGTGATTTGGGCCGATTATAACCATAATGCGGAACCGTATATGGGCCAAGTTCGATCAATTATGACAATGGGTTTCTTACTCAAACAAACACATATACGTTGCGGTCTGATTATACTAACACATATAATTCTAACAAGACTACCACAATCATTAAACAGAATCATACAAGTACGGATACAAGCACGGCACGCTAAAGAGGAATAACGAAGAGTTAGGATTGCGCTACTAACCTTGAAAGTTCGGGTTGTCACACTCTCCATCTCTGTTTCTCTCATTTTCACCTCTTGTGCTCCCGGTTGATCCGTAACGCGACCCGGTGCTCCAGTTTTCGACCCAGTGACTCGTAAAACTCTCGCAAAGCTCCTTAAACTCCATCAAACCTGCAAAATACATTTTTGATTAGAAGTAGGCTATCAGAAATTAAAACTTATGTAAAAACATCGAGTTATGCAATAACGAACACCGGTTTTCAACCACGTATCATTTATTCCTTACGATGACGTGTAATCCTCAATGGCCCGAGATATCATGTAATTTGAAACCTGGTCAAACCGCACAAGATCGTCCAGATCTTGTTTCACGAATATTTCGTGCTAAATTAAAGGATCTTTAGGAGCAGCTCTTTAAGAAAATTTACTCGGAGAGGTTTTGGCATACGTTTATGTCATTAAGTGTCAAAAGCGTGGTTTGCCGCATGCACATTTCCTCCTTATCATGCACCCGCCATACAAAATTAATAATCCAGACCATTATGATAAGGTAATTTGTGCTGAAATTCCTGACAAGGTACGACATCCACAACTACACGAGGTTGTTGTCAAGCACATGATTCATGGTCCATGCGGAAATTTACGGACAGAGAGTCCTTGTATGCAGGGTGATCCAAAGGTATGTCGCTTTCATTATCCTAGACAGTTTAATGAGTAGACAACACAAGGAGAAGATGCATATCCATTATATCGAAGGAGAAACACTGGAATAACGGTGGACGTACGAGGAAAAACTCTTGATAACAGATGGGTTGTCCCTTATAACCCAAGGCTTTTAATGATGTATAATTGCCACATGAATGTCGAGGTTTGCTCGAGTATAAAATCTGTTAAATATCTGTTCAAATATATATACAAAGGGCATGATAAATAGGTTATTCATGTTGATCTAGACGCACCAGATGTTATTAATGAGATAAAGAGGTTTCAGGATGCACGCTACGTATCCCCCTCGGAGGCTATGTGGCGTATATTTTCTTTCCCTCTTTCTCATATCTATCCTGCTGTTTTGGCCTTACAACTTCATCTCCCGAACAAGCAGATGGTTAGATTTAGAGAAAATGATATCATGTCAGAAATTATTGATAGGGAAAGAGATAAGAGAACCTTGTTGACTGCGTTTTTTTAGTATAACCATGGGCATGAATCGGCAAGGCAATATTTGTATAAGGATTTCCCGAGATACTTCACATGGAATGCATCCTCACGTCGTTGGTGTCCTCGTGGTACTAGGCCACAAAGAGGTCGTATTGTTAGTGCCAATCCAGCCGAAGGGGAAAGGTACTACTTACGCCTACTGTTGTGTAATATCAGAGGACCTACTTCTTTTGAAGATCTTTATACGGTTAATGGTATTAAGTACACGTCATTTCGAAAAGCAGCTCTTGAGGTAGGCTTGATAGAGAATGATAATAGTCTATCGCAATGTCTCACAGAAGCGTCTCTATTTCAGTTTCCCAATGCTCTTAGAAGGTTATTCACAACAATAATGATTTTCTGCGAACCTGATGATATTCGTAAGCTATGGAATGATCACTTTGATGCACTATCTGAAGATCACAGGTTACAATGTGAAAGTGTGGAACGTGTTCAAAATATGGTTCTTACTGACATCAGGGTCATCCTACAATCTATGGGTAAAAATATTGATGATTTCAAAAGAAGAGTGAGGTGCAAGAGGAGTACAGGATAGTTGTGGAACCTAAACACTTATCTGCCATAGATGAACTTAATTCAGACCAAAGAAGAGTGTTTGATGAGATCATGGCACATGTGGATAATAATCGTCCAGATGTGGTCTTTATAGATGGTCCGGGTGGAACGGGAAAAACATTTCTGTACAAAGCTCTGCTTGCTCAAGTACGTTCACGTGGTCTTATTGCTCTTGCGACAACTTCATCAGGTGCCGCAGCTAATAATATGCCAGGTGGGAGAACGGCCCACTCGAGATTCAAGATTCCCATTTGTGTTAATAACAATTCGACGTGTACCATAAAAAAACAAAGTGGGGTAGCTGAACTAATTAGGTCCTCAAGGTTAATCATATGGGATGAGGCATCGATGGCAAAACGTCAGGCGATAGAGGCAGTCGATCGAACATTGCAAGACATTACAGGTGTTAGACTCCCATTTGGTGGAAAGACAATGGTTATGGGGGGAGATTTTGGACAAGTGTTACCGGTTGTTAAACGCGGAACTAGAGCACAGATTGTAGACTCCAGCCTGCGGATGTCGCCTCTTTGGCATTTGACTAAAAAGATGCGGTTGACGATAAACATGAGAGCGCTAAATGATCCATGGTATTCTGATTTTCTTTTAAGAGTCGGTGATCGGTCTGAAGAATCGATCGAAGGAAGCTATATTCGCATACCAGACGACATGACAATTCCTTTCAGTAATCCAGAAAACTCTATAAAAGAATTGATCAATGCAGTCTTTTCGTCAATTCAAAGTAATGTATATTCTTCTGATTATATAATCTCTAGAGCAATATTATCCACTAAGAGTGTTGACGAAATCAATGATCAAATGATTGACATGTTTCAAGGGGATGAAAAGGTTTACTATAGTTTCGATGAAGTCGAAGACGATCGCCACAACTTCTATCCGGTCGAGTTCTTAAACTCACTAACTGTTAGTGGTTTGCCGCCTCACAGACTTTGTTTAAAAATCGATTACCCTATAATATTGTTGCGGAATATTGATCCATCACATGGTTTGTGTAATGGCACAAGATTGATATGTAAAGGCTTCCAGCGTAATGTTATTGATGCTGAGATAGCTGTCGGGCAACATGCCGGAAAAAGAGTATTTTTGCCAAGAATCCCTTTGTGTCTTTCTGAAGACGACATGTTCCCGTTCAAGCTAAAAAGAAAACAATTCCCCATTCGACTTAGTTTTTCCATGACAATCAACAAAGCTCAAGGTCAAACAATTCCGCATATTGGTGTTTATCTTCCGGATTCAGTATTTTCGTATGGACAACTTTATGTCGCTTTATCAAGAGGGATATCACGTGCTAATACAAAGGTATTTTTACATCCTGCCAAAGACTTTAGACGAGACGGGGTATACACCTCAAATGTTGTCTATCGAGAGGTGTTACGTGACGAATGAAATACTTGTGAGTGAGAATGTGATGATTTTTTATGCATTTGGTGGTTAACGCAATTACATTCTAAATATAGTATAAATGATGTTATTATTTTACACACTTTGGTCTCTTTTACTCACTTATTTATTTTTCTCTTGCAGATTGATTAAGAATTTGTTATGGATAAGACAGAGAGCAAAATGGAAGATGTGTCAGGTATCTACCTATCTATCATATCATATAACTGGCAATTACATGATAAAACATATGTAACTAAAATACTTAACATTTCTTTCAGTTCTCCAAATTGCTCCAGCACCAGCACCTACTACTGATGTATCAGTAAAAGAGGAGACCAAAGAAGAAACTCATCCTCCAAAAGATGTAACAATCAAACACGAAGAGATACAAGAAATTCCAGAGGACGTTGATCTCGATGATGAGAAATGGTGGCGTGACAATATGGATGAGATCCTTGAGATGTTTAAGCCATATGATCACTAAATTTTTAACCTCGTGATGCAAGTACTTGAAATTTGAGCTTTTAGTTTTCAACATTTATGTTTAAGACTTATCTTTCCTTATTTGTGTGCTACTTTATATAACTTTTAATTATGTTTAAGATTATTTTTTCTTATTCGTGTGTTACTTTATTACACCAATGGTTTCTTGAATTACTTGATAATTAAAATTCTAGACATGTGTAACACTTATGACATATATCCACCACAATAATAAAAATATTATACGAATAAGAAAACTATCAGAAATGAGTGCCGCAATGCAAAGTGTCGTCCCCGCCGCATCGCGCGGGCACCCTACTAGTAATATAGTATAGATAAAAAATAGTTCTTATTGAGATATTAAAGCTAACAAAAAAATTTAGGACAAGCAAATGTTAAGCTAATTAAAAAAATTAACATAAATTTCTTCTTCTGGTTCATTGTTGTGAATTGCAAAGTGTTGGGCTCCACACTAACTTGCAACTTTGAGCGGTCTCCTTCTGTATGTGTAACATATGTTGAATTGGCTCGACCTACATTGGTCACGCTTCTAGGAAAAGACACCACAAATGACTCCCCCGCTACTACTTCAACTGTCATAGAAGGGTAGTTTATATCTTTGGTAGCCAATTTCATAGGGCAACTAGCATTTTTGTGGATCACACTTCCTAGAGTTTGAGATATGTTGCGCCATATCTTAAAATACTCCTGGACAAAGTTTTAATAGACGAGTCCTGGATCTATGGCCTTCTGAGTATAGAGAAGCATTTAACTCGCTATGACACAATAACAAAAAAGAATGAGATGGCAGTTCAGGTTATCTTTTAATTAGTCATTATATAGAAAAAGAAGCAAACATGTTCATTGATAAGATTCAATCTACTCTAATATTTATGAGTGGGTGTTTGATGGCATGATCTCATAATAGATTGATTACATGCAAATGTATGATAATGATAAGATTAGTTTATACACAACTCAATAAGTGTTATGCTTGGGTAGGATATGCTAACATGCTCACACTCAAGGACATAACACATAATTTAAGTACCAGTTACCTGTAGACATTAGAGCTGATTTGATTGCGGACGGAGACCACTTGGGATGAAAAGACATTACAAAAGCTGTTGCAGCTGCCACATGGGGGCAAGCCACTGATTTCCCTGATGGGATGCTAAATTTCGCAATGTTCTTATCCCATGTAACTTCAGATCTTGTGGCTATTGGTGAAAAAGCCGCTAGAATTTCTACACCAGGGGCTATTACATCCGGCTAGAAGAACCAGGGCTATTATAGCCGCTAGAATTTCTACACCAGTGTTCTTATCCCATGTAACTTCAGATCTTATGGCTTAGAGCTGGTTTGTTCACAACTTGTGAAAATGTCAATCTATACATATTATTTACCTTGTAAAAAGATGAAATACATATTTTTCAGACTCTTCACGAGCCGTGCCGAGCCGAGCCAGGGCAAGCTTAGGCTGGACTCGTTATAAACCGAGCCGGCTCGGCTCATATTTGAAACCGCGTTGAAACTTGAAGCTCAAGCTCCGTTTAGTTTTTAACCGAGATAGCTTGGCTCGACTTAGTTTAGCTCGATTTTAAAAAGAAAATTTAAAAGATATCTTTGAACGATTTTAAAATGAAAATTTAAAAGATATCTTTGAAAATTCAATAGTCTAAATTGTTAATAGATATTTAAAAAAAACATATCCAAAATAAGTTAACCTAATACATTACAAACTAAAATCAAATTCAACCAAACACAAAATAAGTTTCAAATTTCAATAAAATATACAATATAAGTTCATTAGGATGAATTCCCAAATATGCCATAAATATCCATTTGCACTCTACATGCATGTACATAATAATCGTTTTTTTTTTTTTTTTTTTTTTTTTTTTTTTTTTTTTTTTGTAATATCTTATATGTACAGAAAAATCAAATATAGTAAAAGTAAATTAATCTGAGCTAAACTTAGCCGAGCTAACGAGCGAGTCAAACTGAGCCGAGCTGAGTTAGGCTCGCTTTCTATCGAGCCGGTTATTGCGCTCAATAACATATAATCAGAATTGATCTCATTAGCATATAAGAAGAAATACCATAAACAATAATCCGTCACAGCGAGCATTCATATCCATTACGGTTCTAGCACTTGAACAGTTTATAGCAAGGCCTTTGTAGACATTTGTTACAAGTTCAAAATAGTCTGTATCCTCATGAAAGGCCAGTTCAGCCTTTGAGGCCATGGTGTAGACCAGTGGCGGAGCTAGCCCAAAAATTAAGGGGCATCCCATTTTTTTGGGATTAAGGGTATCCTTTGTATAAAACTGGATTTTTTTTACACTACGAAAACGGTATAAAGACGGGGTTGAGTGATAGCCCGTGCTACCCTTTTTAATACACTAGCTCCGCCCCTGGTGTAGACCATGTATTTGTTACTGGAATACAGCCATCAAGAGATGTAAACCTAAACAATGACGATGATGCTTATGATAGCTCTAGTACTATATTACAAGCATGTAGTCGTCTAACCTGAAGTTTTGTTTTCTTTACGTGATTTGTAATAAGAAGAAAAAAGAGGCTATAACTAGCCCGATTTCAAGCCACTATCTTACAACAAAAAGATTTGGAGAGAGTTACCATGGCTGCAAAATAACAGAAAACAGTTTAATTAACAGAATATTAAGGATAAATAGAGAACACTTCAACTGAACACAATAAAAAATGCCACTTTTTTATCTTTAACAAATTTGAAAAAATCGACTTGTAAATTCAGGTTATGTTGGATCTTAAAAATATAGCTTAAAACAAAAGGAATCACATGTATAGACATGTCAAACGGGTCCATACGTCATTTAAGTGTAGTCTTAAAGCATAAAGTGATAAAACCTTCTAAAGTCAAACGGGTCCATACGTCATTTAAGTGTAGTCTTAAAGCATAAAGTGATAAAACCTCCTAAATAATTGTAGACCGGGTGGCAAGGTATTCTAAAATCATTACTATACTTTTTCGGTTTTTTTTTTTGTTAATATACTAAGTAATTTATTTTTATACATATTTAATATTATATTAAGTAATCGTATTTTTATAATTTTTATTTACAAAATTTCACCAGATTCAAGATCAAATTTCAAGTTGAAGACATTAGTGCTGATGTTTCGATAATATCATTTCATCATCCAGCTGACCAACTTATTGAGAAATTTATTCTTAAATCTGCAAAACAATTGATTGAGGAAAACACAATTGTCGTATGAATATTTAATATTTAAATTTTATATAATAGATTTTTATGGTTACATTTTTTACTATTGTTTTATATATGAAATACTATAATTCGATGTTTTTCAGGATGTTGATTACATTACATTTGCAGTTGATTTAAACACATGATTGGGAAGATGTTTGCTTTTAAGTTTGAGATAACAAGTAATAACTTGGCAACTTTTCATAAAGTTTATGGTGTTACAAACATTACTGATGATAACTCAATTATTAAAGAGCTCAAAAAGTTGAAGGTTAAAGAGGTATTAGTTATACAATCAAGAAATTATTACATTACTGAATATTTCTATTTAATCAACATTTGGTTATTACTTACTCACTTTTATCATTTGTCCTAGGGAAACATCCATAAAGATGACAAAAAATGTACTCCTATTAGCACCGTTAAAAATGATGATGCAAATAACATTGGTGATAAAATCTGTTTAACGTTTTATAAAAATAAAATAAGCAAGCGTAAACTGCTTGATGTTTACAACTTTGAAGGCGACTCAACTATAGGTAATTCTACAACTCAAAGTAACTTCAAGGATGTGGATGATGTTAGCAACAAGGAATTTAACCATCCAACCTCAAAGAACGGAAAATACTCGAGATGATTTTATGCATTTTCAGTTTTGACTTTTGATTGTTTTATTTTGTTCAATGTGTGTCGTCAACCTCTTTAGATCTTTATTTTCGTTTATTGACATTATTGTTTGACGTGTTCAGGCCCGGTTTTAGGGCTGGGCAGCCTGGGCAGATGCCAAGGCCTGAAGGGTTTATAGGGCCCGACAAAACTTCAAGGCCTAGATTTTTAAGTGAGCACTATTATGTTAAATATTTAATAAATAAGTTCAATAACAAAAAATGAAGCTAGTTTAATGGTTAAGACACTCAAATTTGAAAACCAAGCTCACAACTTCTAATCCCCTCATATGCATTTTTATTTAAACAATTTTCAACTATTAGTCTCTTGCGTTTTTATTTATCAACCCACTTAATTAATTAACAGTTTGATCTAGTTAACAAGATGATTATATGATTCATTGGTTAATGTTTAGGGTTATAGTCTTAAGGTCATGAGTTCAAATCCCATAATTAACTTTTATTTTTAGTTAATGATTTTGTAACGATTCATTTTCTAAAAACAATATTAATGTTTTATAAAGTAAGATTACGCGACATGTTATGCCTAAAACATCACTAATTTGAATCACATATTTATATATATATATATATGGGTGTATAAACATATTTTATCAAACTACACCATTTTTGGTTTGTTTTGTTTATTTTGTAACAATTATCATCGTACTATGGTTTCTTGATATATAGCTGATGAGTTTATATTATAATAAGTGGACCCAATTTTTTTGTTTCGCTCGAGGCCCAAAATTTTGTTATCGTTCTTGGAGACGGCCCTGAAAAGAACCATGTAAAGAAAAATGTTAATAGGCAGGAGATTAGGAAGTGGGACTAATGGTGTTAATTGTACGTGTATTGAAAAGTTAAGCAATTGGATTTGGAGTCTGGAGATTAGGCGAGTGGTCTCTTCTTTACAATAAAGGGGCTGTTAAAAAGGATTGTATGGAATACATTTGTTTGGGCTGTTATGTTAAAAAGGCAAATGGATTCTATGCGTGTACATGCATGCCATGCATGAGATAACTAGTGGTGGGTTGTCATTGCATGTTTTTTCTGCTTTTTTCTAATTATGTTGTTATGTGGTAGTATCCTTAATTTCTTTTGATTCCTTGTTCTTCGTACCATATTACCACACATCATAAAAAATTACAACATATAATTCAAATAGAGATTAGGAAGTGGGCCGATCAAAAGTGTTAACTGTGTGTTGAAAAGTTAAGCAATTGGAGATTAGTCCAGTGTTATCTTCTTTACAATAATGGCGTTGTTAAAAGGAGATTAGGCCAGTGTTATCTTCTAGGGCCGGCCAAACCATGCTGTCGTCCGACACCAACTGATTGATTGCAATTAAAAATATGCATCACCTTATCATTTGGATTGTTATTTATTAAAAAGGTAAACTCAAACATTTAGTAGATATAAATACATGTGTTAAAATCTTCAGCGGAATTAATTATATTTAACCATCAATAACAATGACCGTTGTAAAATTTATCGGGTAACCCACCACCCGTAGGGTGTTTTTGGGCGTTTTTCCCCAAGAAACCCCCCCCCCCACACCCCACACCCCACACCCGACCACTAGGCGGTTTTTTCAAAAAAAAATGGCTAGAGCGATCTTTTTTCCACGCCTCTTGTTCAATTTGTTGGCTAATGACAGGTATTCTACTTTTTGTTTGGCCAATACCTTTTTTTTTATTGGCCAATGACAAGTGTTGTCCTTTATCTTAAAACCACTTATCAGGCGGTGTTCTTTTTAACGAATTTTGATAAGTTTTGCCCTTTACAAGGAATTTTGTTGCACGTTTTTATCCTTTAGGCGTAACCCAGTTAGATTTTCTTGTTAAATCTTGTCACCCAAGGATATTTTAGTCTTTTTATCCATTCATTTAATATTATTTAAAAGAATAAAACAAAATATGTTAAGGTTGACTCTTGAAATAAATGGGTTAAAGACTAAAATACCCTTTGGTGACAAGATTTAACAAGAAAATCTAACTGGGTTAAGCCTAAATGACAAAACGTGCAACAAAATTCCTTGTAAACGGCAAAACTTGTCAAAATTTGTTAAAAAGAACACCGCCTGACAAGTGGTATTAAGATAAAGGACAAAACTTGTAATTTTTCCTTATTGTTAACTCTTTACGCCCCTTTTAACATAATGCCCCACAATGCCCATATCCCCATTATAGACTACACCCATTTTAGAAAAACGCTTCATAATGCCTCATTGCTGACTGGACTGCCACATGACGCAAAACACTCAAGGGTGAGGACATTATTTGTGTCTTCCACTATACATGGTCTAATAATGATTATTGTTCTTATAAACTTTATCTAGAAATAACACTTTTGAAGCTCTTTGCTAAACGTAAAGATTCATTATATAAAATCTAAAGTAAAGCATATAAAGTTATATGCTTGAGAAAACAATCTCATCTTGTAAATAAGTGAAAAAAAGTTTTGGTAAGTTTGTTTATATAAAAAGTTACTTGTATTGAGTTATCAGTTTAATCACCTAGATTGGTACATAGAGTCAAAATGATATCAGTTTAATCACTTTCAACAACCGTCGATTTTGTCACTTTCAACAACTGTCGATTTTGTTATTATTAATACTGTTATAAAAAATCATAATTAATTAAATCTAAGAAGGAGCCAAAGGTTAAGTGCGTGATTGGTAGTATAAAGTCTTTCGTTTTTGTGGTTAAAGAATAGGTCCTATTTCAAAGATCTCCGATGGGAGAATTGGTGTATTAACCCCTTGTACATGTTATAAATTTTTGGGTGTTTGTCCTTGATTTGAGGACTTCCCCTTGTGTTTAATGAAAGTTAACGTTCAAAAAAAAAAAAATTGTTGTGGGGGATTTAACAGGAAGATTGGTTTGAGTAGGAAAGGTAGGAAGGAAGGAATGATGGTGTGACATGTGGCAAAGAGGAAAATAAATAAGGAGAAATATTTTGTTGTGGGTCCATCAATATTTTTATGTTTTTAGTGTATTGCGTTTTAGAAAGAAAATACATTTTTTGTGTTTTTTGTCTATCGCATTTTAGAAAAAAAACATTTATTTTTGTGTTTTTTTCCATTGCGTTTTAAGAAAAACACATTTTTGTGTTTTTATTCTATTGCGTTTTAGAAAGAAAAAAAACTCTTTTTTTGTGTTTTTAGTCCATAACGTTTTAAAAAAAACACATTTTTTTTGTATTTTTAATTCATTGTGTTTTAGGAAAAATGTGTTTTATTCCATTGCGTTTTACGAATATGGGTTTATGATTTTTTTTTCTTTTTAAAAGTATAACAATAATATATTCGTTTTAAAGATTTAAAATACTCGTTTTTATGAGGCAATTTTTATTAAAAACTTAGATGAAGTACAGTACCCTAAACTAACCTACACACCTCCATTTTTTGTTTAATTGAAGCTCTTGATTATTCAATCAAGATTATTTTATATCTTTCCTACCCAATTTAACTTTCTAATATATCTTTATATAACACTTTGTTTTTTTTGGAAGGCTCTTTATATAACACTTGTTTTGAATATTTTAAAAGAAGTAACGGGATCTGTTCGAATTGTTTATCAACTAGGTGTTGCCCCGCCTGCGTTGGGGCGATGACCGAATAATTCTTAAGAATTAAAAAATAGTACCATAGTTTTGCTAGAAAGAAAAAGTAAAAAGAGTGTTAGGCAGCTCCTTTACACGATTTTTAGCTGAGGGCAAGGTCATATTTTTATTTTTACTTGGGGGAAAATCAATTTTTTCCCGAGAGTAATCCTAATTTTTAGCTAAGGGAAAATCATATTTTAATTTTGCACTGGGGGCAAGAAAATGTAATTTTGAATTGAGGGTGATATCGTAATTTTGAACCGAGGGGAAAATAGTAAATTTTAGTTGGGGGCAAAAGCATAGGTTTATTTGGAACTGGGTCTGGGGCAAAGACGTAATTTTAAAGTGGGTATAAAATAATAAATTGGTGTAAAATCCTAATTTTGAGCCGGGGGGAAAACAAAGTTTTATTTTGAACTTGGCCGAAAACGTAATTTTGTCTGAGGGTAAAAGCGTATTTTTTTACCTAGGGCGAAATCGTATTTTCGATTTAGCTGGGTGTAAATTCATATTTTTATTTTGGACTAGGGGAAAATCATAATTTTGAACCGAGGGTAAAATCGTAATTTTGAGGTAGGGAAAACCATAATTTTATTTTTAGTTGGGGGCAAAAAAGTATTTTTAAACTGAGGGTGAAATCGTAATTTTGCACCGAGGGAAAAATCGTAATTTTGAGTTGGGGGTAAAAGCATAATTTGATTTTGAACTGGGGGCAAAGACGTAATTTTAAACTGGGGGCAAAACCGTAATTTTAAAGCGGGTATAAATTAAAAGCTGAGGGTGAAATCGCAATTTTTGAACCGATGGCAAAATCGTAATTTTGAGCTGCTGGCAAAAGGGTAATTATATTTTTTTAGTTGGGATAAAAGCGTAATTTTAAACTGTGGGCAAAACCGTAATTTTAAAGTTGATATATAATAATAAAATGGTTGGTCCAATAGAGTAGGGGTAGCCGCCCATTTCGACCAATAGCAGGGAAACACTATTCCCCGCCATGGTTTATGTATATGTTAAATAATAATAATAATAATTTTAATGACACATTCTCAATAGGGCAAACATGTTGAAAGTGGATATCCTAGCATGAATTATATCGTCAACTAGCACGTGTTACAATTTTTTAAGTTACAGTGTTTTTTATTTTTCATATTTTTTTTACTTATAAATTCATTGTCATAAAATCAAACATTAAAATTAAAGAAAAATGCTTGTGTGGATTTACTCGTCTTTGGCTGGGCGGAAGAGAAATATGCTTGTGTGGATCTCACAGGAGTCTTCCCCTTAGCTCGTTTAAGGGAATGCGGGTTTGTAGCAGGACCGGCTATAAGGAAAGCGGAATCTAAAAATGTGGATAAACACGCTAAAGCATGTGCTGATAACCAACATGCATTTGTCCCCTTCGCATTCGACACCTTTGGCTCCCTAGCTCCAGAAGCTATCTGTTTGTTGACTAGGGTTCTAAAGGTTGTCCACAGGAGTTGCTCATCAACAGGGAGCAGGGGTTTGTCTTTAATAGGCTAGGGTTTGCTATTAAGAAAGGGGTAGCGGCGCAGCTTGTTGATCGCTTACCTGCGATATTGATGTAACTTGGCCAGTATTATATATATATATATATAGAGAGAGAGAGAGAGAGAGAGAAAGGTTAACGTACAAAACTGCTTAACGTACATTACGTACGCGACGAAATTACAACATGCGTGATTAAGTTTACAACGTGCGTTATTATATTTTTGAACACTTTTGCCATGCGTGATTATGCAGCTTATGCGTGATTATGTACAAAACGTGATTAGGGTTTTAACTTCATAACTTGCGTGATTTTCAAATGCACTAGCGTAATTTCGTCGCGTACGTGAAGTACGATAAGGCGTTTTGTACATTATACTTTCTCTCTCTCTCTCTCTCTCTCTCTCTATATATATATATATATATATATATATATATATATATATATTGAATGGCAAACGAGATATATTATCACAAGACATCAGCAACCCAGCAAGAAGCGGGGAAGCCAAAAAAAGATACAAAGTCAGGCAAGCTTAAAATCAATAACATACATCAGAGCCTTCATAAAACATTTATACTAAGTCTTCTCCACTTGTCCCATGACAACACCTGGATTTTTTATCTATGCTTTAACCATGAAAAAATTGTTTCTTTGATCTCCTCCGCTATTCTTCTAAACTCGCCCGTTAGCCAGTATTTTATATATAAATAAAACCATTACGTTGAAAAAAAAAAGAAAAAAAGAAAGAACAAAATTAAAACTAAAGAAGAATAAATGAGTCATGATGATTAATCTTCAAATATCAAGATGATTCATGACGTAAACATGGACGGTTATGAATTATAGTGACCCCACAACCATATTAAAATTTGCTTTTTGTAAAACAAGAGAACCATGTTTATGTTGTGAAACTAGCCTAAGAAGAAGAAAATAATATGAAGAAGAAAGGAAAGAAAGAAGAAGAAAATAATATGAAGAAGAAATCTAATATTTCATTGATTGAGATGTATATTACAAGAGATACAAGACTATATATAATTGAGAAAACTTGTGGAACAAGCCTAATCTATTTTAGGTGTTGATAACCACATTAATAATAAATATATTCATAACACTCCCCCTTGGTTATCAACATAATACGCTTGATGCTACCTCATTAAAAACCTTGCTAGGAATACCCGGTGGGACAAAACCATAGCTAAGGGAAAAAGAGTGCAGCGTGTAATGCGCATTGTCTCCCCCTGATACTTCTGGTTGCCTCGTTAAAAACCTTACTAAGAAAACCCATTGGGATAAAACTTAGTTAAGGGAAAAAGAGTGCAACTTGAATAAATCCCCCCCCTCATTATAATATGTATCCTTTAAGTAAAGTGTGTCCATCATCCTCGAAAGTTGCTCAAAACTTTTGTAGAATGATTTGTCGTTTGATGCCTTGAAGTGCAATCCTTTACATTAAGTAAATGTTGTAAAATCTCATTGTGAGACTTCTAGTGCTTCCTCTTGTGAACAAATAACATAAGGTCCAAGACTATTTGTGTTACATTCTTTATATCTACAAGACTAACAGAACTAGCTTTCAGGGGTTAGTAAAATATAGACACATATCATTCTTACCTTAGGGTATCGACATATCTGCTTTACCATTCAAATGTCTCCTCATTGGATACATGCTATATCATGTTGATAAATTCAAATAAAAGATATATATTATCATGCATAGCTAGAAAGTTAAGTTAATGCACAGTTGCACTTTAGCCATGGTACTTTTGAAATGAGAATCTCTACTTTGGTAGGAGATGATAATAATCATTTCTTATAAAAAGTGTCTGAACAACCTTTAACATACTATAAGGTTGAGCTCTCTACATACTAAAATGTCCCACCAACATCTTCTTGATGTAATTTGATAGATGAATAAAAGTATGATTACACATATACTCGAACTGCAAGTCAAGTAATAATTAGACTGTGCTAAGGTCATTAAAAAAATTCCCCTTCTAAAAGCTCGCCAGTTTCTCTTGATGATGCTCAGACATCATCAATGTAAATTGAGATTATAGTGAACTTTTAAGAAAGAACATTTGATAAATATGGATAATATTATCAAACTTATATTGCTCTTTATCAGAATATATCATGAGTTATACAACACTCAACTTGACTATTTTAGTTCATACTATCTTTAACTTTATAAAGATACATTCTTGAGGACTTGAAATCAATGCTTCAGGCATTTGCAATCATATACATACTTCTTTCAACTTTGAAAAAAAATGTATGTGCATTCACTCTTTAGGAGTTCTATTACATATACCTCCTCATTGATTTCTATATCACATGCAAGGATGTCTTGAATATTTAATCCATATTGTACCATGCTTATACATTGTACATTAAGATTCCATAATAACCAGGCACAAGATTTTATGTATAGTTATTGGTGCACAAGAATTACATCCTTAAGATGTTTCAACTAACCTTATAAGCACTTAAATGCTTTACGATACTCATCAGGAGTTCCAATTATATTCAACGTATTCAAATATGAATTTGTATATAACGACCATATCGTTCTCGAGAATTCATTTTACATGATTTTTGATAATTCAAATCCTTGAGGGACTTTCATGTAAACTTTTAGTATCAATTGATACATGACATTCATAAGACGCATATCAATTCTCTCTATATATTACCAGACTAATAAAATATTGGAAAGTCATTACATCCACCACTAGAGAATATGTCTCATTATAATCAATCATGGGTTTTTACGAAAATCCTTGTGCACCATATTTGCCTTATCTCATTTAATTTGATTTTCACATGATTCGCATAAAAGCCCCATTAATATCCAACATACTTTACAAACCCAGTTGTATGGACTGTTGGTCCGAAAACTTTCCATTTCATTAGAGAGTTTAAATCTGCCATACTTTGCGTCTTTCCATTTTGGCCAATCATTTATGTATTTTCATTCATAGGCAGATCTTAATTCTTGATCCTCGTCATTTTATCATTTAAAGCGCTATATTATATACAAAAGTATAACAACGTCGATTTTGTTTCGATTCCATACATATCTTAGACATGATACAACTTATTGAGATCTTTATTGTCACACCCCAACCGATGGCGGAATCATCGGGGCATGGCACTGAGCGAAACGGATTGTTCAGAAGTTTCCATAACAACTATCTATATAATCCAGTTAAAGATACGTCCCATACCGTATCCCGAATAAACAAATATATTATTATAGATAACACCCAAACAAGTAGTTCTGTTCCGACAACTCAGATTTAAGTTATTACAAAACATAAATATTGTTCAATTGCTCCTAAAGACCCAGCCTGACAAGATCTACAGACAACTATGCCCTAGTTGTTTGTTCCTGACAGACAACTATTTGTTGGGGGCCTCTAAAGCTTTATTCTAGCTTCACTTCCCTAGCAAGCAAACATCTTAAACACCTGTCACATACGTTAAAATAAAGTCAATACATAAAATGTAAAAGTGAGCATACAAGTTTAATAATAGCATATAGAGTTCGAATAGTTTACGCATAACCAGCACGTACATAGAGGGAAATGATACATGTTAATTATCGACATGGACCTATCGATACCAACGACTGCGGGTTAACTGTCCGAGACAGTTCGCAATACATGATAACCACCGTAATCCATGCAAGTAATTGTCCTTAACAACCCCCGTGAGAACGGGTGCTGAGTCCAAACTATAGTACTACGTTGCTAAGGCAGGTAGACAACATTCCACGTGTAAACATAACAACAAGCATACATTTAGTCACGTAATACATGCAATCGGTTAGCGTTCAAATAAATTGAGTAGTGTGTTCGATAGTGATTTTGATAAGTAACGTATGTAACACCCAAAATTGCTAAAAGCAAAAAGGGATTCGAGTATACTCACAGTGATTGATTATAGATTGAAGGGAGCGCTGAGAGTAGGGTTAGCCTGAATAGTTCGATAGCATAATGATGAGTAACGCGGAAATGCAAACGAGTGTAAAATGGATCGAATAGCCTGGTCGATCGAACAGCAGGTTCGATCGAACGGGCTGTTCGTTCGGCTTGAAAGTCCGTTTGAACAGTCCTGTTCGATCGGCTGGTAGGCTCGATCGGCTGGACCATCCGAGTGGATTGTTTCTTCCTCTGATGTGTTTTTGTATGTTGGTTTGAACTTTTAAAGTTTTCGTTGTAGTATTCGAGAACACTAAAGTGTTCTTACCTTTCAGGTCGATCGATCGAACGGTCTGTTCGATCGGCCGGCTTAGCCGATCGGTTAAGAACTTCAGAAGTAGTTCTCAGTTGAATGTCACTCGATCGAACAGCATGCTCGATCGGGTGGCACTCCATACTACGAACGAGTTGTAAAATCGATTAAGTGCTGAAGCATAGTATCTCATGATCCGAAGAGTAATGTTTACCAATCGAGTAGCATATTCGATCGAACACCACTTCGTCAATAGCATACTTCATGAAGTTTTGAAAAGTGTGGGACCATGTGCTAGCCGATCGGCTGGTATGTCCGATCGGCTGGGCTGTCCGTTCGAACAGCCTAGCCGTTCGGCCAGCAATTCTGACCTGGTCGGCCTTTCGTCTAACACTTGGCTGTTTGATCATTTGTTATGATTTCGAGGTATTTTGACAGCGAGTTAAACCATAGAACGTGGGTTCTTACTGGCTTCACCGGTTCGGACAGGAATCACCCAAGTCCGGCCGGTGAGTTGTTCGGAACGGTAGTTTAACATTTAACCCGAAATCGGTGAACCTCGTAGATAGAATCCGAATCTTGAACCTCTTGACTGTTAGAATGATAAGTTAGTTGGTTCGAGTTTCGTTTCTATCGGTTTTAAGGTTTTGAGTGTAAAAGAGTTGAAAGAAGTTGGAAATCCTTCCATGGAAATGTTAAGATTCTTACAAATCCTAGTTTGTTTATGTGGAAATCGGTCAGATCTAAGCTATTCACGGTTGAATGAGGCCAAAGTATGATGTTCTTCAAGAACACCATGATGACATCACCCAAGAACACTTAGATCTTGGTGATTTCACGGTTAGAAATCAAGTTTTGAAAGATAGAAAGGTGTAGAATCATGTAATGATAAAAAACGTACAAGAATTAGAGTGAAAACTTACCGGAGTTGAGAGAAATCTGAGAAAAGGTGAAGAACAAGGGCTGGTTCGGTAAGAGCTTTCCAAAAGTAGAAAGAGTGACAATGACAGGGCTATTTATAGGCCTCCCAAAGAGGAAAGTGTCAACCGATCGGCTGGGCTGCTCGATCGAACAGCATGTTCGATCGGCTAGCCTCTTCGATCAGTGATTCCTGTTCGATCAGGAACCCCTTTTTGAGTGTTTTGCGACGATTCTTGATATTTCGATTTCGATGGACGATGATACGAATACGGTAGAGTTCCTAGTCAAATTACTTTTAGTCCCAACTACTATATCTAACATACAATCATCTAAAATTCACGTTTCGATGTCGGTTTCGATTGAGTTTGATTGCTTTTCGAGTTTGGATTCGAGTTTCGATTGATTCGATTGAATACCACACAAAACATAAAGTAAACACGCACAAGTAACACATAAGGCACACGTAAGTATTACCACACCAGTTTCGCATAATTCAAATTTCGAGTTCGATGATAGTTAGATCGGCTTGATTACTGATTAGTTAACTTTATCGCATTGTTACTTCCTACCATTCACAGTCGTAGATTGGTTCGCGTTAAAACATTCGATTACTTCGATTCTTTCTGATTACAACACTTACTCCACATAATACAAATAAAACTGGAATTAGACTATCTATAGTCAAAGAAAGTCAAAGTTGACTTGGACTTTGACTTTGATTTTGACATTCGAAAACACGGGGTGTTACATTTATTTTCAGGTACCTGTGGTTCTTCTTGAACCATCATGTCTACTGTCTTTCCAAAAGATTTTATTATTATAACCTTGACTTGACCATCTTAATTACTTGCTCCAATTTTCGAGGAATTGTATTACTGGAATCGACTAGTCTACCACGCTTTAGGCGTACAATAGACTCATTAGAAAATATGTGGTTGTCCTATTGGGACACAAATACAACTGGAGCATAAGCAGTTGATTATGTGACTTACTTAGTCACTCTATTTAGGTCAGTGAATTTGTCTGGTAATTTGTTCTTTAATTTTGGTAAATGAATTATCCTTTGAACTTTTGGTTCACCGTTTATAGTCAGAGGATCAAGATGACATGATAATTCATTCCACTTTTCACTTTCCAACTGCGTGTTATCTCCCCCTAATGTTGGGAACATTCATTCACAAAAGTGAAAACCAATGAGCCGTAAGCAAATCTTTCACCAATGGCTTTAACTATTTAATCATAGACAATTTTTTTTACCCAACATATATTCTCGACCCTTTTAGAAGTCCCATCTTTGTGCGGTGTGGTGGATTAGTTTCAATATATGTCGCACAACCAAAATCTTTGATGAGACATCTTTGGTTCCTAACCAAAAACCAACTGTATGGGGAGAACTATAACTTATTGGCTTGATGTGAATTAACGGTACTATATGTGAAATTACATGTACCTAAATGAACTTTTGCTCATCTCATGATCAATGGCTTTGTTATCAATAGTATACGTTTAGTGATCATCTCAACAGTAATACTTATTCCAATGATCGTTAATAATTTGGGAATCAAATTCATTATTACCAAATAAATATACTAATCTAGATTAATATGCTTGCTATCACATTAGCTAAGCCACAATCGCACAAACTTTAGGTTGTGGATTTGATAACCATTTAGACGATGCATCGATTTTAAAACACTAAATGGTATCATGTTGGGATATGCATATCTTTTAATCATTTCCAGAATATCTAGGGATTCTCACCCTACTTTGGTTGGTAAAAAATGAATTTCCCTTGAGAACAAATATTGCATGCGATTACCAACTTGAAGAATCTTCTAGTTCTTCAATACATTTCACATCATCATTGACACGGTGTGGTCTAACAGGTCATGCCAATTAATTAATTAATTAATTATGATCCATAAACTTCTGGTTTATGATCAATAACATAAAACGTGAGATAACAATGTGTTATCATTTGAAAGTATCATGTTATTACTTTGTATCCTTTCTTCACATTACGTTCTCATATAATCACTCTCATAATTTGTCACATCTAGTGTTCAATATCATTATGACATTTTTACAATTCTGATAGTTGATCTCATTATTAACCTAGCTATCATAACATCTGATGGTCAATCTCATTATCAACTTAGCTATCATAGTACTTCTGATGATCGATCTCATTATTAACATGACCGCCATTACAAATTTCTCAATTATGTCCATGAAATTTTCAATGACCATCATATAATCACATCTACTTTAGGGAATGGAGTAATCAGGACAAACTTGATAGCTTTTCATTATTTACTCAGCCACACGGATATAAAATCGTTTCAGCCTGTTAATATCCTCTCAATGATATTGCTACTTCAGGAGCATGTCTCACGTGTGATATATTATTATTTTTATCCATATTTTCTACATAAATAATCTTCTCTTCACATGACATCAGTTGAGAAGTAATTACATATATGAGACGTATAATTTTATCGGTCTAAAATCTTATGACCTTTTAACTTGATAATGAGATTTGGGGAATACGACACTAAAGTGTCATATCTAAACATATTTATATGTTTTTATGAGAGTGATAATAAAACAACTAACTTTGGTTTTTATTATATATATTCAACATAATATATATAAATAAATGATAGCATATAGAATACAATACAATGTATAACATAAAACACAATATAATATGTTAACATATAAAATATTTTATAATAACATATAACCATATACTACTCCTCAAGTTAATTTATAAAATTGTCTCTACCACACAAACATTTAACATGTTCGAATCACATCAAAATTACATTTATAGATGGTATCCACGAATATAAAATACGATTAAATCTTTAGATCAAATGAATTCAAATTTAATGATTATCTATAAGAAGTATAGATTAGATAATATAATAATTTCCCCACGATAAGATTGTTATTTATTTCATGATCCATTAACTTTTGAAATTTGATTCCATAATTTATAAATTATCATTTGACGAAAACACATTATCATGAGGTCACAAATATATGGAGTGGATAACTTTCTTGAATCGGAAAAACGGCCTGAACCAGTCGGATGGTAGGTGGCCGGCGGTTATGGTTGCTGGTTTACGGGGAGAAGATGAAGAACAGGATGGTTGGTGGACAGCAGTTGATGATTCTAGATCTAGGGTTGAATATGTTGATAACTTGATTTGTGAGAGAGAATGGGATTTATGTAATCAATTTAAGATGGAAATTACACATATACCCTTTTTGTATTTAATTAAATGAAAAAAATAAACCAAATAATTACCATCATGCCACTCACTTTAATCTCAAGATCATAAATATCAAGGGCCCAGATTAGTTCACGCTGGAGAAAATGTTCACGTTTGAACCTAATCCTATATATATATATATATATATATAAAGGGGTTCATCCCCCACCCCCTAGGTCCATCCCCTTCAAGCCCCGCTTACGTGACGGTGATGTGGCGGCTCATCCCCATGGGAATGAGGCTCTCCATACCCTCCAGCCTAATAATATCATTGATAACGTCCGGGTTGGGTTGTCACATCACATTGATGATGATTCATCCACCAACTGTCCGGGTTGGGTTGTCACATTGATTGATGATGATTATATATACGATGATTACTTTGGGAGATTGCTTTTTTATTTGTCCATAGTCCCATACATTGTTTTTTGAAGGATGATATTCTACAACAGGCGATAGGTATCGCACCCGCTTAGCAGGTCTTCCACCCCACTCTGGCACAAGATTATGTTGTCTTAATCGGGCTCACGCTTGGTATCAAAGTTTGGCTTGGTGCTCCCCGAGAAAATTTCCAGCCCACCGGCATCCCTGGCAGTTGCATCCTCCACAAGAGTCAAGACTCTCTGAAATAAATGCACTGTAATAGAAAACTCTGGTGTGCTCCAGAATTCAAACTTAAGACCATAAAGTCCCAAGCTTTATCCCTTCATTGCATAACCACTTTCCATAGTCCCATACATACTCCGGTAAAAACAAAATGAGATATGTATGCCACATGCATATTGTGCATGTGATTTGCAAATCCATGTGCTATGTCTCTTTCTTTCAATATAGGTAACTTATTATTTATTTCGGTTAATAAAAGAAGAAAACGATAAACACATGGCAAATGCGTCCATGGATCTTTGCATTATGAAAATTCTTTTAAAGTTGGACATTTTCTACTTATTTTATTATTTGTACAGTAAAAGAGAAAAAAACTTGTAATATGGGCGAGATACTATGTTAAACTATATGGTTTTCAGATTTGAAAATACGGATTACGATCAAATACAAAGGCTTCTAAAACTAAGAAGTGTATAAAGTCTTCTAAAAATAAACCCAATAAAAAAAAACTAAACACCCACCACCACCAAAAAACCCAACCCCCCCCCACCCACCCAACAAAAAAAAATGAAATTAGTAACATCAATATTGTTTGTGGTTGCCCAGATATTGTTTATTCAAAGTGATGGTGCAATATATGACCTCTCATAACATCAATATTGTTTATTTTGTCCACTAAAATCTCACGGATTTGTTTGTGGTTGCCCAGATAGAGACTTACCAGGAGGTCACCTGGTATCCAGTAGTACTCCCACATGAGCACACTTACCAGGAGGTCACATGTTATCCAGTAGTACTCCCACATCATCCACAACCATTATGACAAAACGTGTTGATGATAATTGAGGCGGGAAATTCCTTATCGCCTGTATCTCTCATGTACGAATGTCGAAAGAATTGAAGTTGTTACCTGTTATGCTCTCTTTCCGACAACAGCCTTCCAATCTTTCCACAAATTTGAAATTTAAAACGAATTTCTCTAAGGATCTATGAATCAAATTATAAATAGATAATAAAAGAGCAACTTTTGTGTAACGCCCTGCGTTTTCAAACTTCCTACTTTTAGAAACCTTACGTGAAATTCTAACTTTGGAGATCTTGTGTTCTTATAACCATTCTTTCATTGTAATCGTTGTAAAATACGGAACTTGCTTCGTAAATAAAACTTGTACATTACACTTTTTACCTAGTTAAATCATGTTTTATTTCATATTTCACCTTGTTACAAGTTAGGGGAAACATTGTTGCACATTATTACACAACTTAACTAAAAAAATTACTCATTATAATGTTTTAAAAAAATAAAAAAATAAAGAAATTTGGCAGCCCCAATTCAGCAAAATTCAGCCCATATAGTTGGGTTTTGTGGGCTAGTTTCAAGGTGTAACCCCTTCTAAACACTTCCAAAGCCCAACCCATTGAAACCCTAATCCTTCCCCCTATAAATACCACTTATAACCAGCCTCCCTACCACTTTTGCAACCCTAAAAACTCACAAAACATCCACCAAACCGTAGCTGAAAGCAAGGGTTCGAGTAGATTGACACCCCTTCACGAAAATGAGCATAACTCACTCAATTCTTATCCGATTCACTCGATTCTTTTTCCTACTTGCTTGTATAATCATGGGGTTCGATTCCTAGACTTCTCCTTGGAGAAATCAGACCTGGAAATGCCCCGAAATAGTCCATAAACTTTCTGTTTGTTTTTATGTTCATCAAAAACTTGTTTAAACCTATGCAACTTGTGTCCAACACATCTCATACCTATGTCCTAATGCTTACAACTTATCCCATGGTTGGTTAAGCTTAAAAACAAGGTTGAGACATTTAAAATCAGAGGATTAAACCTCATAAACTTGGTGTTTTGTTTAGGGTTTTTAACCCACAAGTCATGTCAAACTTTGTCTTTGATACATGAGTGATTATGGAACAACTTGGGTTGTCCAAACATACAATCCTCACATGATTTGATGATTTCTCTTAGTTAGTGTGTATATTTCTTATTCTTTATTGTATGTTCATGACCCTCCTTGGTTGTTTTTTTTTTACATCAAGTGTAGTGGTGAACACATAGAGGTGCCTAAATGGAAGACTTGATCTTCCTACCTCCTACATGACTTCTATGACATTTAGAGGTACCAAAATGAAGATTTTAATCTTCTACCTCATGCTTGAACTATTGGACATATATTATATAACCTAAATATATTATTCGAATAATCGAATCTTTGATGATGAACTAGTGTTCATATGTCGGGGTACTAGATTACATCATCCTAGACTATGATAACTTGTCACGATTCTAATGGAACCTTGTTCCATGAAAACATCTAAACTCCTTCGAGTTTCCTAGTGTCAAGAACAAGCATCATATGTACTAAATGATTATTTTCCATGTTATTCTCATATCTTATTTTTACGTTGTTTTAAACACCGAATCTCGACTCTAAACATACTTGAACTTTAACCCTTATACATTCGGACTCTAAATCTCTACTCGTCAACAATTGGATAATCGGAAAACATATGCAAACTTTGTGAGTATACTTGTATTCCCCCTTTTTACTTTTATCACTTTTGGGGTGTAACATGTTTACCTATTGAAACTTACACATGAACTTTTGTCTAAACACATGAACATTCCTATAACATGCTTGTATATGTGATGGCTTGATACTTTAAATTTGGGTGATTCTTATGTGTAGAACTTATCATTAACTTCGTACGAGCCAAACCTTGACATATGTAGCGCTATAGGATTAACGACCCGCCTCTACTGAAACTTTGGTTATGTCATGAGCAAGTTGCGTTTTCTTGGTTTGATATGTTAGACACATGCCATATTTAATGTTTATCTTGAATCGCATGCTTGCTATGAGGGATTGTTCACATTTTTATCTTATGCTATGTACGTACCAAACTTGTATACTCGCCTTTGCTTTTGCATTGAATTATTTTAAACATGTTACAGGTTGATGAGGATGATGCTAAGAAAAGAAGTAGCGTTGATGCCTAGATACACATATAGACGTTAGGGTTTAATATGTTGTATCAAATTTTGTTATGTTATCATGTTGTTATGTTAAACTTGTTGTATTTGAATTTCTTGTAATGTTGACTATTTGAAGTTATGAAATGAAATGAAATTTGGATTTTCTGAATATTGTCACAAATAGCGTTATGATGTCTCTAGCAATCTTCACACTTCGTCTCATCCCGATGTTTCCGCCATTGGTTGGGGTGTGACAGATTGGTATCAGAGCCATAACTATAGGGAATTAGGAAAAGTAGGAATGCTTTCACCTAGTCTATAGTTTTAGAGCCTTATTCGTATGCTTTGCTTGGACTACTACATGATACCTTATTTGTTACTTATTTATGCTCTTTTAAACATGTATGTTACTCATGTGTAATATTCGACATGTTATTCTTACGCATTAATGCTTGTTTTATTATGTGTTAACACTTGTTTCGTTGTTCGATTCTTTATGTGTTATTCTTGACATATTTCTCTATGTGTTAATACTTGTTTTATTTCATTATTTAAGTATCATCCTTGATATGCTTTCTTATGTGTTTATACTTGTTTGTGTATCTCCTTCGACATACACTTCCCTCATGCATTTTACTCGATTATTCTAAATCCGACAACACTCATATTGTACAAATGAGACGAATTCACCAAAATAGGTGTGAAACCCACAATTTAGTGAACGACTCTCAATCTATCTATTCTTCTTTTTACACGAGATATCGCCATTGAGCTAGGAGTGAAATCCACATCTAAATGGCAAATCTCAAATTTCAAATTCTAGTGGACCCTCGTCAACATGTCGAAATTTAAATTTTGACCCGACGAGTACCAACCACACTTAGGATACGAAATCGTCAAGATAGGGGTGAAACCCGCACCTTGTCGACTAGTTCCACTCCTTGATTTTTTCATAAATCCTGCCAAGTCTCGAAATTTCGATTGATTTGGGACATGTAGTAACCGGAAGGGTAAATACCGTTAACCGACTTGTCGGCGAGAGTATTTTACCTATTAGGCCAAAGCATGCTCCTCAAATTCAAAAGACTTTTCGACCACTTTGGTTAGTCAAAGTTCCGTTTGGAACACTCCAAACTTTGGTCAAACATGTGTTTCTATTGTTCATTTTATACGATGCAATCTTTCAACCTCGAGTTTACCTTTGATTTCTCTTTTCACACGCACAACATATCGAACCTTTTCGATACATTTATATATGCATGATTTCAATATAATTTAAATTCATATTCCTTGTAACAACTAGTGGAGAGGTATCATCGAGATTGGAGTGACTTCCTTACCTTGACGATTGACTCCACCCCTCTTCCCTTAAAACGACCTCACCAACGAGTTAGGGGTGATTCCCTTACTTAGGTGACCGTTACCCAAAACTTCTCTTTCAAAATATTTTATTATGCAAACCCGATCATGTTTTATACCTAAATCATTTATCATTATTCAAAATACCTATACGATTCAAAATACATTGTTTATCAAACTACTTCTTTATCTACATCTAATCTTCACTCAAATCATATACTAGAGATTCTATCATGCTCTTACCGTTTTACTACACGAATTTCCAAACCTTATTCGAATCCTACCTATCAATTTAATCGGTTCTACTATTATTCTTGCCCATGACTTCAGCAATTGATTTATACTGAAACACGTTCACATTATACATCCACACTATTCAGAGACTCCACTCTTAATCGAATCATCAAACTAAAACCTTTCTCAATTACTTATAAGAACCATGAAGGTGTATACTGTGAAACCGTATACCAAATACTCTTTCCAATAACATCAATGAAAATCTACCTTGATGTCTAAAATTACTTTTTCAAAACTTTAATGCACTAAGTCTCTTTAACTAAATTTCGGACAAATTTCTAAAGAGGGGACTGTAACGCCCTGCGTTTTCAAACTTCCTACATTAGAAACCTTACGTGAAATTCTAACTTTGGAGATCTTGTGTTCTTATAACCATTCTTCATTGTAATCGTTGTAAAATACGGAACTTGCTTCGTAAATAAAACTTGTACATTACACTTTTTACCTAGTTAAATCATGTTTTATTTCATATTTCACCTTGTTACAAGTTAGGGGAAACATTGTTGCACATTATTACACAACTTAACTAACAAAATTACTCATTATAATGTTTTAAAAAAATAAAAAAATAAAGAAATATGGCAGCCCCAATTCAGCAAAATTCAGCCCATATAGTTGGGTTTTGTGGGCTAGTTTCAAGGTGTAACCCCTTCTAAACACTTCCAAAGCCCAACCCATTGAAACCCTAATCCTTCCCCCTATAAATACCACTTATAACCAGCCTCCCTACCACTTTTGCAACCCTAAAAACTCACAAAACATCCACCAAACCGTAGCTGAAAGCAAGGGTTCGAGTAGATTGACACCCCTTCACGAAAATGAGCATAACTCACTCAATTCTTATCCGATTCACTCGATTCTTTTTCCTACTTGCTTGTATAATCATGGGGTTCGATTCCTAGACTTCTCCTTGGAGAAATCAGACCTGGAAATGCCCCGAAATAGTCCATAAACTTTCTGTTTGTTTTTATGTTCATCAAAAACTTGTTTAAACCTATGCAACTTGTGTCCAACACATCTCATACCTATGTCCTAATGCTTACAACTTATCCCATGGTTGGTTAAGCTTAAAAACAAGGTTGAGACATTTAAAATCAGAGGATTAAACCTCATAAACTTGGTGTTTTGTTTAGGGTTTTTAACCCACAAGTCATGTCAAACTTTGTCTTTGATACATGAGTGATTATGGAACAACTTGGGTTGTCCAAACATACAATCCTCACATGATTTGATGATTTCTCTTAGTTAGTGTGTATATTTCTTATTCTTTATTGTATGTTCATGACCCTCCTTGGTTGTTTTTTTTTTACATCAAGTGTAGTGGTGAACACATAGAGGTGCCTAAATGGAAGACTTGATCTTCCTACCTCCTACATGACTTCTATGACATTTAGAGGTACCAAAATGAAGATTTTAATCTTCTACCTCATGCTTGAACTATTGGACATATATTATATAACCTAAATATATTATTCGAATAATCGAATCTTTGATGATGAACTAGTGTTCATATGTCGGGGTACTAGATTACATCATCCTAGACTATGATAACTTGTCACGATTCTAATGGAACCTTGTTCCATGAAAACATCTAAACTCCTTCGAGTTTCCTAGTGTCAAGAACAAGCATCATATGTACTAAATGATTATTTTCCATGTTATTCTCATATCTTATTTTTACGTTGTTTTAAACACCGAATCTCGACTCTAAACATACTTGAACTTTAACCCTTATACATTCGGACTCTAAATCTCTACTCGTCAACAATTGGATAATCGGAAAACATATGCAAACTTTGTGAGTATACTTGTATTCCCCCTTTTTACTTTTATCACTTTTGGGGTGTAACATGTTTACCTATTGAAACTTACACATGAACTTTTGTCTAAACACATGAACATTCCTATAACATGCTTGTATATGTGATGGCTTGATACTTTAAATTTGGGTGATTCTTATGTGTAGAACTTATCATTAACTTCGTACGAGCCAAACCTTGACATATGTAGCGCTATAGGATTAACGACCCGCCTCTACTGAAACTTTGGTTATGTCATGAGCAAGTTGCGTTTTCTTGGTTTGATATGTTAGACACATGCCATATTTAATGTTTATCTTGAATCGCATGCTTGCTATGAGGGATTGTTCACATTTTTATCTTATGCTATGTACGTACCAAACTTGTATACTCGCCTTTGCTTTTGCATTGAATTATTTTAAACATGTTACAGGTTGATGAGGATGATGCTAAGAAAAGAAGTAGCGTTGATGCCTAGATACACATATAGACGTTAGGGTTTAATATGTTGTATCAAATTTTGTTATGTTATCATGTTGTTATGTTAAACTTGTTGTATTTGAATTTCTTGTAATGTTGACTATTTGAAGTTATGAAATGAAATGAAATTTGGATTTTCTGAATATTGTCACAAATAGCGTTATGATGTCTCTAGCAATCTTCACACTTCGTCTCATCCCGATGTTTCCGCCATTGGTTGGGGTGTGACATTTTGTAAAGAAACAAATTAGTTCAATGTTAGAGCAAAGGACACATAGGTGGTTACGAGTTAACGTAAGTGTATATAAGTGGACGTCACCTGAACACGACCCATTTAACTAAGCGTGTTTATGGGGTTCAATCAAAAATTGATCTAAACCCCTTTCAAATTGTGAATTAAATTTATGTTAGCTTTATGTAGTATAATAAACTCAAAACCCCTTTGAATATAACTGTAAAAACTTCAAAAGAATTTAAAATGAAATTTATTTTAAACACTCTCTTCCATAGAATCAAAACATAAACATATAACAAAAATGAGAATAAAGTGTATTTTTAAAGAAATAAATGAGAATAAAGTGTACTATAAAAGCTTCTAAACCATTCAAAATGAAATGAATTTTAAACATTATCTTTCATAGAATCAAAACATAATTACCTATATATTAAAAATAAACTGAATGAACAGTAATTAATAAAAAAATATATATATACCATAATAAAAATAGATTTGAATTAATACTAACATCACTAACGAATTAGCAAATGGCATTGGGTATCGGTATCGGTACCCAATGTACCAAACCGGGTGTATTTCTGGTGCTGGTTCGGCACCGGTATTCATCGGTTTTTACTCTCAAATACCGGTGCCATACCAGTACCGACCGGCACCGGCACCGAGCCGTACCGGTCGGTATTGGTATATTCGGTACCGGTACCCACTTTCGGTGATTTCGGTAACAGTATTTTCGATACCGGTTGGTACGGAGCTAATCAAATCCTGTAGCAATGTAGCAATGCAGCAATGCAAGTAATTACACCGTTTAGATTACTTTTCATACAATAGAATTGAATGAATAGTAACATCACTAAGGAATGAGCAAATGGTATCGGGTACCGGTTCCGGTATCAAATTTACCAAACCGGTTATATTTTCGTTGCCGGTTCGGCACCGGTATTCGTCGGTTTTTACCCTCAAATACCGGTGTCGTACCAGTACCGAGCCATATCATACCAGGTATATTCGGTACCGGTACCCACTTTTGGGGATTTCGGTAACGGTATTTTCGGTACCGGTTGGTACCGAGCTCATCAAATCCTGTAGCAACGTAGCAATGCAAGTAATTGCACTGTTTAAATTACTTTTCATACACACAGTAAGTGAACTATATTTCGTTTGAATGGGGTTTTACATACACAACAACTATTTTGCTTTATTTTTTGTCTTTTTCTGTAATGAACGAATTGTAGCATGTAAATTAACTTGGATATTTAGATTATTGATGAGTAAATCGTATCAAATCCTGTCATCAAACCGGTATCCTATCGGTACCAAATTTACTATACCAAATCATTTTCGGTACCAATTTGGTACCCACCTTTTGGCGTTTTTAGAATCGTTACTTTCGGTTCGACGCCGGTCTAGCACCATACCTGTATTTATTGATTTTTACCTTCAAATACCATACTGTATCGTACCGAGCATTTTCGGTGCCGGTACCTAATTTCGATTATTTTTCGGATCAGTACTTTCGGTGCCGTTACCGGTACCGAGCTAATCCATATTTTAACGTGTTAGCACCGTAATAACTGAACACGAATTTCCAACGTGTAGGATGTGTGGATCCTATTATTATATATTATGTTATTTAAAATCGCTTTTTTAGGACGGAGTGACTATCCTTTTCACGACATTTTTATTTATGTTTTGGTATTCGGTATCTGCTTGCCGTTACTGACAAACGTTTTGCAGTCATTGAGTCCCCGCCGCAACGCGCGGATGGATAATCAACTAGTTAAACACAAAAAATGAGATTAAATTGTACTCGTCTACAAGTATCATTTGTGGCTCTTCATAATAACTATATTTGTAACAAATAAAATAAAATAAAATTGTTGTTGGAAATTTGTGAAAATAGCATTTTTCACAAATATAGGAAAATGATTTTTTCCTATTTTAGACTAGAAATAAATATAAGAAAATGAGCGGGTTTTATATATTTATTTGTGGTTTTGTGTTCCATGTCGGAAGAGCTTCGCAACGAACTAAACTACGTCCAAAACGGAGCTAAGATGAATGAGATATCGATGTTCAAAGTTTGGTGTTTGAAATGTTGAAAGCTGAAAAAGTGGGAAAGTGGCAACTTGTCCCACATAGGAGGAGAGATGAAACTTAAAGGGGTATTTAAGTGAGAACTCTCCATCCTTATTGTTTCATGGAAGCACTCACTAAGTGTACTCGCAAAGGCTGCGGAGCACCCTAACTCGCACTGGCGCGCACGCGCGTGTGGCGTGGGCGATGAGGCGCAATGTGGCGCTTTGATGGCGCACGTTGCACTTATTTTTGAACAAAAGAGCAAATTAGTCAACATTAAGCATAATAACGGAACTTAGTAAATGAACTCAGATTACTATATAAAATGGTCACAAAGGAGCCTTAAAACAGAAAGAAACTATACTAATTCGGGTCAGAACTGAAAGTCAAAGAAGAAGTCAAACTTCGCGACTTTCGCTTGCGAACCGACTCTAAACCCGAAATTGTCGGGTTGAACATGTTTACACATGTTCTAATAAGATTTACCAAGTTATTTAAGTGATAAAACACATTTTATAACACCTACATTATCAGTTATGAATTATTTTAAAAATAGACCCGTTTGACTTTTTAAATTAATAACTTTGACCCGACAATTGACCAAGCAAACGTGATAATTAGGAGGTGCCCTTTTGAGGTATTAACACTTACCTAATTACGATCACGTAGCCATGTTCACCTCGAACAATGGCTGGACAATAATGGTCTAAGCCGAAAGTCAAAGCGTTTATCGAAAAACTTTGACTTTCGGCATTTAAAAGCCTATAAAATGAAAACCAGTGGTTAAGGACACTTAAAAAGGGTCCTAGCTCATAACTTGAACTGAAGGGGAGTCTCCTATAAGCAGGAATCTCCAAGAGAGCAAGAACAAGTGAGAAAGGAGTGATTTTTTAATGGTGCAAGGAATAGTGGCTCTCCAAGACCTCTATTTATAGTTGAACATCAAGTCCTTGGATCATGCCAGGTGTTAGGGTGCTTCCAAGATCACCCCAGATGTCCTAGAGGTTTTTAAAAACCAGCAAAGTTCCATAGAATTCGAGTTTGTAAGAGAAGGAATTAGGATTAGTGAATAAGGCATTCAAACCTGCAGCTGTTCAAACCTTTCTGCGAAAAGTGGGTCATCGCGTCGCGCTACAAGATAGGGGGTGGCTGTGGCGTCGCGCTAGGGCACCACCAAGTTTCAAAAAATGTCAATTTTGGTCCCTGGTCCCTTAAAACCTTTATATTGTTTCATTTTTGACGTAATAAGTCCCTCTAAGTCATTTAAAGTTTTATATTTGGTATTTTGATCTTCGAGATAGGTTATAAATATTCCCGAGAATGTAATCGAACATCGTTAAGCTTCGGGTTTCGTTAAAAAGTCACTCAGAGGTAAAATTAAACATGTTGACGCTTTTAACCCTTTGATCCACAAACTTATGATTTAAATTACAAATGGTTTCGTATGTCCAACATGTGGCTCGTTAATAAATACGAATACTGTAAAAGGTCATTCAGAGATACAATATAACAACTCTCCTAAAATCCTTAAAACATCCCTATATGTCCTAAAATACACCCCGTATACTGAAAACGAACCTAAAATACCTTTAATTTAACAAAAATTAAATAAAAACAAGATTTTTGGGGCGCTCGCGGGCTGCGAACCCCTTGGCTACATCTGTCGTGGGGCGCGACAAGCTAGACACCAGGCCGCACCCCATGCCGCCACGTGTCGTGATGCGTGTCAAAGCTAGGGTTGAGTCAACAAAGTTAGGGCCTACTCTACAAGCCCTCGCGGGCCGTGAAGGCCCTCACTAAAACTCTCACGGGGTGCGAGAAAGTGGCGAATCAGCCCTATAAATGGAGGGCTTCAGCTCTCATTTCAAATCGTTCGTTTTCTCGAAATCGTCTCAACTTTCTGAATATTAAAAGTAATACCCGGGTATTATACCCACTAAAAAGCGAAACTCTGCCTCGTTGTAAGTATTATAACCCCGGTTACGTATTAGTTACTTTGCCCGATTGATCTAGAGCTCCGTAACGTATGTCAAGGCTCTGCCTGACTTAGTCGTTGGAGTTCTATCTCGGGAGAGGGATATAGCTAATGTAAATTGGGTTATTATACTAACGCGTGTGCATTGTTTAAATTAATAGATTATAACCAGGAAGTCACCAGGAATTTTCTAAATTAGCAATGTGAGTTATTCCTCTTTTTGCAAATTGTTTTTACAAAACCTCAATTGTTTTAAATTATATTTAACAGTGATTGAGTATTTGTGATTCTACAATTACTGTCGGCATGTTGGGGTTTTGTATACATTACTTGTTACTACACTGTGAGTAGTAGCATGACCACAAGTCAGGATTGACAGTACCGTGGGTGGTAATTAAAGTAGATGTAAACAAACGTAATTGTTGGAATGCCCTCAATGCTCTAAAATGATCAAAGCTTGTTTTGATTAAATTGGGATTCACTCACCAGTATTTCCCACTGACAAACCTTTTTCAAACGCGTTTCAGATAACAAAATGTGAAAGCTAAATAGAAGCCAGCTGGAGAACACTGAAGGCTTAGAAAAGTGGCTATAAAAGTTACCTAAATAAAAAGGCGTTTTGTTTTCAATAAATTAGGGTTTATCCCTTTCATGTAGACCAACTTAATTCACCAAATCACAAAATAAAAACCCTAACAAACACACACAACTGTAAATCAACACACACACTTACAAAAGATTTCTCCACAACGCCTTCCGATTCGCGATTTGCGGCAGCAGTTGAAGAAAACCGGTGATAGTCACCGAACGGTTTAGTCACAGGAGTACAGGTGAGGTGATGTGTTCTAATAATTGGAATTTTCAACAACACTAAATTCATATGCAAGAATTAAAGTTCTCCTCGTACCTGTTAGCATTGGCTACCAATTATTGTACAAAACACATGCCTGTTGCGATGAAAGAAAACAGGTAAATGAGGTAGCTAATATCTTTAAGCATGTATACATACGGGGCACAAGGGGTTTGCATCTTACTAGTATTTGCAATACGATCCCTACAGATACCAAAATAGCCAAAAGAGCAAGTTTTCCGGAATTCAAACAGATCCACAACACAAATCACAATTGTTTAAGAGTTAATTACTATTTTCGTCCCTATGGTTTGTCAAAAATCACTATTTCAGTCCCTTAGTTTAAAAATTGCGATTTCAGTCCCTATGGTTTCACTTTCGTAACCATTTCAATCCCTGTGGTTTCACTTTCGTAACCATTTCAATCCATTATTCTGTTAAGTACATGGACTGAAATGGTTACGAGGTGGACTGAAATGGTTACGAAAGTGAAACCACAGGGACTGAAATCGTAAATTTTAAACTAATGGACTGAAATAGTGATTTTTTACAAACCACGGGAACGAAAACAGTATGTAGGATCGTTCTCGGCCCTGAATGAGTCGATCAGAAGAATTCCTACCCAAAACAAGAGGCGGAAACTAATGTCTTGGTGCAATTTCAGCCGTATTCACTTTCAATTGTTGTTTATATTGATCACTGAAACGATTACAGGTTCTGACAACACTTCGGCAACACTTCGTGGCTTACCGGAAGAAAACACCTAGAACTATCTCCCTGATTTCGCTTCTGACATACACCTATATTGTAACACCTCGAATTTTTGTGTCCAATAATGTGTTAACACGTGTCATTTGTTTACACGTGGCATTGATATTAAATAAAGGACTAATTTTGACAAACCTTGAAAGTATATAAATTTGAGGGTTATAAATGTCAACAAGGGTAAATATACTGTATAGTAACCCTAAATAATGCTTGAACCTTCAAACGAATAAATCATAGATCGTACAGAAGCGAAACGCGAAAGAAAGTGAGAGATTACAAGCTACAGGGGTTAACTGTGTCAACATGTTTAATTATACCTCTGAGTGACCCTTTAACGTTCCCAAGTCTTTGTAACGGTATTATACACTCACTAAAATATCATATATAAACTTCGCGAAGTTTCGTTATGAAACGAGAAAGTCACGATCGAATCCGTAGGAGAAGGGTTAAAAGCGTCAATAATGAAAGTGAAGGCTTTCTGAATAATTAATAAACTAACCGGGACTTAATAGCGCGGGTAAATAACACGAGGTCCTTAGTCGTAATTAACCGAGGGCCAAACCGCAAAGTTACCCCTTCAAACCCGAAAGGTCAGGTAAATCATTACGAAAGATTTCGTTATTAATTACCAGGATTTCGTAATCATTTCAAAAGATTTTAAAAATCTGAAAAACAGGCCCCTCGCGACCCGCATTGCATTTGTGGTTAAGTTGAGGCGGGCCTCGAGCCTCCTCTTTTACTCGCCTGATATCTAAATCCCAGGCGGCCCGCATTAGAAACGCATGGAACTCCCATGCGGGCCGCATTAGACGCCCAGATGCAGAAAACTTGTAACTACTTGCCTCTTGGAGCCTTTGAACGACCAACAACCAATAAATGAGGCATGGGCACCCTATGCTCGACCCATATCACTTAGGGACACCTGCCCATGATCCATGATCAAATGTAGACTGAGTTGTGATGATCTTGAGGTCTTTTGAACACTATAAATAGCCACACTTGGCTCATAAGTTCACCACACTTCAAACAACTCACCGCTGATCATTCTAAGGCTCCCAAGCATCCATCTCTGCTCTATAAGCAAGAGATAACTTCTGTAAGTCGTTCACAATCAATATGGTCTTGCATTTTCATAGTTATAGCTTATAAACACAACCGTCGTAACTAACGGTTGTCATTACAATAACTTGCAAATGGTTCAGTCTTATGACGGATCAAAAGTAGTTATGAGCTGGTATTTATGTGGGTAATAAACCCCTAAAAGGGTTCCCTCTGATCACCACTCTAACTATGTCAAATATCGAGTCAAACGCGCACTTAAAAAGTCAACAGAAAGTCATTTTGCCGTTTTCTACATAATCTGTAATGTATACGTTATGAAACTTGTTTTGATATTCATAAAACATGATATTAAGCATATAAACTTGTTTGCGCTCGTTTGAATCGACCATTTGCTATATTGACCCGGTTCGGAGCCGAATGTCGCAAAAGTTTGACTTTTGCTTTGACTTCAGTTCTAACCCTTTTAGTGAAGTATAGATATACCTTAGGACTCTCTTAGGACCAGGTCACATGTTGGTATAAACCTCTGTGATCGGTTCATGAGTTATCCGAGTCTTTTACGTGTTTCCGTTAATCGCCTAAAAGTTGACCGTAACGCCATTTTGAAAATAAAACGAGTATTTCGGACACGTGAACGGACCAGAACCTTGCTTATTAAATTATAAGCATGTCCTTAAAGTTTCACGTCAATCCGAGGTCTAGAATGAGAGTTATGCTAAATAGCGCAATTAAAGTAAACTTTTGTAATAAACGGCGCGATTAGCATAACGCCTATCTAAACCAAGATTTCGTCACCAAAACTTTTACCCACTGTATTAAAATAATATTTTGGGAATTTTAAAGATTTTTAATAATTTTTACCTCGCTCATAACCTGCGGTTATGGCTACGGTTCGGTAAATACCGAATATGCCCTTTTCGGCCAAAACTTGAGTTCTACAAGGTCTTTTGACCCGATTCCAGTTGCTACTGATTTTAAATAATAAATAAAGTAATTTAGACTTTATAAACTGTTTGGGAAACTCAGATTTCCTGTAGAACTCGAAAAGCCCTTTTAAAGTCTTTAAAATGACCGAAAAGTCCCTACGGGGCGTAATATTAACTTAAACTCGTTACGGGCATCACGGGAGGTATCCTACTGATACCACAACCTCTTTAAGGCATATTGACTTAGGAAATAAGCGTAAGACTCCCATGGTAAACCGTTTCGCCGATTGCGTGCACGGTTCGGCTTATGAAACTAGTTTTCATAAATTAGCCGATACGGGTCAAATAATATTATTTGAACCCCAAAATCCAGAGTGTGAACCATTAACCCATATAAAACAAGTCTCTGAACTTGTTGGGTCAGAATCACACTCCATTCTCGGTTTTCGCCTTTTCGCGCGATTAAACCATATCTATATATATCGGAACCAACCGGTCTAGGCTACGGCTAATATAAGGACCCGTTAGGATTCTAAGAGGTTAATTAAAACCTTCGTTCCAGATTAGGAGCCCCGGTAAAAGCTATCGGCGATTTAATCAAACTAAGGATATATACTTGCAAAGGTAAATATTTAACTTATTTCCCCTATATGGGCTTGGGTCACGGTATGTTAATACCACTTGATTGAGCATTATATTTTTCCATCGCTTAGGTGGTTAATTAAATAATATGATCGGCTCATTTAAACAGTTTTGTTTCTTAAAAGCCTTTGGGGGGTTTAATGACCGTTGTCCCGGATATCCTTGGCATCATTTTACGAAATGGCCACGACCATCGACATCCCGGTGTAGGCGTACACCCGGTATAAATTGTCGACATTAAATTTAAAAGACGTAGCCGTTGGTTTTTATACTACGGTTTTACGCAATGTGGTGTGTCTATAAATCTTTAACCCGGCAAGACCCGGGCTACTGAACGCATAAAAGAACATGTAAAACGTTCACAAGATTTTAATAATTTTCCCAAGTTATAAAAGAGTTTGTGCCTTGTGCATTCAAATCAATTTTAATAAACATTTTCAAATGTGTCAGTTGAATGTATTTACCAGTGTAAACTGAAGTATTTTCCCCAAAAAGATTAAGTGCAGGTACTATACGAAATGGGCTGGTATAGGCGTCCTAAGCATCATACATAGTCTCGCAAACTCGATGCTGCATCTGAATGAACAATATTTATTATTTTGATCCGCTGTGGATATATTCGACTTCTGTAATATATTTGATATTACAACCAGAGGTTGAAGTATATATTTATCTTTAAGCTTCCGCTGTGCATTTATATAATTGTGTGGTTTGACTATATTGTTGCCAACATCGTCACGGTAATCCCCACCGGGCCCACCGGTGAGACACGTGGAAATCGGGGTGTGACAGGTTGGTATCAGAGCCAACATTGAGTGAATTAAACACATTAGGCATTGTGTTTAATCTCAATGACACAATTGCACATACTTGAGTCTAGACAAGAACTTAGGACAAATTCGAATTGTTATTCCAATTTTGTCTTTTCTTTTATTATTGGAATTTAAAGTTTTATAAAGCAGGAAAATGCCACCTGTTATATTCCGAGGAAGAGGAAGGGGAAGAAGAGGCAGAGGAGAAGTCGTGACACATCACGATAACGAAGCTGGACCATCAGGTACAAGACATCCTTCAATGACACGGAGTGAAGAACCACAACGACGAAGAGATCTGTATGAACCTGCGAGGCATTCCACCTCGCACAGCTCGACGCCATCTTATCGGCACTCCTTTGGGCCAAACTCAGAAAATGATCCCAACAACCCACAACCTTCCTTCATACCTCTACAACGTTCGGTATCGCACCGAAATTACGACGACCCTACTCCATACTTCATAGGTCAGTTTAATCCGGCTGACTACATACAGGAACCTTCAGGCTTTGTTCCATTAGGGCCACAAGATCACTTCTCCGAAGACCATATGGATGAAGATACTGATCCAACTGAACCTGCTCGTGGTACGCCCACGCATCCGATAGAAGTCTCTGATGGGTCTTCCTTCCATGGCACACCCTATCAGGGACCAGACAGTTTCCAAGCGTTGTTCGACCGACATGAGTGGTACTACACGCCACCCCAACAGACGTCGCAACAACCGCGACATCCACAGGATCCCTCTGAGGATTCACGCTTTGAGGCAGTTACGCCACCACCTCCGCCACCGGCGCAACCAGTAATGCCTGATCCGCCAAGGCGTAGGAGGACAAATGCTCGTATGTCCACACGAGGAGGAGGGGGTATCCACTTCAGCACCCCTCGACACTCTAGTAGTAGCCACTATCCGCCACTACAAGAAGAAGGACCTTCAAGTCCTATACAGGAGGCGAACTTTGCACCAGCTGCACCAAATTCGCCACCATTTGGGTATGACCAACCCATACCTGCTTACACGGGTCCAACGGCGTACAACCCGTTCGAACCGTCACAAGCACAATACAACTATAATTATGAGCGCGACCCATATGTGGTGTCGGCTAGATATAATGCGCGCTACCCCGACGGAGCTCATGGGAACATGGGACCACCGGACTACTCAGCTCATGGGTATCCAATACCTCCCAGACCCCCAGCTCCGCAACACGCGCCACAACCACGTTTCTCTCCTCCTGAACAAGAAGAGATACTCCATCGACTAGATCGTGTGGAGAGAGAGTTCGAAGAAGAGAAAAAGAGCCACCGAGGATTTCTCAAAGGCTTAGCGAACCTACTAAAGGGCAAAAAGAAGAAACGTGACCACTAGCCCTTAATAGTTGTACTAATGTAATTTCTACTTTGAAATAAGTCCCTACGTGGACACTTATCGTATTTCAGTCCCTACGTGGACTTATCTTTTAGTCCTTACATGGACACCTATCTTGTATTAGTCCCTGCGTGGACTTATCACTTATTTTAAACCTCTATGGAGGTATGTACTATTTGAAAGAACCGTTTAGGGCAATATGTAATTGTATTTAAGATTATGGAATGTATGTTATGAGTTTTGTTTTAATATGTATGAAATAAATCAAAACCAATCCTTTTAAATTGATCTGCCTAAATAAGAATCTTACGAGTGAAACCTAGCCTGGTGTCTTTTAAGATCCGGTCAAGATGGTAGGACTTAATTAAAAGATTCAAATTCCTTGTTAACCGCTGCAAGCATGTTAACAACCATGGCAGATGTGATTCGTTAAAATCACGCACGTCATTCTTATACAATAATCCTTTAAGGATTTCAAAGCCCAACTAAATGATTTATAAATCGTGGGTTAAATCACCTATGCAAGTGATCAGTTATATTAAAACATCCATTAGTGATGTAGTGCCTACGGGCCAACCCTATTAAAACATCCATTAGTGATGTGGTGCCTACGGGCCAATCTTATTAAAACATCCATTAGTGATGTGGTGCCTACGGGCCAATCTTATTAAAACATCCATTAGTGATGTAGTGCCTACGGGCCAATCTTATTAAAACATCCATTAGTGATGTAGTGCCTACGGGCCAATCTTATTAAAACATCCATTAGTGATGTAGTGCCTACGGGCCAATCTTATTAAAACATCCATTAGTGATGTAGTGCCTACGGGCCACTCTTATTAAAACATCCATTAGTGATGTAGTGCCTACGGGCCAACCATATTGAAACATCCATTAGAGGTGTAGTACCTATGGGCCATAATAATTGTCTTATAAAGACAAAAGGCAGTGGTGGTCTATGACTCCCTGTCAGAAAGAGATAAAAGGACTACGGTTCAAATCTCTGTGCCTTTGATTCTCTGGAATCTCGGCTAATAGTATAAAACATCCTCGTGATTAGGCTTTATGCCGCTACTATTATTGATATAGCTGAAATAGGATATATTCAAATCCTAATATGTAATGAAGTAAAAAGTTAACCAAATATGGTCTCTGTTACCATGGTTGACAAATTGTCATAAAAGACAATTATATAATAACCTCCTGAATAAAATTTTGTTATCTTCTGTAGCAGATTCAAGTTACAATGGCGGATCCCAATGGAGAGAACAGCCATACAAATGAAGATGACTACGACAATGCGCCAGTGCATCTGACAGGCGCACAGCTAAAGGCTCTGATTGACAATGCTGTTCAGGCAGCTCTTGATCGTCAATATACTGAGTCCCAAGGCAGAACTGTATCAAAACCACCCTCTAAACCCAAGACACACTCCAAACCACCCTCTCAACCCAAGAAGGATGACGACAAACACTCGTCCACTGAGAACAGCGTTCATCGCGATAGAGAATATACTGATGCATCAAATGCTAAGGGTTGCACCTACAAATACTTTGTATCTTGTAAGCCTCGGGAGTTTACAGGGGAGAAAGGTGCTGTGGATTGTATCACCTGGCTAGATGAGATGGACACTATTGTGGACATCAGCGGGTGTGCAGAGAGGGATGTGGTGAAGTATGTGTCCCAGTCATTTAAGGGCGAGGCCCTGGCGTGGTGGAGAGCGTTGGTGCAGGCATCAGGTAAGTCTGCTTTGTACAAGATGACATGGGAGGAATTTATTGCTCTCATTAAGGAAAACTACTGCCCTCAGCATGAGGTTGAGAAGATCGAGGCTGACTTTGTGTCACTGGTGATGACGAACCTGGACTGCCAGGCATATTTGACGAGCTTCAATACGATGTCTCGCCTGGTCCCATACCTTGTGACACCAGAACCTCGAAGAATTGCCCGTTTCATTGGGGGCTTGGAACCTGCGATAAAGGCGAGTGTAAAGGCCTCTCAGCCGATGACCTTCAGGTCAGTTACTGACCTCTCCTTGTCTCTCACCTTAGACGCTGTCCGTCTGAGGACACTAAGGAACAAGGAGGCTGAGAAGAGAAAACGTGAGGATGATACCTCACGAAGATCTGGAAAGAAGCACCGTGGAAACGGTGACGGCAAGAAAGGGGCTGAGACAAAGAAAGATGGGCAAGCTGGTGAAAGGCCCAACTGCAAAATCTGCAAGAAACCCCACTCTGGGAAATGCATATTTGCATCGAACTCACAGTCGCAATCAAAGACTCCTTCCTGTGGACTATGCAAGTCCAAGGATCATAAGACTGTGGAGTGCAAAAAGATCAAGGATGCAACCTGCTATGGTTGTAACGAAAAGGGGCACATCAAGAGTAACTGCCCTAAGTATGCCAAGAAGGCGGAAGAGTCAAGGAAGTCAAATGCGAGAGTTTTTCGCATGGATGCAAAGGAAGCGGTCCAGAACGACAACGTGCTTACAGGTACTTTTCTCGTAAATAATATATTTGCAAGAGTACTATTCGATTCTGGCGCCGATAAATCCTTTGTAGACCAGAAATTTTGCCAACTACTAAATATGCCTATCAAAACCCTTGATGTGAAATACGAAGTAGAGTTAGCAGACGGCACGATAGAAACCGTCTCTACTGTTCTAGAGGGATGTGAAATGTCCATTAAGAACCATTCTTTTCCTCTATCTCTACTTCCTTTCAAACTAGCGGGTTTCGACATTGTTCTAGGCATGGACTGGTTATCCCATAATCAGGCCCAAATCATTTGCGGCAAAAGGCATATAGTACTAAAGACTCCGAGTGGTGAATCACTTACCATTCGAGGAGATACGCAGTACGGATTACCCGAGGACGTATCTATGCTCAAAGCTTCTAGGTGTTTGAACAGGGGCTGTGTCATTTACATGGCTCAGGTGATAATTGAAGAACCGAAGCCGAAGATCGAGGATCTTCCTGTCATTTCTGAATACCCCGAGGTTTTTCCTAAAGAACTACCTGGTTTGCCACCAGATAGACAAGTGGAGTTCAGAATAGACATCATTCCTGGAGCAGCTCCGATAGCAAGAGCACCTTACAGGCTAGCTCCAACGGAAATGAAAGAGCTGAGGACCCAGTTGGATGAACTGCTGGCGAAAGGTTTTATCAGACCTAGTTCATCTCCCTGGGGAGCACCAGTCCTATTTGTAAAGAAGAAGGACGGATCGATGCGGTTGTGCATCGACTATCGGGAGCTAAATAAAGTTACCATAAAGAATAGATATCCTTTGCCAAGGATCGATGATCTGTTTGACCAGCTGCAAGGAGCAAGCTATTTCTCGAAGATCGACTTGAGGTCGGGCTATCATCAGCTAAGGGTCAGAAATGAGGATGTACATAAGACAGCATTTAGGACTCGCTATGGTCATTACGAGTTCCTAGTGATGCCTTTTGGGTTCACTAATGCACCGGTTGCGTTCGTGGATCTCATGAATCGCGTCTGCAAGCCGTATTTGGACAAATTTGTCATAGTCTTCATCGACGATATCCTTATATATTCCAAGAATCAAGCTGACCACGAGAAGCACCTCCGTTGCATTCTCGAATTACTACAGCGTGAGAAACTCTACGCCAAATTCTCGAAATGTGAATTCTGGCTACGAGAGGTTCAGTTTTTAGGGCACGTTGTGAGTGAGCGTGGTATCCAAGTAGATCCCGCTAAGGTAGAGGCAGTCATGAACTGGCAAGAGCCAAAGACGCCTACCGAAATCCGTAGTTTCCTGGGGTTAGCAGGGTACTACAGGAGGTTTATTGAAAATTTTTCGAGGATTGCTGCGCCCTTGACTTCCCTAACCAAGAAGAAAGAAAAGTTTATTTGGGGCCCAAAGCAGCTAGAGTCCTTCGAAATACTGAAGCAAAAGCTAAGCAACGCACCTGTGTTGACCTTACCTGAGGGTACAGAAGAATTCGTAGTTTACTGCGATGCATCACACACAGGCATGGGGTGTGTGCTTATGCAGAAGGGCAAGGTTATTGCCTACGCTTCACGACAATTAAAGGTGCACGAAAAGAATTACACCACCCATGATTTGGAGTTGGGTGCCGTTGTATTTGCACTAAAATTGTGGAGGCATTACCTTTATGGTATTAAATTTGTGATTTATTCTGATCACAAAAGCCTCCAGCACCTGTTCAACCAGAAGGAGTTGAATATGAGGCAGCGCCGTTGGATGGAAACCTTGAACGACTATGATTGCGAGATCAGGTACCATCCCGGCAAAGCGAATGTGGTCGCTGATGCCTTAAGCAGGAAAGAAAGGGTAAAACCTATTCGAATCAATGCCAAGAGCATTGAGGTCAAGAACAATTTGATTGAAAGGATTTTAGCTGCACAGCGAGAGGCTGTGTTGGAAGCTAATTATCCTAATGAAAAATTAGGAGTAACTGAGGAGCAGTTGACTCTTAGCAAGGATGGAATCCTTAGATTGAACGGACGTATATGGGTTCCAATTTTTGGAGGACTACGAGATGTTATCCTCCAGGAAGCCCATAGTTCCAAATACTCAGTCCATCCTGGTGCAGACAAAATGTACCAAGATTTAAAGGCAAACTATTGGTGGATAGGCTTGAAAAAGTCTGTGGCCGCCCACGTAGCAAAGTGCTTGACTTGTGCTCAAGTCAAAGCCGAGCACCAAAAGCCGTCTGGCATGCTACAACAGCCTGAGCTTCCCGAGTGGAAGTGGGAATGCGTAACTATGGACTTCATAACCAAGTTACCCAAAACCAGGAAAGGAAACGATACAATATGGGTCATAGTCGATAGGCTGACTAAATCAGCTCACTTTCTACCCATCAAGGAGACGTATAGCTCCGATATGTTAGCCCAACTTTATGTTGATAAGATTGTAGCCTTACACGGCATACCTGTGACTATTATCTCGGACAGGGATACCAGGTACACGTCTCATTTCTGGAAGAGTTTCCAGCAATCTTTGGGCACGCGTTTAAACTTTAGTACGGCTTACCATCCACAGACGGACGGTCAAAGTGAGCGTACTATCCAAACGCTAGAAGACATGCTTCGTGCATGTGCAATCGATTTAGGTGGTAACTGGGATAAGAATCTACCCCTGATCGAATTCTCCTACAATAATAGCTACCACACCAGCATAAAGGCTGCGCCTTTCGAGGCATTATACGGTAGGAAATGTAGATCGCCTGTTTGTTGGGCGGAAGTAGGAGAGGTCCAATTATCAGGACCAGAGATTGTTTTCCAGACAACGGACAAGATTGTCCAGATCCGGGAACGTCTCAAGGCTGCCCGCGATAGGCAGAAAAGCTACGCTGATCCAAAACGTAAGGATCTTCACTTCGAAGTAGGTGAAAAAGTGTTGCTTAAGGTATCACCCTGGAAGGGGGTGATGCGTTTCGGCAAGAAAGGCAAACTGAGTCCGAGATACATAGGACCTTTTGAGGTCATTGAACGGGTCGGGTCAGTCGCCTATAAGTTGAACTTGCCTGAAGAGCTCAATGGAATTCACAATGTGTTCCACATCTGCAATCTCAAAAAGTGCTTCGCCGATGAATCATTGGTGATTCCACACACAGATGTGCATATAGATGAGAGCTTAAAATTTATAGAAAAACCTTTGTCGATTGAAGATCGACAGGTGAAGAAGCTTCGAAGAAAGCACGTACCGATTGTAAAGGTAAAATGGGATGCTCGTAGAGGTCCCGAATATACGTGGGAAGTCGAAGACACAATGAAAGAAAAGTACCCCTATTTATTTGAGTAAATCTCGGGTCGAGATTTATTTTAAGGGGGTGAGGATGTAACACCTCGAATTTTTGTGTCCAATAATGTGTTAACACGTGTCATTTGTTTACACGTGGCATTGATATTAAATAAAGGACTAATTTTGACAAACCTTGAAAGTATATAAATTCGAGGGTTATAAATGTCAACAAGGGTAAATATACTGTATAGTAACCCTAAATAATGCTTGAACCTTCAAACGAATAAATCATAGATCGTACAGAAGCGAAACGCGAAAGAAAGTGAGAGATTACAAGCTACAGGGGTTAACTGTGTCAACATGTTTAATTATACCTCTGAGTGACCCTTTAATGTTCCCAAGTCTTTGTAACGGTATTATACACTCACTAAAATATAATATATAAACTTCGCGAAGTTTCGTTATGAAACGAGAAAGTTACGATCGAATCCGTTGGAGAAGGGTTAAAAGCGTCAATAATGAAAGTGAAGGCTTTCTGAATAATTAATAAACTAACCGGGGACTTAATAGCGCGGGTAAATAACACGAGGTCCTTAGTCGTAGTTAACCGAGGGCCAAACCGCAAAGTTACCCCTTCAAACCCGAAAGGTCAGGTAAATCATTACGAAAGATTTCGTTATTAATTACCAGGATTTCGTAATCATTTCAAAAGATTTTAAAAATCTGAAAAACAGGCCCCTCGCGACCCGCATTGCATTTGTGGTTAAGTTGAGGCGGGCCGCGAGCCTCCTCTTTTACTCGCCTGATATCTAAATCCCAGGCGGCCCGCATTAGAAACGCATGGAACTCCCATGCGGGCCGCATTAGACGCCCAGATGCAGAAAACTTGTAACTACTTGCCTCTTGGAGCCTTTGAACGACCAACAACCAATAAATGAGGCATGGGCACCCTATGCTCGACCCATATCACTTAGGGACACCTGCCCATGATCCATGATCAAATGTAGACTGAGTTGTGATGATCTTGAGGTCTTTTGAACACTATAAATAGCCACACTTGGCTCATAAGTTCACCACACTTCAAACAACTCACCTCTGATCATTCTAAGGCTCCCAAGCATCCATCTCTGCTCTATAAGCAAGAGATAACTTCTGTAAGTCGTTCACAATCAATATGGTCTTGCATTTTCATAGTTATATCTTATAAACACAACCGTCGTAACTAACGGTTGTCATTACAATAACTTGCAAATGGTTCAGTCTTATGACGGATCAAAAGTAGTTATGAGCTGGTATTTATGTGGGTAATAAACCCCTAAAAGGGTTCCCTCTGATCACCACTCTAACTATGTCAAATATCGAGTCAAACGCGCACTTAAAAAGTCAACAGAAAGTCATTTTGCCGTTTTCTACATAATCTGTAATGTATACATTATGAAACTTGTTTTGATATTCATAAAACATGATATTAAGCATATAAACTTGTTTGCTCTCGTTTGAATCGACCATTTGCTATATTGACCCGGTTCGGAGCCGAATGTCGCAAAAGTTTGACTTTTGCTTTGACTTCAGTTCTGACCCGTTTTAGTGAAGTATAGATATACCTTAGGACTCTCTTAGGACCAGGTCACATGTTGGTATAAACCTCTGTGATCGGTTCATGAGTTATCCGAGTCTTTTACGTGTTTCCGTTAATCGCCTAAAAGTTGACCGTAACGCCATTTTGAAAATAAAACGAGTATTTCGGACACGTGAACGGACCAGAACCTTGCTTATTAAATTATAAGCATGTCCTTAAAGTTTCACGTCAATCCGAGGTCTAGAATGAGAGTTATGCTAAATAGCGCAATTAAAGTAAACTTTTGTAATAAACGGCGCGATTAGCATAACGCCTATCTAAACCAAGATTTCGTCACCAAAACTTTTACCCACTGTATTAAAATAATATTTTGGGAATTTTAAAGATTTTTAATAATTTTTACCTCGCTCATAACCTGCGGTTATGGCTACGGTTCGGTAAATACCGAATATGCCCTTTTCGGCCAAAACTTGAGTTCTACAAGGTCTTTTGACCCGATTCCAGTTGCTACTGATTTTAAATAATAAATAAAGTAATTTAGACTTTATAAACTGTTCGGGAAACTCAGATTTCCTGTAGAACTCGAAAAGCCCTTTTAAAGTCTTTAAAATGACCGAAAAGTCCCTACGGGGCGTAATATTAACTTAAACTCGTTACGGGCATCACGGGAGGTATCCTACTGATACCACAACCTCTTTAAGGCATATTGACTTAGGAAATAAGCGTAAGACTCCCATGGTAAACCGTTTCGCCGATTGCGCGCACGGTTCGGCTTATGAAACTAGTTTTCATAAATTAGCCGATACGGGTCAAATAATATTATTTGAACCCCAAAATCCAGAGTGTGAACCATAAACCCATATAAAACAAGTCTCTGAACTTGTTGGGTCAGAATCACACTCCATTCTCGGTTTTTGCCTTTTCGCGCGATTAAACCATATCTATATATATCGGAACCAACCGGTCTAGGCTACGGCTAATATAAGGACCCGTTAGGATTCTAAGAGGTTAATTAAAACCTTCGTTCCAGATTAGGAGCCCCGGTAAAAGCTATCGGCGATTTAATCAAACTAAGGATATATACTTGCAAAGGTAAATACTTTAACTTATTTCCCCTATATGGGCTTGGGTTACGGTATGTTAATACCGCTTGATTGAGCATTATATTTTTCCATCGCTTAGGTGGTTAATTAAATAATATGATCGGCTCATTTAAACAGTTTTGTTTCTTAAAAGCCTTTGGGGGGTTTAATGACCGTTGTCCCGGATATCCTTGGCATCATTTTACGAAATGGCCACGACCATCGACATCCCGGTGTAGGCGTACACCCGGTATAAATTGTCGACATTAAATTTAAAAGACGTAGCCGTTGGTTTTTATACTACGGTTTTACGCAATGTGGTGTGTCTATAAATCTTTAACCCGGCAAGACCCGGGCTACTGAACGCATAAAAGAACATGTAAAACGTTCACAAGATTTTAATAATTTTCCCAAGTTATAAAAGAGTTTGTGCCTTATGCATTCAAATCAGTTTTAATAAACATTTTCAAATGTGTCAGTTGAATGTATTTACCAGTGTAAACTGACGTATTTTCCCCAAAAAGATTAAGTGCAGGTACTATACGAAATGGGCTGGTATAGGCGTCCTAAGCATCATACATAGTCTCGCAAACTCGATGCTGCATCTGAATGAACAATATTTATTATTTTGATCCGCTGTGGATATATTCGACTTCTGTAATATATTTGATATTACAACCAGAGGTTGAAGTATATATTTATCTTTAAGCTTCCGCTGTGCATTTATATAATTGTGTGGTTTGACTATATTGTTGCCAACATCGTCACGGTAATCCCCCACCGGGCCCACCGGTGAGACACGTGGAAATCGGGGTGTGACATATATATAGTGGACTGGATTTCGCTCCAATATGCAAGAGCCAAATCACCAACATACACCTAAGAGCGAAATCATAAACATACACATATTCGGGCGAAATCAGGACAATGAGGTTTCGCTCCAAATGACCACATTTCATTTGGGGCGAAATCACTTCTAATACATGTTTCTAGGATTTAGTGCCCGATTCTATCCTATACAACATAAGACTCGATACAAGACGTAGGCAACTCCCCCTCGGATGTTGACGGAGTCTTCAGTGTCGAGTCTTCGGTTGTCAACCTTCAGTCTTTATCAGTCTTCAAGCTATTTTGAAGTATTTGCCATTGCAAGAATCCTCATTCTCTATTTCTCTCTCTAATGCAGTTCCAGAATCAATACTGGCTCTTACTGCTTTATCACAGTGTCTTCAGACTCCCCCTCTCAATCTGCTGGGATCTTAGTCTGGAATTCACAGCTTCAAGATTCATTCCAAGATCGTTACCTGGCTCTCTTCCAGCTCAGGTTACCTGCACAATCTCTACCCAACACATAAGTTTCTCTAAAATTAAATCTTTAAATTTTAGAAACTATTGCAAGCAACATTTAATAATGATTTTTACATTCAGGATCTTTTCCTAGCTCTTATCTTGTAAACTTAACATCTTCACATACTCTCTCCCAATCCTGTTCTTCATGTTTAGCACTTGGAATTTCGAAAATCAGCTTCTCAACACCAGTTGTCGAAAATCTTTTTGTATTTTTCAAAATTTATGCTAAAACTTACTAGAATCTTTTTGGATTTTCTGAAAGAAAGTAAATGCAGAAATGAAACGATTTACAGACAATATTTTTGTGAGTTCATGCAAGAGGATCATATCAGTTCTTGAGACAAATCACTAACACCGTTAAGCTTGATTTCATTTTAAGTTCTAAACAGTTCACCTAGATTGTCAGTATATTGGTCCACTTAAATTTTCACACAAAGTTCAGCTGTTTCGAGATACGTGATTAGTGTCTTAAGAACTTAAGCTTATTCGCATGTCCCACCACTTGAATATACTCCCGTATCCAGATTCCAATATTCAGTCTTACAGGTGAGTATACCACAGATGATATCTGTAAAGGGGTTAAATTGCGAGGGTCGTGAGAGCTCAGGTCGATACTTCCGTATACGCAGAGAGATGACGGCTTCGACTTTTCGGTGTGTCCCCTTTAAAGGATCTTTTTGTTTCAACAGCAGTGATTGTCAATTTTATTGTTTCATCAACTAGCTGAGGGCGATGCTTATATAAGCTTTTGCAGAAATCATTATCCGGGGACTAGGTCAGTATTTCCACACAGCAGAAGTCCCGGGATAATACCCCAGATATCACTGAGTATAAAGACCTAGTATCTCAGAATAAGGGACCTTTCAAACAAGATTTCGGGGGTTACCTATATATCCAAGAAGTTGTTCTCCACGAGATAAGCAAGTTTGAATTTATATTTATATCTCGTCACAATTTACTAAATGTGCGAAAACCTACTGACACATCCACAGTAAGATTGTTTATCACATTTTTACTTTACAATTCTTTAGCGTGTTGTGATAGTCCACTGATTTACTATCATTTCCTCTTTTATGCAACAAAAACTCATTTTTCGTTTTATCATGTTTTTGGCTTTTTCAAATTTCTAATGTTTTTGTATTTTCTGAAAATTAAAACTTTTACTCCCCCGAAAATTCAAAAACATTTAAAGAAAATTGAAAACAAACTGTACAGAAATGTGACAACTGACATCAAATTGCTTCAATTCTCCATCCACTTGGCGTAAACAATCAGAACTCCCCCTCACAACAAACCATTTTCCCATAATGATTTCAAAACACTCAAGTTTGTTTTAATCAAAATGATTTTTCCAAAAAATAAGTTTTGTTGATTTTACCACTTGTAAAGTTTGGGGACCAAATCATCACTTTGTTTGCCAATATTTTGAATGATGGTTAACTCAAGTTCAATATAATGACCTTGATTAACCACTTGAAGAATCAACCTGGATCAAATTCTGAACCACTTGTAAAAACAACAATCATACATATCAAACCTGTTTTTCAACCAATTACCATCTGTTGGTTGAATTCTCAAGGTGCCGATTCCTACTCCACTCTTACACACCTGGGAGTTCCGGCAAGTCCTGCTAAACTTCTCAAACACAGATTAAGAAAGATGCCGATACCTGATCCACGATTACCAACTTGGGATCTCCGGCAAGTCAGGTTTTTACTCTTTGAAAAATATGTCCACCCAAGCCTGACCTTCCTTGGGTGTAACATCATCTTCCTCCTCATTTTTACTTTCAACGAATTTGTGAACACGTCTTTTAGAAGCATAAAAATCTTTGACACTTTTGGCCTGACCATTGACCATTTTGCCAAAAATACGTTTCACATTTCCATTGAAAGCTTTTTCAACATCAAATTTCTTCTTGTCAGAATAAAATTGATTTGAAATTTCAACTTTTCCAACTTTCTTCATAAAATTTTCAACACGCAAAAGAGGAAAATTTTCATCATTCACAGTTGGAACTGGTTTTTCAACCTTTTTCTCAACACATAGCTCCTCTGATTTTGTGGAATCAGATTCATCACCAGAACTATTACCTGAACCTTTAACAACCCATTTTTGATTTTTTAAATCTTCTTTTCTTTTTAAAACATACTTTGAACATTCTCCCTTTTCAAAAGTTGAATTTTCAAAGCCTGCAAACTTTCGGGTTGAAAGTTCAGTTTTCTCAACAACTTTCTCTTTCAATTTACCAGAGACTTCCTGTTTCGGTTTGAATGTCTTCGGACAATTCCTAGCAACATGACCAGCAGTTTTACTCTGAAAACAGGTTCTTGTTTCTATCTTCTTTGGAACAACATTCTTCTTCATATCCTCTTGCTTCTTCGCAAGGAATTCTCGATTTGTCTACTTTCTGAATGCTTGTTCTTTCTCAGCTTCCGACGTTTTTCCTGCAACAAACACAGTTTTTGGTTTATAAATTTTCTCATTTTTGTAATTTTTTGGTTGAATATATCCAAGACCTTTCTTTTTGAAATTACGATTATGGTTTGGTTTCTTTTGAAAACCATAACCACAATTGTAACCCATTTTCTTGTTAAGTCTTTGTTGAACTCTTGAAGTGTATTGTTTAGGTTTTCCAGTAAGATTTAAGTCTTTTATTTCAGAAATATTAATTTCTGTGAGTTTGAAAACCTTTTTAATCATGTCAATATTTACACTTCTTATTGGAAATGTCTCATCGGAATATAATTTGTCAGGATCTTTCAAAGTATATGCTACTTTGACCGATTCATCATTCTAATTTGATTTTGATATCAAAAATTCTTTATCATAAACCCGTTTGTCCTTTTTTATTGTTGGCTTTGATGTATCAGACTCTGACTTTGACTCGGGTTTTGACTCCGGTTTCGACTCCTCACTATCATCTTTTCCCAACACCTGATCGACCACACTTTTTATCAATTTGGACTCATGATAGGTATCGGACGACGTGTACGTGACATCAATATTTTCTGGCAAGTTATCCGACGGCCCAGACTTCCATTGTAAGTTAATTGCCTTTTTAACTCTCTCGGAATTTGGATTTCGAGGTGAATGTCCATTTTCGACTGGAGGCGGACATTTTTTATAGACAACACTCGGTTTCTTACCAGAAATCTCCACTTCATCTTCTTCTTTTGTCACTGACTTCGTTTCTTCTGAAGTCTTCACTCCTTCAAACTTCTTCAATTCCTCCACGATCGGATAAATCCTGTCAACAACAAAAGTTGAACATGAGTAACTATGCAATAAATTGCTAACTCTTTCAGTTTCTATTTTCTGTGTTGCTAGCTTCAGTTCCAGATCAGCACATTTCTTTATGTAAAAGTTGACATCATCAAGCTGTCATATGTAAGCTCCTTTAAGTGTATTCATTGCTACAGTTTGTTCACTGTTTGACTCAGTGTACTTGTTGATCTCTCTGTTCATTGTATCATATGATTCTTTTAATTTGTTAATGTTATGCAACAGTTCATTATTTTGCTTGATCAACGAATCACAATTCAAACACTTTTCAGAAACTTTGACTGCTTCAGTATCAACTTTGATCTCAAACTTTGGAACTTCTTTGACTGTTCTGTTTGATTGGAAAAATTCATTTCTTCTCTTTCTCTCAGCTTCAGCTTCAGCTTTTTGCCTTTCTTCTTCTTCTTCCTCTTCCTCAATCTTTCTCCATTTTTCTTCTTCAGCTTCTCTGACCTTTCTGATTTTTTCGGCCCATTTTAGAACGTAAGCATTAGCAATAAAAGCTTTAACATTTGACATCCCTTTTGACATCTCTTTGTTCATAAATTCTTGATCTGGGCAAAAATTGTCCCAATTGAAGCCTTCAACCAACTTCTCGTCTTCTTGATCTGCCAGACACACTTTGTTATTCGTTGGAATGTATTTATCCCAACTAAAATCACCATCTTTTCCCAGACAAGCTCTCTTTGTATCTTCAATCACCCTTCCATGTGCAGTTTGTGCTTGATGCTGTGTCTGTTGTTGTTGCTGATACGATTGTGGCATGACTTGATGATATATTGCCTTTTTGTGATAGTCGTTGTTTCCAAAAGGGTTCTGGGCTCCACTAGCTTCACGATTAGTACACTCCCTCTTGAAATACCCCTTTTCCCTGCAACGAAAACACGTAACTTTAGATTTATCAAAGCCTAAAGTTGAAACATTTGCATCACGGAAATCATCTCTTCCTGTAATTTGTTTAAACTTCTCAGCTCGTCTCAACACACTAGCCATGCACCATTTAATGTCCATTAACTCCATTTCCTCATCATCAATTTGATCGTAATCCTCTTTCGTGAGCATTGGATTACCGATCTTTCCGGCCATAAAACTACTATATGATTCTAAAACCATTCCCAACAAAGACATTTGATTTTTAGCAACTTCTTCAGTATAATCTTGATCATTTTCAAGACTTAGAACAATATTGCATTGAAGTTTTCTTCCATTCTTTGTTACTGAAATGTTTGGATCGAATGATGGAAATGATGAGAATCTTGTAGAGCTTCTTGATCCCTGAGATGTTTTTTCAGAAGAACCTTTGGCATTGAAAGCTGTTTCAACTTTTGGAGAAAAATTTGTTTTTTCAGTAACACCACTCTTGAAATATAAGCTGATGTCTTGCTCTCCATCGTAGTTCTTCATCCTGGCAATCTTTCGCTACTCCATCTCTTGAGCTCCCAGGTGTTTGATGAACTCTCCCAGTGTCAGCTTCTTATACTCTTTTCTGTTGCTTCTCAGCATCATCAGAAAAGTTCCACAGATTTCATGTGGTAGTGCATCTGCAAGTTTTTCAATCAATTCATCAGTATCCTTTTTAATACCAAGTTTCGACATATTTCTCACCAAGTTACAATATCTTTCTATAATTTGCTTGGTGTTTTCAGATTTCAAACCACGGAATAAATCAAATTCTTTCTTCATGAACGACATTTTGTTTTTCAGCATATCATCAATTCCTACGAATTTTGCTTCCAATTCAGTCCAGATTGAATGAGCAGTTCCATCATGTTGAAGCAGGATTAAAATGTCCTCTTTGATTGCTTGCTGAAGCAGACTTACCATCAATTTTTCATCTCTATATTTCTTTTTCTCTTCAGTACTCATTTCTCTAATCGTTTGCTGAATACCGTTCATTGTGGGTCTAACATATGGTTCTTCAGTGTGTTCCCACGCATCCAGATGATAAGCTTCAACCCAATTTCCAAACCGTTCAGACCATGCATTGTAATCATCAATATCCATGAGCTTGGGAGGTTTCTGAGATGTCCCGGTTTCATTTTCAAGCAAAGCATTCTGAGTGATTGTAATAGGGCTAGCAAAAGCGTTGTAAAACTCGTTGTCCATGTTTCAAAGTTCAAAAGTTCACAAATTTTTATCTTCGAGCGAAATCAGGTTCTGGAGCGAAATAGCAACAGTGCAGTTTCAGGCGAGATCAGCTTTTGGAGTGAAATCTCAATAACCCGTTTGAGCGAAATCAACTCTTGTAACCTTTGAGCGAAATTAAACTGTTGCTTGGAGCGAAATCAAAATCAGATATCAACTGGAGCGAAATCAGAATTATGCTGTAACACCCTTAAATTTATACTAGAATTAATTACTAATTTATACCAAAAGATGATAGTTTAACATAAGTTTCATAAGCATTATACGCCTTAGTCAATTAATGACTAAGGAAGAACGTACTATGTTGTTTATTAATTTGTTACAACCCAAGAAATACTATTTAATAAGTTCAAAACATAGCGGAAGCTTCAACCAATCGTGTTCGGTTCTTCAGCATCGCTTGACCACCATCCGAACGATCCATCTAAATACCTAAAATCAAAATCGTAACAATATTAGTTTTGACATTATGGACAACACATAAACATGAGGACCAACATCAAATAATAGAGAAAAAGAAATAAAAGTTTTGTTTTCTGGTTCCACCGTAAATTACGGTGTCACCGTAATTTACGGTGAGTCCTGGAAATTTTTGGGGCCATCGTAACACAGTAGTGAACCACCGTAAATCCCTGACCTCTACCGTAATTTACGGTACCACCGTAAATTACGGTAGCACCTGGAAATTTATGTTTTTGTTTGGTTTGGTTATTACACCAAAACCCAAACTCTCGGATTTTAGTTTTCTAGGATGCCGATACGTTAAATCTCGAAATTTTAATATGTTATACAACATCCAATAGCAACAAATCAATCTATCACATTCCGGAGCATTAACCATGCCTTATTTGTTTATCCGACCCGTTTGGCTCGTCTACGGAATTTCTTCCTTTTGACGACTACCAACGAGTTCTAGCCAAGTTTTGACCAATTATTCAATATAACGATATCATCGCCTAAATTCATAGCAACCTTTATTCCGAAATTCAACTATGCATATTATGATGATTCAAACTTACTTAATGTAACGGGTTAAGTTACATACCTTAGCGCACGCCCTTCAACCGTGAGTCACCACCGGCTTGTCCACTCGACGTTCCGGTATCTTGTCCTATAGGGTTCAATGCAAGACATGTTTAGAACTCTCTTCAAATCATAATTCGCATAATACACCGAACATCATGATTATGCGTTTAACTCGAAATTTCAGTTTTTAAGCCTTCATAGAGGCATTTCAACAAACACTTCATAGGCAGATTTTTACATGATTAAACTTCACATCTCTAGTTTATCATTTAACCCTATTTTCATATAATTCAACCAATTTATATGTATATTAGCTTCTAATTGCTGAATTCACTTCCAGATTGCTAAATTACACTAGGTTAACAATCTACCTTCTAGTGTTCATCCAATTACACATGACCCACTAATCACCTATCAAGGTGATCATGGATTCACCTAAAATTTCTTATGATTTCAACTTCTGTCGATCTAGGGTTTGTCCTTAGACACTATAGTTGTTCCTCAATCATCATAACATGCACATGCATCCCTAATTTCAGATTTTTCCCAATTCATGAAAATTTCAAGTTGAGAGAAATTCTTAAATTTTACATACCTTGAGATCCTCTTGTGATGAGGGTCACGATTCTATGCTCGGATTTTCGTTTGGACCAGATTTAGGCCTTCAATTTGATTGTTTTGTGAAGTTAGGGTTTTTGGAATGGGGATGTTGCCCCCTGCTCCTTCCTGGTCGACCAACACTTCAAATTTTGGAGTGTTTGGTTTAATTCTAATTAAGTTTCAGATTTTAACAACTAGGGTCCCTCCATTTTGCTCCACATATAGTTTGGTAACTTATAATCACCTTATAAGCTAATTTTAGACTAGTTAACTAACTAGGTTAGAATTACTAGTTAGTAGACCCCCATTTATTTATGCTTCATAATTATGATATACTGTTTTATATTTTCGGGGTGTTACATATGCTTGGAGCGGAATCACATTTGATGGCCAACATAAGCGAAATCTGATGCTGATTTTGAGCGAAATCATGATTACGTCACTTTTTGCACGAACAGATTGGAGCGAAACCCTCAAAATTCAAGTTTTTAAGTTGATTTTAGCTTTGAAACTTTCAAGGATTTATTAATACATGATTACGAGTGTTGTGTATGAAATTGAGCCGATTTTACGAGAAAAATTTTCAAAATTTAGAAAGAAGGTGTAGAAAATCAGAAAATGCAGCTGAAATGGCAAGAACTCTTCCTCCTGAGCTCTGATACCACTTGTAGGATCGTTCTCGGCCCTGAATGAGTCGATCAGAAGAATTCCTACCCAAAACAAGAGGCAGAAACTAATGTCTTGGTGCAATTTCAGCCGTATTCACTTTCAATTGTTGTTTATATTGATCACTGAAACGATTATAGGCTCTGACAACACTTCGGCAGCACTTCGTGGCTTACCAGAAGAAAACACCTAGAACTATCTCCCTGATTTCGCTTCTGACATACACCTATATATAGTGGACTGGATTTCGCTCCAATATGCAAGAGCGAAATCACCAACATACACCTAAGAGCGAAATCATAAACATACACATATTCGGGCGAAATCAGGACAATGAGGTTTCGCTCCAAATGACCACATGTCATTTGGGGCGAAATCACTTCTAATACATGTTTCTAAGATTTCGTGCCCGATTCTATCCTATACAACACAAGACTCGATACAAGACGTAGGCGACAGACGGATGCACCAACAAACTCCCCCTCAGATGTTGACGGAGTCTTCAGTGTCAAGTCTTCGGTTGTCAACCTTCAGTCTTTATCAGTCTTCAAGCTATTTTGAAGTATTTGCCATTGCAAGAATCCTCATTCTCTATTTCTCTCTCTAATGCAGTTCCAGAATCAATACTAGCTCTTACTGCTTTATCACAGTGTCTTCAGACTCCCCCTCTCAATCTGCTGGGATCTTAGTCTGGAATTCACAGCTTCAAGATTCATTCCAAGATCGTTACCTGGCTCTCTTCCAGCTCAGGTTACCTGCACAATCTCTACCCAACACATAAGTTTCTCTAAAATTAAATCTTTAAATTTTAGAAACTATTGCAAGCAACATTTAATAATGATTTTTACATTCAGGATCTTTTCCTAGCTCTTATCTTGTAAACTTAACATCGTCACATACTCTCTCCCAATCCTGTTCTTCATGTTTAGCACTTGGAATTTCGAAAATCAGCTTCTCAACACCAGTTGTCGAAAATCTTTTTGTATTTTTCAAAATTTATGCTAAAACTTACTAAAATCTTTTTGGATTTTTTGAAAGAAAGTAAATGCAGAAATGAAACAATTTACAGACAATATTTTTGTGAGTTCGTGCAAGAGGGTCATATCAGTTCTTGAGACAAATCACTAACACCGTTAAGCTTGATTTCATTTTAAGTTCTAAACAATTCACCTAGATTGTCCCACTTAAATTTTCACACAAAGTTCAACTGTTTCGAGATACGTGATTAGTGTCTTAAGAACTTAAGTTTATTCGCGTGTCCCACCACTTGAATATACTCCCGTATCCAGATCCCAATATTCAGTCTTACTGGTGAGTATACCACAGATGATATCTGTAAAGGGGTTAAATTGCGAGGGCCGTGAGAGCTCAGGTCGATACTTCCGTATACGCAGAGAGATGACGGCTTCGATTTTTCGGTGTGTCCCCTTTAGAGGATCTTTTTGTTTCAACAGCAGTGATTATCAATTTTATTGTTTCATCAACTAGCTAAGGGCGATGCTTATATAAGCTTTTGCAGAAAGCATTATCCGGGGACTAGGTCAGTATTTCCATACAGCAGAAGTCCTAGGATAATACCCCAGATATCACTGAGTATAAAGACCTAGTATCTCAGAATAAGGGACCTTTCAAACAAGATTTCGGGGGTTACCCATATATCCAAGAAGTTGTTCCCCACATGATAAGCAAGTTTGAATTTATATTTATATCTCGTCACAATTTAGTAAATGTGCGAAAACCTACTGACACATCCGCAGTAAGATTGTTTATCTCATTTTTAATTACAATTTATTAGCGTGTTGTGATAGTCCACTGATGTACTATCATTTCCTCTTTTATGCAACAAAAACTCATTTTTCGTTTTATCATGTTTTTAGCTTTTTCAAATTTCTAATGTTTTTGTATTTTCTGAAAATTAAAATTTCCTGAGCTCTGATACCACATGTAGGATCGTTCTCGGCCCTGAATGAGTCGATCAGAAGAATTCCTACCCAAAACAAGAAGCGGAAACTAATGTTTTGGTGCAATTTCAGCCGTATTCACTTTCACTTGTTGTTTATATTGATCACTGAAACGATTACAGGCTCTGACAACACTTCGGCAGCACTTCGTGGCTTACCGGAAGAAAACACCTAGAACTATCTCCCTGATTTCGCTTCTGACATACACCTATATATAGTGGACTGGATTTCGCTCCAATATGCAAGAGCGAAATCACCAACATACACCTAAGAGCGAAATCATAAACATACACATATTTGGGCGAAATCAGGACAATGGGGTTTCGCTCCAAATGACCACATGTCATTTGGGGCGAAATCACTTCTAATACATGTTTCTAGGATTTCGTGCCCGATTCTATCCTATACAACACAAGACTCGATACAAGACGTAGGCGACAGACGGATGCACCAACACAGTAATTAAGTCATTGTTTAATTATTGTTACCTTAATAACAACTGATGCAATTTCTTTAGCTTTTCCTTTAGAAGCTGCCCCTTTTCTCTTTCTTGAACCCGAATCATTCGGATTCTTCAACCCTGTTTCCATCTGCTCCAAAACAGAGGATTCTTCATTCGAATCGGTTTTATGATCACACCCCGGACCACCCGACCCATATGGGTGTTGATTACATTCTTGTTATCAACAATCCCCATTGCAGATCCATCAATTTTCAATAAAGGACTACTCGAAACACGGGGCATTTTCTACTTACCAGCTAAAGGCGAAACACTAGATCTATATTGCAAATCAGGGTCGTTGCGACTCCCTGTGTTTCCGACGATGTGCGAAACCCTAGCGGCGTGGCAGTGATGGTGATGGCAGTCTGAAAATCCAGCAGTAGCTGCACTGGCCCGGTGAGTCGCCACCGACAATGAGAGCAGCGACGGCAGGGGAGTGTCCAGATGAGGTTCTTGTGGATCTTCAGATCTGTTAGGCTTATTTTGAAGAAGAAGATGATGAATTAACAACCCTTGTGGATCTCCAGCACAGTATTTGAAGAAGATGATGATAAATAATAATAATAATAATAATAATAATAATAATAATAATAATAATAATAATAATAATAATAATAATAATAATAATAATAATAATAATAATACTAATAAAAAATATAGGGTTAGATTACCAAAATACCCTTACCTATAAGGGTCAAACTACCGTTGACTGACGCTAGAGGGTAAGGTTGCAACATAACAGCAAACAGTGGGGGGTAAAATTGCAATTATTTCGTTGGGGGGGGGGGGGTTAAGGGTGCCAATGACCCCTAACTTCAAGGGGTAAAATTGCAGTTTACTCAATAGGTTATATTCTATTTTACTAAGATAAATATTCTTTAACAAACGTGTCAAATTTATAGATACGGAAACATTATATATTTGAGTTTGATTTTTATAAATAGTTTGTTTTGTAACTTTTCTTTGAAGTATATAAAACAATTAAAGTCTTATTGTTGGTTTTATTAATTTGTTTTTTTATATAGTTTACCCATAGAAATATGACATACGAATTTAAATTATTTATCATTTTTAATACCATATAAAATAACTCAGAAATTGAATATATACATCAAAAGTTAACAAAAAAATATCAAGTGCAACCATCTCACTACAAAAACCTCATTGCGACCGTTAAGATATCGTAAATGCCATTTTGTTTGAGAAATTCTTTTAATTCCATTTGTTATGTGTGATCGCTTTTGTTACCAAATTATTTTTGGTTTTGTGTTTTTCTAGTTAGTGATTGTTGTTGCAACCTGTTTGTATTTTTGTCACTTATATGATCAGGGCCGGCCCAGAGTAAGTGTGGGGTGGACGACCGTTCTTGGCCCAAATTGAAATAAGGCTCAAATTTTTCTTTTATATATATTTAAAAGAAATGTGTATGTTTTTTTTTTAAAAAAAAAACTTAAAGGGTCTGGATTTATGAAAATGTTAAAGCCCAAATGTTTAGAAGCCCAACTGTTTCGAATCCAAACTATGTCTGCTAATCAAATTCAGAAGCCCAACTGTTTTATTGCGAATAGGGCTCACTTTTTTTTATATCGCACATGGCCTTTTTTTTGTGATTTTCGAAGACGACCCTGAATATGATGTCGCTTTTGTTTTCGTCACTAATTTGGTGACTGATTTCCTTTTGGTCGCTAACTTGGCGACCTTTGGTTTCCGTTGCTAATGTTGTGATCTTTTTGTCTATAGAAAACCCTGGTTGCTTTTGCCTGTTTTATAGTATTGTTTTGGAGTTAATGTTTGAATAACATGAGTATTGTATGTTCTGCTACAAAGTGCATTAACATTTTACTTTCACAAAATCTTTTAGAAAGTGACGCTAAATGTTAAACAAGAATCTAAATGGGGTGCACATCTTTTCAACATGATAGATAGTGGTGTCAAACAAATCATATGAAAATATTCGTTGATTATTTAATATTCATGGGCTATAACATGATGTGTACCAAAAGAAAGCATAAGTTTTATTGGATGCATGTGTTTGTAATCATCATCATATGGTTTCTTTTGATTGCGAAATGACCAACATCGTTTCTTGATTGATTTGATGTATGAAACAAATAGCATCACCTTAAGTGATGGTGCAATATATGACCTCTCATAACACCAATATTGTTTATTTTGTCCACTAAAACCTCACGAATTTGTTTATGGTTGCCAAGATTGAGACTTACTAGGAGGTCACCTATTATCCAGTGGTACTCCCACATGAGCAGACTTACCAGACAGTCACCTGTTATCCAGTAGTACTCCCACATCATCCACAACCATTAAGCCAAAACGCGTTGATGATAATTGAGGCGGGAAATTCCTTATCTCCCGTATCTCTCATGTACTCATCTCGAAAGAATTGAAGTTGTTACCTGTTATGCTCTCTTTCCAACAACAGCCTTCCTTTCCACAATTCGAAACTTAAAAGGAATTTCTCTAGGGATCTATGAATCAAATTATAAATAGAAAATAAAAGAGCAACTTTTGTAAAGAAACAAATTAGCTCAATGTTAGAGCAAATGACACATAGGTGGTTACGAGTTAACGTAAGTGTATATAAGTGGATGTCACCTAAACATGACCCATTTAGCTAAGCGTGCTTACGGGGTTCAACCAAAAATTGATCTAAACCCCTTTCAAATTGTGAATTGAATTTATTTTAGCTTTATGTAGTATAATAAACTCAAAACCCCTTTGAATATAACTATAAAAGCTTCTTAAGAATTCAAAATGAAATTTATTTTAAACACTCTCATCCATAGAATCAAAACATAAACATAATAACAAAATGAGAATAAAGTGTACTGTTAAAGAAATGAGAATAAAGTGTACTATAAAACCTTCTGAGAACCATTCAAAATGAAGTGAATTTTAAACATTATCTTTCGTAGAATCAAAACATAATTAAACATAAAAAATGAGATTAAAGTGTAGTCCTCTACAAGTATCATTTGTGGCTCTTCATAATAACTAATTTTGTAACCAATAAAATAAAATAAAATTGTACTGTGAAGTATGTCAGCAGAAATTGTATAAATGCAATTGTGACATGAAGTGTTTCAATGAATATGGGGAGATGACACGATGTGTACCAAAAGAAGCATAAAGATGTGAAATGTCTTAAATTTCACAAAAAAGTTTTTTGGATTCATGTGTTTGTCATCATCATCAAATGGTTTTTGTTGATTGCAAAATGACGAACCTCGTTTCTTGATTGGATTCGAATGTATGACACCAGTAAAAGTTGAACAAGATTGTTGGATGTCGATGTGCAAAACAAATGGCATCACCATAATCAGTGGCGGAACTAGACCTTCAACGCAGGGGTATCCCAAAAATTTTTAGAGGTGTCCTCGTACTTGTTCAGGGGTGTCCTGTGTATAAAAATCGGAAAAAAAAAATTTTTTACACTACTCGTAAAAACTTGAGCCGTAGCCCGGGCTACGCCCGTTTACACTACAGGTCCGCCCCTGCCATAAGTGATGTTGTAACATTAAGCCTAACACCAATATTGTCCGGTTTGTCCACTAAGAGCTCATGAATTTGTTCGTGGTTGCCCAGATGGAGACTTACCATAAGGTCACCCTATCCAGTAGTACTCCCACATGGGCACTTAATTGTGAAGTTCTCCTTTCATCCACAACCATTGGATCAAAATGCATTGGTGATATTTGATGCTAGAAATCCCATATGCCCTAGAATCTCTCATGTAGTCATGTGCAAATGAACAAAACGATATAGGATCCTCCTAAGGTGTTACGTATGATATGCAACTTTTCTTGTACTTGGTAAGCTTAATGAAGCGAGATAAAAAGGTAAAACATAAGATATGTGCATACAAATCACACCTCATGAAGTGCAGTATGTATTTTGTTAACAGTAAAAACACATATGAACAAATTACTTGCAAAATACATATTTTCATAAATAAACATCAATAACAAGAAAATGTCCATATTATGAAACACAATTAAGGATAATGATAATTGATGAAAGGAGAGAAGACAAATCAACACACGGTCCAATAGTTTGATAGGTAAATTGGTTTAAATTGTTATATGTGGTATCTTAGCTCCATTGAACTTTCATTATTTTAATTGTATCATATTATTCCTTTAACTGCTACTTGCCTATATGTGTCCTAGTAAGGTGTTGATAATCATCATAATATGAACTAGGGGTGAGTATAGAAAAGAATTAACCGAAATAACTGATGGGTCGATTTTTTATATTTTTGATAACCGACTGTTGCGGTTTGGTTATGGTTATTCTTATTTTCATAACCGCAAATAATCGAACCAAATGTTTTCAACATGGACGAATCCATAGGTTTTAAAGTGTTTAACCATGGCTCAATCAATTCATATACTTTTAGGTGAAGTGTTTAAGTGTTTTAACCATGACCCAAGCTAATTGGCCCATTTGTAAATTTACTAATTACTATAGTATGATGTGGGGCTTCAATTAAGTAGTTGTTGGCGGCTATATGGTTGTTTACTTGTAAATTAAAAAACAAGGTATGAAATCAACAATTTAATTCATATTGGAACGTGTCACAGTTGTGTTTATTGGTAACCATGAGTATTATCATCATCATACTCAGTAAATCTCACCAGTAGCAAAACTAGGATAGTGTCTCAGAAAGGTAAGATGTAGACAGCCTTACCTCTATCCTGTATGAATAGAGAGACTGCTTAGAGCCTACCTTAGTATAAATCCCACCTATACGCCTTGCGCCTAACAAGTGGACTAAATCAGTCTTGTTTAACAAACTTCTTTTCACGTATAACTAGGTGAGGGGCACATCATGATAAAAGTGATGGTGAAATATTGGAGGAAACATTGATAGAAACTTAACACTTTGTCGTTGTCCACACAGTTTGCTTTCAATAATTCAAGTAGATTAGTTACTTGTCATCCTATCACCCTTTTTTTTAGATTTTTTTTCAATTTCTTATTATAATTGAATTAAATTTTCAAACATGCACATTATTGTTATTTTGTTTCAAACATGAGCATAATGTCACGGGCCAAATGTTTGAAGATCGCAATGCTATGGGCTGTGCTTGAACGCTTGGGTTACTGGCTAGTCCTGGACTTTATCGGGGGACGGAGTCAGTGTCAATGAAGAGGTGTACGTGCCTAGTCGTGCAAACGACGAACGCACCACTGGTCGAGAGCTGGCGCCGCTCTCCTGATGAGTCCAAGGCAGGACGAAACCAGTGACCCACACAAAGAAGCGGGATGGATTGGCTTGTCCCCGGGACTTGGGGACGCCACACGGGGGTCGAAAACTAACCCCGTGACAACTTGGTATCAGAGCAGAACGATTCTCGGATACGTTGGAACGTGACTCTTAACCAAATGAGCTTAACATTTAGAGTATGGTTGCGCAATGGTGGTGGGAGAAGACCAAATATGGGTTTGCTTCGGCAAAGGTCTTTGTACTCCGCGAGTATGGGATCGTGAGAGCCGCTCAAGTATAGTTGCAGTGAAGCCCTCCGTGTTATGTTCAAAAATCTACGGTCCAAGCAGCGCCGTAAAAAGGAAGTTTTGTGAAAGCTGCTACAATTATTCAGGTTCCCCATATTCCTGAAACAAGGTGAAACATCGGCACCTAATCCGATGCGGCGGACGTCAGCGCCACTTAAAACCAAAACTGACGTACTATATTGAACATGCACGACAGAAGATCATTGTTGCTGTGCTTTCGGGTGTCCTACCCTCCCAAAGTGAATCATGCTCAACATAAGGGGATCATGCATTGTCAAGTATGCGAGCTGGTATGGGACGGCGAGCATGCACGAGGACGTGCATGAAATGGTGGTGGGAGAGTGTCACGGGCCAAATGTTTGAAGATCGCAATGCTATGGGCTGTGCTTGAACGCTTGGGTTACTGGCTAGTCCTGGACTTTATCGGGGGACGGAGTCAGTGTCAATGAAGAGGTGTACGTGCCTAGTCGTGCAAACGACGAACGCACCACTGGTCGAGAGCTGGCGCCGCTCTCCTGATGAGTCCAAGGCAGGACGAAACCAGTGACCCACACAAAGAAGCGGGATGGATTGGCTTGTCCCCGGGACTTGGGGACGCCACACGGGGGTCGAAAACTAACCCCGTGACAATAAGCTAACTTATTTGACCTTTTTTATAATAATATTGTATAAAATCAACAATTTAATTCAACAAGGTATGAAATCAACAATTTAATTCATAATGGAACGTGTCATAATTGTGCTTATTGGTAACCATGAGTATCATCATCATCATCATACTCGGTAAATCTCAAGCTAAGGTAGGACTGAGGAGGGTAAGATGTAGACAGCCTTACCTCTATGGCTCTACCCCGTAGGAATAGAGAGAGACTGCTTACAGCCTTACCTCAGTGTATCCCACCTATACGCCTTCCGCCTAACAAGTGGACTAAATCAGTCTTGTTTAACAAACTTCCTTTCATATATAACTAGGTGAGGGGCACATCATGATAAAAGTGATGGTGAAATATTGGAGGAAACATTGATAGAAACTTAACACTTTGTCGTTGTCCACACAATTTGATTTCAACAATTCAAGTAGATTAGTTAATTGTCATCGCTATCACCTTTTTATAGTTTTTTTTCTTGATTATAATTGATTTAAACTAGATGGTAGCCCCGCCGCATTACGGCTTGGGCCTTACAAATTAAGATGCAACCTGCCGCATTCGGCTTGAGCCTTACAAATTAAGACGCAACGTATACAATAACTGATAAAATAATTATTGAATGGGTTATAGATTGTTGTCCGATTGTTTTTTTACTTGTGTCAATATTTATTGTTGTTTTGTTATTCAAAAGGTGCTACCGATGAAACAAATTAACAAAAAGTGAGTCTTGTGTAGAAGGAGTCAAATTGTTGTTTTGTTATTCAAAAGGTGCTACCGATGAAACAAATTAAAAAAAAAAAAAAAAGTGAGTCTTGTGTAGAAGGAGTCAAAGCTACCATTCAGTTATCATTTGTGGGAGCCAAATCTTGGCAATTCACCACAACCCAACACCAAGAAAGAAAGAAAAAAAAATAAATCTGCTTATTTTCCTACACAACCTCATCATTCTGGCCGAACCAAGATTAATTTGATCTAGCTGGATTTGAGAATTCAAACAACAACAACAACCATACCCAATATAATCTCATATATAGCAAAGCTATTGATAGGGTCTGTGTGTGTGGGGAGGGGGGGGGAGAACATAGGCAAGCCTTACCTCTATCCCGGGGGCTAGAGAGGCTGCTTACAGTGAGATCCCCGACTCCAAAAACCATAACCAAGACATAAGCTTATGAAAAAACATATATAAGCACACAACTACTAAAAATGGGGAAAGAAAAATAATAAAAATAAACACATAAATAAATAAGTATTTGTTAGTAAAGCTACGACATCGGGAATAGGTGAAAACTTATAAAAAGCTATATCACACCTCATAGAAACTGAAAAATTAAACTCATAAGACAAGAACTAAACCAAAAACCAGGTCAAACTCCTAAAAGTCCTTAACCTTAATCCTACGTCTCTACGAAGTTCTGTCCTCGACCATGTTCTCAAAGAGGTGCAAATCTTGCCTAATCCGCTCATCCCAAGTCATTTTCGGCATGCCTCTACTCCTCCATCCATCTACAGTGAGTGTTTCAACTATTCTAACAGGGTCTGTCGTCTGCCTCCTCTTGACATGCCCAAACCATCTCAATCTCCCCTTCCTTGTATGAAATACTAGCAACTCCTAATCTTTCCCAAAAACCTTATTTCTTATCTTGTCCAACCTAGTATGCCCATACATCCATCTTAGCATCCTCATCTTTGCTACCTCTAGCTTCCGTGCATGAATTTTCTTGATGGCCCAACAATCTGTTCCGTATAACATAGAGGGTCTAATTGCAACCTTATAAAATTTCCCTTTTAATTTATCAGGGAACCTCTTGTCGCACCATACCCCTGTGGCTGCTCTCCACCTACACCATCCAATCTGGATACGATGAGCTACGTCAGTGTCTATCTTTCAGTTACTCCTAACAAATGATCCTAAATACTTGAACTTAGTTGCCTGTGGAACCACCTGGCCCACAATGGTGATCTGAGTGTCGTGCTCAATGCCTGCTCCACTAAAATCACAGTAAAGGTACTCAGTCTTAGAGCGACTTATCCTCAAACCTTTGCAATCTAATGCTACACGCCATTCTTCTAACCTCGAATTCAAGCTCTGTTTGCTTTCTTCTATCAACATAATATCGTTTGCTTTCTTCTATCAACATAAGGCGTTTGACGAATATTGAGAGAATTGGTTCGGTTCGATCGTCGAATAATATCCCGGAACCGAGAAAACATTCGGTTGGGTCGGGTTGTTGGGATTGTTCGGGTTGTTGGGGAGGTTCGGGTTGTTGAAGGGATCCATGGTAGAATATAAGTTTATAAAAGTGGAAGATGTTTTATAAAAAATAAAGGGAGAGAGATGAGAAAATAGGTTAAAAATGGTGAATAGAGGTGAAAAAAGGTTGGATTTTTATATATTTGGTAAAAGTGAACGTTGGATATTTTTTGAATTTGGAAATTATTTTTTTTTAAACGGTCATAAAGCAAAGGGACCCCACCCTTTTTTGTCTTTACTTGGATCGTATCAAACGTCTCAAGCTGGACGGTGAGGACGACGACGGGTTGGCCGGCACGGTGTGCGGACAGTCGCCGGTCCTCGACGCCTTGGGGACGTACCCCATACCGCATAGCCAAACAACTTTATACATGTCTATTTTTAAATTTACATGAAAGATACTTTTTATTATCTATCGTATCTATCCAAAATTGGAAACGAGTAAGGTTTCTATTATTTAAAAAGATATTTAATTTACATAAAACTATATCGCTAGTAGATTTATTTAAATAAAATCTATTTAAAAAAATACTAGTGTAACTAGTAGATTTTATGTTAAATAAGAAACTTAATAAAAAGATGAAAATAAAAAAATAAATATATTTTATGTTAATTAAGAGATATAATAAAAAGATGAAAATAAAAAAAAAATAGATTTTGTAAAATTTATTTAAACTTAAATAAAATTAGATGTTAGTACCCAAAGGTGTTACATTGATAAAATTTAAAAAAATGGAAGGGTATTTTAGTCATTATATGGTGTTAGTACCCAAAGGTGTTACAAAATTGAAACCATAAAACCTAAACCTGTTAAAAAGAAGTTAGTACTCAAAGATGAAACTAGCTATAAACCATAGGGTCCATCTGTGTAATTAACTCTAAATATAATTGAAGCGTAATCAAAGTAATCAAGCTAGTAAGAGAGATGGTTAGCTATTATAGTTGACGTTAAAAGAGATGGCAATTTGGTGGTGAGATGGTTTTGTCGAAGAAAAATAAAAGGAGGAAGCAACTATGTAGGTCAAGCCAATGTTTTAAAATCCGGTTTTTCAATCATACCGGATTAGCCACAAAAATGGTTTAACCAGTTAAACCAGGTTGTGCCGGGCGGTTCAACCGGGTTGACTAGTTAATTGTATAATTTCATAAATTACAACATTAACTCAAAAAATAATCCAAAATTGGATTAAAATGGAAATCTGGAACGAACGATGGGGGTGATGGAAGTCTAGAATAAGTCACGAATGATGGAGTGATGAAGCAACTTTTGAATTTTGATAGATGGAGATAAAATATTAAAAGTTGTTAGGTTAAAGCTAAGAGTAAACATGTAGATGGGACGATAAAAAGTAAAATCCTAACCCAAAAACATACCTGAGACAGTATCGGTATAACGGTTCAAACCAGTATACCAGATTTTACCGGCGGTACAAAGTCAATGCCGTTTCTCCTACTTATCGGGGTGTTTCGGACTGGATTTACATCCGAAAACGGTAATACTGGTATAACCGGCCGGTATTTACTGGTTTTTAAAACATTGGGTCAAGCACATAACCAAGCAGTTGAAAGAAACCAAAGACCGCAGAAAGAGAACGCGTCGGATAGAATAATCTATGAAAAGGTTACCATGTGGCCGGAAAATGACTGTACCAAGAAAGACCGGCAAGAAGAAAACCAAAGCCGCGTGAAAGAACGTCATCACCAAGACCAAGGTAACCTAGATCGGCAGTCGCCGTAGAAAGAGCAGAAAGACCGTAAAATGAAATTGTGAACAAGAGACTGGGCCAAAAGAGGTACACATAAAAGTGAGACCATGGGTGTGACAGCGGAGGTTCGCACCATGATAGACCGAAGAAAGCTTTTATCAAAAGAGAACTTAGTGTAAGTCTCGAAAAACCGATCAAACAACGATATCAAACGATCACCAAGGATGGGCAGAATCTAAACTTGATGATAATCAAGAAATCAAGAACACCGAATCACTTTCAAACTTTGCACACGGTTCTATTACTCAAGAGCAAAACTGTTTGGTACAAAGTTCTCTAGCTCTCTCTCTCTCTCTCTAGGATTTCTAACAATGGAGGCTACAAAATGGTGTTGAGAACTCTAACCCTAGAAAACCTATAACACTAGCTTATATACTCTAGGGTAAGCCCATGCCCACATGGGCTCCCCTTGGGCTTGCCTGGCCCACATGGCCTTAGGCATGCCCAAATGTCCTAAACATGTCCAAACCTAATACAAACTAACCCAAATAAATCCCAGTTTGCTACCATAGTCCGTTGCGTATATTTGATGCGCCAGTCTCACGCTTCTAGGGCCTAACAATCTCCCCCTAGACTGATGCATTAAATTGTCTTCATAACATGAATTCAGCAACGTCTTCAACGAAGTCCATGGTTGTAGCTATGCTGCAGATTTATGTGGCGGATTTGGTGGTGGGTTGTGGATGGTGATGGTGGTTTTGCGGTGGTGGATGTTAACGGTGGAGACGGTGACGGTTTATGATGGTGGATTTGGTGGTTGTGGCATTAGGGCGGCGGTGATGGTGGTAACCCGATGGATGGAGGCAGCGATGGTGATGTAACACCCCGTGTTCCCGAATGTCAAAGTCAAAGTCAAAGTCAAAGTCCAAGTCAACTTTGACTTTCTTTGACTGTAGATAGTCTATTTTATGTTTTAGTTGTATTATGTGGAGTAAGTGTTGTAATCAGCAAGAATCGAAGTAATCGAATGTTTAATCAATGCGACCGATCTACGACTGTGAATGATAGGAAGTAACAATGCGATAAAGTTAACTAATCAGTAATCAAACCGATCTAACAATCATCAAACTCGAGACTCGAATTATGCGAATTTTGGTATTATTATACGTGTCTGTGTGCCTTATGTGTTACTTGTGCGTGTTTACCTTATGTTTGGTGTGGTATTCAAGCAAATCAATCCAAACTCGAAAGGCAATCAAACTGAATTGAAACCAACATCGAAACGTGACTCATAGAAGATTGTATGTTAGATATAGTGATTGGGACTGAAAGTAATTTGACTAGGAACCCTATCGTATTCGTATCAGCGTCCATCAAAATCGAAACGTCAAAAATCGTCACAAAATACTCAAAGTGTGTCGCGGATCGAACAGGAAGCATCCTGATCGAACAGGCCAGCCGATCGGCTAGCATCTTGCCAGCCGATCGAGCAGCCCACTCGATCGGAGCTCCTGGCCGATCGGCTGCCACTTTCCTCTTTTGGAAGCCTATAAATAGGGTTGTCCTTGTCTTCATTTCCACTTTTGGAAAGTTCTGACCGGCCAGCTCCTATTCTTCACCTTTTCTCAGATTTCTCTCAATCCCGGTAAGTTTTCACTCTAATTCTTGTACGTTTTTTATCATTACTTGATTCTACACCTTTCTATCTTTCAAAACTTGGATTCTAACCGTGAAATCACCAAGACCTAGGTGTTCATGGGTGATGTCATCATGGTGTTCTTGAAGAACATCATGTTTTGGCCTCATTCAACTATGATTAGCTTAGATCTAACTGATTTCCACATAAACAAGCTAAGATCTATCAAAGATCTAAACATCCACAAGTTGTGAAGGATTGAAAGAAGGAATCCCAACTTTCTTTCAACTCTTTTACACTCAATGCCTTCAAACCGCTAGAAACGGAGCTTGAACCGGCTAACTAATCATTCTAACAAGTTAAAAGGTTCAAGATGCGGATTCTATATACAAGGTTCACTGATTTTGGGTTAGACTCTAAACCAACGTTCCGAACCGTTCACCGGCCAGACTTGGGTGATTCCTATCCGAGCCGGAGAGACGGGTAAGAACGAAGGTATCATAGTTCAACTCGTTATCAAGCTACCTCGATATAATAACAAGTAACCAGACGACCAAGTGTTAGACGAAAGGCCGACCAGGTCAGACTTGCTGGCCGAACGGCTAGGCTGATCGAACAGCCCAGCCGATCGGACACACCAGCCGATCGACCGGGCCAGCCGATCAGCTAGCACATGGCGTCTCACTTTTCCCAAACTTTTGAGGTATAGTATTGACGAAGTAATGTTCGATCGAATATGTCACTCGATTGGTGAACATTACTGTTCGGATCATGAGATACTATGCTTCAACACTTAATCGTTTTCACAACTCGTTCGTAGTAGGGAATGCCAGCCGATCGAGCGTACTGTTCGATCGAGCGGCATTCAGTTGAGGACTAATTCTAAAGTTTCTAGCCGATCGAGTGAGCTAGCCGATCGAGTGAGCTAGCCGATCGAACGAACTGTTCGATCGACTGACTTGAAAGGTAAGAACACTGCAGTGTTCTCAAATACTACAACGAAAACTTCAAAAGTTCAAATCCTCAAACACAAACACACCAGAGGAAGAAACAATCCACTCGAATGGCCCAGCCGATCGAGCCTACCGGCCGATCGGACAGGACTGTCCAACCGGACATACCAGCCGACCGAACAGCCCATTCGATCGAACCTACCGTTCGATCGACCAGCCCATTCGATCCATCCACACTTGTGTACTTTTCCGCGTTACTTATTGTTGTGCTATCGAACTATTCAGGCTAATCCTACTCTCAGCGCTCCCTTCAATCCACAATCAATCACTATGAGTATACTCGATCCCTTTTTGCTTTTAGAACTTTTGGGTGTTACATACGTTACCTATCAAATCACAATCAAACACAAACTATTTGAACGCTAACCATTTGCATGTGCTACTTGACTAAATGAATGTTTTTTATTATGTTTACACGTGGAGTGCTATCTACCTGCCTTAGCAACATAGTTCTATAGTTTGGACTCAGCACCCGTTCACACGGGGGTTGCTAAGGACAATTACTTGCATGGATTACGGTGGTAATCATGTATTGCGAACCGTCTCGGACGGTCAACCCGCAGTCATTGGTATCGATGGTCCCATGTCGATAATTAACATGCATCGTTTTCCTCTGTGTACGTGCCTGGTTATGCGTAAACTATTCGAACTCTATATGCTATTATCAAACTTGTGTGCTCACCTTTACATTTTATGTATTGACTTTATTTTAACGTATGTGACAGGTGCTTAAGTTGCTAGGATGCTTAGGCGTGTGGTGACGAAATCGAGGCTAGGGAGTCTAGAAATAATAAACAATTGTCTGTAATAATAATTGAATCTGAGTTGTCGGAACGTAATTATTTGCCTAGTTGCTTTCTATGATAACTTGTTTATTTATTTGGGATACGGTATGGGACGTATCATTTAACTGAATTTGTAATAATAGTTGTTGTGGAAACTTCTGGACAATCTGTTTCGCTCAGTGCCACGCCCCGATGATTCCGCCATCGGTTGGGGTGTGACAGATTGGTATCAGAGCCATAACTATAGGGAATTAGGCAGACATGACCTAGTCCGGGTCGCTGTCTTAGAAACCTAGACTATAGTTAGGAACCATCAGACCCAGTTTATGTGCCTTATTCTGCAATTCTTCACTATCACTGCACTCAAATTTTCAACTAACGTCAGGCGATTCAGTCAGGAAGAGGTGTGAAAACCGCAAACTCCCGACTAAATTTCCTGACCAATGGGGATTTTATTCCTTCATCTCGATATTTTCGCCAATAAACAAGGAGAATTATACCAAAACCGGCGTGAAACCCCCATTTTGATGAAAATTCTCCTCGATTTTACTGAAAACAAGGAAGAAATTGCTAAGCCAAGGGGTGAAACCCTGACCTTAGCAGTTTGTTCTGGAACTTATTCATCTCACTAAGGCTTCGATGGACTCCAACGACCTGAACTCACAAGTATGACCTAGGGAACGCGTGTGGAATGCCCAAGAATCGAGGCAGAAACACGATCTCTAGAGTCGAAAGTGATGACAAGTCCACTGTGAATAGTCGAGCTGCCTTGGGTAGTCGATGCCTAGTAGCCGCAGGCAATCTATCTCTCGATTTTATGTGTTTCGAATTTGACGAGTCATCAGGTACACTCATTGATTTTATGTGTGTGCTTTCTCTGTTTTGTGCTTATATTTGCTTTCTCTATTTTGTGTTTACATTTTGGGATGTTATTTGATTCTGCTATCATTTTAATCGACACACGACTCGTACTGTTATTCTATTCCTAATCGATCCCCAGTTATCGCAAGACTAGATGATATCATACTATGTTGTGCTATACGACTAAGTTAAACTATACTATACGATGCTATTCGATACGATATTCGAACGACACGCGAGCTTTGAAGGATAGGTTTCTGTTTTCTGACTACCTCAGTGATTAAGTGCCTAGGTATTTACGTGTTCTGTGTTCTATGTGCTTACGTGCTTCTCTGCTTCTGTGATTCTATGCTCTGTGTACTTCTGTGTTCTATAATTATGAGTATCTGTGATTATGTGTCACGACCCCCGATCCACCCTGGACGGAATCGGGAGCCGCGAGCAGTCCAGTGGTACCGGTGATTATTTTGAAAAACATTGCAGCGGAAATTTCATCAGGACCGTGAGTTAGGAAAAATATCAGAGTTTAGAAACACCGGATTTTATTATTTAAATAGATGGAATAGATTCAATTGTTACAAAGGTAGCTTTTAATAAAAACAATATTTCTTAATTTGATTTGATTAATAAAATAAGCCACTTCTTGAAGTCTTTTAGTGCCGGATCCAATCCTTACTCCAATCTACTGTAATTACCTGAAAGCGTTTTAAAAAGGTTTTGTCAGCGGGAAATACTGAGTGAATCATTCAGTTTTACTGAAAACGACACATTTGTTATAATTCACAGTATTAAGATCTTTTACATATGTTTCTGATATCAACCAACTACCCACAGTATTTGTCACTCGACCGGATCTGTGATAGTGGTCATATCACCATTGGCTGCCCCAATGAATGACGTATCACTAAATTTTAGGTTCGCCCACCTAAAGTGATAAAAACAGTAGTAATGTGCACAATACCCCACATACTGGCTGTAATTTGGTGATTACATAAACTTAATCACTGTAATTTATAACTTTGAAAATAACCTTGGAGTATTGTAAAACAGTTGATAAAAAGAGAATGACTCACAAACTGTGAGAAAAGAGAATGACTCACATTATAATCATGCAGATTCATACGGCCAAAGTTTAGTCTACAGATAAGCCTTGATATATTGCAGATTTATACAGGCAGAGCTTAGCCTATTGATTTAGCCTTGTAACCTAGTGCATACGAACTAGGTAGGTAACTTCATACAACAATTACGATAACTCACGAGATCAAATTCTCACAACGAACGACAAAGTGCGATACTTAAACATCCATCGATTTAATGACGAACGACAAAGTACGATACTTAAACATCCATCGAATTAACGACGAACGACAAAGTATAACCCTAATGTGGGCGGCACTTAAACATCCATTGGATATATTGATCTCGGAAAATGAATCGTAATAGCGATCGAGTGATTACCCTGTTTTGTGGCAGCAATTCGAAAGCAGTGTGTGTGTTTAATTGTAGTATAAGTGTGATAACTCGACGTACAGAAAGCGTTTGGCCGTCGTTTCAACTTCCAGATTCAAGTCCCAAGGCCCTCTATTTATACTGAAAATTTGCATCTCCCGCGTGTCGCGGAAGAATTTGTGGAACCTCCCGCGTATCGCCTGGGATGTCATTTTTAGGGTAGGGTAGGTACGTGTCCAACTAGCTCAGGTGAGTCGACAGTTTTGATAAATTCAATTTAGACAACGAATTCGAAGGATAATCATCAACTAGGTTTTACCCCCCCCCTGAGTTTTAGGGGCCCTGATCCTGATTCCGATTGTTCTAAAAATTTTAGGGTTTATGCGGAATTACTTGGGTTCCTCAATTAGGGTTTCCTTAATAGATAATTAACATACTAAGTATTAATTTTAGTGAGAGTTGTTACATCCTCCCCACCTTAAGAAAAATCTCGTCCTCGAGATTTATTGGAATAGTTGAGGATACTTTCTCGTGTATTAGGGTCCGATCTTTGAATCCCACTTTACTTGAACTAACACTAATCGTTTGGGTTTTGAGAAACTTGGTCCTTCTATCTTCAATTTGTAGTGGTTTCTCTACAAATTCAGCTTTTTTTTTATTTACCTCTACATTTTGAAGAGGTACTACCAGGGATTCGTCTGTGAGACATTTCTTGTGAGTGGATACATGAAACACATCATGTACTTCTGCTAACTTTTCTGGTAGTTGTAAACGATAGGCAACTGGTCCTATGCGTTGAATTACTGAAAATGGTCCTATGTACTTTTGGACTCAGTTTTCCTTTCTTACTGAATCGTACTATTCCTTTCCAAGGAGAAACTTTCAGAAGTACTTTGTCTCCGACTTGAAACTTTAATGGCTTGCAGTGATTGTCCGCATAGCTTTTCTGGCGATCTCGAGCCGTTTTTAGTCTTTCCTTGATTTGAGTTATTTTGTTAGGGGTTTCTTGTACAATCTTAGGATCTGATAATTAGCTTTCTCCTATTTCTGCTCAATAAACTGGAGTTTTGCACTTGCGTCCGTACAGTGCTTCGAATGGGATAGTTTCGATACTTTTATAGGAGAATTTAATTAAGGGTAAGTGGTTATCCTACTTGAATGGTTATCACACATGCTCGTAGCATGTCTTCCAAGGTTTGAATGGTTCTTTCACTTTGTCCGTCTGTTTGGGGATGATAAGCTGTACTTAAATTTAGTCGTGTTCTCATTGCTATTTGGAAACTTGTCCAGAAATGAGAAGTGAAACGACTATCTCTGTCCGATACAATGGAGAGTGGAACTCCATGTAAGGATACTATTTCATCTACGTACAACTTGGTTAACCTTTCCATGCTAAAGGTTTCTTTCATAGTTAGAAGATGAGCTGATTTGGGTAAATCGATCCATGATTACTCAAATCGCATTATTACCTTTTCTGGTTTTGGGTAACTTAGTAACAAAATCCATTGTTAAGAGTTCCTATTTCCATATAGGCATTTCTAATTGTTGGAGTAATCCTGAAGGTTTCTAGTGCTCTGCCTTAACTTGTGAACAAGTAAGATACTTAGATACATGACTGGCAATGTCCATTTTTCATTCCTATCCACCAAAAGTTATTTCTTAAATCTTGGTACATCTTATTGTTACCTGGGTACATGGTATACCTAGATCTATGGGATTCCTCTAGAATCTTACTTCTTACTTTTCCCTGCTTAGGTACCCAATTGTTTTCTTAGGGAATCTCCAAATTCTATCACTTCCTCGTTTTAATTCTTTGGCTTGTCCTTTTATTCCTTCAGCATCGTCTTCGATTGCTGTTTCTTGAACTTTCTTTAGTTGCTCCATTAAATCTAACTGTAGATCTAATCTAAGAGCATGGCCTCGCTTTTGCTTTTCATGATACTTACGACTTAAAGCATCTATAACTACATTTGCTTTTCTTCGTGATACTGGATATCACAGTTGTACTCATTTAGGATTTCCATTCATCTTCTTTGCCTCATGTTTAGTTCTTTTTGCCCAAATGCGTACCTTAAGTTTTTGTGATCTGTATCTACAGATAATGTCTCTAAATCTTGAGGGCAAAATTATAGTTCCTAATTTTAAATCATGAGTTGTATAATTTTCCTCGTGCTTTTTCAAGTGCCTGGAGGCATACGCAATTACATTTTTGCGTTGCATCAACACACACTCTACTCCTAATTTTGAAGCATCACAATATACTTCAAAATCTTCAGTTCCTTCTTCTGGCAATGCTAAAATTGAAGCACTTGTTAACCTTTGATTTAATATCTTAAGAGCTTCTTCTTGTCTAGGTCCACTCAAACTTAATTGTTTTACAGGTTAGCTGAGTTAAGGGTTTAGTTATCTTAGAAAAATCTTTAATAAATTGTCTATAGTATCCAGCTAAACCTAGAAAACTTCGAACTTTTATGATTGTTTGCGGAACCCTCTATTTAGTAATTGTTTCTATTTTAGAAGGATTTACATGGATACCTTCGTGATTTTCCACATGACCTAAGAATTGCACTTCCTGTAGCCAGAATTCATACTTCGAGAATTTGGCGTACAACTTCTCTTTTCTTAACAAAGTTAAGAGTGCATGCAAATGCTCACAATGTTCTTTTTGACTGTTGGAATAAATAAGTATGATAACTTAATTTATATACATTAAATGGTTATTATTATGGTTGGATATTGATTAGTGATGCCTTGTTTAAGCATAGGTGATCAGTCCATGCCTAACTAAGGCTAGGCTACTCAATACCTGCTCCTGACAATAACCAGAGTATTTAAAATACTGATATATTATTATACACTTAAATCGGAATAGGAGGTGAATTTGTGTATCATTATCTGAGTATATGATTGTTTTAAGATTGCTTATATAGAATAAATTAATAAGGCAAATTTAATATAAATAATTTTAAATAAATAAATAATTAAATTCAAGATTAGCAAAATCTTCAGATTTTGTGGAAATGTCACCAGAGGGTGATCGTAATCAAAGAAACATTTTAGTGAAGTCGAAGGCCAAAAACATGTTATAGTTTAAGAGAATCAAAGTGCTTATTGGGATTATTTTGGATTTGAATATGATGGCTTAAAATATCATATGGGACCTGGAATTGAATACAAATTGCGAACAATTTAACTGGGTTTTGAACAAAACGAGTTGTAATAAGGAAGTTCGGACATTATTACAACAGAAACCATGGAAAATCGAGTTTTTCAAGAAATTGATTTGATATTAAAGAGTCATTGCTTTGTAAAACGAGGTTTTACTATGCAAAGATTAATTATAGCGAAATGATATTTGAACTTTTGATAAAACAACAATTGGTATAATGTCCTCCTATGGTCTTCCAAATTTAAATGAACCATAAGTACAATGAACGTGTGGATTTACTAAGAAGTGTAAAAATTAACTATGAAAGAAATCCTCATGGTATGATGCCTATTACAAGGAGTAGAAACACGAGAGTTAACTTACTATAGGCAGAAGTCAGAATTTCAATAATATAAAAACTTTACTTGGAATTCCGTGTGATAACTAGTGTGACGTTATTATGGAATGTCGAAAATAAAATAAAATAGAGAATTTACAAAGGTATGTGATTCCTTTTTGTAGTGTGATGATGATTAAACTGTGCACCGATGTTTGTGAAATCTCGTTACAACGTACCTTAGCGAGATTTGTGTCGTTTGTAGAATCGTGTGGCAAGAGTGTTTCTTTCTAATTAGTCGTTTTTCTACTGGCGGAAATAGTATTGATGTCATAGTGCCCAATTTATAATTTCCAAAGGTCTTGCCTTGGAAGTCGTGTGTGATAAACTTCGACGTTTGTGGACATATAATTTAATAAGTTTCATGTGCTTTCTTGTGCATTAGCACAACTTTATTTGCGTAAATCGTATATGGTAATTCTTTTAGAATTTCTTTTACTCTTAATGATGTCCCAACTTAATGGGTTTCCATTGTCAAACGAGCTACGGGACAATTGATCAAACGGAATAATATTTGATATCGGAAAGGTATTCCTGATAAAGAAATCTAGACACAGATGCTAGTGCTTTATTTCAAATTGTCAATCCTTATGGTTTTTGGATTTCCTTATAGATATACCTATCTATATAATCACATATTTCACATGCTGAAATAAACATACCATTTATCAGGTCAACGTATTAACAAAGTCATATTTCCAAAAACCAATCAAATATCTGGTCATAATGCTATTTTAGGGAAATCTTGTCACTTGTTTGACATATTATATACCCTGTCTTACCCGGTTCGCGCCAGAGAGGTAATCTCAGTATATCCGGACAAACTGGAGAGTCTGCGACTCTATACCCAGTTTTGCCGGAGAAAATTTTCTATTTCCCATAAATAGTATCTTTTCAAGATTTTTAAAAGTGCCTCTTTTATTAGGACTTTTATCCAGAATCAAGGAAATTTATATTTCCCTAACATATCTTATTCCCGACTAAATAATATCAATAAGTAAGAAGCAATTACGTGCTATTGCCTGCTAATTGTCATTTTTATGGAATACCAATATCCATTACATTGTACTTATATAAGTAATTTACCTTTAAAGTTTATTTAAGGCAAAATTCTTAAATTCAAGTCTAAATATCATCCGGAGTGCTATCAGATAATATTAAGCTTCTAATTTTCCATTTAAACTTAGGTATTATTATAACACCTAATTGCGTAAACAAGTGGCTTAGCTTATACTAAGGCATCTTTTCTTATGTTCAAGTCCAAATGTTATCAGATGTGCTACCCGTTAATAGCAATCCCCTAACTCTTTTATTTAAGCTTAAGTATCATTATCACAACACTTATAGGCTTAAAGCAGTGGCTCTGATACCACCTTTACTGTCACGACCCCCGATCCACCCTGGACGGAATCGGGAGCCGCGAGCAGTCCAGTGGTACCGGTGATTATTTTGAAAAACATTGCAGCGGAAATTTCATCAGGACCGTGAGTTAGGAAAAATATCAGAGTTTAGAAACACCGGATTTTATTATTTAAATAGATGGAATAGATTCAATTGTTACAAAGGTAGCTTTTAATAAAAACAATATTTCTTAATTTGATTTGATTAATAAAATAAGCCACTTCTTGAAGTCTTTTAGTGCCGGATCCAATCCTTACTCCAATCTACTGTAATTACCTGAAAGCGTTTTAAAAAGGTTTTGTCAGCGGGAAATACTGAGTGAATCATTCAGTTTTACTGAAAACGACACATTTGTTATAATTCACAGTATTAAGATCTTTTACATATGTTTCTGATATCAACCAACTACCCACAGTATTTGTCACTCGACCGGATCTGTGATAGTGGTCATATCACCATTGGCTGCCCCAATGAATGACGTATCACTAAATTTTAGGTTCGCCCACCTAAAGTGATAAAAACAGTAGTAATGTGCACAATACCCCACATACTGGCTGTAATTTGGTGATTACATAAACTTAATCACTGTAATTTATAACTTTGAAAATAACCTTGGAGTATTGTAAAACAGTTGATAAAAAGAGAATGACTCACAAACTGTGAGAAAAGAGAATGACTCACATTATAATCATGCAGATTCATACGGCCAAAGTTTAGTCTACAGATAAGCCTTGATATATTGCAGATTTATACAGGCAGAGCTTAGCCTATTGATTTAGCCTTGTAACCTAGTGCATACGAACTAGGTAGGTAACTTAATACAACAATTACGATAACTCACGAGATCAAATTCTCACAACGAACGACAAAGTGCGATACTTAAACATCCATCGATTTAACGACGAACGACAAAGTACGATACTTAAACATCCATCGAATTAACGACGAACGACAAAGTATAACCCTAATGTGGGCGGCACTTAAACATCCATTGGATATATTGATCTCGGAAAATGAATCGTAATAGCGATCGAGTGATTACCCTGTTTTGTGGCAGCAATTCGAAAGCAGTGTGTGTGTTTAATTGTAGTATAAGTGTGATAACTCGACGTACAGAAAGCGTTTGGCCGTCGTTTCAACTTCCAGATTCAAGTCCCAAGGCCCTCTATTTATACTGAAAATTTGCATCTCCCGCGTGTCGCGGAAGAATTTGTGGAACCTCCCGCGTATCGCCTGGGATGTCATTTTTAGGGTAGGGTAGGTACGTGTCCAACTAGCTCAGGTGAGTCGACAGTTTTGATAAATTCAATTTAGACAACGAATTCGAAGGATAATCATCAACTAGGTTTTACCCCCCCTGAGTTTTAGGGGCCCTGATCCTGATTCTGATTGTTCTAAAAATTTTAGGGTTTATGCGGAATTACTTGGGTTCCTCAATTAGGGTTTCCTTAATAGATAATTAACATACTAAGTATTAATTTTAGTGAGAGTTGTTACATTATGTGCCTATACGTTACGTGATATGTGATTCGATGTGATTCTAAGCTTTAGTAGTCTAGACGTGTGAGGTGAGATTCGATTTCATTGTGTTGAGTCTCGTGACGATGTCTAATGCAGACCATGTCGTCGTCTGGATCCCGACACCGTTTGACTCGCCAAGAAAAGAGAGACCGACGCCTCGCTGCGATCATCTCCAAAACCATGGCAAAAGCTGTGAGTGAGGTGTATGAAAACGCTAGCAAGACATCAGAAGAATCCCGAGCTGAAATCCCTAAGGATTCAAGCAAGGCTGCTTTCAGCTTCAAGCAGTTCAAAGCATGCGGACCAAAAGAGTTCACTGGCGAAGATAGTCCTACAGCCATGTTTCACTGGTTCGACTCGGTCGAAGTCACTCTGCGCCAGAGCGGATGTCCTAAACATCTCCGCACTCTCAATGCTACAGACGTCTTCCAGTCCCGTGCTCTAGACTGGTGGACGGCCGAACGAAACAAGCGCGGAAATGATGCAGCTTACGGGCTAACATGGAAGGAGTTGAAGGCAATTATGATTGAAGAATTCTGCCCTCCTCATGAACGCCAAAAGCTGGAGGACGAGTTCAGGGGAATCAAGCAGAAGGATGGAGACAACGCTGCTCTCACTGCTCGCTTCAAGCAGCTTAGCATCATCTGCCCTGACCAAGTCAAGACCTCAGACCAAGCCATCAAGAAGTACATTCGAGCCCTGCCCGACTGTGTAGCCGACTTTGTTCACGCAGCCAAGCCAGCAACGATCGAAGAAACCTACCTACTCGCCGCTGAGATCAATGATGAGCGAGTAAAGGCTGGTTTCTGGGATAAGCCAACCAAGTCTCTGCATCAAGCCACTGCAACACCCACCGCCTCATCTGCTCAATCCTCCAAGTCATCAAGAAGGAAGAAGAAGAACGACAACAGCTCCAGCAGCAAGAGCTGTGCTGCCGCAACAAACGCCACTCCTCTACAAGCTGTACCAGCTCAACTGCAGCAGCACCCTCGCTCAGCTCCAGTGATCAATGCACCGCCAGCAAAGCGTGCATATACAGGCCCTCACCCACTCTGCCCGACATGTTCGTATCATCATCCAGTGGGTCTGGCTTGTCGTTTTGGCGCTCACTGCAACCTCTACGGTCATTTCACTACGAACTGTCGCTATGGTCCTCGTCAAGCCCCAGCTCAAGCTACTGCCAACCAAGCTCTACTCCCCGCCCCTCAAGGCCAACAAGCAGCTCAAGCACCAGCAGTCAATGCTCGAGTCTGCTTTGCATGTGGTGACCCTACCCACTTTGCAAACAGGTGCCCGAACAGGGTGGTTAAGCAAGAGCCCCAACAGCAGCAGCAACAACAGCAGCCTCAGCAACAGCAGCAAGCAGCCCATGCCCGAACCTTCAACATCAATGCCCGTCAGGCTCAAGCGGATAACAACGTGGTTAATGGTACGTTCCTTGTGAATGGTATTTATGCATCATGTTTGTTTGATACTAGAGTCGATAACTGCTTTGTGTCATTTGAATTCGAGAAGCTCCTTAGTCGTAAGCGCTCCTATCTATCCTCGTCATTCTAAGTCGAAGTCGCTACAGGAAGAACTATTGCCATTAATTCAATACTCCGTGATTGTACTCTCGAGCTCAACAATCACATCTTCCCAATCGACCTTATTCCGATGCAACTCGGAAGTTTTGATGTCATAATAGGCATGGACTTTCTTCGCGAAAACCATGCCGAAGTTGTATGCTTCGAAAAGATGATTCGATTCTCACTCGCGAATGGTGATCTTCTATGTGTATACGGTGAAACAGCGTCGAAAGGTCTCAAGCTTATGTCGTGTATTCATGCCAGCAAGTATCTCCGCAAGGAATACCGAGCCTTCTTGGCCAACATCGTAGTAGCGGAGAAGGGAAAGAAAAAGAAAGTTGAAGTTAAAGACGTTCCAGTGGTTCGTGAATTTCCTCAGGTGTTCCCTGACGATCTTCCCGGACTACCACCAAGTCGTGATATCGACTTTCGTATCGACCTCATTCCTGGAGCTAACCCCGTTGCCAAAGCCCCTTATCGACTCGCTCCATCCGAAATGAGGGAACTCTCAAACCAACTCCAGGAATTACTCGAAAAAGGCTTTATTCGCCCAAGCACCTCTCCTTGGGGTGCGCCAGTCCTTTTCGTCAAAAAGAAGGACGGGTCGTTCCGGATGTGCATCGATTATCGGGAATTGAATAAGCTAACCATTAAGAACCGATACCCCTTGCCTCGAATCGACGATTTGTTTGATCAGCTACAAGGTGCAGCATGCTTCTCTAAGATCGATCTATGTTCAGGATATCATCAGCTACGGATTCAAGAGGAAGACATTCCCAAAACTACTTTTCGAACCCGTTATGGCCATTACGAATTTGTTGTTATGCCCTTTGGTCTAACCAACGCACCCGCGGTTTTTATGGACCTAATGAATCGCGTGTGTAAGCCTTATCTTGACCGTTTCGTCAACATGTTCATCGACGATGTCTTGATCTATTCCAAATCGAAAGCCGAACACGCGCAACATCTACGTTTGGTTCTCGAGTTACTTCAGGGGAACCAACTCTATGCCAAGTTCTCCAAGTGCGAATTCTGGTTGGAGGAGGTTTAATTTCTGGGTCACATAGTGAATAGTCGGGGTATCCATGTCGATCCTGCAAAGATTGAAGCTGTCAAAAGCTGGATTACGCCTAAGAACCTGTCAGAAGTTCGTTCTTTTCTCGGACTAGCGGGCTATTATCGACGATTCATCGAAGGATTCTCTAAGATCGCTGTGCCGCTTACTGCTCTTACTCATAAGGACAAGCCTTTTGTGTGGGGAAACGTGTAGGAAACTGCCTTTCAAACTCTCAAGCATATGCTGTGCAACGCACCGATTCTTACGCTGCCCGACGGAAGCAACAACTTCATTGTCTACTGTGATGCTTCTAACCTTGGTCTTGGCTGTGTCCTCATGCAGCGAGACAAGGTTATAGCCTACGCATCTCGTCAGCTCAAGATCCACGAGAAGAACTATACAACCCATGACCTCGAACTAGGCGCGGTTGTCTTTGCATTGAAGATTTGGCGACACTACCTGTACGGCACTAAGTGTACGATTTACACTGATCACAGGAGTTTACAACACATCTTTAATCAGAGAGAGCTTAATATGTGTCAACGCAGATGGGTAGAACTTCTCAACGATTACGACTGTGAGATTCGTTATCACCCAGGCAAGGCGAATGTGGTTGCCGACACGCTCAGCAGAAAGAGTTACGTGCTCAGTACCCGAAACATCCAAGCCCAGCACAATCTCGAGACCCTTATCCACGAAGCTCAACATGCTTGCTTTAACAAGCGTACATTGAAAAGAGAAAGAATCTATCACGATGGAGCTCAGTTAGTAAGCAAATCCGATGGGATATTCTATTATCTGGACCGAATTTGGATCCCTAAGCGGACCGATTTGCGAAAGATTATCATGAATGAAGCCCACAAGTCCCGATATTCTATTCATCCCGGTGCAGACAAGATGTACCAGGACCTGCGTTATAAGTACTGGTGGCCGGGTATGAAAAGGGATATCGCTCTTTACGTTGGAAGCTGTTTAACTTGCGCAAGAGTCAAGGTTGAACATCAAAGACCTTCTGTCTTACTCGAACAACCGCCGATACCTATATGGAAGTGGGAGAGTATAGCTATGGATTTCATAACGAAACTTCCGCCCACGCCATCAGGTCACGACAGTATTTGGGTTATAGTTGATCGTCTAACGAAATCAGCTCACTTCTTGCCGATACGAGAAGACTACAAGGTGGAACGACTAGCCCAAATCTACACCGACGTGATCATTTGTAATCATGGTACGCCTTGTGACATCATTTCAGACCGTGACGCTCGGTTCACTTCGCGATTGTGGGAAGCATTTCAAGAGGCCCTTGTTACGTCGCTTAATCTGAGTACTGCATTCCATCCTCAAACCGATGGACAGACTGAAAGAACGATCCATACTCTTGAAGACATGCTCCGAGCGTGTGTTATAGATTTTGGTGGAAGTTGGAACAAACACCTGCCATTGGTGGAATTCTCGTACAATAACAGCTATCATGCCAGCATCCAAATGGCACCTTTCGAGGCTTTGTATGGTAGGAGATGTCGATCGCCTATTGTGTGGCACGAGATCGGTCACTCGCAACTAACCGGTCCCGAGATTCTACAAGAAACGACTGACAAAATCCACCAGATTTGAGACAATTTGGTAAAAGCTCGGAACAGACAGAAAAGTTACGCTGATAGAAGACGCAAGCCCCTTAAATTTGAAGTTGGTGACTACGTACTCCTAAAGGTATCACCTTGGAAGGGTGTAGTCCGATTCGGCAAGAAAGGGAAACTAGCGCCTCGATATGTTGGACCTTTTAGGATTCTGGAAAGAATCGGAAAAGTCACCTACAGACTCGAACTACCGGAGGAACTTAGTAACGTCCACCCGACTTTCCACGTCTCTAACCTCCAAAAATGCCTTGCTGATCATGATCTAATCGTACCACTCGACGATCTTTAGGTCAACGAAACATTACACTTCGTGGAAAAGCCTGTCGAAATCATGGATCACCAAACCAAGCAACTCAGGCGCTCTCACATCCCGATCGTGAAAGTCCAATGGGAAGGCAAACGAGGCGCGGAGTTCACTTGAGAACTCGAAAGCGACATGAAGGCCAAGTACCCGCAGTTGTTTAAATAAATAGATCTGAAGCATCAAATTGGTAAATCACGGCGTTGTGTAGCCTTCGAGCCTAATTTCGGGACGAAATTCCCTAAACAAGGGGAGGCTGTAACACCCCGTGTTCCCGAATGTCAAAGTCAAAGTCAAAGTCCAAGTCAACTTTGACTTTCTTTGACTGTAGATAGTCTATTTTATGTTTTAGTTGTATTATGTGGAGTAAGTGTTGAAATCAGCAAGAATCGAAGTAATCGAATGTTTAATCAATGCGACCGATGATAGGAAGTAACAATGCGATAAAGTTAACTAATCAGTAATCAAACCGATCTAACAATCATCAAACTCGAGACTCGAATTATGCGAATTTTGGTATTATTATACGTGTGTGTGTGCCTTATGTGTTACTTGTGCGTGTTTACCTTATGTTTGGTGTGGTATTCAAGCAAATCAATCGAAACTCGAAAGGCAATCAAACTCAATCGAAACCGACATCGAAACGTGACTCATAGAAGATTGTATGTTAGATATAGTGATTGGGACTGAAAGTAATTTGACTAGGAACCCTATCGTATTCGTATCAGCGTCCATCAAAATCGAAACGTCAAAAATCGTCACAAAATACTCAAAGTGTGTCGCGGATCGAACAGGAAGCATCCTGATCGAACAGGCCAGCCGATCGGCTAGCATCTTGCCAGCCGATCGAGCAGCCCACTCGATCGGAGCTCCTGGCCGATCGGCTGCCACTTTCCTCTTTTGGAAGCCTATAAATAGGGCTGTCCTTGTCTTCATTTCCACTTTTGGAAAGTTCTGACCGGCCAGCTCCTATTCTCCACCTTTTCTCAGATTTCTCTCAATCTCGGTAAGTTTTCACTCTAATTCTTGTACGTTTTTTATCATTACTTGATTCTACACCTTTCTATCTTTCAAAACTTGGATTCTAACCGTGAAATCACCAAGACCTAGGTGTTCATGGGTGATGTCATCATGGTGTTCTTGAAGAACATCATGTTTTGGCCTCATTCAACTATGATTAGCTTAGATCTAACTGATTTCCACATAAACAAGCTAAGATCTATCAAAGATCTAAACATCCACAAGTTGTGAAGGATTGAAAGAAGGAATCCCAACTTTCTTTCAACTCTTTTACACTCAATGCCTTCAAACCGCTAGAAACAGAGCTTGAACCGGCTAACTAATCATTCTAACAAGTTAAAAGGTTCAAGATTCGGATTCTATATACAAGGTTCACCGATTTTGGGTTAGACTCTAAACCAACGTTCCGAACCGTTCACCGGCCGGACTTGGGTGATTCCTATCCAAGCCGGAGAGACGGGTAAGAACGAAGGTATCATAGTTCAACTCGTTATCAAGCTACCTCGATATAATAACAAGTAACCAGACGACCAAGTGTTAGACGAAAGGCCGACCAGGTCAGACTTGCTGGCCGAACGGCTAGGCTGATCGAACAGCCCAGCCGATCGGACACACCAGCCGATCGACCGGGCCAGCCGATCGGCTAGCACATGGCGTCTCACTTTTCCCAAACTTTTGAGGTATAGTATTGACGAAGTAATGTTCGATCGAATATGTCACTCGATTGGTGAACATTACTGTTCGGATCATGAGATACTATGCTTCAACACTTAATCGTTTTCACAACTCGTTCGTAGTAGGGAATGCCAGCCGATCGAACGGACTGTTCGATCGAGCGGCATTCAGTTGAGGACTAATTCTGAAGTTTCTAGCCGATCGAGTGAGCTAGCCGATCGAACGAACCGTTCGATCGACCGACTTGAAAGGTAAGAACACTTCAGTGTTCTCAAATACTACAACGAAAACTTCAAAAGTTCAAATCCTCAAACACAAACACACCAGAGGAAGAAACAATTCACTCGAATGGCCCAGCCGATCGAGCCTACCGGCCGATCGAACAGGACTGTCCAACCAGACATACCAGCCGACCGAACAGCCCGTTCGATCGAACCTACCGTTCGATCGACCAGCCCATTCGATCCATCCACACTTGTGTACTTTTCCGCGTTACTTATTGTTGTGCTATCGAACTATTCAGGCTAATCCTACTCTCAGCGCTCCCTTCAATCCACAATCAATCACTGTGAGTATACTCGATCCCTTTTTGCTTTTAGCACTTTTGGGTGTTACATACGTTACCTATCAAATCACAATCAAACACAAACTATTTGGACGCTGACCATTTGCATGTGCTACTTGACTAAATGAATGTTGTTTATTATGTTTACACGTGAAGTGCTATCTACCCGCCTTAGCAACATAGTACTATAGTTTGGACCCAGCACCCGTTCACACGGGGGTTGTTAAGGACAATTACTTGCATGGATTACGGTGGTAATCATGTATTGCGAACCGTCTCGGACGGTCAACCCGCAGTCGTTGGTATCGATGGTCCCATGTCGATAATTAACATGCATCGTTTTCCTCTGTGTACGTGCCTGGTTATGCGTAAACTATTCAAACTCTATATGCTATTATCAAACTTGTGTGCTCCCCTTTACATTTTATGTATTGACTTTATTTTAACGTATGTGACAGGTGCTTAAGTTGCTAGGATGCTTCGGCGCGTGGTGATGAAATCGAGGCTAGGGAGTCTAGAAATAATAAACAATTGTCTGTAATAATAATTGAATCTGAGTTGTCGGAACGGAATTATTTGCCTAGTTGCTTTCTATGATAACTTGTTTATTTATTTGGGATACGGTATGGGACGTATCATTTAACTGAATTTGTAATAATAGTTGTTGTGGAAACTTCTGGACAATCTGTTTCGCTCAGTGTCGCGCCCCGATGATTCCGCCATCGGTTGGGGTGTGACAGGTGATGGTGGTGATTGAGGAAAATATGTTTCCTGTAACAATTATTTGTTGGCCTGAGCAAATAAGGGTAACTGGACCGACCCGGATAGCACCCGAAACCAAAAAATATTGAAAAATGGGAACTGATGGCCAAAATTAGAATTATTATCGGTTTTTGGTTGTCTCTTTCGTTAGTCAGTTGGTTAATCGGCAGAGGAGCGAGGCTTGAATTGTTACTAGAATTGTGTTTTGGTTGGTGAGTTTTTTTTTTTTTTTTTTTTTTTTTTTGGTTTTGGTGACTCTTGGTTTTGGGGATTTTTGGGGTTTTTAGATTGTTGAGTTGATTTGGAAATGGTGGTGGATGATGAAGGGTGGTGGTGGTGTCAGTTGTTCTTTGATGGAAGTGGAGGGTAGCGGTGATAGTGGTTGTAGATGATGAAGGAGGGTGGTGGTGGTGGTGGCAATGATGGCGGAAATGGGTGGTTGGCGGGTGGTAGTGGTGCGTTGGCAGGTGGTGGTGGTGGGTTGATGGTGGTGGTGGTGGGAGGTGGTAGTTGGTAGTGGTAGAGAGAGGAGAACAAATAGAGAGTTATAATTATAATAATAACAATAATTGTTTTATTTTTTAAATAATATTAAATAAATGGGGAAAAAAGACTAAAATACCCTTTTTATAATTTGATTTAACTAAAAAATCTAACTGGGTTAGGACTAAAGGACATAACGTGCAAGTTTTTGAAACATTAAGTACAAACCCCATCAATTTTAAACGCAAATGACAGCGCCTACAATTTGATGTAAACATAAAGGACAAACTTGTAATTTACTCAAAAATATATGAAGCTTATTATGTTCTCAATGATATTAAAAAGTGCCAGATCTATGATATGTACGGTGAAGATGGGGTTAAATCCGGGTTGTATGATGAAATGTCTAATGCTTTTACTGGATTGATGAAATTGGGTTCGGATTCAGGATTTGGGTTTGATCCGCGTGATGTGGAGATGTTTGCTGAGTTTTTTTTTATGATGAGAAGAGTGTGAAGAAAGCGGAGACGGTGGAGAATAAGTTAAGTTGTATAAAGGTTCTAAAAGGAAAATGTAGATTTCTAGAGTTGTTCTTGATCATTCCGGGTATGGCGTTTTTCGATCTGGTATTTTTTTCTTATCGGTTTTGATACTCCGAGAACAACATAATACACTTGTATCTTTTGTTTTAAGTGTGATACAAAAGTCGATTACAAGTTATAAACGAACAACATAATGTACTTGTACATAATGCATAGAAGATAATCAATGGTAGTGGGAGATAGATACATGTATTCAAAACAACATGTACAAATGTATTATGCGGTTTTAGGATCTTTAATATATAAGTAGTTTGGAAAATGAATACCCCTCTTGTTGATGAATTGTTGAATTTGAGTTTTTGTTTAATTGGGGCACGTTATTTTCAGAATCAATAATATTATGTTGAAAATTATTAGAATTGCATAAAACATTTGTATATGTTATATTAGGACTACGTGTAGTAGCGGTGGCGGAGCTTGAATGAAAACTCGGTGGAGGCTGGACTCCCCCAAAATCTAAATCAATGGGGGTTGGACTCTTAAAAATCCAATATTTTACACTAAAAAATTCGAATATTTTCGGTAAAATTAACACTACGAGCGAAAAATCGGCTCCGCAAGTGTGTATTAGTGGTTTCAACTACACCTCATTGTCATTTAACTAAACCACTCTTCCATATGGATCTAGTGGTTTTAACTAAAGTTAAACAAAAGAAAAAAAGAAAATATGTGATTTGTTGATTTGTTAACTAAACCACATTTGCTTGTCCTGGATAATAAGTGTAACAACTCTCATTAAAATTTATAGTTAGAATGATAATTAGTCAATAAGGAAACACTAATTGAGACACCCAAGTAATTCTGCACTAACCCTAAAATTTTCGGAACAATCGGAATTAGGATCAGGGCCCCTAAAACTCAGGGGGGTAAAACCCTAATTGATAATTATCTTTAAATTGCGTTGTCTAAACTGAGAATTTTTGAAATAGTTGATTCATCAAGCCTATACCACTGACTAGGCTACTCTACAAATTAGACCGAACCCTTACGGACCGTAAGGGGTTATGGCTTACGGTCCGTAAGCGAGACTATTTTCTAGCTATAAATAGCCGACCTTGGGACTTGAATTTGGAAATGAAAACGACGTAAAGTTGCTGTCTGTACGTTGAGTTACAGTCGTTATACTACAATTAAACACACACTGCTTTCGAATTGCTGCCGCAAAACAGGGTAATCACTCGATCGCTATTACGATTCATTTTCCGAGATCAATATATCCAAAGAATGTTTAAGTGCTGCCCACATTGGGTTATACTTTGTCGTTCGTCGTCAAATCGATGAATGTTTAAGTGTTGCACTTTGTCGTTCATTGTGAGAATTTGATTTCGTGAGTTATCGTGACTGCTGTATTGATCACTAACCCAGTTTTGTGTGCATTATTATTGAAATTAGGTTAACCAGGCTAAATCATATTCTGTCCGTGTTAAATCTGCAATGTGAGTCATTCCTCTTTTATAAACTCTTTTCTCACAGTTTGTGAGTCATTCTCTTTTTATCAAATGTTTTACAATACTCCAAATTATTTTCCAAAATTATAAATTACAGTGATTAAGTTTATGTAATCACCAAATTACAGCCAGTATGTGGGGTATTGTGCACATTACTACTGTTTTAATCACATTAGGTGGGCGAACCTAAAATTAAGTGATATACGTCATTCATTGGGGCAGCCAATGGTGATATGACCACAGTCACAGATCCGGTCGAGTGACAAATACTGTGGGTAGTTGGTTGATAATAAACATATGTAAAAACTCTTAATACTGTGAATTATAACAAATGTGTCGTTTTCAGTAAACTGAATGATTCACTCAGTATTTCCCCGCTGACAAAACCTTTTTCAAACATGTTTCAGGTGATCTACTGTAATTCAGGAAAAGTGCTGGGGAGCATTTCAAGCTTAAGATAGTGGCTCAGTATAAAATAAAGAAATATGTTTTGAAATAAAGATTTATCAGAAAAATCTTATTATTGTAAATTATCGGGGTTTTATCCCGAGTTGTGAAATAAAATAATCGGGAAAAGTTTTTAGCTTTATAACGACCCTGATGTTAAAATTTCCGCTGCTAAAATCACATAAATAAATATCACGGGATTTCTGTCCCGCGGCTCCTGAAACGGGTCAAACCGGGTCGGGGGCCGTGACAATAAGAACTATTTTTTATTATATTATAATGAGAAAACAAAGTTGTAGGTCCTAATACAAAGTTATATTACCATAATGATAATAATAAATGCTATATAAAGCTTTGATAGTGTCGATGCTCCTTCTCCACCGGACGCTCTAAAAATCGCCCCTTCTCCATAGGATGTTGTACTTGTAAATCACGATAGGACTTTGGACTCTGTGAACAACATCAGTCCACACGAGTGACATGCGTTTTGGTGTAGAGTGCTTCATTTTGTTCCCTGTGACTGTGAGTGTTAACACAAATTTCATCTTTTGGTTCACTGTTGTGAATTGCAATGTGTTGGGCTCTACACTAACGTGCAACTTTGAGCGGTCTCCTTCTATACGTGCAACATATGTTGAATTGGCTCGACCGACGTTGGTCACGCTTCTAGGGAAAGACACCACAAATGACTCCCCCGCTACTACTTGGACTGCCATAGAAGGGTAATTTATCTCTTTGGTAGCCAACTTCATAGGGCAACTAGCATTTTTGTGGATCATACTTCCTGGGGTTTGAGATATGTTGCATCATATCTTAAAATACTCTTGGACAGAATTTTCATAGACAAGTCCCGGATCTATGGCCTTTAAAGGATCAATGTGCCCAGACCCATGTGCAAATTCTGCTTCTGAGTATTGGGAAGCCTTTGACTCCAACGCTGTGACACAATAACAAAAAAGAATGAGATGACAATTCGGGTTTTCTTTTAATTAGTCATCCATATAGAAAAAGAAGCAAACATGTTCATTATAATAAGATTCAATCTATTTTAATATTTATGTGTGGGTGTTTGATGGCATGATCTCATAATAGATTGATTGCATGCAAATGTATGATGATGATAATATCAGTCTATACACAACTCAATAAGTGTTATGCTTGGGTAGGATATGCTAACATGCTCACACTCAAGGACATAACACATAATTCAAGTACAAGTTACCTATAGTCATTAGAGCTGATTTGACTGCGGACACGTGAGCACCATAGTTAAATGAGAACATATGCCAAATGATAATAAAATGTTTTATTAATTAACTAACTGATGATATCTAATGAACGCAAAATGCTCTACGATCCGATACAAAGTTCAACTCTTTTGATTAAGTTTTAGTAGCATTTGTTATAACGCGTGTAAATGGTTGCACACACATGAATCAAAAGTTAATTATGAAGAATATAAGCATACCTTTGCATATAATTAAAGCTTAGAAAAACGTCATAATTGTCTTCGTTAGCTCCCGTAAATATAAAGATATGATTGAATTTTCTATGGTTTTGGAAATCAATAAAAGGGGTAGTGAGTATGGGCTTGTAGAGGAGCATTGGTGTGGTGTGGTGTGGTTTGTAGAAGAAGGAGGAGGCGGTGGTTTAGGTTTGAGACAAAGTTTTAAAAATTGAAGAGAAGGAATAAATAAGAGGGTGGTGAACAGAAGAGAAGGAATACTGAAAGTGAAAATACTGTGATACTGTGATAGGCTGCCATGGAAGGCTTTTAAAGGGAGTCAAGTTTCACATTACCCCCTTTACTCTAAGTTTATTAACAAACTAACCTTTTAGTTTGATATGAATTTTGAAGAACCATAAACTCTAATATCTCATATTATTAGGTATTAAATTAAATTGAGTAGACAAATAATGTGTTTTGTTATAGGATTAGTCAATTGCTTCTCTTAAGTATGTTTCTTATTTTTGTTTTACAAGTGTTTTTTTTTCCATCGTAGTTTTGATTTATTGTGTTCAATTAAGTATTTTATCTTTTTATTCTTCAATTTTGTTTTCTTTGGAAATAATTTGAAGTTGCTGAAATGAATTACAATGCATCAAAAGTTTTATCTTGGTGTTTTGTTATATTCTTATTTAAAATGTTAACAACAATTTAGACATGTTAATAACTAGTTATTATTTATTTATTATATCTAAACCTGATAAATAAAAATCTTAGAGGACAACACATTACACAATTCTAACCAACATTAATTTTTTATTTTTCCCTAAAACGTATACACATTTTACTTACACACTGATCCTTACCCATTTTAAATTTACCTGATTTTCTTATCAAAATTACATTTAATATTACACTCTTTATTTAGTTTTCATCAATCTCACACGTTTTTCATTATTTAAATTTACCTTTTTATAATAAAGTTTTATTTCATTTATATTTTTAAAAATTTAAGAGTTTTGATTTTTATTATCCTATTTTACCTTTTATGATCCACATATTAAAGAGTAAACTGCAATTTTATCCTCTGGGGTTAGAGTCAATTGGCACTGTTAACCCCTCCCAGGAAATACTTGCAATTTACCCCCAATATATGATGTTATGTCGCAATATTACCTCCTGCCGTCAAATAAGTTAACAGATCTGTTAAATGGAATGTGAAATGACTATGTTACCCTTTCATATTACCCCCTATGTTTTGTTCTACTCTGTAATATTACCCCCTGGTGTAAAATGACTAAATTGTCCTTTCTTATTACCCTCTATTGTTTGTTACACTCTACAATATTATCCCCCGGTGTTAAATAGTTCTTGCAAATCTTACCCCCTACAGAAAAAAAAAACCTTTCCCGCCTAAACCACCATCAGCCGCCACCAAGGGCGGTTCTTAATGGTGCTGTGGCAGGGTCACAGCCCGGGCAAGTTTTTCGGCCGTAGTGCTAATTTTCCGCATTTCGATCGAAATTTTTTATATATACTATGTTTGGCCCGGGCTTGCCCGAACTTTTTTTAATGCCCGTGTCTTTCGGCCTGGCACGTTCAACGGATAAGATCTGCCACTGGCCGCCACCACCCACCTCCACCTCCATCGGACGTTACTTAGCAGTATGATGTTGGTTTAATACCGAATCAGAATCGGACTATGAAGTATGATGTTGGTTTAATACCGAATCAGAATCGGACTATGAAGTATGAACCATATTCAAAATTTGGGCCTGATTCCTTTGCTTAAATGAATTTATTTTATCAAAAAAATGGAAATCCAATTATCAAAATGGAATCTTTTCATAGCATAGATAGAGAAGCTGACAATACGTCTCATCTGATGAATATCATTTTCATGGGTTTGTCATGCACATGTATTGTTTTCATTTTAGATGTTATATATTGGGTTGTTATATTTCCACACCTCTATGATCTTATTTTCATATCTTTATTGGTATACGTGCCATATAGACTGATACGGGCCGTATAGAATATTTATGCGCAAAATTTAATGCGGTTTTTTTTGTTTTTATATGTATACGGGACGTATAGTTATATACGGGCCGTATACATATTTGCATAATTTTGTTTTGAAGGTTTGGCAAGGGTTTTTAGTTTTGAAATCTGTATACGGGCCGTATAATGTTATACGGCCCGTATAGCCCGTATAGAAAAGTTTATTTTTTGTTGCAATCGGAAACCGTTTAATAAATTTTGTAAATTTTAAAATAGTGTTGTATATATCGGATTATGTTACGAGTTTGTAGTTAAACGTATTTATTATGTTTAATAAGTTTCCACTTGTAAAACGATAAATATGTATAGAAAAGTTAATTTTTTGTTGCAATCGGGAAACCTTTTAATAAGTTTTGTAAATTTTAAAATAGTGTTGTATATATCGGATTATGTTACGAGTTTGTAGTTAAACGTATTTATTATTTTTAATAAGGCTGGCAAATCGTGTCTTAACAAGTTTAACAGGTTTCTGACGGCGCGCACAACATAAGTTTCAAACATGATTACGACTCGTTTAACTACTTTCTATCCCATGTTTATAAAAAAAGTTTTATGTTTTATGTACAAAGATGAATAAATGATAGATCCTAACATTGTAATTTTAATTATTTTAAAAATTAAAAAAGTCAAAGGGTGTATTTTTCAGTCAAACAGGTCTAATCGTGTCTTAACAGGTACCCAATTGCCAATCCTAATTTTTAATAAGTTTAAACTTTGTAAAACAATAAATATGTATGTATAGAAAAGTTAATTTTTTGTTGCAATCTGGAAACCGTTTAATAAGTGTTGTATTATCGGATTATGTTACGAGTTTGTAGTTAAACGTATTTATTATTTTTTATAAGTTTCCATTTTGTAAAACGATAAATATGTATGTATAGAAAAGTTAATTTTTTGTTGCAATCGGGAAACCGTTTAATAAGTTTCGTAAATTTTAAAATAGTGTTGTATATATCCGATTATGTTACGAGTTTGTAGTTAAACGTATTTATAATGTTTAATAAGTTTCCACTTTGTAAAACGATAAATATGTGATATGATTATGATAAACTACGACAACAATTATAAAACAAACAACTTAGCATCTAAACATAATATTAATATTTATAATGTTTTACATCTAAAACAAACAAAAAGATAAATTTTTACAATGTTTCAAATGTAAAATAACAAAAAAAAATACAATAAGCAGCTACGGTGGCGGCGGTGGTGGTGGTGGTGCAGCGCCAGCTCGTGGAGGTAGAGGCGCGCCAGAATGCATAGCCAAAATCGCCCCGACCATCCACTGTACATCCCCTTTGACTGCAGCTAAATCTCCTCTGACTGCAGCTATATCTGACTCGACCTGACCGAGTCTCGACTCGACCTGAACGAGTATCTCCTCCACCTGAACGACTCTCTCCTCTACCCCCTGTGGAGGCATCACACGTTGTCTTTCGCTTCGTCGAACGTACGGGCGATGACCCTGTAAATCCTCCGCAGCTACCTGTGATCGATCGACAGTATGATCGTCCCTCTCACGTACCCCGCTTCCTTCTCCGTCGCCTCCCTCTCCCTCGCCCTCACCTCCCTCTCCATCGCCTCCCTCCCCATCACCTCCCTGTCCACGGGGTCCCTCACCCACACCATACGCCCAAACCAGCCGCCCTCCCTCGACCTCGCGAGCCAAACCCATCGATTGGGCTGTGTCCCTCCCAACCCTGTCAAGCTGGAGTGTTAGGGTCATACCACTTGCTACCTGCGAGGACAAGAGGCAAAAGAAATGCTTCGCCAGACGGGTGACGAAGGCCCCACAGCTGATGTGGGTAGAGGTACGCTTAAAAGCGTACTCGGCGAGATATGCGGCCAACCTGTACGCCAAGTTCCCCCCCCCCCCGGTCGGTAAGTAAGTCGTGCAAGTAGAATAGGTCATTTTGTGAGACCCATTCCCTGCTATCATGACGACCGGCGATCGTCACGGCGATACACCGATGTAGGTATCGGTGTAACAGGTAATAAAGATCAGTCGCCCGTGCCTTCGGGGATCGCTGATTCGGTTTCGCGAACTCCCTGAACCCAATATCGCGCCACCAAGGCCACAACACGTCACTGGACGTGCTAATGTGCGCATCAAAAAAATGCCTGGGACATTGAGTACTCCTGTGAGTACAGACCCAAGGCAACGGCGAACTGAGGAAGTGTCATCCTCTGAGGCTTCCGCAAATAGTAAAAGCTACGGCGTCTGTCGTCAAAAAATGTTGTAAACCCCCAACCCGGGTGTCCGTAAATGTAAAAGTAGCTAAAAACTCTAAACTAATCTACCTGTGGGCCCGCTCTGCGGCGGCATCAAATAAGCGGTCCCACGGGGAGTTAGCTGGCATAAGCTCCCGGACCCGACCGATCGCTACAATATCGGTCAAAAACTAAATATCAATGGTCCGAGGCACATCCAACACCATCTCTCGTAATCTGCCCAAAACCCTATAGGCAGCCGTACCTTGGGGGATATCTCTAATAAACTGCCTCGTCTCAGTAAAATCGGGCACAATCTTCTCCTCTTGTCCACGTCCACGTCCACGTCCCCGTCCACGTCCACAGCCCCGACCCTGAACTCGACCTCTACGGGCCGCACCAGCTGCTGATGACTCAGCCATATCGTCTGTAAAAATAACAATTACAACTTAGCAATCACTATACGATTAGCGTTAACGTATTAGACGACTACTGTTTTTGTATATGAACGTATTGTAGATATCATATATGCTCTGTACACATCAAGTATTGGTTTCGTATACTCACGTGTTATATATCTCGTACATGATCTGTAAACATGAAGTATACGACCGTACGCGCAAGTATTATACGCACGTATATACGGTCCATATCAATCATGTTAGAATAATATGGTACCATGTAGATTTATTAGGACCCTATATATTAACTTCATTTGAATGTTATTATGTTATCCTTTTTGAAGTTGATGAAGTGGAGAAAGGTTGTTTTTAGTGACATTTGTGTACGTGTATGCATTGATGATTTCAAGCAAAAGTAGTTGTAACAATTTTAAATAGATGAAAGCATTAATAGTCGTCCAGACTCACGATAACACGGTGTTTATATTTATTGAGAGGAACAAAATCAGTCATTATATTTCCATATGCAAGAAAATGACAGAAATGCAATGTTTATTTTTTTGTGTAGGCTTACATCTTACACGTGTATAAGCTATTACTCATACATGAAGAAATTAGTTTGACGGTCTATAGAAGCATACGTAATTGTAGGAGTAAATACAAACTATATTTCGCATACAAACTGTAAGAACCATTTAAAAAGTGTCACGTGACATTCAATCAATTATAGAGAAATGATAAAATAATATCCTAAATAATATCAATTATATTTAATTCTCTATGAATATGCTAAGAAGCAATTAATTCTTTATTTGGATCTTTCTTTTATTTTCAATGTGCTGATTAAGAAAAGTGCTAATATCATTCAAATATGTGCTAAAATCAATTATCTTGATTAATTATCATGTGTTAATATATTTCAAAAGTATTACTTTTATGTATGTATTGTTTTGGTATGTGCTAATTTAACTTTTTTTAAGTGCTAGGATCTGTTTTTACGGTTTGTAGGATAAATATGGTTTGTACCGGAACCAACCCCCGTAATTGTATGTAAATGTAAAAAGTACAAAAAGTAAATAATTGTGAACCATTAATCAAAAAATTGAATGATTTGGTTTGTTATTTGTAATTTTTTTTCCTTTTCTTGTTATAATTTTTGATAAATAAAAAACCACATTTATATCATTATATACATCTCCACATATAAAAAATAATAATTTTAGGTAGCGGTGATGGAGGTGGAGGTAGGTGGTGGCAGCTGATGTTGGTGGAGGTGGGTGATGGCAGCTGATGATGGTTTAGGCGGGAAAGGTTTTTTTCTGCATAGGGTAAGGTTTGCAAGAACTATTTAACACCGAGGGGTAATATTGCAGAGTACAACAAACCATAGGGGGTAATAAGAAGGAAAATTGGGTTTTAATAAAGCAACCTTTGTCCCGTTGGTAAATAATAATCTTACCTACGTAATTGGTATACAATAATCCTACCTATCAACATGTTGGAACTCAATGAACTTTCGTTATTTTTTTTAACTGAAGTTAATTTTTAAGGTTTATTTATTACACAAAAAGTCCCTGTAGTTGTAATTTACTAGTTTTAACTATTTTATAAAACAAAAAAACCTCAAAGGACTGTAATTTACTAGTTTTAAAATAGTTAAAACTAGTAAGTTAAAACTAGTAAATTACAACTACAGAGTCTGTTTTTGTAATAAATAAAACTTAAAAACTAACTTCAGTTAAAAAAAATTAACGAAAGTTCATTAAGTACCAACATGTTGATAGATAGGATTATTGTATACCAATTACGTAGGTAAGATTATTATTTACCAACGGGACAAAGGTTAGCTTATTAAAAACCAATTTTCCTAATAAGAAAGGACAATTTAGCCATTTTATATCAGGGGGTAATATTACAGAGTAGAACAAAACATAGGGGGTGATATGAAAGGGTAACATGGTCATTTCACATTCTATTTAACAGATGTGTTAACTTATTTGACGGAGGGGGTCATATTGCGACATAACATCATATGTTGTGAGGGTAAATTGCAATTATTTCCTGGGAGAAGCTAACAGTGTCACACACCCAAATTACCACATAGGGAGTGTCCCTGTTAGGCGTGTGACATACCAATAACGAGCCACCAATTACATTGAACCCATACAAGTTATAAATAAAATCCCCATTATTAATAAAAACATCTTCAACAAGTTTTAAACGAAAATCAATAAGTTCAGCGGAAGCAAATAGTAAACCAAGTTAAACTGTTCCAAAACCAAAGTATAGTTTCGTGAAATCAATCGCATAAATCCTCCCAGTCGACCCATGACCACTCCAGCTACTCCAGACAGCAAGTTCCCCAAATCCAAGATACCTAACGACCTGCGAGCATGCAACAAGTGTATCAGACAACGCTGGTGAGTTCATAGTTTTACAAAAACGTTGGTTACCAAGTGTTTAATTAATCCATTGAAGTTAATTCCGAAAGTAATGTTGAAAACAATGTTGATAATACCCCAATACAAGACGGCTTCTGATTATTTTGCCCTTTCTCCAATGCTCCTATCAAAGCATTGGTCATGACTAGGTCATTAGTTCAACACCCGTCCTCCCAGGAACGGGGTGAGGTTGCCAAACCTAAGTAGCGCTACTAACTAATACCATGTTACCTTCCCGGTAACCAAACAACACGGAGGGACTTTAAAGGTGATAGGAAGAGTATATTATCCAACATTCCCGTTTTTACCCAAAAGACTTATCCCTCCCAGGAATACCCACTGACTGTCCCAACCACCGGGACGCATGCTCAAGAGATGAACTCACCTTTGGTTTGCTCGGTTAGATTAAATGCTCGATAAACAGTTGATCAGTCAAATCCTATCGTGGTTACCAGAGACAATTAGTTTAATGAATTCACAATTCACGTATCTTGTCACACGTATTGCTCAAACAATAAACAACCAAACATATAACCATCACATATGTCATAATAAGCGTAGTTTGTACGATCACACAAGTTGTAGCAAGTATCCATACCGATACATACGCACATTGCAAGTTAGAGCTGTACACGCATGTTTCGTTTTATCACTTGTATCTAGTGTGCCAATCACAAGAGATTGGAACCCAATCGATTAACATGTAACCAATAGTCAACAAAGGAGGCACCATCTCATTAATTACTATATCCTAGGTATATCGATGTCAACTTCAACAAACATGGCATCATCTCATTAATTGTCCTAAATTTAGTTTGGTTACATGGCCGCCATATTCATGCATTATGGCCGACCATTGACCTCTAATCCCTAACCCCATTGGACCACAACCCTTTGTGACATCATCGGTCATTATCACAATCCCTTAAATCAAGACTACCAGCCACCCCGTTAGTCACCAATTTCCTATTTCAATGTTATCAATTATGTCAAACCAAGCAATTGTATTGGACCCCCTAAAAAGTCACAACCGGTCACATGGATTTTTGTAACACTTCAATTTGCATTATAATATTATGTCATCTACTACTCATATTCATTAATCCCATAACAACATGGTTAATTTCCATTCAAACCCACACCCAAACTTTAATGGCTGTCTACATGAATTCATATAAACATACAAACATACCCAGCCCTTGTTTTGATTCAGTTACAACAACCATCAGCATCAACTCATATATTACTAGTCCCACCTATATTCTCAAACAACTGTGTGCTCAATCGAACCTATTTCCCTCATCAATTTCATGTTTGCCAACATACTAAACCTTTTAATTATATATGGTTATCATATCTACCATGTTTATGAGCATCATGCAATAACAAAAACTAGAAATTATCATCCAATAATAAACCCAGTTAATCATAGTTCTGATCATTTAAAAAGAAACAACACTTTGGTCCGAACTCACTTGCATGCACCACATAACAATTACATACTTGTACTGCCGATAATCCTAACCATTATGCAAACCATCCATCAAGAATCTCAATTATGCACAACATGTTAACATACTAATCAATATAATTAACGATCTCATAATTATCAAGAATTATAACACACACATAAACAATATCACACAAATATGAAAATCGACAAGCAAGAACTACTAACCGGACGACTGATGAGGATATGGTGCTGATGATCACGACACAGGGGGCGTTCTACTGTTGTCGTGCGTCGCAAATCAGGGAATAAGGGGGGGGGTAGGGTTTGTTTTTAAGTTCGTGCCATGCTAATGCGATTCGTATGCTTATCAAATAAGGAGTTGGGATTGGGCAGTTGGTCTTTTGGCCGAAACCTGGGCTTAAGCCCATAGACTTGGGCTGTTGCAACAAATGGCAAAACTGCCATCATAATGGGTAAGGGTGGCGGGTTGGGCTTCTGATCTAGTTAGGTTTTATTTGGGCTTCGAGGATTTGGGATGCGGCCCGCTTAAAACAACCGTCTAATCGAAAATACAAAGACGTGGCCCAAGTATACTAATATATCTACTTAACAAGGTTATCTTATTCGTTTAAAATCACAAGATTAAACTTTACTGACTTTGGAAGTTCGGGTTGTCACATCATCCCCAACTTGAAAGAAATTTCGTCCCGAAATTTGACAAGCAAAACAGAGTAGTGAAGCGAAGGAAACTCTAATTAAGCTATGTGTAATACTACACAAATAATCAAGCATTACACACGAATACTAATCATCTAGACAACTACACAGACACCACGAAAACCAAATTGTAAAAACAGGATTGCGAAGTCAGTTGGGTGTCACATCATCCCCAACTTGAAATGGAATTTCGTCCCGAAATTCGCCAGTGATATTGAAAGTTAGTCCTACCGTTTGAGCAATCGGGGATAACAGAGCTTCACCTGACCTTTGCGTTCTCCCACCGCGAATTTCCACTATTTCTTAAGCTTAACAGCTTCCCAAGGGATTCAAGTACAAATCCTGGATCTGTGACTAGGTTCTCATTTCCATATATGTGTTTCTGGTTGCTAATATCCTACCTTGACTTTCCCACATGTCAAACTTCGTTCCCATGCGTGACTATCTGGGCCTTCAGGCCCGGTCACCCACATATGGTCTTCAGGTTTCAATGCATCCTATCAAAACTCAGGTGAATAGGATATCGAGGCCCATGTGCTTCGCCTACACCATTTCCCTAAGCTGAGAAAGCTGAGAAGACGTCCTCCTAATTTGATTCCCAAGAGTTCACCGCTCCCCGCAGTGCTAACGAGGTTAAGGCTACGCAATCTTCGAAATTCCCGTGATGAATCTGTGATAGTATCCAGCGAATCCAAAGGATTGCTGTATCCCAGAAGGAAATCAGGATTTGCATAAGGTCAATTCTGAAATTCAACCTAACGATGTGAAAGTAAACCAGGTAACTCTTCAGAAGTCACGTCAGAGCTAGTATAGCAGAGTAGCCCCTCCGTAGACACTTCTGGCCTTCATAGCTGAAATGGCGCTAACCTTTGCACCACTCTGACGTTTTAGAGCAAATAACGATTCTCCACACAAGGTCTTCTCCGCACTGGTGTATCTGTGTGATCTCTGGTTAACCAATCCACACTAACTACTATATTGCAACCATCAAGGGTTGTGGAAGGAAGGTCGATGTCGAACACCTGTCCCCCAAGGTCGAGTTTGCATCTTAGCGAACATATAAGGCTTCAATTAACTTGCATCAGTCGACTCCACAACAGGTTCGGTTTCAATAAGCATCAGGGTTACCAGAACAGAGACGAAGCGAATAACTACCCATCCAAGCTATTGTGGTGCTATTACGTCTGGTATAGCCTATGCCAATACTAAATGTCCTTCCATGAGCTTCATTTCCAGTGTGGTTTTCGTCACGAGAATTTCCAATACTGTCGTCGTTCCCTTGGTTGTCGTCACTTTCGTTTCCATACTGTAAGCTACGATCACAAATACCGTGATGTTGCCGCGACTGTTGCCTCTAGTATTGTTGCCTGTAAAGGTGTCCTGCGTCCTTTCACCAACAAGGTCCTTCTTTTCACATTCCTTGCCACGTCCTAAGGCACTACTCGTGGTGCGGGCGGTTACACAGTCCGCTCTACAGTCAATCGTCATCGATTTTGTCCCGATTGATTCGTAAGAGTCGACTCCCATGAGTCGCTGGCTGGGTTAAGGATTCGATCGGAGTCCAATCGCTGTTGTTCGTTGTCGGTAACTAGGGTCGTTCAAATGCTGAAGTCGGTAAGGTACTACGTTTACCTTCTTGTCCATCATTCTATGTCGCGAGAGTGCTGCAGAAGTGATCGCACTTCGGGATCTAAGGCGTCAATACACTAAGTTCCAACAAACAAAGATAGGTGAGGAAAGTATAGTCCAATCATTTGACGCTGGGCCATCCAACTCAGGGACGTTCGTACTAGCACCTAACATTCTATACAGTTTGCTAGGCGTTCAGATGTGTGATCAGGTGGTACTCGATAGCATCGAGATTCGTAAGGATTCAGAAAGGGGTGAAAAGATCATGTTCGAGTAGGAGACAATCACTGCTATGACTCCTATAGACTGCTGAGTGCTAATATAACATCAATTAACAGAGCGGAACCCCTCTCACACTCGTTAAGCCTCACTGGGACTCATATGCACCCCACATTATTATTATGTGTGCACCCATAATAATAAGGAAATTTGCATGCTTATCTCAGTGCCTCTTAACTTGCGCAAAAGTTTCCCCTCATTCAAACAACAGACGAAAGGTATTACAGGGTTAAGAATCAGAATAAGCAATGGGTAGTGTCACACTAACAGTTCACATAACAGGGGTTGGTAATGTAAGGGCTCATGCTGTGGTGCCAAGTGTACATTCACGTGTAATGTTATACATAAGTGTACACTAAATATGCTATGCAATCGTAAATGAGAAACGAACCTTGCAGTCTGGAGCTGAGTGTCATGGTCGATTTCGGTGCTGTTCGGTTATAGTCTGGTTTTATGAAAACGTTTTAAAACCAAGTTCACTATAACCAATGGCTCTGATACCAAACTGTCACACCCCCAAATTACCACATAGGGAGTGTCCCTGTTAGGCGTGTGACATACCAATAACGAGCCACCAATTACATTGAACCCATACAAGTTATAAATAAAATCCCCATTATTAATAAAAACATCTTCAACAAGTTTTAAACGAAAATCAATAAGTTCAGCGGAAGCAAATAGTAAACCAAGTTAAACTGTTCCAAAACCAAAGTATAGTTTCGTGAAATCAATCGCATAAATCCTCCCAGTCGACCCATGACCACTCCAGCTACTCCAGACAGCAAGTTCCCCAAATCCAAGATACCTAACGACCTGCGAGCATGCAACAAGTGTATCAGACAACGCTGGTGAGTTCATAGTTTTACAAAAACGTTGGTTACCAAGTGTTTAATTAATCCATTGAAGTTAATTCCGAAAGTAATGTTGAAAACAATGTTGATAATACCCCAATACAAGACGGCTTCTGATTATTTTGCCCTTTCTCCAATGCTCCTATCAAAGCATTGGTCATGACTAGGTCATTAGTTCAACACCCGTCCTCCCAGGAACGGGGTGAGGTTGCCAAACCTAAGTAGCGCTACTAACTAATACCATGTTACCTTCCCGGTAACCAAACAACACGGAGGGACTTTAAAGGTGATAGGAAGAGTATATTATCCAACATTCCCGTTTTTACCCAAAAGACTTATCCCTCCCAGGAATACCCACTGACTGTCCCAACCACCGGGACGCATGCTCAAGAGATGAACTCACCTTTGGTTTGCTCGGTTAGATTAAATGCTCGATAAACAGTTGATCAGTCAAATCCTATCGTGGTTACCAGAGACAATTAGTTTAATGAATTCACAATTCACGTATCTTGTCACACGTATTGCTCAAACAATAAACAACCAAACATATAACCATCACATATGTCATAATAAGCGTAGTTTGTACGATCACACAAGTTGTAGCAAGTATCCATACCGATACATACGCACATTGCAAGTTAGAGCTGTACACGCATGTTTCGTTTTATCACTTGTATCTAGTGTGCCAATCACAAGAGATTGGAACCCAATCGATTAACATGTAACCAATAGTCAACAAAGGAGGCACCATCTCATTAATTACTATATCCTAGGTATATCGATGTCAACTTCAACAAACATGGCATCATCTCATTAATTGTCCTAAATTTAGTTTGGTTACATGGCCGCCATATTCATGCATTATGGCCGACCATTGACCTCTAATCCCTAACCCCATTGGACCACAACCCTTTGTGACATCATCGGTCATTATCACAATCCCTTAAATCAAGACTACCAGCCACCCCGTTAGTCACCAATTTCCTATTTCAATGTTATCAATTATGTCAAACCAAGCAATTGTATTGGACCCCCTAAAAAGTCACAACCGGTCACATGGATTTTTGTAACACTTCAATTTGCATTATAATATTATGTCATCTACTACTCATATTCATTAATCCCATAACAACATGGTTAATTTCCATTCAAACCCACACCCAAACTTTAATGGCTGTCTACATGAATTCATATAAACATACAAACATACCCAGCCCTTGTTTTGATTCAGTTACAACAACCATCAGCATCAACTCATATATTACTAGTCCCACCTATATTCTCAAACAACTGTGTGCTCAATCGAACCTATTTCCCTCATCAATTTCATGTTTGCCAACATACTAAACCTTTTAATTATATATGGTTATCATATCTACCATGTTTATGAGCATCATGCAATAACAAAAACTAGAAATTATCATCCAATAATAAACCCAGTTAATCATAGTTCTGATCATTTAAAAAGAAACAACACTTTGGTCCGAACTCACTTGCATGCACCACATAACAATTACATACTTGTACTGCCGATAATCCTAACCATTATGCAAACCATCCATCAAGAATCTCAATTATGCACAACATGTTAACATACTAATCAATATAATTAACGATCTCATAATTATCAAGAATTATAACACACACATAAACAATATCACACAAATATGAAAATCGACAAGCAAGAACTACTAACCGGACGACTGATGAGGATGTGGTGCTGATGATCACGACACAGGGGGCGTTCTACTGTTGTCGTGCGTCGCAAATCAGGGAATAAGGGGGGGGGGGGGGGTAGGGTTTGTTTTTAAGTTCGTGCCATGCTAATGCGATTCGTATGCTTATCAAATAAGGAGTTGGGATTGGGCAGTTGGTCTTTTGTCCGAAACCTGGGCTTAAGCCCATAGACTTGGGCTGTTGCAACAAATGGCAAAACTGCCATCATAATGGGTAAGGGTGGCGGGTTGGGCTTCTGATCTAGTTAGGTTTTATTTGGGCTTCGAGGATTTGGGATGCGGCCCGCTTAAAACAACCGTCTAATCGAAAATACAAAGACGTGGCCCAAGTATACTAATATATCTACTTAACAAGGTTATCTTATTCGTTTAAAATCACAAGATTAAACTTTACTGACTTTGGAAGTTCGGGTTGTCACAAACAGTGCCAATTGGCTCTAACCTCAGGGGGTAAAATTGCAGTTTACTCTACAACTTTTAAACGTGCATATTTTACTTTTATTGTAGACTTATCAAAATTCATAAAGTTACACTTTTTTTTAGATTTATCATAACGTTATGTGTTGCTATAAAGATTCTCGTATTATACTTGAGCCTCATGCTAGTTAACCAGAATGTATAAGAAAATTAGTAAACCGGTTATTTGGTAAACATTTTCGGTTTTGAAATATTTTAAGTGCCACTTTTATTGAATCGACAAATTCGGAAAATATAAAGAAAAGGTGTATTGATCTCAATAGCCCACGTATACTTGAAACAAACTTCAAAAGTTTTGAGAAAATATCTAAATGTTTTGAATTTGAATATGTTCAAGAGAGAGATGAACAGAGAATGTGGATCATAAAAATTAAAAAGGATTACAAGGTGACAAAATAAGAAGAAGGCAAAACACATTTGATTTAGAGAAGAAAATAGGGTAGTGTTAGGTGGAATGGAATGGATGATTACGAGAGAATGAAGAAAAGGGTGTTTGGTTGGTCAATGGAATGGAATCACCCTTTCCAAAAGGCATTCCATTCCCTCAAAATCATTCCTTCCACCCCCCATGTTTTTTTTCCATTCCATCCCCTCTTGCACCATTCATCAACAACACCAAAACCCACCACCTTCGCCACAACCCACCACCACCCACCACCGACGCAATCGCCGCCACCCGCCACCACCTCACCCTGACAGCCACCATCGCCGCCGCCACCTACTCGCCACCGTTATCAACACAGACGCGACCAACCGCCCACGCCACTCATTGTCGCCGCCCACCACCATCGTCGATGCCACCACCACAGCCACCACCACCGCCACCACTAACCGCCGATGCCGCCCACCGCCACCTCTACTGCAACCTACCAGCAACGGGTCACCTTGCCGCCACCACCACTCGTCGTCACCGCCGCACCGCCACTCGCCACCGCCACCACCACCCATCGCCGCCGCCGACACCCACCACCGCCACCTATAACCACCCACAATCACTACCACCGACCACCACCACTCACCGCTGATTTTGTTACTTCGTTTTTCTTGCCTACCGAACAATATACGATAATAATTCATTTCATTCACACATGGTAACCAAACAAGACATGGAATGGTAATGATCCATTGCATTCCCTCGTCCATTCCATTACCTCGTTCATTCCATTCCTTCATCCATTCCATTACCCAATACCAAACAGACCCTAGTAGATTAAATGGTGTGCTGATTAGATGAGGGTTAAATTTTAAATCCATTAATTTTAAAAGTTTTTATTTTTTATTTTTATATGAGCTCATACAAGAGCTAATAATAATTCAGCTCAAATAATTCGAAACCGAAAAAAATATTTGATAGACACCCAACTTATTTGTTCTCTCATAATTCTCCTTTTGTTTTCATTCATAACTAGTTTTTTGCGAGCCGCGCGTTGCGACGGCGCACGGCGGGACAAACGTGTAGTAAAACACCGAGTGTAAAATACAACGTGTTACACACGATTTGTTCAAGTGTTAGGTGATGCGTAAATCATACGAAAACGCGTGTTTCGACATATCTGATTGAACTCAATGTAAGCTATATAAGCATTGTGATTGGATCATAACGTAAAGTAAACTGAATTTATCTCGTACAATCATAACTTATTCTATAGGATTATGAAAGTTTTCAAACAAAAGAAAGAAAAAAAAGAAACGACAATTTGACTCCACTCTGTTAGGAACAAAATTTATAAAAACGTACGTAAAATAAGTAAGAAAATGTATTATATTAAAAAAAGCTATATCCAAATGTAGACCAACTCGAATTGATATAGACGCATAGATAAAAACATGCACGTAAAAATGGTTTTTTAAACGAAAACGTGTTATATCTGACCTAACTCGTTCCATTAAAAGTTTATGTATGTGAACAAATTGTTCGAAATTACTTGTGATTGAGAAATAATAATGCAATAAACCATAGACGTAAATTGCAGTTATTTAAATTATTAGTCCTAGAACCTGAACCAAGTATTAGAGTTGTATCGTTTTTTCTTTTAGTAACTGTGTGAGATACAAACGACAAAGTACATATCACTCAGTCAGCCAGCTTTACACAAAACTTACCACTACATGAAGAAGCAATAAAAAGGAAAATTGTAAAGTATAAAAAGCAAACAAAAAAGGAGAGGCTCAAGTGTAAATGTCACCGCTCCAGCTTGGTAGTTTAGAACCTTCTATATAAGACAAAAAACGGAGATATTATCGGTGACAAAACTTTGTCTTTTAAATAAGTTTATAATTTATATAGAAATGTTTGATAAAATCTAAACCACGCTGTGTATTTCATTTTTTTTTTAACTAAAATGAGGTTATAAATTAAATTAAACTGTATATAAAAAATAAAAGAAAGGTAATGCATATGCAGAGTGATTTGATTGAATGGAACTAAGACTACACAGTGCATTAAAAGAATGTCATTTTTTAATTTTATCATTCTTCAAGGACAATTTCTCTTTCTTGTTCTTCTGTTTGGCTCCCACACAAATAAACCCTCTTGTTCCTCCATTTCTCTTTCAATCTTCTGTATATGCGTTTGTTTTCATGCTTTATTTGTATCTTTTTTTTGTTTGAATGACACTTTATTTCCCTCTTAATTTCCCATTGAAACACCATCTCTAGGGTTTCAATACTGTGTTTTCTCTTGTTCTACACATCGGGAAGTTATGGAGATTTACTCACACATCGGGAAGTTATGGAGATATACTGAGTCCTTATCTTTTTTGTTTTCCACCGACCACCATCACCATCATAGGCTTCCCCGGCCAAGGTTTTCAAGCAAGGGGTGACTGTGTTTAGTTGTAACAGGACTCCCACAGCCATTTCATGACCAGAGATCAACCTGAAATGTACCAAATCTAGCCGGAAAGGGGGCATGCAGGACCAATCGGAAAACTGTCGACGTCTCCGTAGTCAAGCCGGCAGTTCCTTTCAAGCTTGTTGCCGCCTGTCGGTCTTCAAACAACCAACCTCAGTGCGATTGAGGCAAATTTCACAACCAATCGGAAAACTGCCGACGTCTCCGGAGTTATGCCGGCAGTTTCTTTCAGGCTCGTTGCCGCCTGTCGGTCTTCAAACAACCAACCTCAGTGCGATTGAGGCAAATTTCATACAGGCCAAACAGCCGCCGGGAGCGGCGGCTATTCCTCCGCCGACGATTTTCTTGTGCATCCTGATCTTGTACCTTGTGCTATCTTGCACATCAAAGGATAAAATTGTAATTTCAGTGGGGCTGTCGGTGGCGAAGGCCACCGACTTTGTGTTTTAATATAGTATATATATATAATTCTCCTTTTGTTTTCATTTAATAATTTGCTTTAGAATAGTGGAATAAATGTGGAAAACGCCATTTAAGTGGGGAAGTGGGGATTGCCCATCAACTATTTAGCTTTGTAAGATTTTTCAAAAGCAACTGTTCTAGAAGCTTTATATAGTATAGTGTAACGTTTAAAGATATCATCTCCAAACTAATCATAGTGGTAGTAGCATAGATTCGCATTTAATAATCACTTCAATAACTTACTAGAGTATGACTTTGAATTTGTGCTAAATAGTTATAATTGTAACGTTTGATACATAATGGTTGAATACGGAAAAAAGGATCTATGATCCCGTCTCATGATGTTTGTTCGTGAAGATCGGCTAGTCACACAAATCAACTAAACACCACAAAATCTTTGTCTTGTGATTGATTATTTCTTTTGTTTATAGATACATCACCTCACACTTCCAAAACAAGTATATATATGCCTATTTAAATCATCCAACTTTAGACTACGTGTCGTGGCCTCGCGAGGCCACATGGGATTCTGATCCTTCGTGAACACCACAACACGATGCCTCGAGGGCCAGCGCGAGTTGTGTCAAGCGAGCATGGTTGCTTGGGCGAGTTAAGTTTTGGGGGTGTGGCAGCTTGGGCGAGCGAGGTTAACCACAACTGGCTCAAGTGAACGGAGGCGTGAGTGAAGAAAGTGATGAGCATGCATCTAGTCACCGCCATGTGTCGCAACATTAGAGGTTGAATCCGGGTTATGGGGTGAACGACAACGGGCAGTCTTATATGAATTATTAAATAATACAATAAGACTGATAACTTCAATAACTCACGAACTGTATATGAAAACACCAATGTTGAAAGTTAACCGTTTCAAATAATTGATAGCTCCAATGAATGACACATGTTTACTTTATTATATAGGGGGTGTTTGGGGTTGAGTTTTGAAAATAGGTTATGCGTTTTGAATAATCAGAATCAGATAATTAGCTGTAACAAAACGTGCTGCAGAAAGATAGTGTTTGGATTTGATTATGTTGTTTGATATCACAATAATCAAATAATCAACATTGTTTGGATTTGATTATGTTGTTTGATATCACAATAATCAGATAATCAACTATTTGAGTGTTTGGCAAGTATATATATTTAAAAAAAATAAATAAGTGAAAACGTAAAAAATCAGTTTTTGGATTATCACGTTTTCCTGCAGCAAGGGGTGACCTACTTATGGATTATCACGTTTTGAACTCTACAAAACGTAAAAAATCACTTTTTATTAATTTTTTACCAAACACTCAAAATAGATTTTTTGCGATTTCAAAACACAATAATCAAATAATCAGGTTGAAAATGCAATCCCAAACACCCCCATAGTATATATTGAATAGATAGATATATAGATATAGATTACTATAAAAAGGAAAATTGGTATTTAATAAACTAACCTTTAACCAGTTGGTAAATAATAATCCAACCTACAGAATTGGTATATAATAATCCTACCTATCAATATGTTGGTACTCAATGAACTTCTGTTAATTTTTATTAGGAAAATTGGTAGTTAATAAACCAACTTTTGCCCAGTTGGTAAATAATAATCCAACCTACAGAATTGGTATATAATAATCCTACCTATCAATATGTTGGTACTCAATGAACCCCCGTTAGTTTTTTTAACCGAAGTTAGTTTTTAAGTTTTATTTATTAAACAAACAGTCCCTGTAGTTGTAATTTACTAGTTTTAACTATGAGTTAATAGCCAAAATGGTCCCTGAGGTTAATAGCCACATCACCGCCACCACCGCCACCACCACCGCCACCACCACCGCCACCACCACCGCCACCACCACCACCGCCACAGCACCGCCACCACCGCACCGCCACCACCACCACCACCGTCGCAAGAGCTGTTGGATCTGTGATGTTTTTGGTCAGTCATCGTCTGTTGCTGCATCTGAATTCAAACCCCTTAGGCGTCGATGATCAAAGACAGAGATGGTGGTGGTGGCGGTGCGGTGGTGGTGGCGGTGCGGTGGTGGTGGTGGCTGTGCTGTGGCGATGGTGGTGGCGATGGTGGTGGTGGTGGTGGCGGTGCGGTGGTGGTGGTGGTGGTGGCGGTGGTGGTGGTGGTGATGGTGGTGGTGGCGGTGCTGTGGCGGTGCTGTGGCGGTGGTGGTGGTGGTGGCGGTGGTGGTGGCGGTGGTGGTGGCGGTGGCGGTGCTGTGGCTATTAACCTCAAGGACCATTTTGGCTATTAACTCATAGTTAAAACTAGTAAATTACAACTACAGGGACTGTTTGTGTAATAAATAAAACTTAAAAACTAACTTCAGTTAAAAAAAACTAACGGAGGTTCATTGAGTACCAACATATTGATAGGTAGGATTATTATATACCAATTCTGTAGGTTGGATTATTATTTACCAACTGGGCAAATGTTGGTTTATTAAATACCAATTTTCCTTTTTTTTAACTGAAGTTAGTTTTTAAGTTTTATTTATTACACAAACAGTCCCTGTAGTTATAAGTTACTAGTTTTAAGTTTTATTTATTACACAAACAGTCCCTGTAGTTATAAAAAAATCATAAAAATCAAAAAAATTCTAAAAATCATAAAAATTCTAAAAAAATCAAAAAAATCTTAAAAAATCAAAAAAATTCTAAAAAATCAAAAAAATTCTAAAAAATAAAAAAAAATCTAAAAAATCATAAATGAAGCATTAAATATTTATACAATTTATATACGACAACACTAGTTATCGATATAATATTCAAAACGCAACAATCAATGAAGCATTAAATATTTATACGATTTATACAAAACTAAAATGAAACTTAAACAAACAAACCCAAATCAGATTCTGATTTTTGAAATAAATTGAAGTTTTAAACGAATAATGTTCCAACTCTTACCGGAACCGAGACGACTACGTGACCAAACTGAACCGAGATGACTACGTGACCAAACTGACCCGAAATAAAATCCGAATCGTCCGGTGACTAAGCCGTGACCCGAACCTGCTGATGTGCACCTGAATTGAAGCTGAACGAACCGAACATCAACCGCATCATCTTTCATCATGTACCAAAGAATCATCACCATCAACAAAATGATCATCATCCCCTTCAATTTTTGTAGGAAATAAAAAGAAATTGAGAGGGGTGTTTACCACGGTTAGTCGAGAGGACGTCGAACAGAAAAAAAATAAAGAATGCCCCACCACCGTCTGAGCCTCCACCGCCGCCGCCGCCATGAGCGGCGGTGCTACCGCTGTTACACCATCCTCTCCGATCTTGTCGTCTCTCTCCTCTTTCTCCGAGTTTCTCTCTCTCCGTCTCTCCGAGCTTTTCGCCGCCGTTCGCCACCCGTCACCGCCGAGATACCGTGCCGCCGCCGTGTGCGGTGGCTCTCCTTTTGCTTCAGATCTGCACGTGTGAGAGGGGGGGGGGGTTCCACCGACGGAAAGAACCACCTGTTTCACCGGCCGGCGAGGGAGGGGGTGGACTGAGTGAGTGTTTGGTTTGGGTTTTTGTCACAAGTAGAGGAATGAAGCCTCTGTGTTTGTTTATTATGTAATCGAGAGTGAGATGAGAGGGAAGAGGGGCATGCTTGTGTGTATCAGTTTGAGAAGAGAAGTCTGTGCTTGTATGTATTTTAGGTTTTTCTATAATTTTTTTGATTTTGTAAGATTTTTTTGATTTTTTTTAGAATTTTTAAGATTTTTTTTGATTTTTTTAGAATTTTTATGATTTTTTAGAATTTTTTTGCTTTTTAGGATTTTTAAGAATTTTTTTTATTTTTTAAGATTTTTTTTGATTTTTTTAGAATTTTTATGATTTTTTAGAATTTTTTGATTTTTTAGGATTTTTTAGAATTTTTTAGAATTTTTTTGATTTTTTAAGATTTTTTTGATTTTTTTTGATTTTTTTAGAATTTTTTTGATTTTTTAGAATTTTTTTTTATTTTTTAGGATTTTTATGATTTTTTTATAACTACAGGGACTGTTTGTGTAATAAAGAAAACTTAAAACTAGTAACTTATAACTACAGGGACTGTTTGTGTAATAAATAAAACTTAAAAACTAACTTCAGTTAAAAAAAATAACAGAAGTTCATTGAGTACCAACATATTGATAGGTAGGATTATTCTATACCAATTTTGTAGATTGGATTATTATTTACCAACAGGTTAAAGGTTGGTTTATTAAATACCAATTTTCCCTATAAAAAGAGCAACTTTAAAGAAAACAAAACCCTTAAAACATAAATATTTTAGTATGTTTTGATTTATCTCTTAACTTCAAACTACAACAAAAGACCGAGTTTGAACTTGTTAAATTAACATATATGCTTAAAAAAGTATAATAATTTTTTCAATGTTGCTTTTGTTAACTTCGGCTAAACATAACTTTTGAAAAGGAACAAATATAAAAGAAAAAAAAGAAGAAGATATAAAGTGGTGATCAGGATAATGTGATATGCTCCTCTCGTGTGGGAACCACTAGACCTCTTACCAAAAGGGACCTCATCTCATCATTTGGTTCATCCTTTTCCTGTTCATGATAAAAATGAAAACGACCAATTTCCATTTTATCTTTTTGACGTATGATTTCATTAAATCTTAACTTGTTTATTGGAAATGAATAATATAATACAACTTTTAAACGTGCATATTTTACTTTTATTGTAGATTAATCAAAATTCATAAAGTTACACTTTTTTTTAGATTTATCATAACGTTATGTGTTGCTACAAAGATTCTCGTATTATACTTGCGCCTCACGCTAGTTAACCAGAATGTACAAGAAAATTAGTAAACCAGTTATTTGGTAAACCTTTTCGGTTTTGAAACATTTTAAGTACCACTTTTATTGAATCGACATATTCAGAAAATATAAAGAAAAGGTGTATTGATCTCAATAGCCCACGTACAGTTCAAATAAACTTCAAAAGTTTTGAGAAAATATCTAAATGTTTTGAATTTGAATATGTTCAAGAGAGAGATGGACAGAGAAGGTGGATCATAAAAATTAAAAAGGATTACAAGGTGACAGAATAAGAAGAAGGCAAAACACATTTGATATAGAGAAGAAAATAGTAGATCAAATGGTGTGCTGATTAGATGAGGGTTAAATTTTAAATCCATTAATTTTAAAAGTTTTTATTTTTTATTTTTATATGAGCTCATACAAGAGCTAACATTTTTCATATTTGGAATAAAGAGTTAACCGAGTTAGAATTTAGGAGTATAAATGTGGGTATCTTTTTCATTCTAAAACGTAAAATCTCATGAATTTTTGTCTTAAGTAATTTATGTGTCTATTTGGTTGTGACACGTGTTAAAATTTTATGAGTCTAGATTTTTTTTTTGTTTATGTTATTTTGACTCCTTAGTATTCTATTTCTTAATTAATTTTTATAATAAATTAAATCCCATCTTATGATTTTATATAAAAAGGTTGAAAAAATTATAAGTTTTGTTCTTTATCTTTATACCACTTTTCAGGCGGTATTCTTTTTAATGAATGTTGACGGTGTCTTTTACTAGGTATTTTGTTGCAAGTTTAGTCCTTTACACCCAACCTAGTTAAAAACCCTGTTAATTGTTGGCAGACGATGTCCTTTACTAGGTATTTTGCTGCAAGTTTAGTCCTTTACCTAGGTATTTTGTTGCAAGTTTAGTACTTTACACCCAACAATTAACATGGTTTTTTAATTGGGTTGGGTGTAAAACTAGTGAGTTAAAAACTAGTAACAAGACCCGTGCGCGTTGCGGTGTGGGTACTTCTAGAACGGATTAATCCAAGCGTTATGTTATGTGTTAACCATATGAAAACGCACGTTTTGACGTATCTGATTGAACTCAATGTATCCTATAGTTGCATTGCGATTGGATCAAAACGTAACGTAAATTAGTCGGAAATTGATCTTAGTATATATATTTTTTAAACAATTTCTAATTTTAGTATTACTTGGTATTCATGAAATTGATCTTGGTCGTATCCACGTAGACGATGTCTAAACCCCCCCTCAACCACTTGAATCCAAAATCACTCCCGTTCACTCGTTTTGACGAAAATTTTGATCGACTACGGTCTGGTTCGGCTACTTTTGACAAAAGTTCATGGTCTTATGGTTAGGGTTTGCCGTTTTCATCATATTAGACAAGTGTGTATTTATCGGATCTGGTCTTATTTATACAGTCGGTAATGTTGATTTCAAAATCAGCTTTTCGGTTTACATAGTTGGTACAAAAATTAAAATTTAAAACTAAATAATAAATGTATACCAGTCCGGTCCGATTTTCGAACCTCTCAAATTTTAACGGTTTAAACGATTCGATTTATAAAGAACAATTTTTGTGAGTTGCATACTTGTACATTATATAATATATAAGTTCATTAATTTCATTGTTTCGTTACGTTAAATATATACATAATATAAAGTTTTTAGATGATTCATGTTAATTAATTAGGAAGAATAAGTTAACATAAGAAATTTAATTAAGTTAGTATAAATGGGACATATAATGAATATTATATTTGAGCTGAAATCTTATTCTTCCTGGTCTATATTTGTAAGAAAAAGGTGATTTTAATATATTTGCCAAACTGTTTCTTTTCAATCCAATATATTTCCAGTAATTACATTTCTAACTACACGACTCTATAACAAAAACTAGAGCTACATGTATAAAAACAATTTTCCATTATCAGTATCATGACAATAAATCTACTCAATACATTATATAAAAACAATTTTCCATTCTCAGTATCATGACAATGAATCTACTCAATACATTTTATAGAAATCCAAATGACAATGTGGATAGTTACTAATTCATATTTCTCATATTAATTATGAACATAAGCTTCATCGTGACAAATTAATAAGTGATGGAACCAAAAGTAAAGTTGTGATTTGAGCTTTAAGTAAAAGCGCTAAAATATTTATCAAATACATATACTAAACTTGGCTTTGTGTACCTTTAAGTTCTTATAGATGTTATTCCCTTGCTAAAAATGATCATATGTGATTCGTTTATGACTTGTAAAGTGTTCTTATTATGATACTCTTGAATTTGTATTTCAATGGAACTCACTCGATTTATAACATAGTGGCATTTTGGAGTGTGATAAAGTTTAGGGATCATGAGGTCCTGATTCGATTCCCATAAGGTGGTTTTTCTGAGATTTTTGGGTTTCCTCCGAAATTAGTTTATATGAATTATAGCCTAGTGGAGATGGATATGATCGGGTGACTCTGTTAATAGCACGATGATATACCAGTATCCCGTCAGTGATTCTAATTAGTCGTTCAAAAAAATGGAACTCACTCAAAGAAATGAGTGTAATTGTATTTCCACATATTTGGAAATACTAATCAGAGTTTCGAAAAATTAGCAGTGAAAATATTTTTTATGGGGGTGGTTCAAATGAAAACAACTTTTATTGTGAAAACTCGAAAAGTAACTAAAAAAAGCCTAAAAACAAACCAATTTTTTTTCAATTTTTTTATAAAAAATCACATGTTTTTATATATAAAAAATTTCAAAAAAAAAAAATTGTATTACACATGTGTAGAATAACACATGTGCACTACAAAAAAAAAATTATATACATAAACCTGCGAAAATTTGTATGCAAAAAAAAAAAATTGGTATGTTTTTTTGGCATTTTTTAGTTAGTTTTCGAGTTTTCACAATAACTAAAGGTTTTCATTTGAACCTTCCCCTATTTTTTATTCTAACATCTTAGCTTAATATTTTTTACTAGAAAGAAGGTGGAAAAGCACGCTAAAGCTTGTGAGGATAATTAGCTTGCCTTTGTCCCTCTGGTGTTTGACACGTTCGGCTCCTTGGCGCCGGAGGCGGTTCGGTTCTTGGCTAGAGTTCAGCGTGTGGTTCACAACAACTTTTCGATCTCTTAGAGACGGCGGTACAGTTTGTTGCTCGTATACATGCTATTGTTTTGTAATTTGCCCCAACGATTGATATGAGAATTCTACTTTATTTTCATAAAAAAAACATAATAAACATACAAAAAAGGAACTGGTTAAACTCAACTTAAATTAGACATAGAACAAAAAGGTTATTTGATTAAGAACAGAGTAAATTGCCATTTTGGTCCTTGTGGTTTGGCAATTTTTGCCATTTTAGTCCAAATCTTAAACTTTTTACATCTGGGTCCCTGTGGTTTCACTTTTATTGCCATTTTAGTCCAAAATCCAAAAACTCCCTATTTTGACTGTTGAAAAGTGATTGTTTTGTCCTTTTGTGAAGGGGCATTTTGGTCATTCTGATTTACTCTTTTAATAAATTAAAACAAAATTAATCATATATTATATAATATATATATATATATATATATATATAACTCTCTCTCTTACATCTGGGTCCCTGTCCTTTTGTACTAGGAACACCGCTTCGATCTACTCTGATACGAGCCTCAATCCAGGTTAGATTTCGCGTGGTTTAAATTCTTGAAACTGTTTGAATAATAATGGAAACTGTTAAGAAAAGGGGTGGGGGTGGGGTGGCAGGTGGTGGTGCTTGGCGACCGACACAACAAGGTTTGTCGTTGAATGTTGACTTGACACTGTTGAATCTGTTGGAAGCTCATGGTGGTGGAGGTAGTTGCAGGTTGTGGTGGGTTGTGATGGTGGAGGGGGTGGTGGTGTTTGAGTTTTTTGAGGTGCAGAGGTTGAAACTGATGAGGTTGAAAATGATGATGATCAGGGGGTTGAGGTTGAAGATGATGATGATGAGTGGGTTTTTATATTTGGGGGTTTTTTAATAAATGAATTGCTTTAATGAAAATTAAATGACCAAACTACCCCTTCAGATAAAGACAAAAAAGGGACATTAAAACAGTAAAAAATCAGAGATTTTGAGTTTTGGACTAAAATGACAATAAAATGCAAACCACAGGGACCCAGATGTAAAAAGTTTGAGATTTGAATTAAAATGACAAAAGTGTCCAAACCATAGGGACCAAAATGACAGTTTACTCTTAAGGAAAACATGGTTCTTTAGTTTTACAAAAAGCAAATTTTAATATGCTTGTGGGGTCACTATAATTCAGAACCGTCCATGTTTACATCATGAATCATCTTAATACTTGAAGATTAACCATCATGACTCGTTTATTCTTCTTTAGTTTGAATTTCGTTTTTTCTTTAATTTTAATGTTTGATTTTATGACAATGAAATGTTTGATTTTATGACAATGAATTTATAAGTAAAAAAATATGAAAAATAAAAAAAATACTACAAATTAAAAAACTGTAACACGTGCTAGTTGACGACATAATTCATGCTGGGATTTCCACTTTCAACATGTTTGCCCTATTGAGAATGTGTCATTAAAATTGATAAACAATTCGAATAGATCCCATTACTTCTTTTAAAATATTCAAAACAAGTGTTACAAAAAGATATGTTACAAAGTTTATTTCGGTGGGAAAGATATAAAATAATCTTGATTGAATAATCAAGGGCTTGAATTAAATGAGATGAACTAAACAAAAAATGGAGGCGTGTAGGTTAGTTTAGGGTATTGTAGTTCATCTAAGTTTTTAATAAAAATTGCACCATAAAAACGAGTATTTTAAATCTTTAAAACGAATATATTATTGTTATACTTTTGAAAAGAAAAAAAATTTGTAAACCTAGATTCGTAAAACGCAATGGAATAAAACACAATTTTCCTAAAACGCAATAAACTAAAAACACAAAAAATATGTTTTTTTTCTAAAACATTATGGACTAAAAACACAAAAAACGAGTTTTTTTTTTCTAAAACGCAATAGAATAAAAACACAAAAATATGTTTTTCTTAAAAAAACGCCACGGAAAAAACACAAAAAAAATGTTTTTTTTTTCTAAAATGCAATGGACAAAAAACAAAAAAAAAATGTATTTTCTTTCTAAAACGCAATACACTAAAAACATAAAAATGTTGATCCCCACCCACAACAAAATATTTCTCCTTATTTATTTTCCTCTTTGTCATATGTCACAACATCATTCCTTCCTACCTTTCCTACTCAAACCAATCTTCCTATTTAATCCCCACTCACAACAAATAACCTGAATTAGATTTAAATAATTATGATTTTTTATAACAGTATTAGTAATAACCAAATCGACAGTTGTTGAAAGTGACAAAATCGACAATCGTTGAAAGTGCTTAAACTGATATCATTTTGACCCTACGTACCAATCAAGGTGATTAAACTGATAACTCAATACAAGTAGCTTTTTATATATACAAACTTACCAAAACTTTTTTTCACTTATTTACAAGATGAGTTTGTTTTCTCAAGCATATAACTTTATATGCTTTACTTTAGATTTTATATAATAAATCTTTACGTATAGTAAAGAGATTCAAAAGTGTTATTTCTGGATAAAGTTTATAAGAACAATAATCATTATTAGACCATGTGTAGTGAAAGACACAAATAATGCCTTCACCTTTGAGTGTTTTGCGTCATGTGGCAGTCCACTCAGCAATGAGGAATTATGGAGTGTTTTTCTAAAATGGGTGTAGTCTGTAGTGGAGATGTGGGCATTGTGGGGCATTATGTTAAAAGGGATGTAAAGAGTTAAATAAAAAAAAATAAAAAAAGGTATTGGCCAAACAAAAAGTAGAATACCTGTCATTGGCCAACAATTTGAACAAGAGGCGTGGAAAAAAGAACGACCTGGCCATTTTTTTTGAAAAAAATGCCCGGGGGCGGGTGGGGGTGTGGGGGGCGTTTTCTTGGGGAAAAACGCCCAAAAACCTCCTACCACGGGTGGTCTTAACAACGGTCATTGTTATTGTTGGTTAAATATAATTAATTCCGCTGAAGATTTTAACACATGTATTTATATCTACTAAGGGCATGTTTGGCTAAGCTTATTTAAGTTAAAAATGACTTTTGAGAAAATGACTTATTGACTTATGACCTTTTGAAAAAGAGTTTTTAAAAAAAGTGTTTGGATTAACTTATGGGGTGGGAAAAGCCAATAAGTCAACAAGTTGTTTTTTAAAAAGTGTTTGGCTTACCTTATTGATGTAAAATGACTAAAAGCTAATAAGTCAATAAGTTAGTTCACAAAGTCACAACATTCTAACTTTTCAAAAATGACTTTTTGATGACTTTTTTCTCCTTCTCAAAAAGTCATTTTGAAAAGGACTTTTGTATTTGCCAAACACTAAAACTCCTTATTGGCTTTTTGATTAAGTCAATAAGTCAATAAGTTAAGTTGGTTGGAAAAGCTTAGCAAACAAGCTCTAAATGTTTGAGTTTACCTTTTTAATAAATAACAATCCAAATGATAAGGTGATGCGTATTTTAAATTCCAATCGATCAATAAGGGTGTAACGGGTGTAATGACAGGATGGCGTGTGATGAAGGGTCACGGTGCGATAACACCGCCGTCATCCCCTAAAATCAATTGCTAAACGAAGAAAGGCAGGGAGGAGTCCGAGAAGGCTTTATGTCTTTTTTTCGACCGTTGCGCATTTTCAAACGGCTATAACACCGGTGGGTTTAAAAAAAATAATTACATTTTCTTATTTAAACCAAACCATTAATAAACCAAAACTATTCTCAACCACACCATTTCTCTTCTTATACAAACCAAAAAGGTTAGTTTTAATTTTTTTTATCTTAATTATGTAATTTCTAATTTCAAGATTAAATAAATGTATTTTTTAGTCGGGTTTAAAATAATGCAAATTTTAATTTTAACATAAATAAACGTAATATTTGATTTTTAGAAATAAAAAAAATGAAATGGACTAGGGATGAGCATATACCGAATTTTCCGTACCGTTTCTTTTTTGGTACCGAATCGATATCCACTTTTTGGCATTTTCGGTACCGGTACGATACCGGTATTTTACCGAATTTTACCCTTAAATACTGGTACCGATACCCATATTTGGCAAAATTCGATACCAGCACCGAGCTCAACCCCAAAATGAATTAAACAACCCTTACGTTTGAGTTAAATTTTCTTAAACTGTGTAGATGAGAGAACTTTTTAACGTAAGTGGTATTAACGACACTATGACACACGATTTTTTTGGCACATAGCGATTACGAATTAGTTTTTATTTTGAATTATAAATACAAATGTTGTGTATACGTAAGCGGAACCTATATACCAATTTTAAACAATAACATAAAAAACAACTCTATATATAAGTTGAACATCTAATCAAAACAAACATTTGGAATAAAAAAGAGATTCACTCATAGATATAAAAAATAGATAAACGTCAACAGAGCCGTTCTCGAGAACACTCAAAAAATTATGGTTAAAAGAAAATGAATTAAAAAATTAAAACCTTAGTGGTTGAGCCAAGACTTGAACTTGAGACTTCTACATTACCTTAAAATTGTTTTTCCACTCCATCACCAACAGTTTATTGCATAATAAATTGATGCATACACTAAATATATATATAAATAAAAGCTTATAAAACTTTTCGGGCGCTTTGAAAATTTGGGCCTCGAGCGACAGCACGGTTTGGCCGGCCCTGGAAGATAACACTAGCCTAATCTCCTTTTAACAACGTCATTATTGTAAAGAAGATAACACTGTACTAATCTCCAATTGCTTAACTTTTCAACACACAATTAACACTTTTGATCGGCCCACTTCCTAATCTCTATTTGAATTATATGTTATAGTTTTTTATGATGTGTGGTAATATCAGTGGCGGACTTAAAGTAGTATTAGGGTTAGCACGGGTTACCCCTCAACCATGTCTACGTAGTGTAAAAATACCCCTTAATTTCATTTCGGTAGTGTAAAAATACCACTCAACTTCGTTTCCGTTATATAAAGGATACCCCTGATCCTAAAAAAAATTAGGATACCCCTAACATTTTGGGCTAGTTCTGTCACTGGGTAATATGGTACGATGAACATGGAATCATAAGAAAATAAGGATGCTACCACTTCACTAAGTAACAACATAACTAGAAAAAAGCAAAAAGACATGCAATGACAACCCACCATTAGTTATCTCATGCATGGCATGCATGTACAAGCATAGAATCCATTTGCCTTTTTAACAAAACAGACCAAACAAATGTATTCCATACAATCCTTTTTAGCAGCCCCTTTATTGTAAAGAAGAGACCACTCGCCTAATCTCCAACTCCAAATCCAATTGCTTAACTTTTCAATACACGTACAATTAACACCATTAGTCCCACTTCCTAATCTCCGGCCTATTAACATTTTTCTTTAGATAGTTTTTTTTTCAGGGCCATCTTCAAGAACGATAACAAAATTTTGGGTCTCGGGTGAAACAAAAAAAAATGGGTCCACTTATTATAATATAAACTCATGAGTTATATATCAAGAAACCACAGTACGACGATAATTGTTACAAAATAAACAAAACAAACCAAAAGTGGTGTAGTTTGATAAAATATGTTACCCATGTATATATAAATATGTGATTCAAATTAGTGATGTTTTTAGGCATAACATGTCGCGTAATCTCACTTTATAAAACGTTAATATTGTTTTTAGAAATTGAATCCTTACAAAATCATTAATTAAAAATAAAAGTTAATCATGGGATTTGAACTCATGACCTCAAGACTATAACACAAAACATTAACTAATGAATAATATAATCATCTTGTTAAATAGATCAAACTGTTAATTAATTACGTGGGTTGATAAATAAAAACGCAGGAGACTAATAGTTGAAAATTGTTTAAATAAAAATGCACAGGAGGGGATTAGAAGTCATCTCTTTGATCTTAAATGAATCAAACTAAATATGATGTAAACATAACATTGCAGACATGAATTCGTATATGATTCATCATTAATCTTCTGTTTACCCTTCATTCTTTGCCTTGTTAATGCATCGCTAAACCATTTGATATATTTGATGTAATTTCGAATCCGTAGCGATTTGGTTTGACTACAAATCTAAAGTTTACGTAGAGATATGTCATTGCTTGCTTGATTATGGCTTTAATCTATCGATTCGAACTGATTTGTTCATCATTTTGTTTTATAACCTCTGAATAATACATCCCTACTTTCAATCCAATTTAACACAAACCTATCCTACACACAAACAGAGCAAATCCAAATCCGTCTCAACCACTCCGCATTAATAAATTAAATGACCGAGTTGATAACTTTAACAAAAAACGTTCGATAGATAAATCGACTTACTCAAACCAATACGTTAAAATTAGGAAGTATTAATCAAATCGCCATAACAATTTTGGAAATACATTCCATAGAACACTTGAAACGAAGAAAATAAACACTAAATCAAGAATTAAGGGGTGAAAACTGCGGGATTGTAGAAGAATGAGAAATAAAAACAAATAATTAAACGATTTGAAGTTGGGGTTATTGTGCAACAAATATCAAAAACAGCAAAGAAATATGCCGATGTGAGAGGGAGATAAAAAGAATTAGGAAGCATATTCCATTGGTATGAAATCATGAATATAACGGATATGAAGATTTGCGAAGGGGTATGAATTAATGGTGGATATATAATTTGCATTTTGGAGGGAAGTGGTGCTTGCGAAGGGGTGGGAATTAAGTGAAAGGGTATGAATTAATTGTTGGTGACCCATGTTGGTCATGTTGCTTTTTTTAAATGAAATGAAATGGTGTGAGTAAAATAAACTAAAGGGTGTGACTTTTAAACAAATAGGACATAACCTAAGTTGCTAATTGTATAAGGATCTAATTATAAATACAAATATTGTGTATACGTAAGCGGATGTGACAACCCGAACTTTCAAGGTTTGTAACGCTTAATCGTGTGGTCTTAACTCCTATGTCAATCCGTTAAACATTTTGTTATGCTAAACTTGTTAAACGGGGATGTAATTGGTACGATTGAGTGAATACTTGAACTATTTTAGTGTCCAGTATACCCGGAGCCCAACCCGAGCACACGCACACATATAGTTGTACCGCAATCATGTTTGTATAGTTGGGCTGTCTTTAGTGGCTAATTGTCAAAAATTGGGCCATTCCTGTAATGGGCCGCCTACACAAATCCTATCATCTTTTGTGTTGTGAAGCATGACCCAAACGAAGCCCAAGGTTGAGCCCAGCTCTCATTGGGACGTACACACATATACAGGTTGTGTGATTCCCATATTATGATAAAAAAAAAACCCAACCCTAACCTCTCCACTCCAAACGTGCGGCAACCATCATCAACATCTCCACTCCAAACTTGCGGCAGCCATAATCAACGCCTTTTCAGCCGAGACGCAGCCGCCGATCACTGGTAAGGCCTCACCCCTACGTCTGCAGTTCTTTAAGTTAGCACTGTTGTCGCGGTTCTTCGTCACGGTTTCGGTTTCGGTTTCGGTTTGGGATTGGGTTGTGAATTTATGTTAAGTGGAACGATGCTCATATATAAATACAATTGTCTTGCAAACTTGGTTAGGGTGTGTGAACTTGTACGCATGAGTATATAACAAAACTGTAGACATGAATGGTATGAAGATGATGTATTTATTGTGACACCTGAACTGCGTGACGTAGCTAACGACCTAGGGTTGTTTATATATGAAACGATGGTGATGAGCATTGGTTTCACTTTGTAGGATTTGATGATTAATACGATCGTGCGGCTTGACATTATTATGATCCCGTGATTTAGCGATGTCATGTTAGTCGTTTAACGTGATTTTGATTAGGATGCCTAACACTGTTGATGATTGTAGCTAGTCAATAAGAATAGTGATAATGTTGTCGGTTGTGTGAGGATGACGATTTAAACAAATAATGCGATGAGATGTATTATGGGTATAAGCATGGGGTTCATGATAAGAACTGAGTTGTTCTAGTAACCTTGAAAATTTGGTTATTGTTCAATTAAGGATTTCACTATTGAATTTGTATGATCGATCAAATGATACTAAATACATGAAATCTGCGCATGATATGAATAATAAAGATCTGGAAACAAAATGTTTGAATGTATAGCTATGTGTGAATGAAATATGATGACTGTTGTTTGAAAGCTTGAATCTATGTTTTCATGGTGTGTACAATATTATATGCACAAGGTACAACCGATTAACGCATGTTTTTATATTTAGGAGATGATGATGTGTCATATGTTTGATGCAATAAAAAGAATGTTTGTCTTATCTGCCTTGATATTAGAATGGGTATTTTGCCATTTGGAAATTGGATGCTCTGTTGTATAACATGTACAAATAGGCTTGCTTAGGGTACAACCTAGTAAGGCATCATAGAAATACATGACAGATTAATTAAATGAGAATTTTACATCCGGCGAGGGTATTGAGGATAAAACACGAGTAATGGACTGAGTGATTTTAATGAGCTTATTTGTTAGTGTAATTTGAAAACTGAGAGGATTGCCTTGATGATTTAAGATTAGCCATAGATGTGTTATGTGTACTGTTGTATGCTACTGGTGTAATGTGTGAAACGAGTATGAGATTATGTGTTAATGATACTGACTGTCTTTGGTAACCACGGTAGGGTATGGTTGATCAATTTGGAACGGGTAAAGTACATTAACATACCGAGCACTCTAAGGTGAGTTCACTGCACTTTTCCAAGCATGCGTCCCGGTGGTTTGGGACATCTGGTAAACGTTTCTAAAGGGAATACTGGGTAAACTGTTTATTTGCGATGTTGGTTATTGAACACAGTATAAATCATGTAAGACCCCATACATCTACCGTGTTGCTGAAGAAGCAACGAGGTATTTAGTTGATAGCGCTATTAGGTTTGGCACCCTCACACCGGGCCGAAAGGACGGGCGTGAACTAATTACATGGACTTCATGACCAATGCCTAGTGAGAGGCATTGGGGTTGGGCATTCTCATCGTTTACATATAAGACCCCTTACATCTATTCAAGGTTGTTTGATACCTTGACCTCATGACCAATGCCTAAATGGAGGCATTGGGGTTGGGCATTCACATCTAGTCGCCACATACGGTAATCGAGTTAATAACAACATCAAAACTAAATGATGAACTGTTGTAAACACACATCTGGTAACTAAACGACTAAACAAACTTTGAACTCACCAGCGTCGTCTGACACACCTGTCTGCATGCTTGCAGGTCATTAGATTCATGTTTGGAACTAGCTATCTGGGAGTGCTAGAGTGGTCATGGGTCGTGACTTTTGGATACACGTTTCATTGGTTATGAAAACTTGTTTTGGAAAAGATGATTAATGATTTATAATATGCTTCCGCTGAATGTTTACTTTGGTTTTAACTTATGTATTGGAATTATGTTACGAAATGAATGAAATGTTTTACCTAAATATTTACTCTAGTTCAATGTGATTGGTGGCTGGATCCTGGTACGTCACACGTCCTGCGGTATTCCCGCATGTGGTATTTTGGGGGTGTGACAGTTTGGTATCAGAGCCATTGGTTATAGTGAACTTGGTTTTAAAATGTTTTTATAAAACCAGACTATAACCGAACAGTTCTGAACATGTGAATACGACCATGACACTCAGCACCAGATTGCAAGGTTCGTCTTTTCATCTGTGGTATAAATTACATGAGTAGTGTACATTTATTTATGATGAAGCGTACAAACACACACTCGTCACTATAGCATGATTACATGAATTGCTTACTTACATTATGATGCGTTGGTAGCATGACATAGTCCTTAGATTCTTGTGATCTTATCGTTTTGATAACCTCTGTTTGGGCATTCGAGTTTAAGGAACCATTTGACATGAGTTAGGAGGAACTGAGATGAGCATGCAAATCGCAATATTATTGTGGGTGCACACATAATAATAATGTGGGGTGCATGCGAGTCCCAGTGAGGCTTAACAAGTGAAAAAGGGGTTCCGTTCTGTTGTTTGATCAATGTGAAACACAACAGTCTATAGGAGTTATAGCAGTGAATGTCTCCTACTCGAACATGATCTTTTCACTCCTTTCTGAATCCTTACGAATCTCGATGCCATCGAGTATTACCTGAACACACATCTGAACGCCTAGCAAACTGGATAGAATGTTAAGTGCTTGTACAATCATCCCTGAGTTGGATGTCGCAGCATTGAATGTTTGGTCAATACCTTTCTCACTTCTCTTGTTGGTTAGAACTCAATGTATTGACGCCGTAGTTCCTGAAGTGCGAACACTTCTACACCACTCTCGTAATATACCGTGTCTTACTCAATCGACATGCAAGATCAATGGACAAGAAGACTCTCATAATATACCTTGTCTTACGCCTCGACTCTGTTCTATTTGACTTTGATGTTTCTTAAAACCGAACTTGTTGTGAAATTGACTGGGGGCAAGTCAATTGAAGCCCTGTATGTTCGTTGTGACGCAAGCTCGACCTTCTGGGATAAGTGTTCGACATCGACCTTCTTCCTACTACCCTTGATAGCTTTGATGCAGTAGTCAGTATGGATTGGTTATCCATATATCGTGCAGATATACCCTGAGAGAAGAAAATTTTGCGTCGCTATATGCTCTAAAATGACAGAGTGGTGTAAAGGATAGCATCATTTTAACAATGAAAGCCCAGAAGTGTCTACGGAGGGATTACCCCGCTATGTTAGCACTCATTACTGATGTTAAGGCTAAGGAAAAGAGGATCGAGGATCCACCAAATGTTCGTGATTCCTTCGGTGTGCTACTCGAGGGACTATCAGGCTTACTTCCACAACTATTAGACAGACTCTCAGTTTGATCTCATGCCAGAGGCAACCCTGATTCTTCGTATTTCTTACCGTCTTGCACCAGGAGGGTTGCGAGAATTGCCAAATCAACTACAGGGATGGTTGGACAGGAGTTTTGTCGAACCTAGTTTTCTCTTTGGGGAGCGCCAGTTATATCCGTGGAGATAAGCCTTATCGTTGGACATGTGTACTGATTATCGAGAACTCATCAAAGTGACAATCCATAACCGTTTGACTCGATCATGTATCGACAACCTGTTGACCAGTTGCAAGGGTCAAGCTCCTATCCGAAAATTGATTAACGAACGAACTAACATTAGATGGAAGTCCAATGGGAGGATGTTCCTAAAACGGCATATCGAACGCAATGCGGCCATTTCCAGGAGACATGGGAAGAATTATTCCATGACCTTTTGGGATAAGCAAACACACCAGCAGCTCTACGGATCACATGAATCGACCGTATTTATTGAGGACGTCCTGAATCACTTCCAGGAGAAAGGAACACCATGGGCGGCATTTGTATCTATTCTTAGAGATCCCAAGGGAGGGGCCACTACACGCGAAGTCTCGTTAGGAGTAACTTCTGGATTCGAGAGGCACATACTTTTCTTGGTCACGTAGCCGACAAAGAGGGAATACACGTGGATCTCGCTAATATCCATTCTGTTAGAAACCGAACGATACCAAAGATTCCTTTGGGGGTACGGCAAACCCTTGGTTTCGCAAGATACTAATGCAGATTCATCGTAGGATTTTCTAAGATTGCACAGCTCTAACTTCTTTAACGCAGCAGTGTGCTGTGTATCCGTGGGAGACAGAACAGGGGAACGTTTCTGCAGCTTTTGAAACTCAACTCTACAATGTACTGAGTATTGCCTTTACCCAAGGGTACGGGTAATCTGGTGGTCCATGCAGGTGGTATACCATGAAGATCCGAATCAGAGACTCAGTTACGCACCGATGCAACACAAGAGGGCAATGGCTTACGTGGAGGATTAACAGGAAGAATTGCACGACTCACAACCTGGGGTGGAAGCCATGGCTTGGGATTTAAGATTGGAGGCATTACTTGGACGGTACCGAATGCACCACTTAGACCGATCACAAGGGCCTCCCGTGTACCCTTGTTCCAAGAGAGCTAAACATGTGATGGTATCGCTGGATGGAACTTTTGAATGAATACTGTAACGTTTCGTATTTTTGTACTTTCTATTTTTAGCAAGTCGTATTAAACTTTCTAATTTCAGTCAGTGTACTCTCATTTTATCCTATTTTGTATTTCGAGACTTGGATTATAATGAAAAATGCATTTTTTTTGATCATATGCTTGTTTTAATACTATGTTATGATATTACACTTGAAAACACGTTCAATTATGTCAAACACGTAAAAACGATTGAAAGATATCCAAATCCCAACTCTTAAATCAAGCGTTGTCAAGAGATTACCCTAAACTAGACAAAAATCGGGAATTCGCACGTTAATTCGGTAAATTTCCAGAAATTTGGGCTAAATCAAATAATTATAATATATATTATTAGTTAAAATAAATAAATATAGTATTTATAATAATTAAATAAATTAATTAAATAAATAAATTAATATTGTAAATAAATAAAGGAATTATAAAAATTTGGTTTATAGTTAATAAGGTTAGATTAAACTAACTTGGTTAGTTAAAACCTTAAAGAAATTAAGTTAGATATTTAACTAGGTTATTATTTAATATAGGGAATCATTTAACTGAGTTAGGAACATCAGTTAGCTCGGTTAGACAAGTTCTGAAACCGCAGGGGCCCAAACCGTAAATAAGTATCTTATTTAGCAAAAAGGGGGTCTCCTGGGAAGAGAACCGGCCCTTACAGGTTTCGAACTCGCGACCTTCGGTTCAAAAACAAGCGTATTAACCGGATGGGCTACCATCATCGCTGCTTTATATTTGGAAACAGATTATATATATGTACGATTTGAAGTTCAAACCTGATTCCATTTAAGCGCCAAAAATGGCTGAAAACGTGTTGTCTTGTTTCCTTTTCGGCTGCCGACTAGAATTCCGGCAATCAATCAATGATTGATTGCCCGGTTACCATAAACCATCCTATTTCCATTAATTCGATCACCCCATTCGACCCTATAAATACCCGATTCCCCTTGCTCCGAAACCCACACTCACCACTCACTGTAACCACCTCGACACCACCCCCACCGTCACTACTCGCCGGAGACCACCTGCAACCACCCTCCTTCTTCACCTCGCCGGAATCACTCTCCATTTTATCCCTCATTACTGCATTAGGAGCTGCCGTCAGAACCACCGCCGTGCCGCCGGTGCTGCTACTGTGGCCGCCGCTGTTGTCGTCAGAATCACTCTTTCTTCCGATTTCGTTTTCTTTTATTCCGGTCACGTATAGTTTTACGGCTACAATTATCATCTTGTTGTTATGTTTTGTTTCTAAAATCCAAATCAACCATTTATTAATATTGATAGTATCAAAATCAGTACCTTTATTATTTCCAGAACTATCATCAAGAATTATTTTATAACCAGTATTATGCTTATTGTTATTATGATTTTATTATTCAGAATTATTAGTTATAATTATATATACAATAACTATTATTATTACTAAAATAAAATCAGTAAATATCATTATTAATATTATTATTATTATTATGTATAACCTATATATATATATATATAAAAATATATATAACAGAAGTATTATTGATACTAACATTCTTATTATTTTATATAATCAGAATTATTATTAATATTATTATTAGTATTATTATTATTATTTTAATAATATTGTCAATCTAAAATCAGTATTTATCTAATCAGTAGTTAATTATATAGAAATTCATAAATTATAATTATCCGATATTTAAATAAAATTCGGTAATTATTATAATAGCTATCAGTATTTATTATATATAAACTCAATTATTTATAAAATGAATTATTATCATTATAGAAGCCATATATTATTATTATTATTATTATTATTAATAACAAAATAAATTCAAATATTATATTATAAAATCAGTTATATATATTTATTACTATTTACCCTTGTTATTACTAATGTTGTTATTGTTATTATTACTATTATCCTTTAATATTAATATTAAGATTCTCATTTTATTTTATTAAAAACAGTATTTTGTTATTTCTACCATATTTACAACAAGTAACATTAAAATACTTTTATTAAACAAATTAACCTTCTAAACATTACTATAAATTCCCACTAATTTCCCCAGCATCATTTTATCAACATTTCTTAACGTACTCTTAAAATCACAAATAGGGTAAATCTCTTGCGATCGTTTGCAAAATCTCTTGGATTAAAACTCCTCTCTTTACCAAGAAACACGCAACGCACTCTAAGGTGAGTATACATGACCCATTTTCGTTTTACAATTTTTTTGCAATATGTATTACATATCAAACATCACAACACATTAAACATTTTATGCACACTCATTCCATATTCTATGTGACACACTCTATTCATGTTAGACATGTTATGCTACTGTAAACACCTAATGACTATGTGTTCATTAACTTCGTACAAGCCTCCCCTAACAATGGTAGCGCTATAGGTTGAGAAACGCCCCTCCTGTTCTACGAGCAGGTATTGTTAGGTTAAACTATGTCAACCTACTCAAACTCGTTTGGGTACACTTTAATTGCGTTAAACTTTGGTTTGGGCACATAGAGTAATATACTGTCAATATGGTATGGTATTTTTCACATTTGGAATTGAGTAAACATTTTAAACATGTATTTACTATGTATGAAAACTTGTATACTCGCCAACATGTTTTTGTTGACATTATTTTAATACATATTGCAGGTTGAAAGTACAAGATTCAAGAATCAAGCTAGGATGAACTCTAGAAACCCACATAACATTTGAATTATTGTTGAACAATATGTTGTATTGTTTGGAACTATGTATTTCACTTTAGAGTTTATGAAATGAATTAAAAAATTATTGTCACATTTAGTGTTATGTTGTTTTGAGCAATTTGTTCGTCTCATCCCGATGTTTCCGCCATCGGTTGGGGTGTGACAAATACGACTGTGAAACCTGAACGTGCACAAGCATTGCAGCTCGCTATCGACTCTAACAAACCTGATCAGATTTGCCCTGTTCAAACTGAAGAATTGAAGGAAGAGAGTTCCCAAGTGAAGAAACACTGGTTCAACAGATCGGAATCAGTTGGACCAGGGGGTTCGAATTCGCATAAAAGGTTAGTTCTCTCTCAATTGGTTCAGTGGTGATCGAACTTCTTCTCCGGCTATTCTGCAAAACAGAGCACCGTTAGCCTCGCCAAGGGGAGAAGAGGGTTCTCTCCTTGACCTGACTCCGGTGTGAGAATAAGTATTTGTATGGAGAAGATAAAGGTAATTGAGTAGTGAGATTGGGTCTGAGTTCATACCTGAAAAGTTCTCCTATTTATAACCGGGAGTTTTGGAGGGAAAATCTGTTATTGAAAAGATAACGGAAGATGCTAACACCGTAGCGGTTATCTTTCCTTCCGTTAAGTCTTTTTACTTTTCGTTAAGTTGCTTTGATCCAACGTGAGTGCACACGGATCACGACTTGATCTACGGTTGGGGAATTGCCACGTGGAAAATGGTTTGAGTGGAGATCATTCTCCAATTACATGCTATCGTGGTGATTTCAGGAATGTTTGTGATGATGACACGTGTCCAGACGGTTACAACCGTCTGGGTGGTGCACGATCATATTTCTTCTAGAAGATTACTGTTGTAATCTGGTGTGGCACTTTATAGTGTGCACACGGTTGGATAGATCCCAAGTCTGGGTAAAATAATATCCAAGTCTGGATATTTGGGTGGACGTTTTGTTCTCAGGGTTTTGACCCTTGCTAAATGGAAGATGGCGCAAGGGTTCAGGTTTCCCTTTGGGCGCGCGGCTATCGTTTGTTAGTTTCTTTCTACCTTCTGTAAGACCAATGCGCGGCCGCGCAAGGTTTAGAAGGGTTGAAAGACCGGTTGGTGGTATGGTCCCTATCTCTTTGTGGGATTTTTGGGACCTTACCCCTTCACCAAGATTGACCCATACGGGGCATGGTGAAGCAACTTTTGGCAAGTTGGACGATATTCGCTACTTCATGGAATGAATGTGGATCTCATTATACGGCAACTGTAGGGAATTTGTGTTGACCAAAGCACACCGGCCTCGATATTCTAGTCGTCTGGGTTTTGATGAGAGATATTAGGATCAATACAACTCGTACTGGTGATCGGGCATGAAGGCCCACCTGGCGAGGTATGTGAATGATGTTTGACTTGTGGGAGAGTCAAGGTGGAGTATCAGCAACCAGAAACGCCATATGGAAATGGGAACAGATTGCCATGGATTCTGTCGCTAGTCTACTTACAACTCGAAACGGAAACAATATCACCTGGGTGATTGTTGATTGTCTCATGTAATCAGTACACCCTCTTGCAATCAAGGAAACTGACGAGTCTTCGCAGCTTGTGAACATTCCTCTGAGAGAGGCGGCTATTTAGGCACGAGGTGCCAACTCCTGTATCCCTGAATTTGATCCATACCTGATTTATGACAGGCACTACACAACACTCTTGGCACACGACTAGACATAAGCATTACTTATCACCATAGGGCAAATGGTCAGAGTAAACGAACCCCCCTAACACTCGAGGACATGCTGCGAGCATGTGTAGGGTTGACTTAGTAAAAATTGGAAGGACACATACCTTTGGCTGAGTTCTAATGCAGCAGTTACCATTCTAGTATTTCAGACAGCACTGCTCGAGGCATGTCAGGGACGATAATGCTCATCTTCTTGTCGACTAAGGTGGGTGGCAACCTAATCACAGGTCCAGGACTTGTACTCGAAACTCTAGGGAAAATTGCTTGGATCGGAAATCGTTGGCGGCAACGAGTGACCGTCAGGAAAGTTGATAAGCTTAGGAAACACTGGGAGTTCGCTGTAAGCGATCGTATCATGTTGAAAGTCTCACCCTGGTAGGGTGTGGTACGCTGGGAAGCGTGACAAGCTTAACTTATGTTACGTTGAGTCATTCAGAATTCTGGATTGGATCGGTCACGTGGCCTACAAACTCGAGTTACTCGACGAACTGGGTAACGCACACAATGCCATTTTTGTCTCGAATCTAAGGCAGTGTTTGACCGACGAAACGCTTGTGATACCCTTATTAGAGTCTGAGGTTAATGACAAGCTACAGTTGTTGAGGAATCTACTGAAATCATGGGCCAGGATGTTAAGGTTCGTTAACATAGTCGTATTCCAATTGTGAGAGTTCGTTGGAACTCAAGACGTGGACCGGGGTCCACGTGGGAACACAAAGATCAGATGAAGCTCAAGTATCGCAACTGTTCGAAACGGAAAAACCAAATTCTGATGAGACTGGTGAATTTCAGGACGAAATTTCTTTCAAGTTGGGGATGATGTGGCACCTGAGGAAAATCCGCAGTCATCTTGATTTATCACTTCACTCATCTGGGATTACTTATCAAATTTCGGGACGAAATTTCTTTCAAGTTGGGGATGATGTGACAACCCGAACTTTCAAGGTTTGTAACGCTTAATCGTGTGGTCTTAACTCCTATGTCAATCCGTTAAACATTTTGTTATGCTAAACTTGTTAAACGGGGATGTAATTGGTACGATTGAGTGAATACTTGAACTGTTTTAGTGTCCAGTATACCCGGAGCCCAACCCGAGCACACGCACACATATAGTTGTACCGCAATCATGTTTGTATAGTTGGGCTGTCTTTAGTGGCTAATTGTCAAAAATTGGGCCATTCCTGTAATGGGCCGCCTACACAAATCCTATCATCTTTTGTGTTGTGAAGCATGACCCAAACGAAGCCCAAGGTTGAGCCCAGCTCTCATTGGGACATACACACATATACAGGTTGTGTGATTCCCATAATTATGATAAAAAAAACCCAACCTAAACTCTCCACTCCAAACGTGCGGCAACCATCATCAACATCTCCACTCCAAACTTGCGGCAGCCATAATCAACGCCTTTTCAGCCGAGACGCAGCCGCCGATCACTGGTAAGGCCTCACCCCTACGTCTGCAGTTCTTTAAGTTAGCACTGTTGTCGCGGTTCTTCGTCACGGTTTCGGTTTCGGTTTCGGTTTGGGATTGGGTTGTGAATTTATGTTAAGTGGAACGATGCTCATATATAAATACAATTGTCTTGCAAACTTGGTTAGGGTGTGTGAACTTGTACGCATGAGTATATAACAAAACTGTAGACATGAATGGTATGAAGATGATGTATTTATTGTGACACCTGAACTGCGTGACGTAGCTAACGACCTAGGGTTGTTTATATATGAAACGATGGTGATGAGCATTGGTTTCACTTTGTAGGATTTGATGATTAATACGATCGTGCGGCTTGACATTATTATGATCCCGTGATTTAGCGATGTCATGTTAGTCGTTTAACGTGATTTTGATTAGGATGCCTAACACTGTTGATGATTGTAGCTAGTCAATAAGAATAGTGATAATGTTGTCGGTTGTGTGAGGATGACGATTTAAACAAATAATGCGATGAGATGTATTATGGGTATAAGCATGGGGTTCATGATAAGAACTGAGTTGTTCTAGTAACCTTGAAAATTTGGTTATTGTTCAATTAAGGATTTCACTATTGAATTTGTATGATCGATCAAATGATACTAAATACATGAAATCTGCGCATGATATGAATAATAAAGATCTGGAAACAAAATGTTTGAATGTATAGCTATGTGTGAATGAAATATGATGACTGTTGTTTGAAAGCTTGAATCTATGTTTTCATGGTGTGTACAATATTATATGCACAAGGTACAACCGATTAACGCATGTTTTTATATTTAGGAGATGATGATGTGTCATATGTTTGATGCAATAAAAAGAATGTTTGTCTTATCTGCCTTGATATTAGAATGGGTATTTTGCCATTTGGAAATTGGATGCTCTGTTGTATAACATGTACAAATAGGCTTGCTTAGGGTACAACCTAGTAAGGCATCATAGAAATACATGACAGATTAATTAAATGAGAATTTTACATCCGGCGAGGGTATTGAGGATAAAACACGAGTAATGGACTGAGTGATTTTAATGAGCTTATTTGTTAGTGTAATTTGAAAACTGAGAGGATTGCCTTGATGATTTAAGATTAGCCATAGATGTGTTATGTGTACTGTTGTATGCTACTGGTGTAATGTGTGAAACGAGTATGAGATTATGTGTTAATGATACTGACTGTCTTTGGTAACCACGGTAGGGTATGGTTGATCAATTTGGAACGGGTAAAGTACATTAACATACCGAGCACTCTAAGGTGAGTTCACTGCACTTTTCCAAGCATGCGTCCCGGTGGTTTGGGACATCTGGTAAACGTTTCTAAAGGGAATACTGGGTAAACTGTTTATTTGGGATGTTGGTTATTGAACACAGTATAAATCATGTAAGACCCCATACATCTACCGTGTTGCTGAAGAAGCAACGAGGTATTTAGTTGATAGCGCTATTAGGTTTGGCACCCTCACACCGGGCCGAAAGGACGGGCGTGAACTAATTACCTGGACTTCATGACCAATGCCTAGTGAGAGGCATTGGGGTTGGGCATTCTCATCGTTTACATATAAGACCCCTTACATCTATTCAAGGTTGTTTGATACCTTGACCTCATGACCAATGCCTAAATGGAGGCATTGGGGTTGGGCATTCACATCTAGTCGCCACATACGGTAATCGAGTTAATAACAACATCAAAACTAAATGATGAACTGTTGTAAACACACATCTGGTAACTAAACGACTAAACAAACTTTGAACTCACCAGCGTTGTCTGACACACCTGTCTGCATGCTTGCAGGTCATTAGATTCATGTTTGGAACTAGCTATCTGGGAGTGCTGGAGTGGTCATGGGTCGTGACTTTTGGATACACGTTTCATTGGTTATGAAAACTTGTTTTGGAAAAGATGATTAATGATTTATAATATGCTCCCGCTGAATGTTTACTTTGGTTTTAACTTATGTATTGGAATTATGTTACGAAATGAATGAAATGTTTTACCTAAATATTTACTCTAGTTCAATGTGATTGGTGGCTGGATCCTGGTACGTCACACGTCCTGCGGTATTCCCGCATGTGGTATTTTGGGGGTGTGACAGAACCTATATACCAATTTTAAACAAACCAATAGCGAACATTGTTAATTAACATAAAAACCAACTCTATAAAATAAATGTATAAGTTGAACATCTAATCAAAACAAACATTTGAAATAAAAAAGAGTTTCACTCATAGATATAAAAAATAGATAAACGTAAACAGAGCCTTTCTCGAGAACACTCAAAAAATTTTGGGCCCCGGACGACAAAAGGAATTGGCCTAAAATTATGGTTAAGAGAAAATGAATTAAAAAATTAAAACCTTAGTGATTAAGAGCTAAGATTTGAACTTGAGACCTCTACATTAAGATTGTTTTTCCACTCCATCACAAACACTCTTTAGCATAATAAATTGATGCATATACTTAATATATATAAACCTTTCGGGCGCTTTGAAAATTTAGGCCTCGGGTGACAGCACGGTTTGGCCGGCCGGTAGGGCTGTAAACGAACCGAACGAATACAAACAAGGCCTTGTTCGTGTTCGTTCGTTAAGGAAATAAATGTGTTCACGAACGCTTGCTTTATGAACACTTACCGAACCAGATTTTATGTTCGTGTTCGTTCATTAAGAAAATGAGCGTGTTTGCGAACGGTTCACGAACACATACGAACACAAATAAATTGGCGAACTCGACGAAGGATAAAGATAGATGGCCCAGAGAGTAGCACTCGAACTTGAATCCCTTATTGTGGAACGGAGGTCGATCGTATTCGTGGATGTAAATAATGAGAAATGAAAGGTAAATCATGCATAAACAAGGTAAAAGTGGGTTTCCTAGTTTAATTGTTAGTGAAATAAAATAAATAAAAGTTTAATAATATCAAAAGTACAAATAAAATATAAGAAAGTACAAAGATGTTCAATTAAAACACGAACATACGAATATAAACGAACGCAAATCAACAAATGTTCACGAACACGTTCACGAACACCTTACCAAACGTTCACGAACACAATCGAACGAATGAGACCTCTGTTCATGTTCGTTCATTTAACTAATCGAACGAAATTTCTTGTTCATTATCGTTCGTTTATTACACGAACGGATATAAACGAACTTCCTGCCGAACGGTTCACGAACTGTTCGCTGAACGTTCGGTTCGTTTACAGCCCTAGCCAGCCCTGGAAGATAACACTGGCCTAATCTCCTTTTAACAACGCCATTATTGTAAAGAAGATAACACTGGACTAATCTCCACTTGCTTAACTTTGCAACACACAATTAACACTTTTGGTCGGCCCACTTCTTAATCTCTATTTGAATTATATGTTGTAATTTTTTTTGATGTGTGGTAATATGGTACGAAGAACATGGAATCATAAGAAATTAAGGATACTACCACTTCACTAAGTAACAACATAATTAGAAAAAGAGTGAATTGCAAGTTTTGTCCTTTATCTTTAGGCCATTTTGCAAGTTTTGTCCTTTATGTTTAAATTTGACGAGTTTTATCCTTTATGTTTAAAAATCAAGCACGTTTTACCCTTTGGGCCTTAAAAATCAAGCACGTTTTGTCCTTTATGTTTAAAAATCAAGCACGTTTTGTCCTTTATGTTTAAAAAATCAAGCACGTTTTGTCCTTAAAAATCAAGCACGTTTTGCCCCAAAGGGTAAAACGTGCTTGATTTTCAAACATAAAGGACAAAACTCGTCAAATTTAAACATAAAGGACAAAACTTGCAAAATGACCTAAAGATAAAGGACAAAACTTGCAATTCACTCTTAGAAAAAAGCAAAAAAGACATGCAATGACAACCCACCACTAGTTATCTCATGCATGGCATGCATGTACACGCATAGAATCCATTTGCCTTTTTTTTTTTGCCTTTTTAACTTAACAGCCCAAACAAATGTATTCCATACAATCCTTTTTAACAACCCCTTTATTGTAAAGAAGAGACCACTTGCCTAATCTCCAGACTCCAAATCCAATTGCTTAACTTTCCAATACACGTACAATTAACACCATTAGTCCCACTTCCTAATCTCCTGCCTGTTAACATTTTTCTTTAGATAGTTATTTTCAGGGCCGTCTCCAAGAATGATAATAAAATTTTGGGCCTCGGGCGAAACAAAAAAATTGGGTCCACTTATTATAATATAAACTCATCAGTTATATATCAAGAAACCACAGTACGACGATAATTGTTACAAAAGAAACCAAAAGCGGTGTAGTTTGATAAAATATGTTTATACACCCATGTATATATAAATATGTAATTCAAATTAGTGATGTTTTTAGGCATAACATGTCGCGTAATCTTACTTTATAAAACGTTAATATTGTTTTTAGAAATGAATCGTTACAAAATCCTTAACTAAAAATAAAAGTTATATATCAAGAAACCACAGTACGACGATAATTGTTACAAAATGACCTTAAGACTATAACCTTAAACATTAACCAATTAATCATATATTCATACGACAGTTCAATCAATTGTTTTGCAGATTTAAGAATGATTTTCTTACTAAGTTGGTCAGCCGGATGATGAAATGATATTATTGAAACATCAACACTAATGTCTTCAACTTGAAATTTGATCTTGAATCTGGTGAAATTTTGTAAATAAAAATTATAAAAATACGATTACTTAATATAATATTAAATATGCATAAAAATAAATTACTTAGTATATTAACAAAAAAAAAACGAAAATGTATAGTAACGATTTTAGAATACCTTGTCACCGGGTTTACAATTATTTAGGAGGTTTTATCACTTTATGCTTTTAAGACTACACCACTTTATGCTTTTAAGACTACACTTAAATGACGTACGACTCGTTTGACATTTGTATACATGTGATTCCTTTTGTTTTAAGCTATACTTTTAAGATCCAACATAACTTGAATTGACAAGTCGATTTTTTTTCAAATTTGTTAAAGATAAAAAAGTGGCATTTTTGATATTCGGATTTGTATTTGTGTTCAGTTGAAGTGTTCTCTATTTATCCTAAATATTCTGTAATTAAACTTTTTCCGTTATTTTGCAGCCATGGTAACTCTCACCAAACCAGTGGCGAAGCTTGAATTTTTCGGCCGGGGGCGAAAACGTATATACCCAAAAATTTCTATAGAACTGGGGGGGGGGGGGGAAATGTCACACCCCCAAATAACCACCTAGGGCATGTCCCTATTGGAGGTGCAACGATCCAACAAGGAGCCACCAATCATATCAAACACAAGTTATAAGTAAATACCAAATCAATAAAATGTATTGTTTGAAAGTTAAACCAAAACCAAAATACTGAGCGGAAGCATAAACGTATAAGTGTGTAAATGTATCAAAAGCAAATCAAGACAACTGTTTATTATGACCATAACCACTCCAGCGGCATCAGACAGCAAGCTCCCCAAGTTCCTTCAGTAATCACCTACAAGCATGTAAGCAAGTGTGTCAGACTACGCTGGTGAGTTCAAGGTTTTGTTATCGCGTCGAGTTACCAGATGTAAGTTAATGCGAGTCAATATTGCGTTACGATGTTGCTCATGTTAGACACCTTAGGGAGTGTGCCCAAGTGTATCCGGGGAGTGGGTACCCCTTACGACTGATTGCTATGTTGCCATCGTTAGATACCCTAGGGAGAGTGCCCATATGTATCCGAGGAGTGTGCCTCTAACAACCATAGCCATACCCAGATAATTAGTTCACGCCCGTCCTTACGGCCCGGTGTGAGGTTTCCCACCTAATAGCGCTATCAACTAATCACCCCCATTGCCCTTCAGGCAATAACCAAAACCGATTAAGTTATTTACCCAATGTTTTCCCTTCCAAATGTTTACCAGTTGTCCCAAACCACCGGGACGCATGCTTGAGAGAAATGCAATGAACTCACCTTGATTTGCTCGGCAGATAGTCTACTTGCTAAAATAACTTTTGATCAATCGCGTCCTATAATAGTTATTACATCTAGTCAGGTTCGCACACAAGTATTACATCTAGTCATGTAGCACAGAAGGCGTCACATATAACCCAAGTAACATACACCTCCTCATACAATAGTAACAGTTGGTCATGATAAGCAATTTACACATACATTATAGCATTACATAGTTGATGTTTAGTTCCTCCAACATGCTTCTGTTTGTATAACTATATTTAAAATCCCATATCTTAACAGTGTACAACTCGTGTGACAAAATCTATGGCCCAACACTAAATCATAGTTCAATAAAGAATAATAAGACACAATACTTCATGAGGTGTTCGGCCCTTCAACAAGCAGGGCCCAATCGCCCAATCTGTTTTGTGTTTTCCTCAAATATGATCATTCAAATATGCATGAAAGTTGACATATACTTTTAATGTTAGCGTGAACCTCAACAGATATCAAGCATATATATGTGTCAAGTGTCAAACCAATCAACCTCACACTCCTATTGGACCTTTAAGCCAAACACTCCTATTGGTCCTTTAAACCAAACACTCCTATTGGACCTTTTATTTGAGGACCACTTCAAGCAAATGGCCAACAACATTGGCCATTGTTTCACATGAGCACCAAATATTTTTCGTTGATTAGATCACTCATGGCCTCCACTTTCATTCAAGATTATCATCATCATATATATATAAACAATACGTTTCAGTAACATGTTATTTAACCCTGGATCAATGATTCACATCATCCACATATAATCACAATCATATGTAATAATTCTAGTCATTAGCATGTTAACTGAGTATCACCTATTCATCATAATGACAACTTCCAGTTTCACATAGCATTTATATTTATTAGTATGATTAGTTTACCAAACCCTCTAATCAATTATCGTCAATTGCCACTAACATACATAATATTATTATCAAATCACTATACAACCTCTTAGATCTCAACAGTTTATCTATTATTATGTGTATCAGTCATGCTTCGATTATGAGCAAAATAGTCGAACACATCATATCTATTCTCATTATTACCTACAGAATACAAGCACATAACAAGCACATGGCATCATCATACATAATCTTATGTCCTTGCGAGTCTATAATAAGCACACATATTCGCATACGAGTTCCCGCTCTTGACCCGGAGTCTAACAGAAAATCGTTCCCCTACATATAGACATTTACATAGTTATGTAACCACATGTTACACGGATCCAACTACGGGCTTTCTTATGGCTTTAAAACGGGGCCGAACCAACAATTCATACATATCATTAATTCGGCAAGTTCGTACATACCACATCCAACCTAGCACCTTCACGAATTCTACCACCGGTTAAGTGTAACAGTGCCCGTTCATACTACGATTACATATTTACGCACATACATGCAGATCTACATTCACTAAACATGTTCGCATGAATATATATACCTATAAGCATAGCATTCTGTACATTAGTTTCATAATCTTCCAACCCTTTGTTGTTTATATATATATAACCATGTATCTATAGTTCCACACAGTTCATATAGACACATATATATAGCACCACATACACACAAACACATGAAAAATCTAACCGTGATCACGAACCACGTCTCGAAACCGAAACCGCAACAAGTCTATTACTAAATCTACGGACGAGAGAGAGAGAGAGAAATCTTACCGGTGTTCGCCGGTGAACTCGCCGGAGAAGAAGGTAGTGGTTGGTTCGACGTAGAGTTTCGGGCGAGGAGGAGCGGTTCAGGTGAAGCGGCAGGTAGGGTTTGCGTAGAGGTAGAGATCATTATGTGTGTATATATATATATATATGCAAACCATGCAAAATAATCGCTGAACAAGAAGAGTCGGTGAAGGAATTCGAATGTGTGGGCCGAGATCAGGCTGGGTGGGCTGGGGGGTTTGGGTTTCGAACAGTACGTTCCAGCCAAAACTAAATCTTCAAATTTGTAACCAATAATTATGACTAAGTATTATGTTGATTTATTTAATTATTACTATTATTATTATAATATAAATATATTTATACACACAATGCATCAACAATGTCGTGTACAGTATCCATGCTATCTTTTGACCCTCTAAGGTTTCGGGTTGCGCGAGTAGGTTGGGTTGGCAAGCGAGATATATGATTTGGTTCAAACGGTTCGGATCGGTATAATACGATAAAGATTTGGTTTCAAATATTCGTTGACGCACTAGAATTTTAATGAGCATATAATTAATCCATCAAATAACTGTAAGATTTGATTTATAAAAGAGAAATAGATGGGCCTTTATCTCAAAGTTACGAGTTGTCACATCATTCCCAACTTGAAAGAAATTTCGTCCCGAAATTTAGCACGTAGTCTCAGAGGAAGCTAACTGGGTTGCGTGGTTTTCTGGTTTTCCTGGGGTGTCACATCCTTCCCCCGTTGATTTGGAATTTCGTCCCGAAATTCCGCAGGACGATAGGAGTGAGGTCGATAGAAAAGGTCTGATCCACAAGAACAAGATTGCAACCCTAGACTTTTACCGTTTGCTAGCTCTACTATGTACTTGGTGTTCAAAAGTGTTGAGGTACGATTAAGCATTTGACTTACTTTTAAAGACTCGAAACTAGTATCGGCACTCGAATAAATTAAAACAGTAACCTAAAAGTCGTCAAGTAGAAACTCACCCTGACCGATCACGAAGACACGTCCCCTAGCACCATTGTCGTCGTTGTTACCCCCATTGTTGTTCCCATTTCCTTGGTTGTTGTTCTGATTCTGATTCAGCTGGGGGCAGTCTCTTTTGAAATGGTCTTCCGCACCACACTGAAAGCATCCCCTGTTGCCTTGCTCTTGCTGCTGCTGCTGGTTCTGTTGTTGCTGATGTCCGGGCTGTGGGGCTCTACAATCTTTGGCTTCGTGGCCTGCTTTACCACACCTGTTACATGTTCGTCCACACTGCCCGAAGTGATGATAGCCGCACTTGCCACACTGAGGCTTCTTTCCTGCATAAGACCTCTGACTTTGATTCACTGAGGGTGACTGGCTAAAACTGCGAGTACTGCCAGTGTCTGTCTTCTTTTGGGGCTGAACCGAGTTGGACGCTTTGTCCATATCACCCCACTTGCGTTTACTATCAGTGACAGGAGTAGTGGCGGCGGTGGCGGCAGTAGTAGCTTTAGAAATACGTGGTGGCAGTGAGTCGCTCTCCACCTCCTGGTCAACGATTTTATGTGCCAGTCTGACGATCTGGGTTAGGTTATTGAGGTTCGCTGCTGTAACTAAACCCTTCACCCGTGGAGGTAACCCCTTAATAAACAACTCGATTCTTCGAGGCATGGGTCGGGACAAGTTCGGACACAAATCAGCTAACTCATACGACCGCTTCACATACGCCTCGATTTCAGACCCCACCATTGTCAGATGATAGTACTCATTCTCTAACTTCGCTATTTCATCTCGAGGACAGTATTCCTCTCTCATCAGTTCTTTAAAATCATCCCACGTAGTGGCGTTCGCCGCCTCAATACCTAGCAGTTGGACCTGGGCATTCCACCAGGTCAAGGCACCATCCTCAAGCGTGCCTGTTGCATACTTCACGCGGTCCCCCACAGGGCAGTTGCACATAGCAAACACTGACTCAGCTTTCTCGAACCACCTTATAAGTCCCACAGCCCCTTCCGTCCCGCTGAAGGTCTGTGGCTTGCAATCCATAAACATTTTGAACGTACAGACAGGCTGGTTGTTTGGGTGCGCTGAATGAAAGAAGATACGACACAAGAATAAGAGTTGGGTTCACGATACAGGATTTAAATGTATTTGGTACAGTTCATACCAGCTTGGTAGGCTGCCAGAGCCTCAGCCACACGTGTGTTTATCAGGTTGGTTAACTCAGCCTGAGTCATGTTGATGCTACCACGACCGTGTCCTCGTCCACTCATATTTCTATAATAGGAGAAGGGAACGAATTTAGAAGTCGAGAACGAGGAAAGTATTCAGTGTTATCACGTTAAGGGCGATTAACTACTATGTTCGTACACAAACAGGGAAGAACCCCTCTTACACTCGTTAAGCCTCATTGGGATTTGCATGCACCACGCGTTATTATTATGTGTGCACCCATGATAATAAGGCGGTTTGCATGCTCCTCTCAATGCTTCTTAACTTATGTTCGAAGTTTCTCCCACTCCAATCAACACAAATTAAGCACTACCAACAAGATGAGAATTTACTAGATGTAAGTGTTATGTTACACTATCAATGTGTCATGATGTCTACCCTGTCGTATTGTGCATGCTATATATATAGTTACGTTTACTAGACATATAAGCATAAGCTAAGGAGGAACGAACCTTGCAGTCTGAAGCTGAGTGTCATGGTCATCGTTTGGATCAATTCGGTTATAGTCTGGTTTTATGAAAACATTTTAAAACCGAGTTCTCTATAACCAGTGGCTCTGATACCAAACTGTCACACCCCCAAATAACCACCTAGGGCATGTCCCTATTGGAGGTGCAACGATCCAACAAGGAGCCACCAATCATATCAAACACAAGTTATAAGTAAATACCAAATCAATAAAATGTATTGTTTGAAAGTTAAACCAAAACCAAAATACTGAGCGGAAGCATAAACGTATAAGTGTGTAAATGTATCAAAAGCAAATCAAGACAACTGTTTATTATGACCATAACCACTCCAGCGGCATCAGACAGCAAGCTCCCCAAGTTCCTTCAGTAATCACCTACAAGCATGTAAGCAAGTGTGTCAGACTACGCTGGTGAGTTCAAGGTTTTGTTATCGCGTCGAGTTACCAGATGTAAGTTAATGCGAGTCAATATTGCGTTACGATGTTGCTCATGTTAGACACCTTAGGGAGTGTGCCCAAGTGTATCCGGGGAGTGGGTACCCCTTACGACTGATTGCTATGTTGCCATCGTTAGATACCCTAGGGAGAGTGCCCATATGTATCCGAGGAGTGTGCCTCTAACAACCATAGCCATACCCAGATAATTAGTTCACGCCCGTCCTTACGGCCCGGTGTGAGGTTTCCCACCTAATAGCGCTATCAACTAATCACCCCCATTGCCCTTCAGGCAATAACCAAAACCGATTAAGTTATTTACCCAATGTTTTCCCTTCCAAATGTTTACCAGTTGTCCCAAACCACCGGGACGCATGCTTGAGAGAAATGCAATGAACTCACCTTGATTTGCTCGGCAGATAGTCTACTTGCTAAAATAACTTTTGATCAATCGCGTCCTATAATAGTTATTACATCTAGTCAGGTTCGCACACAAGTATTACATCTAGTCATGTAGCACAGAAGGCGTCACATATAACCCAAGTAACATACACCTCCTCATACAATAGTAACAGTTGGTCATGATAAGCAATTTACACATACATTATAGCATTACATAGTTGATGTTTAGTGTTGGTTACAGGCCCCTCACCACACACTACACTCACGTATGTATGTATGAACCGGAAGAAACTTGCTACTGTATATTGATGAAAATTATGGGGTACAAAAAAAACTATAGCTACTCCCTATTTATAATAAACAAAAACAAAGAAATAATAGACACATGCAAAATAGAACTCCACGTTCAAAAGTCCACATGCATAAAATTCGGTCAATCACGTCCCCTTCAAACTCGTACAACTATGACCATTTCTTCATTTGAACCGTTAGCTAATGGATGACCCATTTAACTACCGAACCCGGTTCAGCTCCAACCCGTTGACACGTACCCGACCCATCAAGATTTTCCAACATTCACCCCCATAATCTTGATGTCGGTTCTTGATACACGAACCACGTAGGCCCGTCTTCCCCTTTCTCTTTCTAGCGTGAACCCTTTTCAGTCTTCGGCTCACGACTCGGTCTAATGTGAACACTTTCGGTCTTTGTTCACTCGGTCTTTCTTCTCGGTCTGATGTGAACCTCTTCGGTCTCGGTCTTGGTTCACAATCTCGGTCTTACGGTCTAAGCTTTCTTCAAGAAAAGCTTCTTTCGGTCTCGGTCATGCCGTTCGATCTCTCACGGCTTCAATCCTTCTTCCCCGGAAACGGTCTTTCTTACGCCAGTACCTCCTTTCCGACGACGGTCTCTTTCTTCGGTCTTTCTTTCAAGCCGTTCGGTCTACTACGGCTTCGGTCTCTTCTCGCCTGTCTTTTCGGTCTCACACCAGAAAACAATTTCCGGCAACGGTCATCTTCTTCTTTCTCTTTCTCCCGGCTCGGCTACACCCTTCTTTCACGCCTGCCCTCCACCGACCGACACACCCGCCGGCGGCGGAGGCTCCCTCCGATCTTCAAACCCGCTTCTCGACGAGCCCCAGGCTCTGATACCAATTGTTGGTTACAGGCCCCTCACCACACACTACACTCACGTATGTATGTATGAACCGGAAGAAACTTGCTACTGTATATTGATGAAAATTATGGGGTACAAAAAAAACTATAGCTACTCCCTATTTATAATAAACAAAAACAAAGAAATAATAGACACATGCAAAATAGAACTCCACGTTCAAAAGTCCACATGCATAAAATTCGGTCAATCACGTCCCCTTCAAACTCGTACAACTATGACCATTTCTTCATTTGAACCGTTAGCTAATGGATGACCCATTTAACTACCGAACCCGGTTCAGCTCCAACCCGTTGACACGTACCCGACCCATCAAGATTTTCCAACAGTTTAGTTCCTCCAACATGCTTCTGTTTGTATAACTATATTTAAAATCCCATATCTTAACAGTGTACAACTCGTGTGACAAAATCTATGGCCCAACACTAAATCATAGTTCAATAAAGAATAATAAGACACAATACTTCATGAGGTGTTCGGCCCTTCAACAAGCAGGGCCCAATCGCCCAATCTGTTTTGTGTTTTCCTCAAATATGATCATTCAAATATGCATGAAAGTTGACATATACTTTTAATGTTAGCGTGAACCTCAACAGATATCAAGCATATATATGTGTCAAGTGTCAAACCAATCAACCTCACACTCCTATTGGACCTTTAAGCCAAACACTCCTATTGGTCCTTTAAACCAAACACTCCTATTGGACCTTTTATTTGAGGACCACTTCAAGCAAATGGCCAACAACATTGGCCATTGTTTCACATGAGCACCAAATATTTTTCGTTGATTAGATCACTCATGGCCTCCACTTTCATTCAAGATTATCATCATCATATATATATAAACAATACGTTTCAGTAACATGTTATTTAACCCTGGATCAATGATTCACATCATCCACATATAATCACAATCATATGTAATAATTCTAGTCATTAGCATGTTAACTGAGTATCACCTATTCATCATAATGACAACTTCCAGTTTCACATAGCATTTATATTTATTAGTATGATTAGTTTACCAAACCCTCTAATCAATTATCGTCAATTGCCACTAACATACATAATATTATTATCAAATCACTATACAACCTCTTAGATCTCAACAGTTTATCTATTATTATGTGTATCAGTCATGCTTCGATTATGAGCAAAATAGTCGAACACATCATATCTATTCTCATTATTACCTACAGAATACAAGCACATAACAAGCACATGGCATCATCATACATAATCTTATGTCCTTGCGAGTCTATAATAAGCACACATATTCGCATACGAGTTCCCGCTCTTGACCCGGAGTCTAACAGAAAATCGTTCCCCTACATATAGACATTTACATAGTTATGTAACCACATGTTACACGGATCCAACTACGGGCTTTCTTATGGCTTTAAAACGGGGCCGAACCAACAATTCATACATATCATTAATTCGGCAAGTTCGTACATACCACATCCAACCTAGCACCTTCACGAATTCTACCACCGGTTAAGTGTAACAGTGCCCGTTCATACTACGATTACATATTTACGCACATACATGCAGATCTACATTCACTAAACATGTTCGCATGAATATATATACCTATAAGCATAGCATTCTGTACATTAGTTTCATAATCTTCCAACCCTTTGTTGTTTATATATATATAACCATGTATCTATAGTTCCACACAGTTCATATAGACACATATATATAGCACCACATACACACAAACACATGAAAAATCTAACCGTGATCACGAACCACGTCTCGAAACCGAAACCGCAACAAGTCTATTACTAAATCTACGGACGAGAGAGAGAGAGAGAAATCTTACCGGTGTTCGCCGGTGAACTCGCCGGAGAAGAAGGTAGTGGTTGGTTCGACGTAGAGTTTCGGGCGAGGAGGAGCGGTTCAGGTGAAGCGGCAGGTAGGGTTTGCGTAGAGGTAGAGATCATTATGTGTGTATATATATATATATATGCAAACCATGCAAAATAATCGCTGAACAAGAAGAGTCGGTGAAGGAATTCGAATGTGTGGGCCGAGATCAGGCTGGGTGGGCTGGGGGGTTTGGGTTTCGAACAGTACGTTCCAGCCAAAACTAAATCTTCAAATTTGTAACCAATAATTATGACTAAGTATTATGTTGATTTATTTAATTATTACTATTATTATTATAATATAAATATATTTATACACACAATGCATCAACAATGTCGTGTACAGTATCCATGCTATCTTTTGACCCTCTAAGGTTTCGGGTTGCGCGAGTAGGTTGGGTTGGCAAGCGAGATATATGATTTGGTTCAAACGGTTCGGATCGGTATAATACGATAAAGATTTGGTTTCAAATATTCGTTGACGCACTAGAATTTTAATGAGCATATAATTAATCCATCAAATAACTGTAAGATTTGATTTATAAAAGAGAAATAGATGGGCCTTTATCTCAAAGTTACGAGTTGTCACATCATTCCCAACTTGAAAGAAATTTCGTCCCGAAATTTAGCACGTAGTCTCAGAGGAAGCTAACTGGGTTGCGTGGTTTTCTGGTTTTCCTGGGGTGTCACATCCTTCCCCCGTTGATTTGGAATTTCGTCCCGAAATTCCGCAGGACGATAGGAGTGAGGTCGATAGAAAAGGTCTGATCCACAAGAACAAGATTGCAACCCTAGACTTTTACCGTTTGCTAGCTCTACTATGTACTTGGTGTTCAAAAGTGTTGAGGTACGATTAAGCATTTGACTTACTTTTAAAGACTCGAAACTAGTATCGGCACTCGAATAAATTAAAACAGTAACCTAAAAGTCGTCAAGTAGAAACTCACCCTGACCGATCACGAAGACACGTCCCCTAGCACCATTGTCGTCGTTGTTACCCCCATTGTTGTTCCCATTTCCTTGGTTGTTGTTGTTCTGATTCTGATTCAGCTGGGGGCAGTCTCTTTTGAAATGGTCTTCCGCACCACACTGAAAGCATCCCCTGTTGCCTTGCTCTTGCTGCTGCTGCTGGTTCTGTTGTTGCTGATGTCCGGGCTGTGGGGCTCTACAATCTTTGGCTTCGTGGCCTGCTTTACCACACCTGTTACATGTTCGTCCACACTGCCCGAAGTGATGATAGCCGCACTTGCCACACTGAGGCTTCTTTCCTGCATAAGACCTCTGACTTTGATTCACTGAGGGTGACTGGCTAAAACTGCGAGTACTGCCAGTGTCTGTCTTCTTTTGGGGCTGAACCGAGTTGGACGCTTTGTCCATATCACCCCACTTGCGTTTACTATCAGTGACAGGAGTAGTGGCGGCGGTGGCGGCAGTAGTAGCTTTAGAAATACGTGGTGGCAGTGAGTCGCTCTCCACCTCCTGGTCAACGATTTTATGTGCCAGTCTGACGATCTGGGTTAGGTTATTGAGGTTCGCTGCTGTAACTAAACCCTTCACCCGTGGAGGTAACCCCTTAATAAACAACTCGATTCTTCGAGGCATGGGTCGGGACAAGTTCGGACACAAATCAGCTAACTCATACGACCGCTTCACATACGCCTCGATTTCAGACCCCACCATTGTCAGATGATAGTACTCATTCTCTAACTTCGCTATTTCATCTCGAGGACAGTATTCCTCTCTCATCAGTTCTTTAAAATCATCCCACGTAGTGGCGTTCGCCGCCTCAATACCTAGCAGTTGGACCTGGGCATTCCACCAGGTCAAGGCACCATCCTCAAGCGTGCCTGTTGCATACTTCACGCGGTCCCCCACAGGGCAGTTGCACATAGCAAACACTGACTCAGCTTTCTCGAACCACCTTATAAGTCCCACAGCCCCTTCCGTCCCGCTGAAGGTCTGTGGCTTGCAATCCATAAACATTTTGAACGTACAGACAGGCTGGTTGTTTGGGTGCGCTGAATGAAAGAAGATACGACACAAGAATAAGAGTTGGGTTCACGATACAGGATTTAAATGTATTTGGTACAGTTCATACCAGCTTGGTAGGCTGCCAGAGCCTCAGCCACACGTGTGTTTATCAGGTTGGTTAACTCAGCCTGAGTCATGTTGATGCTACCACGACCGTGTCCTCGTCCACTCATATTTCTATAATAGGAGAAGGGAACGAATTTAGAAGTCGAGAACGAGGAAAGTATTCAGTGTTATCACGTTAAGGGCGATTAACTACTATGTTCGTACACAAACAGGGAAGAACCCCTCTTACACTCGTTAAGCCTCATTGGGATTTGCATGCACCACGCGTTATTATTATGTGTGCACCCATGATAATAAGGCGGTTTGCATGCTCCTCTCAATGCTTCTTAACTTATGTTCGAAGTTTCTCCCACTCCAATCAACACAAATTAAGCACTACCAACAAGATGAGAATTTACTAGATGTAAGTGTTATGTTACACTATCAATGTGTCATGATGTCTACCCTGTCGTATTGTGCATGCTATATATATAGTTACGTTTACTAGACATATAAGCATAAGCTAAGGAGGAACGAACCTTGCAGTCTGAAGCTGAGTGTCATGGTCATCGTTTGGATCAATTCGGTTATAGTCTGGTTTTATGAAAACATTTTAAAACCGAGTTCTCTATAACCAGTGGCTCTGATACCAAACTGTCACACCCCCAAATAACCACCTAGGGCATGTCCCTATTGGAGGTGCAACGATCCAACAAGGAGCCACCAATCATATCAAACACAAGTTATAAGTAAATACCAAATCAATAAAATGTATTGTTTGAAAGTTAAACCAAAACCAAAATACTGAGCGGAAGCATAAACGTATAAGTGTGTAAATGTATCAAAAGCAAATCAAGACAACTGTTTATTATGACCATAACCACTCCAGCGGCATCAGACAGCAAGCTCCCCAAGTTCCTTCAGTAATCACCTACAAGCATGTAAGCAAGTGTGTCAGACTACGCTGGTGAGTTCAAGGTTTTGTTATCGCGTCGAGTTACCAGATGTAAGTTAATGCGAGTCAATATTGCGTTACGATGTTGCTCATGTTAGACACCTTAGGGAGTGTGCCCAAGTGTATCCGGGGAGTGGGTACCCCTTACGACTGATTGCTATGTTGCCATCGTTAGATACCCTAGGGAGAGTGCCCATATGTATCCGAGGAGTGTGCCTCTAACAACCATAGCCATACCCAGATAATTAGTTCACGCCCGTCCTTACGGCCCGGTGTGAGGTTTCCCACCTAATAGCGCTATCAACTAATCACCCCCATTGCCCTTCAGGCAATAACCAAAACCGATTAAGTTATTTACCCAATGTTTTCCCTTCCAAATGTTTACCAGTTGTCCCAAACCACCGGGACGCATGCTTGAGAGAAATGCAATGAACTCACCTTGATTTGCTCGGCAGATAGTCTACTTGCTAAAATAACTTTTGATCAATCGCGTCCTATAATAGTTATTACATCTAGTCAGGTTCGCACACAAGTATTACATCTAGTCATGTAGCACAGAAGGCGTCACATATAACCCAAGTAACATACACCTCCTCATACAATAGTAACAGTTGGTCATGATAAGCAATTTACACATACATTATAGCATTACATAGTTGATGTTTAGTTCCTCCAACATGCTTCTGTTTGTATAACTATATTTAAAATCCCATATCTTAACAGTGTACAACTCGTGTGACAAAATCTATGGCCCAACACTAAATCATAGTTCAATAAAGAATAATAAGACACAATACTTCATGAGGTGTTCGGCCCTTCAACAAGCAGGGCCCAATCGCCCAATCTGTTTTGTGTTTTCCTCAAATATGATCATTCAAATATGCATGAAAGTTGACATATACTTTTAATGTTAGCGTGAACCTCAACAGATATCAAGCATATATATGTGTCAAGTGTCAAACCAATCAACCTCACACTCCTATTGGACCTTTAAGCCAAACACTCCTATTGGTCCTTTAAACCAAACACTCCTATTGGACCTTTTATTTGAGGACCACTTCAAGCAAATGGCCAACAACATTGGCCATTGTTTCACATGAGCACCAAATATTTTTCGTTGATTAGATCACTCATGGCCTCCACTTTCATTCAAGATTATCATCATCATATATATATAAACAATACGTTTCAGTAACATGTTATTTAACCCTGGATCAATGATTCACATCATCCACATATAATCACAATCATATGTAATAATTCTAGTCATTAGCATGTTAACTGAGTATCACCTATTCATCATAATGACAACTTCCAGTTTCACATAGCATTTATATTTATTAGTATGATTAGTTTACCAAACCCTCTAATCAATTATCGTCAATTGCCACTAACATACATAATATTATTATCAAATCACTATACAACCTCTTAGATCTCAACAGTTTATCTATTATTATGTGTATCAGTCATGCTTCGATTATGAGCAAAATAGTCGAACACATCATATCTATTCTCATTATTACCTACAGAATACAAGCACATAACAAGCACATGGCATCATCATACATAATCTTATGTCCTTGCGAGTCTATAATAAGCACACATATTCGCATACGAGTTCCCGCTCTTGACCCGGAGTCTAACAGAAAATCGTTCCCCTACATATAGACATTTACATAGTTATGTAACCACATGTTACACGGATCCAACTACGGGCTTTCTTATGGCTTTAAAACGGGGCCGAACCAACAATTCATACATATCATTAATTCGGCAAGTTCGTACATACCACATCCAACCTAGCACCTTCACGAATTCTACCACCGGTTAAGTGTAACAGTGCCCGTTCATACTACGATTACATATTTACGCACATACATGCAGATCTACATTCACTAAACATGTTCGCATGAATATATATACCTATAAGCATAGCATTCTGTACATTAGTTTCATAATCTTCCAACCCTTTGTTGTTTATATATATATAACCATGTATCTATAGTTCCACACAGTTCATATAGACACATATATATAGCACCACATACACACAAACACATGAAAAATCTAACCGTGATCACGAACCACGTCTCGAAACCGAAACCGCAACAAGTCTATTACTAAATCTACGGACGAGAGAGAGAGAGAGAAATCTTACCGGTGTTCGCCGGTGAACTCGCCGGAGAAGAAGGTAGTGGTTGGTTCGACGTAGAGTTTCGGGCGAGGAGGAGCGGTTCAGGTGAAGCGGCAGGTAGGGTTTGCGTAGAGGTAGAGATCATTATGTGTGTATATATATATATATATGCAAACCATGCAAAATAATCGCTGAACAAGAAGAGTCGGTGAAGGAATTCGAATGTGTGGGCCGAGATCAGGCTGGGTGGGCTGGGGGGTTTGGGTTTCGAACAGTACGTTCCAGCCAAAACTAAATCTTCAAATTTGTAACCAATAATTATGACTAAGTATTATGTTGATTTATTTAATTATTACTATTATTATTATAATATAAATATATTTATACACACAATGCATCAACAATGTCGTGTACAGTATCCATGCTATCTTTTGACCCTCTAAGGTTTCGGGTTGCGCGAGTAGGTTGGGTTGGCAAGCGAGATATATGATTTGGTTCAAACGGTTCGGATCGGTATAATACGATAAAGATTTGGTTTCAAATATTCGTTGACGCACTAGAATTTTAATGAGCATATAATTAATCCATCAAATAACTGTAAGATTTGATTTATAAAAGAGAAATAGATGGGCCTTTATCTCAAAGTTACGAGTTGTCACAGGAAACGTATATACCCACAAATTTCTATACGAAAACTACATATATAACACTACTTAGCGAAAAATTCGGGGGGGGGGGGGGGCGGGCACCCCTCCTCGTCCTTCTTATCCTTCGCCCCTGCACCAAACAGTGGCGAAGCTTGACCTGAATGATGAGGGGTCGAAAACGTATATACCCAAAAATTTCTATACGAAAACTACAATTATAACACTACTGAGCGAAAAGTTCACCCCCCCTCCTCTATACTTCGCCCCTGTCACCAAATCTTTTTGTTGTAAGATAGTGGCTTGAAATCGGGCTAGTTATATACGAGAAGCCTCTTTTTTCTTCTAGTTACAAATCACGTAAAGAAAACAAAACTTCAGGTTAGACGATGACTACATGTTTGTAATATAGAACTGGAGCTATCATAAGCATCATCGTCATTGTTTAGGTTTACATCTCTTTATGGTTGTATTCCGGTGATAAATACATGGTCTACACTATGGCCTCAAAGGCTGAACTGGTCTTTCATGAGGATACAGACTATTTTGAACTGGTAACAAATGTCTATAAAGGCCTTGCTGTAAACTGTTCAAGTGATGGTGGTTGTATGGTGGAGAGGGTGGTTGTGATGGAGATCACCGGTCCTGCTCAAGAAAAGAGGGAAAAGGTGGGGTGACAGATATAACAGTCCTGCTTAATGGTTACGCCCTGCTAGTGAGTAGATTTATTTATTTATTTATTTTTGTAAGTTATATATGCATTTTGAAGGGAAAATGACATCTGATTTAACAAAGAAAATTAACTGAGTTAGAGTCAAAGGACATAACGTGTAACATTTTAAAACATTAAGTACAAGACTCGTCAATTTGAAAGATAAAGGACACTGCCAAAAATTCACTACAAAGATAGAGGACAAAATTTGAAATTCACTCTAAATAAAAAGATAATTTGTAATTTACACCATGCCCCTCCATTTTTTATAAGATTCATAATAGTCCCCCACTTAAAGATGCAATAATAATCTATATACCAAGCCAACCCCTTGACTTTGTCTTGTACATGCTAAACCACATTAATGAAAATTTCGGGTGTTACAAGCTGACAACCCGTTATTTCCCCATCACATCATTAACCCTATACACAAATGCTCCACACATCACCCATCAAACCCCATATAACATCTCTCTGGTTAGCGACACCCAAACGGCCTATATCGAGGGTCGTAGCATCTTGGAGGGTCCTCTTATTATCAATGAACTGGTCTCATGGAGCAAAAAAGCGAAAAAGAAGCTAATGTTATTCAAAGTGGATTTTGAAAAGGCGTTCGATTCTATAAGTTGGGACTTCCTAGAGTCTATTCTCTCGCAAATGGGGTTTCCAGCGCTTATGGTGTAAATGGATCTTTGGCATTTTGTCGTCTTCAAGATCCTCAATTTTGGTAAACGGCTCTCCATCACAAGAATTCAATATCGAACGTGGGTTCGTCAAGGGGATCCTCTATCTCCTTTATTATTCATTCTAGCTATGGAATCTCTTCATGTTGCAACAATCACGGCTAGGGAAAACGGATTATTCAAGGGGGTTAACATGCCAAATGAGGGCCCAACCATTTCACACCTACTCTATGCGGACGATGTTTTATTTGTGGGGGAATGGTCTGATACAAACCTTCATAATCTCTCAAGATTATTAAGATGCTTCCATTTGTCTTCAGGATTAAAGGTAAACTTCTTCAAAAGTCATCTATTTGGGTTGGGTGTATCAAACGAGGCTATTATGCAAAAGGCGGCAATCCTACAATGCAAAACGGGTGCATTCCCCTTCATTTATCTCGGTCTTCCGGTTGGTGCAAACATGAATCGTGTTGGAAGCCTATAATTGAAAGATTTGAGGAAAAGCTTACATTATGGAAGGCTCGAACGTTATCATTCGGCGGTAGGGTAACACTAATCCAAGCGGTGTTAGGTAATCTTCCTACCTACTACCTCTCACTTTTTTGTGCCCCAATTCAAGTTGTTAAACATTTGGAAAGAATTCGTCGTAAATTCCTGTGGGCCGGGTGCATGGATAAAAACAAAGTCAGCTGGGTCCTGTGGTTTAAAGTGGTAGCTCCAAAAAATAAGGGTGGGTTGGGTATAGGTAGTATTGCATCAATGAACAAGGCTCTCATGATCAAATGGTGTGTGCGTTATAAAAACGAACCATCCTCCTTTTGGGCAAGGGTGATCACGGCTCTTCATAGTGGGGCTCAAATTAAATCCTCAATCCCACTAAAAAACTCTATTGGTGGTGTTTGGAAAGCAATAGTTAATATGGGTCGGTTAAATGCAAATCAGCCAATTGTTGTATGCGATAGAATGCTTCCGAATATGGGAAAAGGAGACAAAATCCTGTTTTGGTTGGATTTATGGGCTGGAAATAGAACTTTAAGCGATACTTTTCCGAATCTTTATAATCATGAAAGTGACAAAAGATGCTATGTCTCGGATCGTTATAGAACAAACCAAGGAGGTATCGAGTGGTTCTGGGGAAGTAGAAACAATCTGTCATCTAATGCATTGTTAAAAGAATAGGATGAATGTTTGGCAGTCATAAACGGGGTCACAATTAGTCAAAGATCATATGCGTGGCTATGGAGGATGGGTGAGAAACAAGTGGAATTTCAGGCAGGATTGGTAAGGGCGGAACTTGATGAAATCAGTTTAATAAACGAAACAAAAGTGCTGAACTGGCTGCATTGGATTCCCAAAAAGGTTAACTGCTTCCTTTGGAGAGTCGTTTTTGGACCGGATCGCTACAAAAGAGGCACTTCAGATTCGGCGAATTCATCTTCCCTCGGTTAACTGTGTCCTATGCAATGAAGAGATTGAATCGGTTAACCACCTTCTCGTTACATGCGGCTTGGCTCAACAAATCTGGGCTGTAATCTTTCAATGGATGAAGATTCCTCTTCCTAGATATATCCTAAGTGTTGTGCAATTATTGGAGTTCACGAACTCGTATCAAGGGATAAAGAAATACAAAAGGGCGGTGTATACGATGGTAGCAACAACCTGCTGGATCATTTGGAAAACGAGAAATGATGTCATTTTCAAAAGCAAACCTCCAGCCCTTGCGAAGATAATTGGAGACATCAAAGCAGTTTCGTTCTCATGGGTTTGTAATCGCTCAGAACTCAAGGATTTTCCATGGGAAAAATGGAGAAGTTTTTGTATGAGAGAGTAATTGTATTGTACCTTCGTTACTTTTTTATCTTCCTGTAATTTGTACTTGCTTGAGCATCTTGCTTAAGTCTTTTTAATACATCGCCTTTTTTTCAAAAAAAAATATATATATAACATCTCTCATTCTTGAACTCAAAACCAAAACTAAACCCAAAAGCATGGCCATTGATTACTACAACAACCTCAAAGTCACCGGCACTCTCTCCGATGAAGGTCTTAAAAAAGACTACAAAAAACTAGCCATGAAATGGCAACCTAAGAATAACATTGATAACAAACTCGCAAAATCCAAATTTTAAAAAAATATATGAAGCTTATTATGTTCTCAATGATGTTAAAAAGCGCCAGATCTATGATATGTACGGTGAAAAAGGGGTTAAATCTGGCTTGTATGATGAAATGTCTAATGCTTTTACTAGTGTGATGAATTGGGTTCGGGTTCTGGATTTGGGTTTGATCCGCATGATGTGGAGATGTTTGATGAGTTTTTTTTTAAGATGAGAAGAGTGTGAAGAAAGCGGAGACGGTGGAGAATAAGTTGTGTTGTAGTTTGGAGGAGTTGTATAAAGGTTCTAAAAGGAAAATTTAGATTTCTAGAGTTGTTCTTGATCATTCCGGGTATGGCGTTTTTCGATCTGATATTTTTTTCTTATCCATTTTCATACTCTGAGAACTACATAATACACTTGTATCTTTTGTTTTAAGTGTGATACAGAAGTCGATTACAAGTTATAAACGAACAACATAATGTACTTGTACATAATACATAAAAGATAATCAAAGGTAGTGGGAGATAGATACATGTATTCAAAACAACAGGTACAAATGTATTATACGGTTTTAGGATCTTTAATATATTACTGGTTCTGAAAATGAATACCCATCTTGTTGATGAATTGTTGAATTTGTGTTTTTGTTTAATTGGGGCACGTTATTTTCAGAATCAATAATATTATGTTGAAAATTATGAGAATTGTATAAAACATTTGTATGTGTTGTATTAGGACTATGTGTAGTAGCGGTGGTGGAGCTTGAATGAAAACTCGGTGGAGGCTGGACTCTCAAAATCCAAATCAATGGGGGTTGGACTATTAAAAATCCAATATTTTACACTAAAAAATTCAAATATTTTCGGTAAAATTAACACTATGAGCGAAAAATCAGCTCCGCAAGTGTGTACTAGTGGTTTCAACTACACCTCATTGTCGTTTAACTAAACCACTCTTCCATATGGGTCTAATGGTTTTAACTAAAGTTAAACAAAAGAAAAAAAAAAGAAAATATGTGATTTGTTGATTTGCAAGTGCCCCCACCTCCTCATCTTTCACTCCTGTTAGTGGGCTAACCGGCTCACATTTGGTGCCTCGTTTCATTGATGTGTAGCGGTGTTTAAGGCGTTAACGTGGATATGTGGTAGCCCTTTAACGCCCAATGACACATAGTCTAATGATTTAATGGGACAGTGGGTAGACGGCTGTACACAAAGCATACACAGGTTTTATTCTATTGGATTGATGATATACTATTTACAGTTATAGCAAACCAGTAACACAAGAAGAAATTCTACCAATACAAATCAAACCGGTCTAGAAAAAAGGAACAAAAATCACCTTCCCGGAAAAGGGAAACCAAGAAGCCGGTGTAGCCTTGGGTGATCTAATCTTCGTCGTAGACAAAAAGAACCCAGGACCTAATGGTCTATAAGGCTGGGTGGTGTGGTACAAAGCGCCGTATTAAACAAAACACTAAATAAAAGAGGAAAAAATATGATTGGGTGGAATCATTGGGCCCCACCTGCACATTCCATTGGGCTCTGTTATAATGGAGCCCCCTCTATAGCGCCCTCCCTTGGAGCCTAGGAAATGGGGAATGGCGCTATAGGATGCCATTTTGGTTGATTTGGTAGGGGACAGTAAACCACACCATATGGTCTAAGCCTTACCTCACCCTCAAAATGTCAATAGCTATTGCAATAGAATATTAACACTTAGATCTAAGACTAAAGTATTTTGTATAAACACTCACGAGGGTTGCAAATTTAATTCCTCCGGTGTAGGTTGGATATAATTGGTTTAATTTATTGGTAATCTAAATAATTCGACTTCAAATAATAAATTTTACGTCCATAAAATATAATTGGTTGAATAGCTCATATTTGGTGTAAACAATACATGAAAAATTATTTCAATTTTTCCACTGGATTTTGGGTTTAAGCTATTTTATATTTGCTTTAATTTTCATGTTCAAAATATAGAAAGATACGCAACAGAAAATCGAAAATGAATATAAGGGTGTCAAAACTATTATTTTAATTAGCTTAACATTTGCTTGTCATGAATAATAAGAACTATTTTTTATTACATTATAATGAGAAAACAAAGGTGTAGGTCCTAATACAAAGGTATATCATAACAATAATAATGAGAAACAAAGGTGTAGGTCCTAATACAAAGGTATATCATAACGATAATAATGAGAAACAAAGGTGTAGGTCCTAATACAAAGGTATATCATAACGCTAATAATAAATGCTATATAAAGCTTTGATAGTGCTGATGCTCCTTCTCCACCGAACACTCTGTAAATCGCCCTTTGAAGTATGATCCACAAATGCTAGTTGTCATATGAAGTTGGCTACTAAAGAGATAAATTACCCTTCTATGGCAGTCCAAGTAGTAGCGGGGGAGTCATTTGTGGTGTCTTTTCCTAGAAGCGTGACCAATGTCGGTCGAGCCAATTCAACATATGTTGCATTTATAGAAAGAGACCGCTCAAAGTTGCAAGTTACTGTGGAACCCAACACATTGCAATTCACGACAATGATCCAAATTGCAATTCACGACAATGAACCAATGTGGTTCATTGTCGTGAATTGCAATGTGTTGGGCTCCACACTAACTTGCAACTTTGAGCGGTCTCTTTCTATATGTGCAACATATGTTGAATTGGCTCGACCGACATTGGTCACGCTTCTAGGAAAAGACACCACAAATGACTCCCCCGCTACTACTTGGACTGCCATAAAAGGGTAATTTATCTCTTTGGTAGCCAACGTCATAGGGCAACTCGCATTTTTGTTGATCATACTTTCTGGGGTTTGAGATATGTTGCACCATATCTTAAAATTCTCTTGGACAGAATTTTCATGAACAAGTCCTGAATCTATGGCCTTTAACTCCATGTGCAAATTCTGCTTCTGAGTATCGGGAAGCCTTTAACTCCAACGCTATGACACAATAACAAAAAAGAATGAGATGACAGTTCGGGTTTTCTTTTAATTAGTCATCCATATAGAAAAAGAAGCAAACATGTTCATTATAATAAGATTTAATCTATTTTAATATTTATGTGTGGGTGTTTGATGGCATGATCTCATAATAGATTGATTGCATGCAAATGTATGATGATAAGATCAGTCTATACACAACTCAATAAGTGTTATGCTTGGGTAAGATAAGCTAACATGCTCACACTCAAGGACATAACACATAATTCAAGTACTAGTTACCTGTAGTCATTAGAGCTGATTTGATTGCGGAAGGAGATCACTTGGGATGAAAAGACTTTACGAAAGCCGCTGCAGCTGCCACATGGGGGCAAGCCACTGATGTCCCTGATAGGATGCTAAATTTCGCAGTGTTCTTATCCCATGAAACTTCAGATGCTGTGGCTATTGGTGAAAAAGCCGCTAGAATTTCCACACCCGGGGCTATTACATCCGGCTAGAAGAACATATTATATTTCATTAAACTTGTAAAGAATTACATGTACAAATTATTTTAGGGATCTTTTTTCAGCTGGTCTCATGTAAAATTGAAATATGTGTATTAAGGTTCTACACGAAATCAACCAAGTGTACCCCAAAGGCCTATCTTATATTATGCTAAGTTAATATACAATAAATTCAATTTCGAACTAAGTGCTAATATATAAATTGAAGCAATAATAGTATGTACCTTTATTAAATCATGCAAAAATCTACTAGGTCCTCAAGAAGAAAATGAAGCAACAAAAGGAGCCCCTCCCTGTATTGTTAACAGTCTCGCTTTTGAAAATCTGGACCCTAGGTTCTCTGTCCATCAAATAACAATAACAATTAAGTGATATGTTATACATAAATTTTCCAATTGGTAGTTAGGCGGAGAAAGATGTCATTACTTGGAAGATTTTGTGAATTTCTTGAGATCATTTCTACTTAGGGCTATAGCAGGACATGGCTTGACCAGGGAGATCAAGACAGTTCCTATACACCAAATGATAATAAAATGTTTTATTAATTAACTAACTGATATCTAATGAACGCAAAATGCACCATGATCCGATACAAAGTTCAACTCTTTTGATTAAGTTTTAGTAGCATTTGTTATAAAGCGTGTAAATGGTTGCACATGAATCAAAACTTAATTGAAGAATATAAGCATAATAAGCATACCTTTGCGTATAATTAAAGCTTAGAGAAACGTCATAATTGTCGTTAGCTCCCGTAAATATATAGACATCACCGGCCATTGAGTTTTCTGTGGTTTTGGAAAACAATAAAAGAGGTAGTGAGTATGGGCTTGAATTGAAAAAAATAATGAAGGATTCTCTGAATCGTTTTAAAATTAAATTTAACCATAAAAACATATGCGAATGAAACCCTAACTAACAATTCATCATCGCGCAATCAAAAACATTCATCACGATCCAATCGAACAATCGAATCAACAGCGGTTAATCAGTTCAGACGATCGATCGTAAGAATTAATCAAATCGAATAAATGAATAGATCTTTAATCTTTATTATGTTGATCGAAAACAAATTAAAAAAGAAGATGAGAACTTACAGAAATCTCTGTCTCCTCTCAACGGCAAGATAAGATTGATCGAAGAATTTTTTTTTTTTTTTTGAAAGGTGATCGAAGATATATAGTATGAGAAATTAAGAAGATGGTAGGGGGATTATATAGAAAAGGAAGCAGGTGATTTCTATGGGGTGGGTTGCGGATTACCGGGTCGGGTTATTCGCGTGACGACAGCTCATGGTATCTAGAGTTTATAAAACACGTGTAACTAAAGTCTAAAGTTGATTGTGCGAATATCTTTTAAATTATCTCATACAAATTATGTTTTTTTTTTTTTTTTTTCTTTAGACTAAAGTGACAAAATGGTCTTTGAGGATTAGTCACTTTTGCCATTTTAGTCCAAAGCTCAAATCTTTTACATCTGGGTCCTTGTGGTTTCCATTTTGTTGACATTTTCATCCAAAATCAAAATTTGGTCAGATTGTTCAGTCAACATCCAGCTTTTTTTTTGTTCTTTTCCTCTCTTTTAATGAATGGCAAAATGGTCTTTTAACGTTTTGTTATAGCAAATTAAAAAAAACTGACAATTTTGCCCTTTATTAAAAAAAGGGAGGAAAAAGACAAAAAAAGTTGGATGTTAAAATCTGATTAGAAATTGCTTTCGGATGAAAATGACAACAAAATTGAAACCATAGGGACCCGGATTCAAAAGATTTGAGTTTTGAACTAAAATGACAAAAGTGACTAAACCTCAGAGACCATTTTAGCAGTTTACTCTTTTCTTTGTATTGAAACTGCAAGGATAATTTAAAAAAAAAAATTCTTTGAAAATTAAAAGTACAAGGGTATCATTATTATGTTATAAATAATTAACAATTTTTTAATATCTATTAAAGACAAAAATTATTACGTGTGAGTAGGGGTGCAAACGAGCCGAGCGGCTCGCGAGCTACTCGAGATCGGCTCGAGAAAAAAACTCGAAACGAATCGAGCCTTATCGATCCTGAGCCGAGCTTGAGCTTAAAATAAAGCTCGTTTGTTTATCGAGCCCGAGCTTGAGCCTCGCATGTGAAGCTCGTTAGGCTCGTCGAGCCTGATCGAGCTATAGTGTAAACGAGCCGAGTCGAGCCGAGCTTATTTAAACTTGTTTAAAAGTCGACCTCGAATCTAAAAATAAGTTTATTTAGTAAACGAGCTCAAGCCCGAGCTTCACTTATCGAGCCCGCGAGCCTAAAAAGTCTATTATTTATATTATTTTTATTTAATATATTAATTAATAGATAATAAACGAGCCAAGCTCGAGCTTGAGAAAATACAAACGAGCCGAGCTCGAGCTTTGAAAACAAAGCTCGAATCGAGTCGAGCTCAAGCCCGAGCTCTCATAAGTTAATCAAGCTCGAGCTTGAGTCTGGTCGAGCTCGGGCTCAGCTCGGCTCGTTTGTACCCCTACGTGTGAGTGGACCATACAAATAACAGAATATATATAGTTTTTTTTCTTTATTGTACTGTACACTTAAGCAAATTGTTTGAGTAATATTTCTGATAAATCGTCCTTTAAAAAAAAACATACCAAATCTATAAATATACGACAGTAACAGTAAACTATATGTGTATTTTTTTTCTCGATATTCAAAGATTTAAAACGGAAATGTTAACTACTTTTTATTAAAAGCCGTTCAAAAAAAAACTACTTTTTATTAAATATATATGATCATAGTATCTTATTTAAGCGTGTCATTTAGTATATAGGAGGGTATTTTTTATAATATTTAAATCAGTCTTCAATAAAGTTATATTTTGTTTATTTTTAATTTTAACTAGTATTTTGCCTGCCGTAATTAGGAAGAGTTGATCTCGCTTTGTCCATAGTGGCTAAAAATTTAGTTTCATCAACACTCAACAGTTGATCTTTGAAGTTGAAAATAGTCGTTCTATCTTTGTTAAGTTGGGTGTTTGGATGGTTGTGTTTGGAGCAATAGCCCAACTTGGTCCTTTTATAGGAGTTTGGTAAAAAAAAAAAAACGTTTATTCTTATCATCAAATCACTAAATGCAAGTAGAGTATATCTTCGATCTTAAAGAAAAATGAGACTCTCATCCATCCAAAGGAGTATCTACACTTTTTGTCAAAATTAGTCCTTCTTAGCAATTAAGTAGGCTGAGCAATTTACGGTTTCAAACTGTCAGAACCGAGGAATCAAACCAGAATCATCAAATCCGAATCGTATTATTGTATTTAGGGTCAGGTTCAGGTTCTCAGGTTCTGGTTCTTAAATTTGGGAGAAAACGGTTCCCGAGTGGTTCCAGTTCTAATCGATGGGCCCGTTTAAAGAACGCTAGAACTAGATTGGGTTTAAACTTTAAATATTATATTCAAAAAGCCTAATAATTTATTTAAACTTTAAATATTGTATTTAAAAATATGTTTTTAGGATTAAAGAATATAAAGATAGTTTTTACACAATGTTTGAATGAAGTTTTTTTTTTGTGATGGTTAAATAAAAGTTTTTTCCGTTAACTTTCGTTTTTTACATTGTATACTTTCGTTTTAAGGTTTGAAACTTCTTATTTTGCTACATTTACTTTAAATGGTTTGAACTTTTGGTGTTGCAAGTTTTAGTTATATGTTTTAAACGATTTGACAACTGGTTCCGACGAGAACCGTTTACACGAGAACGTTTAACCCGGTTTCAAGCTAAACCGGAACTGTTAAAATATGGACTAGTTATAGTTCTTATATTTAGCATTTAACAACTCCGACTTGGCTCAGATCCAATTCGGTTCAATTCGATTCTCTACCTTTGCACAACCCTATAATTAAGTATCTTTTTTAGACAGTTATAAATCTCCTTTGTTATTGAGTAATATTTCATTAGATGATTATTAACTAGATACTCATATTTATTTCTAAAGTTATTTTTGTGTTTTTAGTATTCATTGGACAAAATGTTCACTCAGTTAGACAACATTTTTTCTACTTAGTTGAATGAGAATGAACATAAATACATGTCTTGTTTATTCATTTTTTTCATAAATATCTATTTCTGTTTGTTCATTTAATTTCTTTTAAGTTGGTTCATTTACGCTCATTTATGCTTGTTGGTTTGCACATGTTTAAGTTAGTTCATTTACGTTTTTGTATGTATTTATTAAACCTTGTTTGCTTAAATGCTTAATTTTACAAGACTATGGCCTAGAAGCCAATGAGGTAGTGGTGGAGTGGTTGGAGAACGACTTAGTGTTCCTTGTGACCTAGGTTCGACTCACACTCTCCTCGTTATTTTCTGCGGCATTCAGGTGAAGGACGAATACGGGTGGCGCCGGTTCGTCTTGGATGAGAGACAGTGGCGGACCCATGATTTTTTTCCAATGGGGTCCATTTTTTCGGTGTTCAAAATTTTTATAGCAAAACGTTAAAATTTTCGGGTGGGTCCTTGTTCGGGTCGGGTCAGAGCGAGGTTGGAACTAGATTTAAAAAAAAATACAAAAAGCGGGCTATACAAGGATAGAACTCATGACCTCTTGTTATTAAAGAGGGAGCTTTACCACTACACCAGCTTTCTTTTTCTTTCTATGGTGTCCACCTAATTATATTTATGGGGTCCTTATAAAATTTAATATACCGGATCTACTAATTTTTTAAAAAACATTGGGGTCCGGGGACCCCGATCCTTTCAATGTGAGCCCGCCCCTGATGAGAGGCGAGGTTTTACCGATTATTCCACTGTCGTGCCTTCGGGCGGGGTGGAGTTAGGGTTTCCACGCATCTGGGAGAGCCAAGGGGCTGGCGGCGGTCGAGTAATCGACCTTAGCCACAGCGCCCAGTGTCATGATGATTGACACGTCATTCCATGCTGTTCAAAAAAAATTTACCTAGAATTATTTCAAAAAATATAAAGAATAAGTTACATTCTACTTTATTAGAATAATTAAAGAATAGGTTATATTCTATTTTATTAGAATAATAAATGTTCTTTAACAAACATGTCATTAAAAGTTGAAGAATATGTTATACTAGGTTAGAATCCCGTGTATTACACGGGTTGAATAAATGTAATTTTATATATTAAATAATAAAAAGTTATATTTTTATGAACTCCGTATATTGTACGGGTTAAATAAATGTAATTTTATATATCAAATAATAAAAAATAGTTATATCTTTAAAAACCATGTGTATTACATAGATTAAATAAATGTAATTCTGTATACTAAATACTAAAAACGTCGTATCTTTAAAAAAACTCGTGTATAATCGGGTTGAATAAATCTACCAAATAATAAAAATATTACATCTTTAAAACCCCGTATATTACACGTGTTGAATAGATCTAAATAAAGTTATATCTTTAAAAACCATGTGCATTACACATATTAAATAAATATAATTTTGTATATTAAATACTAAAAACGTCGTATCTTTAAAAACCCCGTGTATAGTCGGGTTGAAAAATCTACCAAATAATAAAAAAAAAAAGTTGTATCCTTAAAAACCACGTGTATTACACGTGTTGAATAAATATAATTTTACATAGTAAACGATAAAAAGTTATATCTTTAAAAACTTTGTGTAAAGAGTTATATCTTTAAAAACCATGTGTGTTACACATATTAAATAAATGTAATTTTGTATATTAAATACTAAAAACGTCGTATCTTTAAAAAACCCGTGTATAGTCGGGTTGAAAAATCTACCAAATAATAAAAAAAATGTATCCTTAAAAACCACGCGTATTACACGTGTTGAATAAATCTAATTTTATATAGTAAATGATAAAAAGTTATATCTTTAAAAACTTTGTGTATTAGACGTGTTATATAAATGTAACTTTGTATAGTAAATAATAAAAAAAGTTATATTTTTAAAAACCCCGCGTTTTACACGAGTTGAATAAATGTAATTTTGTACACCAATTAATAAAAAAGTTATATTTTTAAAAAATTAGGATAACATTTGATATTAATTTATTATTTATATATTTAATATTAGATAAGTAGAAAAGAGAGGTAGTTGTTTTAAAAATATATAAAATTAACAATTTGAGGATAATATTTTATTAAATTATGATAAGATTTAATATTAATTTATTATTTATTTATTTAGTTAATATAAGATAATATAGACTTGAGGATACCTTCTATGAATGACACGTGTCCAAAACTTGGTTTCTTTTATTATAGTAGATAGATTCTATTTTATTAGGATAAATGTTCTTTAACAAACGTGTCAAATTTATAGATCCCAGAACATTATATATTTGAGTTTGATTTTTATAAATAGTTTGTTTGAGTTAATAGCCAAAATGGTCCCTGAGGTTTGCTCACTTTTGCCACTTTAGTCCAAAATCCAAATTTTTAAATCTGGGTCCCTGAGGTTTGCATTTTTTTTGCCATTTTAGTCCAAATTTCAAAAAAGTCAAATTTTGTCAAATTTTTTACTAAATTTTGTCTTTATCCTTATTTCTCACAAGGGCAAAATTGTCATTCTATATTATTATAAAGCAATTTATATTAAAGAAAATAAAAAACTCCCCTTAAAAGCCCCTGTTTCGATCAAAACCCTCATTCCCCATCATCTTCTTCCTCACCTGCTTCAAACCCTAACAATGGTGGTATGCACATGTGGAGCTCCGACGCAGCTTCGCACAGCATGGACCACACAAAACCCAGGTCGTCGATTCCATCGTTGCAACAAACCTAAGCCAGTAAGTCGATTAAACTCCTTTCCCCAATTTCATCTAAACCTAACCCTAAAATTGTTGATGTTCAATACAGGGGCAAAGTTGCGGTTTTGTTGCTTGGGCTGAGCCGCCGATGATTCAGAACCCTGCTGTGATGATTCCTGGACTGTTGGACACCATCAAGAAGCTTGAAGATAATGCAATCGTAATGTTTAACAGGAACAAGAAAGTTGAAGACAATGCAATAAACTTTACATCGTCCTTTTCAGCAAATGACTGGCCAAGATAAAAGGGATCTTCACCTGATGTTTTGCACCTTTTCTTCTTTTTCCTAACACTCCTACAAGCTTTTTGAAGAGGAGTGTCAACATCTGAGTCTGTTACACTATCAAAACCATCTAAATCCACATGGTCATCTGAATCTACATCATTATCTTCTTCACATTCTTCATCAATCTCAAAATCAATGGCAGTCTTATACTCATCCATGTCTACACTATAATCGTCAACTAAGTTATCTTTGTCAACTATGTAGTGTCACACCCCAACCGATGGCGGAATCATCGGGGCATGGCACTGAGCGAAACAGATTGTCCAGAAGTTTCCATAACAATTATTATCACTATTCAATTTATATAATACGTCTCATACCGTACCTTAAATAGCAAACAAATTATTACAGATAACATCAAGTCAAATATTCTGTTCCGACAACTCAGATTTTAAATATAAAAATTGTTCAAATGCTTCTAGAGACTCGATCTGCAAGATCTACAGACAACTATGCTCTAGACGCTTATTCTAAGCTCGCCTTCCTAGTAGATAAGCATCCTAATTGCCTGTCACATACGTTAAAATAAAGTCAATACATAAAATGTAAAGGTGAGCATACAAGTTTGATAATAACATAATAGAGTTCGAAATAGTTTACGCATAACCAACACATACACAGAGGAAAACGAAGCATGTTAATTATCGACATGGATCTATCGATAACAATGACTGCGGGTTGACTGCCCGAGGCAGTTCGCAATACATGAGTACCACCGTAATCCATGCAAGTAATTGTCCTTAACAACCCTCGTACGAACGGGTGCTGGGTCCAAACTATAGTACTATCGTCGTTAAGGCAGGTAGACAGCATTGCACGTGTAAACATAACAAGAAGCATTCATTTAGTCACGTAATACATGCGGTACGGTTAGCGTTTGAAATAATTGAGTAGTGTGTTCGATGTGATTTCGTATAAGTAACGTATGTAACACCCCAAAGTGCTAAAAGCAAAAAAGGAATCGAGTATACTCACAGTGATTGACGGATTGAAGGGAGCACTTGAGAGTAGGGTTAGCCGGAATAGTTCGATAGCATAACAATAAGCAACGTGTAAAACGTAAACAAGTGTCGGAGGGTCGGACAGCATGGTCGATCAGACGGTAGGTCCGATCGGACGGCTTGACCGTTCGGTTAACCAGTCCGTTCGGACAATCTGTCCGGTCGGTCGGTAGGCCAATCGGATGGACTGTTCGAGTGGATTGTTTCTTCCTTTGAGAAGGATGTGTTTGTGTATGATGGCTAGACCTTTTGAGGTTTTCGTTGTAGTATTTGAAAATATTGAAGTATCCTTACCTTTTAGGTCGATCGATCGAACGGACCGTTCGATCGGCCGGCGTAACCGATCGGTTAGGTTCTTCAACAATAGTTCTTATCAGGGTGTCACCTGGTCGGACGGCTTGACCGATCGGGTGGCACTCCAACGTGTTGAACAAGTTGAAAATCGATTAAGTGTTGAAGCATAGTATCTCATGATCCGAAGAGTATTCAAATCAGACCGTAGTCCGATCGATCAACACTTCGTTCAATACTAGACTTCATGAAACTGTTAGAGTGTGGGGCCATGTGCTAGCCGATCGGTTGGCCTGGTCGATCGGCTGGCTTATCCGATCGGGCTGGCTCAGCTTCCTGACCTGGTCGGCCGGTTCGTCTAACACTTGGCTGCTTTGGTTGTTTGATGTTATATCGAGGTACTTTGACAACGAGTTGAACCACAGAACCCTCGTTCTTACTTGTTTCTCCTGCTCGGATAGGAATCACCCAAATCCGGTCGGTGAGCTGTTCGGAACGGAGTTTAACGTTTAACCCGAAGTCGGTGAATCTCGTGGTTAGAACCCGAATCTTGAACCGCACAACTACTAGGATGATAAGTGAGTCGGTTCAAACTCCGTTTCTACCGGTTTGAAGGCATTGAGTGTAAAAGAGTTGAAAGAAAGTTGGAAAACATTCCTTCAATTCTTTTCACCGTGTAAATGTTTAGATCTATGATAGATCTTTGTTTGTTTATGTGGAAATCGGCTAGATCTAAGTTATTCTTGGTGGATTGAAGCCAAAACATGGAGTTCTTCAAGAACACCATGATGACATCATCCTTGAACACTTGAATCTTGATGATTTCATGGTTAAAAAGTAAGATTTGAAAGATAGAAAGGTGTAGGAGTGTGTATAGATCAAGAAAGTACAAGATTTAGGATGAAATCTTACCGGAATCGGAAGGAATCTGAGAAAAGAAGGGGAGCACGAGCTAGTCGGTCAGAGGTTTCCAAAAGTAGAAAGTTTGAAAGTGAAAAGGGGTATTTATAGGGTTCCAAAAGAGGAAAGGGCTGGCCGATCGGTCAGGCACCCCGATCGGACAGCCTGTCCGATCGGACAGCAGTTCGATCGGCTGGGCTGTTCGATCGGCTAGAAGCCTGATCGTTCAGCTGCCTGATTCGAGCGTTCAGTGCGACGATTTTCGATATTTCGATTTCGATTGCGAATGATGAGAATACGATAGAGTTTCCTATCCAAATTACTTTTAATCCCAACCACTATATCTAACATACAATCACATATGTCTCGCGCTGTCTTTTCGCCACCAATGATCATAATTCGATTTTGACTGTGTTTGATTGAGTTTCGAGTTTCGATTCGAGTTTCGATTGATTACCACACATCACATAAAGTAAACATGCACAAGTAACACATAAGGCACACACACACGTATACTAACACCAGAATTCGCGTAATTCGAGTCTCGAGTTCGATGATGATTAGATTAGCTCGATTATTGATTAATTGACTTTATCGAATTGTTACTTCCTATTATTCACAGTCGTTTAGCGTTTCGCATTGATTTGAACATTCGATCACTTTGATTAATAACACTTACTCCACATAATACAACTAACAGAAACACCAACATAGAATAGACTAACTATAGTCAAAGAAGTCAATCTTGACTTTGACTTTGACATTCGGTAACACGGGGTGTTACATGTAGTCTGAATCTTCATCATCATCCTCTTCCTCACCCACATTATCAGCTCTGTCTTCCTCTCCAACCTTCTTAGTTCTGTCTTTCCTAGGGGTAGTTTTAATGACTACTGACTTTACACGTTTCCTAGGGGTAGTATCCACACATTCAACCTTTTCACTTTCATTTTCACTTTCACTTTCACTTGTTCATAAGCCCCTACATAACTACTATCAGTTTTATCTTCATCATCAGTTATCTTCATCATGCTTACCACTGTCCTCGTAACTATCTTGTTCACTCAAATCAACATATTCAGGTTCTCTTTCATCATTTTCTACATCCTGTTTAGGATTTTTCCTAATATGTTGAATATAAAGATCAAGCACCTTGTTTGTTTTAACATATTGAAGCAGTCTAATGAAATCAGTGTTACTGCCTAAGGGCCTTAAACCTAACATTAAATCTTCTCCTGGAACCCTGAAATGGTATACCACAACATCCTCATCAGAATAACCTAACTCTACAAGCATATCATTCAACATCATCAATGATAAGAAGTCAGAATCCACCTTGTCAATGTGGCCTACCTGTCCCCCACTATAGTCAAAATCATCCTCATCAGTGAAATTACCTCCATGATGAAGTCCGAGCGTGAAAAATCCAGGTCAATTAGCTGTATATTGACAAAAAAAACTTTTCAGAGACCGATTCAACTGACTTTGCCCTAACAATTTTGAAAGAAAAAACATGAAATACGTACCATATTTTACTTCAGGATCAAACGTTGTGCCTTCTCTTCGGATGCACCAGTTCCAGTCTTCGCCATCCATTGTTAGGGTTCGAGTAGGAGAAGGGAAGCAGGTGAGGAAGAAGATGATGGGGAATGAGGGTTTTGATCGAAACAGGGGCTTTTAGGGGGAGGGGGTTTCTTTAATATAAATTGCTTTATAATAATATAGAATGACATTTTTACCCTTGTTGTTTATATAGTTTACCCATAGAAACAGCAGCGTAGCTTTTAAGGGACCGGGGGTGCATCCGCCCCCGAATGTTTCGGTTAGAAGTGTAATATTTTCGTTTTTTTGTCCGAAAATTTTAAAATTATATAGGTATGTCCCCGCCAATTATTTTTCCTAAAATTCCCCTGCCCCTACCAAGTTTATTGTAAAAAATATTTATATATAATTTCGCATTGATTTAAAAAAATGTGAACGGGCTAAACTTAAGTAAAGTTTGTTACTACTTTATATATAAATCAAAGTTGAGGGTTCTTTTCATCTTAAAGGTCTTAAAGGTACTTACCATTTATCTTAAAGATCGTTGCTAAAGGTACTTACCATTTATCTTAATGATCGTTGCGCTGTGTTGTAATTCTTCGTTCAGGTACTTAACATTTATCTCGCATCATTGTAAATATTTGGTCTTTATTTTTGTTAAACAATATATAGCATTTTCTATGAGTAAGAGTGCCTTATTTGAATGAATGAAGATTATGTAGTTTTATTTGGAGTTATTATTGTTTGACCCGACCCGAACATATAATCCGAAACATAGCTATAGGAAAAAAATTTGGTCCCATGACTTTCCGCCCCCTCGCAACTTTTGGTCACGCTCCGCCGCTGCATAGAAATATGACACTTACGAATTTAAATTATTTATCCTTTTTTAATACCATATAAAATAACTCAGAAATTGAATACATACATCAAAAGTTAAAAAAAAAAAAAAATCAAGTGTAACTATCTCACTACAAAAACCTCATTTGCGACCGTTCAGCCATCTTAAAAGCCATTTTGTTTGAGAAATTCTTTTAATTCCATTTGTTATGTGTGATTACCAAATTATTTTTTGTTTTGTGTTTTGCTAATTAGTGATTGTTGTTGCAATCAGTTTGTACTTTTGTCACTTATATGATCAGGGCCGACCTTGAGCAAGTGCGGGGTGGGTGATCGTTCTGGGCCTAAATCGAAACAGGGCTCGAATTTTTCTTTTATATATATTTAAAAGAAACTAGTCTAAGTACCCGTGTAATACACAGGTGGCTATAGAACAAAAAAATTATACTTTAATGCGTAAATAATTATTACATATACATTCAAATATTAACATAAATCATAGAAAGTACGTGAAATAACGGAAATACATGAAAACCATAAAAACTTCACAACTCATTGAAGATCTCTTTATATAAAACATTCATTGTTTTATTTGTAAGTCTGCCTTCGTTGTCAAGTATTAGTAGCTTGATTCCATCTCGTCTTGTAACCCTCGACAAAGCTACGTACAATTGACCATGTGTATGAAAAAAAGGTATGTAATAATACAAAGGTATAATCAATTATTATCATAACCTAGGCGCTAGGAAAAGTGGTACCCTTGCTTAATGTATTATAAGTTACGAACAAAAGAAGCTAAAATATAACAATTGATGCAAGGATAAGGGACTCACCAGTGGAGGTAATGCATCCAACTTTCAAGAAATCATATGCTACTCTCTAGAGTTAACAAAATATAAATCAAGGGAAGGACATGAACATAAGACAACGTACATGATTTTAATGTATTTGAATTCAAATTAGTTGTTACATATTTTGAACCCTAAGTTTGCACTTTATAACATTCACAAATAATATAAGTTATTACAAAGTTTATTGTACCAATAGTTACCTCACTTAATATCAACACTCCTCTTTTTACATCTTGGAATGCTACAAACTCACAAATGAAAAGATTCATTCCACCCTCAAAGATATGACAACCGACAATCGCTAAATCTGGCAATGTAAAATTAACATATACTCAGTAAAATTATCACATTCAATAAAAATATACGTATATCTTAAGAGTTTTAAAACTATTAAAAGGGTGTATTTACTTACTTTTTCATCCAATATGTCATGCTTATCACAAACTGTTGACCGATTTTCATGATTTTGAACCGAACCATGAACATCTCTATCTCCCTCCCCCTTGAATTAAAACTTGTATTGAAGTCCAAAAGTGGATTACCGATCTCCACAACAACATGATTAACTTCAAGAAAAAATCAACATTTCATTAAAAAAGGCAATTGTTAAAAAAGCCCTACATAATATCAAAAAAACGGCACAAGTTCCTTTAAACTATTTTTAATGTTTTTTTTTCATTGTAAACGTTAATCAAATACGCATTCAATTCCAATACCAATAAAGCTCTAAAAACATTTCATAAATTCAGCCAATTTCACTACATACGAATAGAAGAAAACGTAAATGAAAAGAACTACATTGATATGAAACCACCAAATCACTAAACCACTTTATTACCCTTCGCTTCCACACTTGCACACAAGCCAAAGTGGCCGGCACACTCCAGCAGCACCGCTTTAACCTGATCAAGATGAACATCTTGCCCCTCTTTGCATTGCTACAAAATGAATCATAAAAATGAATCAATCTATATTTATTGCAATTTAAATCTAACACTGATGTACAGAATACAAACTACTTATGCATAAATCTGAACCCTAACAAACCTGGAAATAACATATTTATTTTACAAATTACAAATAAAATATATGTAGATTAATGAATGGACGATCGCAGCTAGTAATACAAATCAAATAGCGGAAATCAGAAAACACAAAATCGTTATATTATGTATGGGATCGAGAACTGACTTGTTCTAATTAGGGCTTCGAACACCAGAAACACGATAAAGCGTGAATAACAAATATTGATGGATGAAATAACTGCAAACATTGAGCAAATATGACACTAAAATACCCTACTTGTACGCCGCCGCCGGTTACACCTTATTGCAATCGACAGGAAAAAACAAATTGATGCCCAAAAAACAGCCCTAATCTGAACTGATTTGTAAAATAACATAATCTGAACAAAAAATAAACCCTAATCTCAAAATCGAATTCGTGTGAAAACTAAAAAAAAAAAGAAAATAATTGTAAGATAAACTCACCTTTTAGTGGAAGAATTGAAAACCCTAAGAATTTCTTCTTGATGATGTGCAAGACACCTTTGTTTCGATTGTTGTGGAATCGCTTGTCACAAGAAGAGGATTAGGAAAATGGTTTCATTTGCGTTTTGTAAAAAAAGAGGTGAATAAAAAATGTAGAAAATTAGAAAATATAAGGTTTCCGTATTTGAGAGACGGGTGACCCGAATCCAGAATTTGACCCACTTTAAAATGGATCCCGCCTCCAAAGAAGTGTAGGTCAGCTAATACTGTTTCCCTCCCAAAATCAACCTCTAGCTTCACTCAATAGACCAACTCAGAGGCTGAATACACAACTCTATCTAAAACTCTACTCTAAAATTACTTTAAAGTAAATAACAATTTGATTTCTAGTTTGCTCCACCAATTACAGTCAAATAAATTTGCATGTGTGAAAGTAAATAAAACCTGCTAAAGCATTTTCTCCACTGAAAGTAATCCAAGCATACCTCGCTCTCTCCAATCTTCACGAAGTTCATCTTCAGAAAGAGCATCCACACCACCCTCTACTTGAATCATCCTGTCATCATTCTTTATCCTACAAAAATGCCAAAAATTGTATGTGAAACGGTAACCAGCACTTCAATAGCTTTTAAATGATAAACAAAAGATACCCGGATTAGAAAGGGATCCCGCCTCCAAAGTGGCTCACATTCATTCCCGTCCAAAATCACCCTGAGGCTAATTTAGAATAACCTGCTTTAAAAAAAATAACATGTCAATCCTTTATGTTAGACGTCTAATCAATAAATGAAGAAAAATATTTGAAGTTCTTAACTTTTCTATGAACATAAAATTCATTTTTATTAAAACCTAATTTGGGTTCTTATATAAACTTGATGCATACTTCATCGACACTACAACAACCTTATCACTTAAGCCCTTCACCACCATTTCCTTAAATAGTTAGATTGTGATATTACTTACTTTGAATTTCTTGGCTCAAATCTAATAGCTTGCACCTTCTACAGCCCCTTAAAGTTTCCCAATTGCTCAGCCACTTCTCATTATTTTGCATCAAGTTTCATACCAACTTCCATGAATCTTTCAAAATTCATTTAGTTGTGTGTCAATCAACTGCAATAGTTCATCAAAATTAAACAAAAATCAAACTGATGGAAACAAAAATTAACACATACATTATCAAAATGAAAAAAAAATATAAAAAGTCAAAATTCAAAAATGAAGGGGTTGCATACCTGATGGAATTGTAGCATTAAGATTGACGGTTATTCGTGTTAATGTATGAAAAAGAAACATTAAACATGTGAAAAAAAATGAATTTAAGTGAAGTAGAAACAAAATATTGAAGTTATAAATCCATATTTTTTTGGACATACATGAACAACTTGCCTACTTGATATCTATACAATCATTTCAACATTAAATAATCAAGTCGTCATATAGAAAAAAATCAATAAATTAATGAACCCGCAAAGGGGATGTTTTTGAACCTCCCCGCCGGTTTTGAAGCATCATAAACTCTAAATAAATTATTTTCTAGAGCAATCCCTTCACGAACATTTGTTATGTCATATGTTTCCCTCCTTAGCACTTGGTGCATGATATGTGGTACAATTCGCAACTTTGTCTATGTCTGAGATTCACACATATATTTCATCAAATATGTAAATAGATAAAAATCATTCCAAACGTTAAACAACAATTAGAGCAGGTATAAAAATCATTCCAAAAAATGGTCAAATAGTGTTGTAGGTCAACTTGTACAGGTACTAAATGTTGACAATATGTTCTAACCCACCCAACCTAATCTGCCCGCAAATCTTCTTGTGCTTAAGACCTATTGTAATTCTATTCTAAAAGCCGTCAATAGTCTATATTAAATGCATATAACCTTTCATATCGTTCCGTATATTCTTTTAATCATAACTAACACATCTATAATTTTAAGAAAAGTTACAAAGAATAGACAAAACAAACCCTGTATATACCCAAGTCTCCTCACCTGAGAGTATTTTTTTTAAACTTAGATGTGTATATTTACATAAGTTGATCAAATTTTTTGACAGTATCATAGATGGTCCATATGGTGTGCCAGCAGTACAAAGACCTTCATAATAGAACAAAAATAAATTTGTTAAGTTCAATGAAGGTAGAGATGAACTCAATGCATACTTTCAAAGTTGGGAAGACTACAAGTTTACAATCTAGAGTATATTGGATGATAAGAATCTAGATATGACTATTTGTTGAGTAAAGCTATCAGTATTTTTTAAATTTGTCGCATAAACCTCAATCTGTTCAGATACACGTGACTTGCTTCAACACCTTCTTCTGCAACCTCCATATTACTCTTGTCATTATTATCTTCTTTTCTTCAAACCTGAAAATTGAACAAGATATTAGTAGTATGTAAGATGTTATTATGAATTCAGATCAGATCACGGTAATCAATTTTTGAAGGTTGGATAAAAAGATTACATATCTGATTATCTAGGGTCGAATAATAAGCTTCGGGTTTGGATAATTAGTTTTATACGTGCTAATTATTAAGGAAAAGAATAAATTACATAAATGACCACAATTTTTACTTTTAATTAAAGATTTTTCACACATAAAATCCACTTAAAATCCATTTCATACAAAGTTGAATATTCTATATAAAATAAGATATTAAACTGAAGAATAATTTACCATAAAAATGTTCTCAATATTTGTGAAGCCTTCATTTCAAACTTTTCAAAACCCGTTCTCAATGTTTTCTCAAGAGACACATCGATGTAAGCTGGAAAAGAAAGGGTAACAAATTTCTGATAGAATTATAAAAAATGGATTATTGCAAACCGGAGTCGCGTATATCCTAATGTTTGATAAAAATTATTAATTGATTATTGTAATAATATTGCTATTGTAATCATAATAATCATCACTATCACATTCATTTCGTAATTTGTAAAAAAAAAAGTTGAAAGATGGGTCAACCTGATTTGGCCCCTTACAACCCGTACCAAGAAACTGCAACTATTGCAACAATCAGACTTCTTTGGCTCCTTGAGTGATTAGAAGACAGCACGGCTCAACTCAATACGGAATCAACTTTAAGTTGAGAACTGCATATGCACTTGCGTAGTTGTACGTAGTGCGTGAAAGATAATCACATGAACTGTCAAGGAGAAAGAGAGATGTTATAAAAGTCTTATTTATCACCTTTAAAGCAATAGATAATCTAAGAACTAAAATCCTCACCAGGTGCATAAGGTGTAACCCACAAATTATGTTTCAGAATGACAGGCCTTCTAAAAACTTGGCTTTATAACCTGCTAAAGGCAAACAGTGTGAACCAAGTACCAGCTTGAAGACGCTTAAAAGCCCAATTAAATTCATAGTTCTAACCTGAATATAAGATGGTGACCACCAATAAAGATATGAAACTAATAAATCATGTTGTTTCGAAATATAATTTTTTTTCATATAATAGTAAATGAAAAACTAACGATGAAACGTACCTACATTCGTGGTTGAAAAAAACGTTTTGAGGCACACGCCTCGAGGGGCACCTCGGCTGAGGCGGTGAAAAACCACATAAGAGGCTTAGTCTTGATCATTCCTGTAACAATGGAGGTGGCAGTGATAACAGTTTATTCTTTAAACTATCTTCAATAATTCTTGTAAGGTTATCATTAGCTTCTTAATAAGCACCTTCTTTATCTTATTAATCCCAAGAAAAATAGACCGGTCTTAAAATAACAAAACGAAAAAGACAGTAAAAGACGGAACGAACGAAAACCAATGGTTCTATCTTTACTGCCACATAAAAGCCACACCATATGAAAATCAACTAAGTAAACAAAAACCCAAAAAATATGTCAAATTGTTACACATCAGGAATCAAAAGTTATGTACCACATAAAGAGACGTCTGTCAAGCCTTGTAAAAGACGACATGAACGAACCCAATGGTTCTATCTTTACTGCCATGAGTTTCTTCGGTTGCTTTTATGCGCAAAACACCAGCAATACCATATAAAAATATAATTATTGTAAATGAAGAATCCATGATAACACTTCAAAAATTATTTAAATAAAAAAATGTTGAATTCTTGCTTACCACTGAACACAAAAAACTGTCAAGTTGAAGAGGCAACTCCCCGATAGGCTAGTGACATCACTCGGAGCCAACTCATTATGCATTCAAAACATTCAAATCGACCCACCCGAGGAACTCCTTAATAACTTCCATGTCGACCCACTCTTCACCACTTTATCCTAAACCATTCAAAACAAACCCTAATAAGCACAATTACATTATCACAAAAAAAAACAACAAATCAGACACTTAATTCAGATTACAAACATCAACCCATCTAAAAACAATAAAAAACACTTCAAATTATATAAATTAAAAAAACCGAGATAAAATCCAACATCCCTTTAACATAAGCAAATTAAACAGAAGTGTGTATAAACTATTTGACCCGTCATCCCCAATTTGCTTCCTTCCAGCTTAATCTGTAACAGAGATTCAAAATCAAATCGAATTTCAATAAAAAAAAATTAAGATCACAAACATGCGTTAAAGCAGACAATGAAAGAAAACGATTGAAGATAAACATCCAATAATTACGAAACCCTACCTGATCTGAGAAATTGAGAATTTAAACTCTAGCCCCGATTCAAACACCCACAAACCCTAAAAATGAGACTTGGTTGCGGATCAATGGCGATTGAACAACAAAACTGAAAAACGATTCCACTGCTTCTATAAAATATATCAATGTTAACATATTAAACACTGAGTAAAGAGAAAGAATCAAAGGATTATCGGATTACATCATTAGACATCGAAGAAAACATACCTTGTGAGAGTTGTCGTGTTTGAGATCTAGGGATTTCTGAAGCAGGTATGAGATCGCTATGTGTATTAGGAGAGAAAGATGTTTTGATTATAAGCGATAATAATGGAAGCACATTCATAATTTTGTAGAAGAATAACTGATTGATAATTGATTAGTTTCCATATAAAGATTCTTCATTTAGACGGTTTCACAAATGAGGAGAAAGGAGGAAAACCATTTTGCCGCTAAAAACACAATTCTCTGCCCAAAGAGCATTGCCACATCAAAGTCAAAAAGTCAACATTATTTTGCTTTAATATAAGAGGTAGATCTGTATGTTTTTTTTTTAAATTTAAAGGGCCTGGATTTATGAAAATGTCAAAGCCCAAATGTTTAGAAGCCCAACTGTTTCGAATCCAAACTATGTTTGCTAATCAAATTCAGAAGCCCAACTGTTTTAGTGCGAATAGGGCTCACTTTTTTTTATCTCGCACATGGCCTTTTTTGTGATTTTTGAAGACGACCCTGACTATGATGTCGCTTTTGTTTTCGTCGCTAATTTGGTGACTGATTTCCTTTTGGTCGCTAACTTGGCGACATTTGGTTTTCGTTGCTAATGTTGTGATCTTTTTGTCTATAGAAAACCCTTGTTGCTTTTGCCTATTTGTAGTATTGTTTTGGAGTTAATGTTTGAATAACATGAGTATTGTATGTTCTGCTAAGAAGTACATTAACATTTTACTTTCACAAAATCTTTTTGAAAGTGACGCTAAATGTTAAACAAGAATCTAAATGGGGTGCACATCTTTTCAACATGATAGATAGTGGTGTCAAACAAATCATATGAAAATATTCGTTGATTATTTATTATTCATGGGCGATGACATGATGTGTACCAAAAGAAAGCATAAGTTTTATTGGATGCATGTGTTTGTAATCATCATCATATGGTTTCTTTTGATTGCGAAATGACCAACATCGTTTCTTGATTGATTCGATGTATGAAACAAATAGCATCACCATAAGTGATGGTGCAATATATATCCTCTCATAACACCAATATTGTTTATTTTGTCCACTAAAACCTCACGGATTTGTTTATGGTTGTCAAGATAGAGACTTACCAGGAGGTCACCTGTTATCCAGTAGTACTCCCACATGAGCACACTTACGAGGTGGTCACCTGTTATCCAGTAGTACTCCCACATCATCCACAACCATTACGCCAAAACGCGTTGATGATAATTAAGGCGGGAAATTCCTTACCCCTATCTCTCATGTACTCATGTCGAAAGAATTGAAGTTGTTACCTGTTATGCTCTCTTTCCGACAACAGCCTTCCTTTCCACAAATTCGAAATTTAAAACGAATTTCTCTAGGGATCTATGAATCAAATTATAAATAGAAAATAAAAGAGCAACTGTTGTAAAGAAACAAATTAGCTCAATGTTAGAGCAAATGACACATAGGTGGTTACGAGTTAACGTAAGTGTATATAAGTGGATGTCACCTGAACACGACCCATTTAGCTAAGCGTGTTTACGGGGTTCAACCAAAAATTGATCTAAACCCCTTTCAAATTGTGAATTGAATTTATTTTAGCTTTATGTAGTATAATAAACTCAAAACCCCTTTGAATATAACTGTAAAAGCTTCTTAAGAATTCAAAATGAAATTTATTTTAAACACTCTCATCCATAGAATCAAAACATAAACATAATAACAAAATGAGAATAAAGTGTACTGTTAAAGAAATGAGAATAAAGCGTACTATAAAACCTTCTGATAACCATTCAAAATGAAGTGAATTTTAAACATTATGTTTCATAGAATCAAAACATAATTAAACATAAAAAATGAGATTAAAGTGTAGTCGTCTACAAGTATCATTTGTGGCTCTTCATAATAACTAATTTTGTAACAAATAAAATAAAATAAAATTGTACTGTGAAGTATGTCAGCAGAAATTGTACAAATGCAATTGTGACATGAAGTGTTTCAATGCATATGGGAGATGACACGATGTGTACCAAAAGAAGCATAAAGATGTGAAATGTCTTAAATTTCACTCAAAAGTTTTTTGGATGCATGTGTTTGTAATCATCATCAAATGGTTTTTGTTGATTGCAAAATGGCAAACCTCGTTTCTTGATTGGATTCGAATGTATGACACCGGTAAAAGTTGAACAAGATTGTTGGATGTCGATGTGTGAAACAAATGGCATCACCATAAGTGATGTTGTAACATAGAGCCTAACACCAATATTGTCCGGTTTGTCAACTAAGAGCTCATGAATTTGTTCATGGTTGCCCAGATGGAGACTTACCATAAGGTCACCCTATCCAGTAGTACTCCCACATGGGCACTTAATTGTGAAGTTCTCCTTTCATCCATAACCATTGGGTCAAAACGCGTTGGTGATATTTGAGGCTAGAAATCTGATGGGGCCCAAGAGTGGAGGAGCGGGCCATCTTGTATTTGGAGGCCCAAGATCGTGTGACAAAATGGGCTTCACTAAAATAGCTCTAACTTGAGCTACAAGTGTCCGTTTTGGGCGTGCGACCAGGCGAATCGATCGTGAGAACGAGGCCCATCTTGTATTTGGAGGCCCAAGATCGTATACACAATTAGGCAATTTTAATTACATTTATCCTTTCATATGGATAATTATGTGTACACTTAGCTTTAGAAAGCTTTACTTATTTATAATTGGTAAAACGAATCAAGCTAAAGTAAATTAAGTTGGTTGCTACTATATGAAATTTGTCCAATAAAAAATCAACAGAGAGTTATAACTTTAATAGTTGATATTATTGCTTTAAGGATTCTCACCTTAGGTTCAAGTCACCAACATTATTATTGATGCCATCCATTATTTGCCTTATCTATTTGTGGAAAAAAGTATAGAAAGTAGTTAGTAGGATGGTTCAATCATCTCGGAAAAAAGAAAATAATAATTGAAATATTAACTAATATGTAAGTACATTCCTTTGTTCATTTGTAGTTTAATCGAATTAGTACAAATATCTAAAGACACGACAATTTTTAAACAATTAAAATTCTATAAATCTCTTAATACACATAAAATTGAGTAACGCAAATTCAACTATGATGCATATATTAAAGAAAACATGTTTTAAAATGCATGACAGGTGAATCGTAAGGATATTGCTACAAAATTCAAGTGTGCTTTTTTTTTTACTTTCCGGAGTTCTTACCAATGTTTTTGTCATATCATGGTTTTAAGTTTTAACCATTAATAATTATAAATTATAAATAAAAGGTTAATGTGTAAAAACGTTAACGGTTAACATTTCTAGAAAGTTAAGTCCATTAAGAAAGATATATTTATGGAAATATACATTTTTATAGCATATGGAATCCAATGGCTTCAAATAAAAGGTTATGTGTAAAAAATGTTAATCGTTAACATTTCTAGAAAGTTAAGTCCATGAAAGATATATTTATGATAATATACATTTTTATAGCATATCGAATCCAATGGCTTCAAATATCTTTATGGAAATCCTATATCACAAAGCAAAAACTGCACCATTAACAACATCCACTAACATATATACCTCAACTTAAACTGGGTTTTTGCTTATAAAATAAAAATAAAGTTAAATTCGGGTTATACATATTCTTGAAAGTGTATGCTCCTATTAAGATATTCATTTCTCTCACACACTAAAAAAGTTACACCCCAAAGAATTAACGGAAGCCCAAAGAGGATGTTATTTTATTAATGATGACACTTATTAACATAAAAGTGTTATAGTGGGCTTGTAATGGAATAAATCCAATACTGCAAATTCTTGAAAACCACAAAAAAATGTTTTTGGTTTTGAAAACCTTTTTTTTTTGGTAATGTCATGTGGTTTAAAAAAGATATCCAAAGCATTTTGTGATAACAGCTGTAACAATACGGATACTAACTATTGGAAGATTAACAGGACCATTGTGACACCCTAGGCAATCCCATATCGGCCATGATCAGGAGAGTTCCTCGGTTCTTAAAGAATGACCTGCCTTTTAAATCATCAACGCGTTTTGGGCTTGGTTGGTTATGGAGCACATAAAAACTCCACAGTTAAGCGTGCTCAGGTGGAAGTAGTACCAGGATGGGTGACCTCCTGGGAAGTCTCCACAGGAGCAACAAAAAACAAATCCGTGAGTTCCTGTATGGACAACCCATCGGAGGCAGAGCGAACAATATTGGTGATGAGAGGGACCGGATGTTACAACAGCGAACTTTAAATAACCACTAGTGGGTTTGTTGAATCCGACTTTTTTACTATATATTTCAAGACATGGATAAAAAGGAAAAGAATAAAAGAAATAATATGAAAAAAGGAAAAAGAAAAGAGGTGGAGTTTCTAACATTAAAAGTTGATTGTTTGATTTTAATTAGAGTTAATTACACAGATGGACCCTGTGGTTTATAGCTAGTTTCACCTTTGGGTACTAACTTTTTTTTAACAGGTTTAGGTTTTATGGTTTTAATTTTGTAACACCTTTGTGTCACACCCCCAAAATACCACATGCGAAAATCATCGCGAGGCGTGTGACATACCAGGATTTAGCCCCTAATCACATTGAACTAACAACAATATAATAAATTCGAATTCCATTCAACGTGAGAAGTGTAATTCAAAACATCTGATTCGTAACTATACACGTTCAGCGGAAGCATTTGAAATAGTTTTAAATATTTAAAAACAACTTGTTCGCAAGACATAACATAATCATCAAATATGTTAACTTCGGCACGACCCATGACATCCACAGCTCCTCCGATTACAAGCTCCGTTTCATGAAATCGTCTAACGACCTGCACGCATGTAGAAAAAGTGTATCAGCATAAAGCTTGCGAGTTCACAGTTTTATTTAGCGAAACTCATGTTAAGATAGTTTAAAGACATGCTAATAATAAACTCGATACCGAAGTGACGTATGTTTGTTTGCCCTCATCAATGCCTATCAACATTGGCCATGTGTTTAGGTCATTAGTTCACGTCCGTCCTCCCGGTACGGTGTGAGGTTGTCAAGCCTAATAGCGCTATCAACTAATACCCCGTTGCCTCCCCGGTAACTAGTTCGGTAGTAAGTAGGGACTTTGGTGATAGAGTTGAGTTTATTAAATAACATCAAAACTAACCAAAGTAATAAAAGTATTCCTCCCCGGAATATTATTTTGTTTGTCCTCCCTGGACGCATGCTTGTGAAAGAGTAGTGAACTCACCTTAGCTTGTTCGGTATATGTTAACATACTTCAAGTGTTAAAGTAAGTGTTAGGTCAGTTACACGCGACTAAAGTACAGTATCATGTATCATGTAAGTAAGTATTCGAGTGGGGTTTTGCAATACCCTAGTGTCCAAGCAACAGGTGTCTATTAAATAACAGTTAACAAGTTTAGCATACAGTGCATACTGTAACACAGAGTTGGCCCACATATGCAATTTATATATAACTAGAAAAGTAACCCGCCACAATGCAACGGGTGCTAGATTTATATTTCCATCAAGTTAGATACATGAGCTGCAACCAAGAGTTTATGCCTAGAAGTGATCAATTTCTTTGCCCGCGACGCAACGCGCGCACTTTTCTAGTTCAACACTAAAACTCATTCTCAAAATCTTGTATACTATATTATACGCTATATTTAGCTAACATTTCCTAATTCATTTTTTCAATACATCCATTCTTGAGGTAGCCTGAACTCGGGTACTTGAGTAGGTTGTTGGCTCTGCTGAGCCATCATCACACTTTGTCGGTACATAATCTCTACAGCTTATGCAACAAATACATACAAAACTTAAAGCATTATAAAAAAAAGCCCTTGCAATACTCTATCTGGAAGTAAAGCAGTGAAAGATCCAAAACAAATTAAGTTAGATCTAGATGCACACTAATAGCATCCGTATATTAGGCATGATTATCTTGTGATTATTGTAATTATTCTATGTCCATATTTAGTTATATCTCTGTATTATATATTGTCAAGGAAATCAATGAGAAGGACCAAGAGAGTCCATATTATTTCATGGTATCAAGAGTCTGGGTCTTCCTCTCCTAAACCCTACTCGCCGTTTTTTCCCTCCCCTACTTCTCCTTCTTCGATCGTCCCTTAGCCTGTTCTACCACCATGGGGGACGATGATCTCACCTCTACCAACAACCATCCCATCACCATAAAATCGGAAATCCATCCCGCCGCCACCGTAACAAACATCAAAACCCTAATCCCCTTCACACTCGAAATCGAATCCAGCCAATATTCTTCCTGGGCAACCTTGTTCACCCTCCACTGTCGTGCTCACTTAGTCAAAGATCATCTCAAACCCAAACCCGAGACCACCGAAACCGAATCTTCTACAGCCGCCGCTACCTGGAATCGCTTGGACGCCATTGTTTTACAATGGCTCTATAGCACGATTTCAAACGATCTTCTCCACACTATTATCGATAAAACCTCCACCGCCCGTGATGCATGGGTGGCCATCGAGAACCTGTTTCACGACAACAAGGCATCTCGCGCCATTTACCTTATGCAGAAATTCGCTAACACCAGGCTGGACGGGTTTCCCAATATCTCGGCCTACTGTCAAGCTCTTAAAACTCTCTCCGATCAACTTGCTAATGTTGATGCCGCAGTGACTGATGAGCGGCTTGTCCTCCAACTCATAGCCGGTTTGAATGACCAATATGAGGGCATCGGCACCATCATTACTCAACAACGCCCTCTACCATCGTTTTACAATGCCCGTTCTCAGCTTATACAGGTTGAAACCCGCAAGAATGAGCAAGCCCTGTTATCCTCCAAAGCCGCATCCACCGCTCTCAACGCACAAACCAGCCGTTCTTCTACCGATTATACCAGGTCACATGCTGAATCTTCCCGTGGGCGCGGACGGTCCGGTCGTAGAGGCCGAGGCCGAGGAACCTACGGCCGTGGACGTTCCTTTACTCCAGCCTACTACCCACCAAACACTCCCTACCCATGGCCCCCCTACTGGCCCAATCCGCCACAATACCCTTCGGCCCACCAGTACTCCTACGGCCCACCTCAGCAGCCCAACACTTGGCCTGCTCCCCCTTGCCCCTACCCATCTACTAACCGGCCCAACCCTCCTCCTTCTCCACAGTCGCAAGACGGCCTCCTTGGCCCACGTCCTCATCAGGCTCACACGGCATACAGCCCGACAGACATCGAGCAGGCACTATATACCATGTCGTTGCAACAACCGGACCCCACTCAGTATATGGATACCGGCGCCACTGGCAACATGTCTCACGAGCAAGGTGACTTCCATACCTTTTCTAATTCTTGCATTTCTCATAATATTATTGTAGGTAATGGTGACACTATACCGGTTCTTGGTCAAGGCACTAAATACCTACCCAAACCATACCCACCCTTTGTCCTTAAAAATGTTCTTTACTCACCCAAACTCGTTAAAAACCTTATTTCCGTCCGTCGTTTTACAACGGACAATTCTGTTTCTGTGGAATTTGACCCGTTTGGTTTTCTTGTGAAGGATCTCAAGACCAAGATGCCGCTCCTTCGATGCAACAGCAGCGGTGATCTCTACCCTCTGGTGCTCGGGTCGTCTACCACTCACCCTACTGCCCTTGCTGCCATCTCGTCTCAACTTTGGCATCACCGTCTTGGCCACCCAGGACGGCCTGCTATGAATAAATTAAAAACTTCTAGTTCTATTTCTTTTGATAAACCTTTGAATAATATTTGCCAGTCATGTATTTTTGGTAAAAGCATACGTTTACCATTTTTTGCTTCTAATAATATGACTCTTAAACCTTTTGATATTGTGCATAGCGATGTTTGGACTTCCCCAATCATTAGCTCTTCGGGCCATAAATACTATGTGTTATTTCTTGATGACCTAACTAATTTCTTGTGGACATACCCTCTCACTAATAAATCCCATGTCTTCTCCTCTTTTTCTCAGTTTGCTTCTATTATTAAAACCCAATTTGAATCCACAATTAAAACCTTCCAATGTGACCATGGCCGTGAATATGTTAATGCCACTTTTCAAACATTTTTCACCACCAACGGCATCTTATACCGACTTTCCTGCCCCTACACATCCTCCCAAAACGGCAAGGCCGAACGTAAAATCCGCACAATTCATAATATGATTCGGACCTTACTTGCCCATGCATCCATCCCCTCCCATTTTTGGCACTTCGCACTCGAAACCGCCACCTACTTGCTTAATATCTTACCATCCCAACACACTAAAAATAACACTCCCACCGAACTACTATACCATACCACACCAACCTACGACCATCTCCGGGTTTTCGGGTGCCTTTGTTATCCGCTAACACCGTCAACCACAATTCACAAGCTTGAGCACCGCTCTAAACCGTGCGTGTTTCTAGGCTACCCATCCACCCACCGAGGCTACCGTTGTCTCGACCTCGCTACTAACGAGATATTCATCTCCCGACATGTCGCTTTTGACGAGACGACATTTCCATTCCAACAATCAATTGCTCCTGTTCCCACTTACGACTTTCTTGACACACCCTTCCCTCACCATTTATGTCCGCATATTGCCACTCCTTCCCCTTCTTGTCCGCCGCAGACCCCAACACATCTCCCCAGCCATCGGCCCAGCCCAACCCCCTCCTGTCCAATACCTTAGCCCAACCCACTCCACAATCCCCTACATCGGCCTACCCCACCTCTCCAAATCCCAACCTGGCCCAACCGCATACTGCTACCACTCCCACAGCCCAACCCCCTCACCCTATTCATGCCCCGGCCCAGCCCACTACACCCTTCAGCCCTACGGCCAACACCACTCCCGGACCCGCCACCACTGCTCCGACCACCCAACCCGTCCGCACTGTTCACACCCGTTCCATGAGCGGGATTTACAAACCTAAACACCACTTCAACTTAACCACTACATCCACCCACCCTACCATTCGGCCCATACCCAAGAACCCGACCGACGCCTTACGAGACCCGGTATGGTTGTCTGCCATGACTACTGAGTTTAATGCACTAATTAGAAACGGTACATGGGAGTTAGTTCCTCGTTCGACTAACATGAATATTGTCAGGTGTATGTGGTTGTTTAAGCATAAATACAGGTCCGACGGAGCATTGGAGCGGTACAAAGCCCGTTTGGTATGCGATGGGCGGTCGCAACAGGTGGGCATAGATTGTGGTGAGACATTCAGTCCGGTGGTAAAACCCGCAACCATTCGGACTGTATTGTCACTTGCATTATCTAAGGGTTGGGCGGTTCATCAGCTTGATGTAACCAACGCATTTCTTCACGGGAACTTACACGAAACTGTCTACATGTATCAGCCAATGGGATTTCGGGATAAAAATTTTCCCGACCATGTTTGTCTTTTACGCAAATCTCTATACGGGCTTAAGCAGGCACCTCGGGCTTGGTACCAGCGGTTTACGGATTATGTTCTTAGCATGGGGTTTCATCACAGCAAGTGCGATGCGTCTCTGTTTACGTATAGTCATGATTGTGACACAGCCTACTTACTATTGTATGTCGATGATATCCTACTTGTCACATCTTCCGATGCTCTCCGACATCGTCTCTTGGCTAGTCTTGCGTCAGAATTCGCAATGAAAGATCTCGGCCCCCTCAGTTATTTCTTGGGTATCTCCGTTTCTCGGCATGCAAACTCTATGTTTTTATCTCAGCAGGCCTATGCTACTGACATCATTGCTCGTGCAGGGATGCAATCCTGCAACCCGGTTGCAACTCCGGTCGACACATACACCAAACTTAGTGCCACATCCAGTGAACAGTTTCATGATCCTACTCTGTACCGCAGCTTAGCTGGAGCTCTCCAATATCTTACCTTTACCCGACCAGACATAACCTATGCGGTACAACAGGTGTGCATGCATATGCATGCTCCATGTCTTGACCACTGGAATGCGCTCAAGAGAATTCTCCGTTATGTCAAGGGCACTTCATCGTTTGGTATAACACTCGGTCCTTCTCGTGCCACCTCCTTAGTGGCTTACACTGACGCAGATTGGGCTGGCTGCCCCGACACTAGACGTTCTACTAGTGGCTACTGCGTTTATCTTGGTGACAATCTCATCTCATGGTCTTCCAAACGTCAAGCCACCGTATCTCGCTCCAGTGCTGAGGCTGAATATCGAGGGGTGGCTAACGTTGTTGCTGAGATTTGTTGGTTACGGAACCTGCTTCTCGAGCTCTCACTACCACTTACACGCGCTACCATGGTTTATTGTGACAACGTCAGCGCCATTTATCTCTCCGGCAATCCGGTTCAGCACCAACGAACCAAACACATCGAGTTAGACATTCACTTCGTGCGAGAGCAGGTTCAGCGCGGCACGGTCCGCATTCTTCACGTGCCTTCCCGCTACCAGATTGCAGATATCTTTACCAAAGGCTTGCCACGGGTTTTGTTTGAAGACTTCAGGTCCAGTCTCAGCATTCGGTCACCTCCCGCTTCGACTGCGGGGGTGTAATAGCATCCGTATATTAGGCATGATTATCTTGTGATTATTGTAATTATTCTATGTCCATATTTAGTTATATCTCTGTATTATATATTGTCAAGGAAATCAATGAGAAGGACCAAGAGAGTCCATATTATTTCACACACTTCCAATTGCAACTTTACTAAAAAATCCAAATATTTTTTACTAAAAACAAAATGAATACTCTCAAATTGGCTCACCATGTTTTTTAGACGGCTCAGTTGGGGCTCCGGTTTGACGGGGCAAAAAAATACCCGTACCAGTAGACTCTCGTTTGGTACTTACAGCCCGCATACCCGACCCGGGTGGGCGTTGCGGCTGAGCTTGTTGTGAAGCTAGCCAAGCCCGTACAGACGGAGCCGCCGGCTGACAGTTTGTAACATTCTGTGTTTTGTTTTGTAGCATCATTTGGAGTTACTGCTAGCCCCAACAAATTTACTTTGAAGACCCAATCTCTATTGGATCATTTCATGCATTTTAGAACGGTATTGTTGTAAAAAAAATCGATCATTATGATGTTAAAGTAATGATACAGAAATATAGGTGTACCTTTCGAATAGTTTCCCAAGTGTTGGGGTCAATTTTCCGTAAGAGGGAGCTTGTTGAGAACTATAGACGCAGCTCCCTGTGGCAAAACCATCCTCTATTGTGCCTTCCACACAATATCAAAATGACATTAATAAAGAACAAAAGAAAAAAAAATGTCGATTTTCTTGAATGCATATTTTGAACTCTTATTCACATATTGGAAAACAAAACAGAAATGAAACCCCAATTATTTCAACTATCAATGGTGATCCGTATCCACCCATGTTTCCCATACAAATGCACTTGATCTGCAAAACGTTTTAGTTGGTTTTGACAAAAATTATGGGCTGCAAACAACAGTTTTGGGAAATGACACACAAAATCGGCTGGTTAGGCGGTTTGAACTGGCTTTTTTTTCTCTTTCCAAATTGTGAATACGTATTAAAATATATATAATGATAAAGATGGTTCACGAGTATGGCAAATATATACCAAATGGTGTGTTTGGTACTTACCTCAAGATACTCATCTAATCCGTATTTAGAACCTTCCCGGCCTAAACCAGACTGCTTAACACCTCCAAAGGGTGCTACCTGTGTGTGATCCAAACAATAAACGAAACTGAATGATAACTTCCGCAAATACTAATTCATTAATTAACTTAGGGTCTTCTCAGAAAGAAAAAAAAAAAAAAACTGGATATAGAAAGACCCTCTTCTACCTGTGAAAAAGACACATGATTTTTAACTCCAACAAGACCATATTCAAGAGCTTCAGACACGCGCCATAAACGCTGAATATTGTTTGTGAACAAGTAAGCAGCTAATCCTGCACAGTTTATATAAAAAAAATTGTCTTAATCTTATCGAGTTAATAAAAGAGTAAATTACGTTTTTGGCCCCTGTGGTTATATCACTTTTACTATATTAGTCCAAAATAAGATTTTTTAACATCTGTGCCCCCATGGTCTCTATATCTATAACTAACTATTTTGGCCCCTGAGTCTAACCAAACACCAAACTCTGGTTAATTATTAGTCATATGGCATGCACATGATGGGTATAATGCTAATTTCTCCTCCTATTTTAAAACTAATTTCCATCATATCATCTGCAAATCACACACACACAACATCATCTTCATCTCTTTATCCTTCCCCTCCTAACTCTCTCAAAACCCTAGCCCCAAAGGCGTCGTAGAAGAAGGGAGCACCACACCACCGCCACGAACAACACCACCACCGAACCGCCGCCTCCACAGCACCACCACAGAACCACCGTCACAACATCACCACCGAACCGCCACCTCCACAGAACCACCGTCAATCTATCTCAAGTCCACCCAAATCACCTCCTTCCAATTCCAATAAAAAATGACAATTTCAACTTCTGATTCTCATAATTCTTAATCAATCAATCCACATAACAGATTCTGTTCCAAAACCCTAATCTTCCACAGCCTCAGGCCACCACCATCTCTCCCTCCACCTTCTTCCCCATTATCCGTAACCGATTTCATCTTCTCTGTCCTCCAAACCACCACCGCATCACTCATCGACGCCACCACCCGCCGCACCATCCCGTACTCCGACGTCCCGTCAATCGTCCGCAACCTCGCCGTCTCCCTCCGTCAACCGCTTATCTCTATCCCCTGGAGACTCTGCTTTTATTATATCCTTAAATGGTTCACACATCCCTATTTGTATCTCTCTCTGTTTTCGGTTGGTGTTGATGTTACCGGCCATCGATTCGGTCATAACCACAGAACCACGTAATTTACTCTTTGAAAAAAGTAATCCTAAATCTACTTTTGATGTTGCCGGCCATCGATTCGGTCATAACCAACAATCAGGTTTTGTTTGTTCTTCAGATTTATAGCGGAGATGATGTGTGGGATGTTAAAAGTAGCGGAGATGATGTGTGGGTTAATAATTAATTTGGGGGAATCTTCAGATTTATAACAATCGGGATGTTAATATATTTTTTTTTGGTTTGTTCTTGTTCATGAAAATCTGAAACTGAAATGTGGGTTTTGTTTAGGGGATGATGATGATGGTTGAAGATGGTCATGTTGGGTTTGAAGATGATGTGTTCTTGAAGATGATGATGTGTTCTTGAACATCTGGGTTAGAAGATGATGATGTTCTTGAAAATGTGGGTTAGATTTAAAGGGGATGAGAAATTACAAAAATACCCATCATGTGACTTGCATGTGACAAATAATTAACCAGGGTAAGGGATGGAGTTAGACTCGGGGGCCAAAATAGTTAGTTATAGAGACCATGGGGGCACAAATGTTAAAAAAATCTTATTTTGGGCTAATATAGTAAAAGTGATATAACCACAGGGGCCAAAAATGTAATTTACTCTTAATAAAAAGATGAGTGAATTTCAAGGATTGTCCTTTATCTTTATACCCATTTTCAGGCGTTGTCCTTTATGTTTAAAATTGACGAGTTTTGTCCTTTATGTTTTCATATCATACACGTTTTGTCCTTTAGGCCTAACCCAGTTAGTTTTTTTAGTTAAATTTGGTCATGTGCTTTGCACATGAGGGCATTTTGGTCAATTCAAAGGTAAGTTCAACGGCAGATTTACAGCTCAAAGCTTCTGCAACCGTTGAATTGACAAAAATGTCCTCATGTGCAAAGCACATGACCAAATTTAACTGAATAAACTAACTGGGTTAGGCCTAAAGGACAAAACATGTATGATATGAAAACATAAAGGACAAAACTCGTCAATTTTGAACATAAAGAACGGCGCCTGAAAATGAGTATAAAGATAAAGGACAATCCTTGAAATTCACTCTAAAAAGATGTAAATGATCAGACACCAATATATGGATCATATATAAAATAATAAAAACCTGAATCAGTGTCATTAGCAATCTGTATAGCCTCTTCTTCTTTTTTAAACGGTATAACAGGTGTAACAAGTCCAAATATTTCCCGTCTGTAATAGTATATATTGAAGTGCTAGTCAAATACACATCAAATTACCTACAACATAATATTATAGCCACCAAAATAACAGTAAAACCTTCCATATACTTGTTTTGAGATTACCTTGCTATGAGCACCTCATTCTTGACATCACTTATAATTGTAGGCTCATAAAAAGTCAACCCTAGGTTATGCCTCTTACCACCCACAACAACTTTTGCTCCCTGTATCAACAAAAAATTTGTAACTAAAAAACAACAATTTTTTTTCTGTTAAAAAAAAACCAACTATCAAAATTCTACAAGATTTTGAAAATGATAATCAAACCTGTGAGATAGCATCTTGCACTAATAATTCAACCTTCTCTACAGCAGCTTCATTAATAAGTGGTCCCTGCAAAACATTCAATTTATTTTTAGTACCACTTGACTTTTTTAAGCAGATGACATTTTTTAGTAACAATATACATGTGAACAAAGTGGTTACCTAATCCACACCTTCACTCTAACCATTGCCAACTTTAAGGCTCTAAATAAAGATAAAAGAAGACTAAGGGTTCTAGTTTCTTTTTAAAAAATCCCACGCTTTTTTTTGCGCCTTGCGCCTAGGCTCCAGGCGAGGCCGATGCGCCTCGCCTCGCCTGCGCCTTGCGTCTTTGACAACATAGATATATACTGTTGGTTACAGGCCCCAATAAACACACACCTCACCTCTCGTATGTAATATGTATGTGTATTGAAAAGAAACAAATATGCAAACAGAGAAATGAGAGCTACTGTTTCAAAATGAAAATAGGGTTACATAACAAAAACCTTAACTCTAATATTTATACTAAAGAATTAAACACATGCAAATTAAACTTAGTCCAAGATGCCTAACGAATTATGGCTTTAACTTCCACTACTTTTCCACATAACTCGGAACTCCATGCACTTGTAATTCTCCAACGTAAACTTGCATGTAATTCGGTCAACCACAATACCAACTCATTCAATAAAACGTGTAGCTACACATGGGTATAATCCCTTTTAACATGCAACCTATTGTTGACTGTTTCATTACCCGTAATTAAATCCGTGACCCGATAACGCACCGACCCGTGACCCGTGAACAAACCCGAATAATCCAACATATACATGTTCCTCGGCACCTATATCCGTCACCAACAGTATCTGCATTCTGACTTCATTCCAGTTCTTCAATCTCAAATTACTTTACAAAAGCATTATCAGGCCTCCAACTTGTGTGTATAATCAGCCAACAATGGTTGTAGAAATTGAGACTGTGTTACGACAAGCATTTGAAGAAATATTGAAGGTAGTTGTAGCGGAAGCTATACAAATTGTAAGATTCAAAACGATTCTCAAACGCCTTGAAAGTACCTTAAAAAGTATCAAGCCGGTCTTTTATGAAGACCAAAAGTTAATCACGACTTTCTTGTTCGGGCCGCGTTACGTTTACGTTTATGATTGTTTATTAGTTAATGGGTCAAACACTTATTATGTTTTATTGTTTGCGTCAAACTTGGGCCTGAGGCCACGTTTATGTTTTTCTGTTTGGGTCGTATAAGTCCAGAAGGTCTCGGCATTGGATCAGCTTAGTTTGGGCCCGTTTTAGATGAATTAATGTGAATACCGAAGCAGCAGTTATCAGGGGAAACAAGATGTACCGATTGGCAAGGTAGTTACCACAGACACATCGCTTCACTAAGGGATACGTCGTTTCAACAGGCACCGGTTCACAGTGTTATATATAGGGCTGTAACTTTGTTTTTTTAATGTACCGAATTCACTTGAAGTTTATGAAGTTATTCGAAGTTAGTCACTGATTCTGTGCATTATATTTAATTCGGCAATTGCAGTAAGTTTGTTTCATTGTTCCTGTTTTCGTTTACTGTTACAATGCAATTCTGCAAACGTTGTTATTTGGTTGATTGTGATTGTGAGTACGATGACAACCCGGTCCGTTCCGAATGGTCCTGGGTGTCCGATGATTCTGATACCAACATTGGTATCAGAGCCAAAGGTTCACAGGGAAACGGAAAGGGTTGTGATCATCGGGATGTTTGTCTTCGCGGTAAAGGAAAAGCGGTAGAGATCGGAAGTAGTAGTAATGTTGGGAACGTTGGAAAGTGCGGCCGGGGCTGCAACCTTGGGAAAAGAGTTGCGCAGGGGAAGCCAACCAAACGTTCGGTGAAGTCATCCGGGAAGGATTATGCGAAGAAGAAGGTTCCTAAAGGCGTTGGAAAGAAAGTTAACCGGAAAGGGAAGGCACCGGTTGGACGACCGAGGAAGGCCGGGGTGATATGTTTTATTTGTAAACAATTTGGGCACATAGCCTCCATTTGCCCTAGTAAATATATCAATTTAGGCCCGTTACTGGAAGAAGATGATTACTTAGTCGATGGTACGAGCGGTGGTTTGTTTAGCGAAATGTGGGTCGTTGATCCAAGTTTCAAGACACACATGACCGAGAACCGTAGTTTGTTTAAACGGTTCAAGAGGCATTTCGGGGTAATCACGAACGAGAAAAAGAAGAATTTTTCGTTTGTTCATGGCGTTGGTGAAGTGAGAATACCGGTCGATGGAAGAGAGAAAACGATTTCGTGTGTAAGTTATGTACCGAGAATGGAGAAGAATGTTCTAAGTTTGGAACAATTGTTGTTCCAAGGGATCGAGACGGTCACCACGGGTGACAAGTGTATGTTGAAGAGAATGTTCGGTGCACAAGTTAGGAGTTTCGATGTGTATGAAGAAAAATCAAATGTTGATCTAGAAGAGGAGTACTTGAATCGATTCTATGATCATTTTGATGTCGATAACGGTCACCGGATGGAGAAGGGGAAACTTAAGGAATACATAGAAGATTTCTATGAAGAAGAATTTAAGAAGGAGCGTGAAGAAAAGAAGAAAGCAAACGGTGAAGGTACATCGGGAACCAAGAAGGATGAAGTTGTGTTTTCAAGAAAGCAAAAAGTTTGCTTTATGATCTACTACGAGGGCATGAAAGATAACCCTCGCCAATCGAAGCAAGAGTTACGTGAAAGGGCGGTGGTCCTTTCCCAAGATGAAGATGACGTGATCGAAAACGGTTTAATAATGGATAGTTGCTTAGAACCGTTGGATTTGCTCTTGATGCACGAAGAATTGGCGGGATATGATAAGTTTTATGATGCGAATTTTGATGATGTCTTGATATGGTTTTTGCCAAGTTTTCTTGGTATTGTTAAACCTAGAGACATGCCACCCAAATTGCTAGACGGAAGGGATGTGAATTTGCTTCTTTTGTACCGGGTTGTGAGTCTCAAGGGTGGAATTAAAAAGGTTATTGAAGATGACTCGTGGGCTGAAGTTGCATTAGAGTATGGGTACGAGAAGGATGACGGGTTCGAGATGAAGGTTTCGTATGTTCACTACATCGAGCTATTTGAATGGTACTTCGACTACATGAAGAAAAAGGGTGATACGAACGCAAAGGCTAAAGAGAAAGATGGAAAGAAGGATGCTCAAGATAAGGAGGTCAAGATCGAGGATGATGCGGATTTGGTGATCACGTTCGTGGTCACCGATGATGAAGATACTTGAAGAATGTTGCGGGTCAAGAAAGTTCGTGCTTAAGGGGGAGATTGAAGACCAAAAGTTAATCACGACTTTCTTGTTCGGGCCGCGTTACGTTTACGTTTATGATTGTTTATTAGTTAATGGGTCAAACACTTATTATGTTTTATTGTTTGCGTCAAACTTGGGCCTGAGGCCACGTTTATGTTTTTCTGTTTGGGTCGTATAAGTCCAGAAGGTCTCGGCATTGGATCAGCTTAGTTTGGGCCCGTTTTAGATGAATTAATGTGAATACCGAAGCAGCAGTTATCAGGGGAAACAAGACGTACCGATTGGCAAGGTAGTTACCACAGACACATCGCTTCACTAAGGGATACGTCGTTTCAACAGGCACCGGTTCACAGTGTTATATATAGGGCTGTAACTTTGTTTTTTTAATGTACCGAATTCACTTGAAGTTTATGAAGTTATTCGAAGTTAGTCACTGATTCTGTGCATTATATTTAATTCGGCAATTGCAGTAAGTTTGTTTCATTGTTCCTGTTTTCGTTTACTGTTACAATGCAATTCTGCAAACGTTGTTATTTGGTTGATTGTGATTGTGAGTACGATGACAACCCGGTCCGTTCCGAATGGTCCTGGGTGTCCGATGATTCTGATACCAACATTTTACGAAAAATGGAGGTTGATGAAGGTGTTGGATTGTCCACAAAAAGAGACCTTCATGTTCATCTCTTACCTGAAGACAGTGAAAAGGCTGGTTCTCAAAAGTTCTAGTGTCACGTTTCAGAATAGATACCAAATAATTCTTCATTCGTATAAGCTGATTCGGCTGAACAACGAGCTCGTTAGGTACTTCCAGAAAGAATTGCAACGAAACTACAAAAATTGCCTGAGTCGATTGGAAATTTGCGTGGTTTGAATTTCATTGATATATCTGATTGTTTGAGTATAAGTGTGATGACCGAAGAAGTTGGTGAACCGCTTGGCCTGCGAGTGCTTAAGATGAACGGTGCCAATGTCCACAAGCGAATTGTCGGGGTTGGAAGAGGTGATATGTGATGAAGAGACGTCGTATTTATGGATGGAATTTGAAAGTGGTCTTCCTAATTTGAAGACGTTCACCATCTGTAGTATCCACTAGGCGACCCGTACCATCAAGCCCGAAAAGCAAAAATGACCCTGCACCATCCCCACGAAACAGGAGGCATAGCATTTCAGTATCTTCATTCTGTGAAGACTCTACAGCTTCTGTTTCTTCGCCTCGTGTCAACCAGGGGCGGTTCTTAGAAGAGCCATGGCAGGGCCATGGCCCGGGCAAGTTTTTCGGGCGTAGTGTTAATTTTCCACATTTCGATCGAAATTTTTTATATATACTATGTTTGGCCCGGGCTTGTCCGGGCTTTTTTAGTGACTGTGTCTTTCGGCCCTGGCATGTTCAACGGGCAAGATCCGCCACTGGTGTTAACTCACTATGGTCGACTAAGACCAAGTCCATGGTTCCAACCCCGAGCCAGAGTCAGAGCCCGGGGTCGTAGCCCGAGCCCAAGCCCATTAGGATTTGGAAAGAAAGGGACTGTAGAAAAGAAATCAACTGTGGGGCAAGCCAAGATCGTTATCTGCTGCATCATCTGGTGGTGCTGGTAGGGTGAGTTCTGGTACTTATTAAAGAGATCTTTGCTGCAAGTGCTTGGGATTTTTAAATGATGAATCACATTGTACATGTATTTAATGTGATTATTGTAATATATTACGGAAACCGAACACAACCCATTGTGATGAAAACAGAAGCCGAACAGTTTTCACCTGCGTAGCTAGTTTACTAATAGATCCTGTATACAACTTCATCACTCTTTCATTTTCTAGGAGTAATATTAAACTCAAATCCACTTCCTTTGGTCCAAATACTTATTAATCAAATTATCACAGCAAAACCAATAGTTCAGGTGCAATTAGGTTTTCATTTCGATCTCAAACTCATTTTTTCAAATTCAAAGTATCCAATACTACTTACGCAACGCAAACTCAAAATTCAAATAACTTTTGTAACCTAACAAAATGCATGATTAGATAGATTAACAAAGAAAAACGTTATTAAATCACAAACAGCTATACACTTTCGTAAATTAGATTATTGCAGTCGAACAACCCCTAAATTTCAAGAGAATCTTCTTAACCTAATAAAAGCCATACCTAGGGGACACATGTCCCCCTTCTAGGGCCTCTAAATCACATTTTCCCACCATTTTTCTAATCCCTTCATTTCCCTTGAGTGAAACCCGACACGGGATCCGAATTAGTGATTTGGGTCAATTTTGTTCCTTCCATATATAAAGCAAGGAACCGTTTCTTTGTTTCCATTCTTCTTCTTCTCCCATACTCTTTGAGATTATTAGGGATTTATTTTATTCTTCTCATCAGACAATCATCATCGACGACACAACTTGATAGTCATCGACATCATACTCTAATTCTCGCATACAGCAAAGTCGATTAGAGCTTTTCTTTGTTCTTCTCACCGAAGAATCCAACATCAAGATCTTCAGATTAATTCCTTTTTCTTCTTTATTATTCAATCGATCAATCGATTGAACTGAAATCAGTCGCTAGGGTTCAAGAATCTTCATCTGATTACCCAAGAAATGTGGACCATACCTTTGGGAATCTCAGTCTCTCCCAATTTCAACAAGTTGCCACTTTTCTCTCCTTCATCTGATTGTTGTTTTGGTATGTTTCTGTTCTTTTTTCGCATCATTTTTGTTGAGGAAAATTGGTTTTTAATAAACCAACCTTTGTCCCATTGGTAAATAATAATCTTACCTACGTAATTGGTATACAATAATCCTACCTATCAACATGTTGGTACTCAATGAACTCCCGTTAATTTTTTTTAACTGAAGTTAATTTTTAAGTTTTATTTATTACACAAAAAGTCCCTGTAGTTGTAATTTACTAGTTTTAACTATTTTATAAAACAAAAAACCCTCAAGGGACTGTAATTTACTAGTTTTAAAATAGTTAAAACTAGTAAATTACAACTACAGGGACTGTTTGTGTAATAAATAAAACTTAAAAACTAACTTCAGTAAAAAAAAATTAACGGAAGTTCATTAAGTACCAACATTTTGATAGGTAGGATTATTGTATACCAATTACATAGGTAAAATTATTATTTACCAACGGGACAAAGGTTGGTTTATTAAAAACCAATTTTCCTTTTGTTGATTATGAGTGTTTTTTTTTTATATTTTGTTTAGTTAGGGCCTGATGATTGAAGAGGTAATTTTCATTTAACAATCCATTGTAGATATTATATTATTGTAGATTGTATATGTAGATTAATTGTATGTCTTGAATCAGTTTGTATTGTTTATGGTTTTCCATCAGATCTCGGAACCTAATGTTTGACGTTTGTTTGTTATTTGAAATCCCCAATATGATGTTGTTTGTTTAAATCTTTAAGTATAATTTGGGAATTTTAAATATTTCTTAAACCCTAATTGGGGTGTTTCTATAAATCTGTATGCTTCTATTTAATTTACTGCTTCTTTTCGTGTTCTAAAAATTGATTTGTAGGTTTATTGTAAATGTGAGCTTATGTGACCGACGATACGACATGTATTCTTATTTGCAAAAGTAGTGGCAGAGGAGACTTTCGGATGAATATTTTACTTGCTGAATGAGTATATGGGTGTGGAATAACTTAGGTGTGTACTTTTTCATGGAGTATGTAGCATCAAGGATCAACTATTCTCTCCTCCATAGGTGAAATTTCATTTTTTTGCGCTAATTCATTCTGAAATGAAACATTAATTCGTGTTTAATTATTTATTCTGCTTTTTATAAATCAATTCTCTGTATTTTTTTTCATTTTTGCGAAGACTTGTTGTATAAATATTAAAGGAGTTAATAGCCAAAATGGTCCCTGAGGTTTGCTCACTTTTGCCACTTTAGTCCAAAATCCAAAATTTTTAAATCTGGGTCCCTGAGGTTTGCATTTTATTGCCATTTTAGTCCAAATTTCAAAAACTCCCTTTTTTTTACTGTTACAACCAGCCTATATTGTCCTTTTGTGCAGGGGTATTTTGGTCATTTTTATGAGTTATTATAACAAACTCAGATCAAGAACCCAGAATACCCCTGCGCAGAAGGACAAAGTAGGCTGGTTGCAACAGTCAAAAAGCAGGTTTTTGAAATTTGGACTAAAATGGCAACAAAATGCAAACCTCATGGACCCAGATTTAAAAATTTTGAATTTTGGACTAAAGTGGCAAAAATAAGCAAACCTCAGGGACCATTTTGGCTATTAACTCATATTAAAGAGCTATGGAAGACATGTACAGGGGCCACTAGTGGATGTTCTAAGAGATAAAGAGAGTTTTCTAACTTTCCTCAAAGCCATCTGGTACATCTAATTCCTCAAACATTTGATTTATAATTGTTGGGTTTTTATTTGTGGTTCGGAACAGAACCTTAATTAGGTTATTCACTTTCTATTTTCTATTCAGATTCAGTAGAACATTTTTCTTTAATAAAAATCCATCTGCTGAAATTTGTAATTCATGCCGGCTAACTGTTTGTGTAAATGTCCCATTAAGTAATTTTTCATATGCCCAACATTTTGAAATGCATGGTGAGAATTTTGGATAGATTATGTGGTTTACAGTTGTTTATTTTAAAAGGTTGATAGGAAACAATACGTATAGGCAGTTTTTGTAAGCAATAATAAGGCTATTTAACTATAAAATGACCTTTCCCTTCCATGAATCTACTTATTCAATCCAATGTAGAGGTGGAATTTTAATCCAAATACTTATGAATGGGTCAAATTGTTTTTTTTTTTTTTAATCTCAAGCAGGTCAATTAAGAAGATTTAGCTTAAAACACACGGGTCAAACTAATAAGTGGGAAAAATGGATGAAAGTCATGCGAAGTATATTTTCTCTGCACGGAATATCCTAAATCATTTTGTTTAAAGATGAAGATAGGTAATTAAAAGGGGCTCTTTATTTGTAACTAATGTTAAATGAGTGGATATACTTGGTAGGGCTTTCTTTACACTTGAAAACATTAACCGTGCTGCTAAAGCAAATGTATATTCAAAGCATACCTTAAAACTATTTTCTTTTATTCTTTTTTGCTCGGCACGGATGGAGAAAGTTAAAGTTTGGTTAGGACATAATAAGACCAAAAGTCAACATCTTTGATGTGATTACATATATATGGGACCTGAAGCAATAGATATTATGCTGGCTTCTATGTTGGCATAAACATCACAACACAATTAAAAACGCCAGGTGTGTTTCATCTATTTTACTCCAATCATAATTTATATTTAATAAATAAATATCATTTTAGATAGGGGTTGACTAGCATTTGTATCAAATGAGGATCTTTATGGACTTGAGCGATCTAAGGGGAGGCATGGCCGGGTTTTGTGGGATAGTACTAACTTCTATGGTATTTATGCTAATCAATTTTCTATGTGGCAAACAGCAAAAACTAGAAACACGCTAATACGCTATACACTATTCTTGATTTTAGCAACTATTTTTTTTTAAATATGCATATAATAGAAATCGACTTAATTTTATTGTAGATTTTAGCAACTTACGCTTTGTTGCTTTGTTTTCTACTGTAGCAATTAATGACAAGTCAAAATTTGTTGATCGGTATTTGTTACAAATGCCACAATTGAGATTTAATAATCTATCCAAGTATAAACAAAAGAAAAACCTCACCTGCTGTTGATTTTGGCATGTCTATCTTCTTTATGCTAGGTAACTTACGCTTTGTTTTCTACTGTGTGCATTTGAAAGTGATCACATGATAACTGATAATTCAGAAAGGATAATTTGATCTAATAAGTTTGTGTTTTATGTTGTTTTCAAGCATCAAATCGTTATACAATAGGTTTTTTGGCTTGTGGTTATAGGTAAAATCATATATAAACCTTATTTATAGCTATATTTTGGATAAGAGATGCTAAAAACCTATAGGATATGTATGAAAAGTTATATAAGCACTTTGCGCCTCGGGTACGAAAAGCCCGCCACTTTTGCGCTTTACCCTTCGCGCCTTTGTTTTAGAGGTCATCGCTTTTGTGCGCCTTTCGCTTTTTAAACCAAGGCGAATTGTATATGAACATCTCACACGTATTTACTTGGATTAAAACTACCTATATGATTTTCTTACATGATGTCATTCGTAATTTTGTGTTCTAAGTTGAATGATTTTAGTACCGGCATTTAATTTATATAGTTAATAACCTAATCAAATAGTTCTATGAAAAGTGAAGAGATAAAACATATGGCTTAGGAATTTTGATAAAAACGTATGCTCTCAATGATCTTTGTAGCATCCATGGAACTCTAAAATTGAAGGCACATAATAAAAAGGTTATCTAGGCTGGCCAGGGCTAGGGGTGAAGAGCCTAAGTGAAGAAAGTTATATTAGTATAGTTATGTAAGTTTGTGGTGTAAAATTGAAAGTATTTTTTGTTTATCAATGCTTATCTTAGTTGACTTATACTTAACTCAGAAGTGAAATTGGTACCTCCTACGGTTCATAGAAGCATTTAATAAGGCACCAATAATTTTTTATTACCAAGTGGTTTGTGACGTAATGTTAATACTGGATTTCATGACCACGGTGGCATTTTATATATGTGGAGGCATTTAATAAGGCACCAATAATTTTTTATTACCAAGTGGTTTGTGACGTAATGTTAATACTGGATTTCATGACCACCAGGTGGCATTTTATATATGTGGAGGGAAATACCAGTATCTTTTAGACACAATGGACATCAATCCCGATCCCTTTAGACTTGATATTGATGATATTATTAATGAGTTTAGAGACCGAGTTTAGTTATTTTTTATAGATAAAAATTTGCCCAACCTATTGATGATTTATCATATCTCCTTACACCCAAATGCATTTTTTAAAATAATATTTGTTAGTTTTTTGTGCTAAATTGCTAATTATGTTAGTACAGACGTTGGGTCTTAATTCTTATGACCAGGGTGTTAGAATCAATATTTAATGACACAGCTATAAGTTCACAAGTAATTGCTAGAAACTAATATTTGATTCTAGAGGCGTAGGACTACAAAAGAATATATTTGAGAACTGATATTTCGGGAAATTCCCAAATACCATCCTCAGCTTTTAAAAGATTACATGGCTGTAAACGAAAGCACCAACTTTCTCTATCCTAGGTTTATATCACTTATCACCATCAGTTCTGTTATGTATCGTGTTTTTATTTATCCAGGATTTAACATATGTTGTTACCATGCAGTGTTATGGGTCAGTTTGCATATTTAGAGGAACACAGTGGAAAACGGGCCTATTGTGCCTTCTGAACGGAAGCATGTTTCCCTCTCGAGGTAAGATATTGAACTTTTTGGTCCTGTTCCCGGTGAAATGGGTCAAACAAGATGTTTTTAGCAACGGTTCATTGGATTGGGTTGTATTGACCAAATTCACTTTGTTGAACTTTTGTAATATACATAGGTAAAGAAGAAAATATGATAACAAAAAGTTTTATTATTATGATATAATATAAGTCTTCAACTATATCAACTAAAGGCTAATGCATTCAAATATACTACATCAGACTTTCAACCTTGTAACACATATGAGGTTTTCCAACTTTTCATTTTCATTAAGTTGTTTGTTTAATTTGTTTATATGGCTGCCAAATCTTATCCGACACAAAAAGTAACCAAGTTTAATAGGCTATTAGCTCTTTTCTTTAATCGGGATATAAATGCCGAATTAAATGGGACACACAAGAAATGTAAACTTTCTTAATTATTTAGTTTCATTTTTTTTTACCCATTTCTCCCTTTTTTGTTATTCAGTAGAAGTGGAGGCACAATTAGGCTCAGATCACTTCAGACGAATCCACCAAATATACTCCAGTTTATCATTTAAGGGTAAGTAATCACTAATCAACTTTTAATTAAATGGATTGGACTTATTTAAGTCGTGGATTAGAAACTCATTGTTGCATTTTTCATGTGACTGGAGGACTTAAGACACCTTTTTTTGAATTTTTATGGAAGTTCACATGAATATATTCTCATTTTGTTGTTTCGATGCTTTCAACAAATATATGAAACAACAATATAATAGGTCGTGTTTTGGCTAAGCATTAGTCTGTATGGGCCATTGACTTATGAGAACGGGAAGCGAAGGCGTGACTTGAAGATGCTTATATTGAGGCGATTATTCCAACCTTCAGTGCTTTCAACAAATATATGAAAAAACATTATAATAGGTCGTGTTTTGGCTCAGTATTAGTCTGTATGGGCCATTGACTTGTGAGAACGGGAAGCGAAGGCGTAACTTGAAGATGCTTATATTGAGGTAATTCTTCCAACCTTCAGTGCTTATTAATTTTACTCTTTGTGCTTGATTTTGTATGCTCGAGGAGAAACCAAAGCATGGTGAGTCAGTTATTGGAGCCTTAAATGCTGTAATTAATGGCTCAAAATCATTAGCTATTGTACCAAAGTTGTTATACTTGACTTCTGTATACGCTAGGGAAAACCATCTTATGTTTGTGTTTCATATGCTTATGTTTTTATTTCATATGCTTGAGGTACAACTATGTTTTTTACAATTTAATATGCACATACAAATGAGTGTCTAAACATAAACTAATGAAAATATGGTTAGGATAGAATGGGTCGAAGCGTATGAAAGTTGTCTAAAGTCTATCTTTATCTAGATTGATTTTAGACTTAGAATCTAGCTGGTTGTATTGTTGATTTTAGTGTGTTAATATGGGAGTTTATGTTGGGGGAATCTAATAAGAGAGTTTAATTTATCTAGGAATAAAATTCAGCTTTTGGAAATGTTAGACCACTTAAACTACAGAAAATGTTTACATAAGTCGACTTTGATAGTCCAACAAACAAGTTGCAACTATGTAAGTAATTAAATGCATTACACCGCTAGATTACATTTTTTTTACGTGAACCATAAGCTATAATCAAATTTTTAGTAGTGTATTTTCATCAATATTTTGTTTTGTCCCGTGAAGTTCACGGGAATTAGCACTCCCTTAAACCTGAATATTTTCTCTTTAGTCTTTGTTCATCAATATTTTTTTCTTTTAGTATTTGTTCTATGTAATAAATTTTTCAAAATTGTTGTGTTATCAAATTTAGATCCTTCCAAAATTAATTATTGGCTTAGGTGGTTAGATGATTTTTCTGAAATGAAGATCAAAGTTCTTCATGGAAATACTTAGCTTATGAAGCTCCATAGAAAGAACATTGATGCTCAAACACAGTGCATTACTCATATTATCGATTAATTTTATTAAAGTTTTTACTACATTTTTCAATTTGTTACTAATATATTTTCTTTCATATACGTTGTTTACAATAGGTTTAGTGTTATTGGATGGCATGATATGATTCAAGACGAAGATATTTCGTTAGGTGATGATTGTTTTTTCAATTGATCAACACCGAATGCGAGGTTATTAAAGTAAAAGTATTAGGTTAATAGGCTTTCTATTGAGAACTATATAAACGTAATTTCATCATTTATTTATCTTTTCGTTTTATTTATAGGGAAATTGGCCTGTAATAATCCCACCTAGACCTTATTGGCCATTAATAATCACACCTCAGAATATTCCCCCCCACCAGTCCCACCTTTCACCTATTTTTCCTACAATGGTCCCCCGTTAAAAAACTTAACGGAGTTAAGTTTTTTCCCAAATTACAAACATATTTTTAGGGCTTTTGATTAGAACGACGATACGAGTCCATTGATGTAAAACCTGTTTCGAAACAGTGCTCCAAACGATGAAAACGGCGCTTCAATTTGGGTGTTTAAATTTCCAATTAACCAAAATCAGGTCACTTGGAGCACCATTTTGAAGTAAGTTTTACATCAATGGACTCGTATCATCGTTCTGATCAAAAGCCCTAAAAAATCTGTTTGTAATTTGGAAAAAAGCTTAACTTCGTTAAGTTTTTTTAACGAGGGACCATTGTAGGAAAAATATGTGAAAGGTGGGACTGGTGGGGGGAATATTCTCAGATGGGATTATTAATGGTCAATAAGGTCTAGGTGGGATTACAGGTCAATTCCCCTTATTTATATCAATAGTACGTTGGTTGTTTTATTTGCTTTTTGAACCTGAGAGTTCCATAATAAATACGTTGGTTCGTTGTATTTTCATGGTGAACTTTAGATTTCCATAATAATTTCATTCGTAGTATATAATATTAAATATGTAAAAAATAAATTACTTATAGTATATTAACAAAAAAACGAAAAAGTATAGTTTGATTTTAGAATACCTTGCCCACGGGGTCTACAATTATTTAGGAGGTTTTATCACTTTATGCTTTAAGACTACACTTAAATGACGTATGGACCCGTTTGACATGTCTATACATGTGATTCCTTTTGTTTTAAGCTATACTTTTAAGATCCAACATAAACATAACCTGAATTGACAAGTCGATTTTTTCAAATTTGTTAAAGATAAAAAAAGTGGCATTTTTGATATTCGGATTTGTATTTGTGTTCAGTTGAAGTGTTCTCTATTTATCCTAAATATTCTGTTAATTGAACTTTTTTCTGTTATTTTGCAGCCATGGTAACTCTCACCAAATCTTTTTGTTGCTTGAAATCGGGCTAGTTATATACGAGAATCCTCTTTTTTTCTTCTTATTACAAATCACATAAAGAAAACAAAACTTCAGGTTAGACGACTACATGTTTGTAGACTACATGTTTGTAATATAGTACTAGAGCTATCATAAGCATCATCGTCATTGTTTAGGTTTACATCTCTTGATGGTTGTATTCCAGTAACAAATACATGGTCTACGCCATGGCCTCAAAGGCTGAACTGGTCTTTCATGAGGATACAAACTATTTTGAACTTGTAACAAATGTCTACAAAGGCCTTGCTGTAAAATGTTCAAGTGCTAGAAATGTAATGGATATGAATGCTGGCTGTGACGGATTATTGTTTATGTTATTTCGTATTACATGCTAATGAGGTCAATTCTTATTATATGTTACTGAGCTCAATAACCGGCTCGATTAGAAAGCGAGCCTAACTCTGCTCAGCATAGTTTGGCTCGCTCGTTAGCTCGGCTAAGTTTAGCTCAGATTGATTTACTTTTACTATATTTGATTTTTCTGTACATATAAGATATTATTAAAAAAAAAAAACGATTATTATGTACATGCATGTAGAGTGCAAATGGATATTTATGGCATATCTGGGAATTCATCCTAATGAACTTATATCGTATATTTTATCGAAATTTGAAACTTATTTTGTGTTTGGTTGAACTTGATTTAGTTTGTAATGAATTAGGTTAACTTATTTTGGATATGTTTCTTTAAATATCTATTAATAATTTAGACTATTGAATTTTCAAAGATATCTTTTAAATTTTCATTTTAAAATCGTTCAAAGATATCTTTTAAATTTTCTTTTTAAAATCGAGCTAAACTAAGTCGACCCGAGCTAGCTCGGTTAAAAACTAAACCGAGCTTGAGCTTCAAGTTTCAACGCGGTTTCAAATATGAGCCGAGTTGGCTCGGTTTATAATCGAGTCTAACCTGAGCTTGCCCTGGCTCGGCTCGGCTCGGCTCGTGAAGAGTCTGAAAAATATGTCTTTCATCTTTTTACAAGGTAAGTAATTTGTATAAACTGACATTTTCACAAGTTGTGAACAAATACTAGAGTTGGTTGTAGTAAGGTATAGAAAAACCACAAATAATTGATTTTTGAAAGTAATAACATTGAAATGTCTATCATGTCTTTACTTTTTTTCTTCTAATGTGAATTGATTAGACGATACATTTAAATAGGGGTGGGGTGACTACTGAACTAGACAAACACACAATGTTTAATGTTTAATACGATACGAAATGATAATGTAGTTAAAGAACGACAAAGGGAAATCATGATAAAGATTAGTTGAGAATTTTGTGTGATATGATGAGTACTATCATTGAACGTTTCATGGAATTGTAGGTTCGACCTATCCGAAAAGCTCGTGGTTCTCTCCAAGTTCGGTCGAAAAAAGCTTGGCTCAAAAAACGACTCAGTGGTAAACGAGTCGTTCTCGAGCTAACCGTGACTCAGCTCATGATCTTTAAAGCAACAAGATATAACTATTAGATAGTTATAAATCCCATTTTGCTAATGGGTAATATATCATTACGTAATTATCTACTCAATACTTTATCGTTTTGATAATGATGCCTTTGTATTAAGACCAACACCATTGTTTTCTCATTATAATAAAATAAAAAATAGTTTTTATTGAGATATTAAAGCTAACAAAAAATTCAGGACAAGTAAATGTTAAGCTAATTAAAAAAATTAACATAAATTTCTTCTTCTGGTTCATTGTTGTGAATTGCAAAGTGCTGGGCTTCACACTAACTTGCAACTTTGAGCGGTCTCCTTCTATATGTGCAACATATGTTGAATTGGCTCGACCTACATTAGTCACGCTTCTACGAAAAGACATCACAAATGACTCCCCACTACTACTTAAACTGCCACATAAGGGTAGTTTATCTCTTTGGTAGCCAACTTCATAAGGCAACTAGCATTTTTGTGGATCAAACTTCCTAGGGTTTGAGATATGTTGCACCGTATCTTAAAATACTCTTGGACAAAGTTTTCATAGACGAGTCCCGGATCTATGGCCTTCTGAGTATAGGGAAGCATTTAACTCGCTATGACACAATAACAAAAAAGAATGAGATGGTAGTTCAGGTTATCTTTTAATTAGTCATTATATAGAGAAAGAAGCAAACATGTTCATTAATAAGATTCAATCTACTCTAATATTTATGAGTGGGTGTTTGATGGCATGATCTCATAATAGATTGATTACACGCAAATGTATGTGTAACACCCTAAAACGTTTTGACCATAAGAGATGCAACGTAAATACCTACTCAAAAATTCTTTGTTATAATGTTTATATGACATACTTTGAAGGTTCATTTATAATTTGTCAGACACTTCTTGAAAGGATTTACAACATTCATTCTTGATTAACGCGTTAAATGTAATACATAAATACAAGCTATGTGACCGCTCTTCCCGTACAATCCTTGCTCTTTGACTCGATCTTCAACCTCTTAGTCTCCACAATGATGTTATTCCCGTGCAACCTTCAATCACCACATACATGTGCATCATTAATATTTGTTGACATCATTCTTAATCTAGACATACGCAATTAAATGACCATTCCACATTCTTCTATTCATGCTAATCTTTTCGATTATCTTTCCGAGTACAATCTTGCATCCCAATCATCAACTCTTCATAAGGACACAATAGTATACCTGCATTTTCATTTCATTCTCAAGGCACACGATTAGTAACATAAATACTCAAACGTATTGAAGCCATGTATACATAGATACAAGCAACATTCTTTCTTAAACAATAAGTCTTACTTCGTTCTTACGTACCTTCATGTGTATATTTATACACACACATATACACATACACATATACATACATACATACATACATACATACATACATACATACATACATACATACATACATACATACATACATACATACATACATACATACATACGTACGTACGTACGTACGTACGTACGTACGTACGTACGTACGTACACATACATACATACATACACACATACATACACACATACATACACACATACACACATACACACATACACACATACACACATACACACATACACACATACACACATACACACATACACACATACACACATACACACATACACACATACACACATACACACATACACACATACACACATACACACATACACACATACATACATACACACATACATACATACATACATACATACATACATACATACATACATACATACATACATACATACATACATACATACATACATACATACATACATACATACATACATACATACATACATACATACATACATACATACATACATACATACATACATACATACATACATACATACATACATACATACATACATACATACATACATACATACATACATACATACATACATACATACATACATACATACATACATACATACATACATACATACATACATACATACATACATACATACATACATACATACATACATACATACATACATACATACATACATACATACATACATACATACATACATACATACATACATACATACATACATACATACATACATACATACATACATACATACATACATACATACATACATACATACATACATACATACATACATACATACATACATACATACATACATACATACATACATACATACATACATACATACATACATACATACATACATACATACATACATACATACATACATACATACATACATACATACATACATACATACATACATACATACATACATACATACATACATACATACATACATACATACATACATACATACATACATACATACATACATACATACATACATACATACATACATACATACATACATACATACATACATACATACATACATACATACATACATACATACATACATACATACATACATACATACATACATACATACATACATACATACATACATACATACATACATACATACATACATACATACATACATACATACATACATACATACATACATACATACATACATACATACATACATACATACATACATACATACATACATACATACATACATACATACATACATACATACATACATACATACATACATACATACATACATACATACATACATACATACATACATACATACATACATACATACATACATACATACATACATACATACATACATACATACATACATACATACATACATACATACATACATACATACATACATACATACATACATACATACATACATACATACATACATACATACATACATACATACATACATACATACATACATACATACATACATACATACATACATACATACATACATACAAGCTCTTACATACCACTTACATTCCCACATGATTATACCAACATATCCTAGTCAGAAACATCCATATAAATAAGTCTCATACGTAACAAGCTACGTGCATACTCATTTCTAATCGTGCTTGCCTATGGATTCCGTTACTAACATGTAGTTAAATCCATACCCATACTTATACATGCCTCTAGACTTAATTAAATTCCCACACATACTTACGTACACGCTCATCACGCCTCATAAACACTCTTTAGTAAGTTTGTGTAATGATAATCCTTTCTTTAACATTCCTTCAATCATACTCTCTAACGGGTATAAACACTCTTCAATGATCTGCTACATCAACAATTGCATTGAACCATTTTGGTCTTCTAGTTCATAACATGATATATCCCAACACGATTCCAAGTAAGACTCCACATCCATATCCCATCAACACCACTTTCCATGTGAATCCACTCTCATCTTCATCTCCATCACCTTCAAGTTGTAGTTCACTATAACAACCCTCGGTAAAACCGACACCCTCATAATAATAATAATTTTGACACCCTAATATATCTTAAAATGTCTCAACATGTCTTTATATGCACCCCGTATATGAAAACCGAGCCCAAATTAGGATATAATATATAAAATAAATTAAAAACAATAAATATTAAGTTGAGGCGGGCCGCATAGACCTCACCTCAACTTAACGCGGGCCGCATTAGGGTGTAACCGGACTCCGCTGAAACCTTTAGTTCATGCGGGCCGCGTACGACTTCGTTTAAGTCCATGCGGGCCGCGAGTGTCCTGAATTGTGGCACGACCCTGAGCTGACACGTGTCATAACGCGTGTTGAACCTAGTGATGACCCGGATCAGCTACGCCTAGACCCCTAGGCCATGCGGGCCGCGTAAGCCCTGCCCATATCCCACGCGGGCCGCGAGAGAGTCCGATTTCAGCACTATAAATAGAACGCAACGGGCCTTCAGTCTGCTCGTTCAACTTTCTTTTCTCAATCTTAATTTCTGTAGTGGCGTTATTATACCCGGGCATTATACCCCCTAAAATAGCGAGGTTCTGCTATGATGTAAGTATTATAACCCCTGGAGACGTATTAGATACGCTGCCCGATTGATCTAGGGTTCCGTAACGGCTGTCGTGGTTCTGCCCGACGTAGTCGTTGGAATGCCGTCTCGGGGAGGGTATTACTAATGTTAAAATAGGTTATTATACTAACACACGTGCGTTTGTGTAAATTATAGATATTCACCAGGAAACCCTAAAGGATAACCTAAAACAGCAATGTGAGTTGAGCCACAGAAGTGTTCTGCTGACATCAAAATTCAAAGTGTTAGGAAATAAATTACGGAAATACATGCATAATTGTATTTTCTTGCTATGTGTTATCTGACTATTTGTTAGTTTACGGTATGAGCGACCAAGGACCCTCTGATGCGTATCGTCAATTGTCTGGTTCGCCTAGGAGCGAAGGCACCTCCTCTTCTCAGCCTGCCCTCTCAGGGTACTCTGCTGATACGGAAGAAGGAATCTTTGTGTTTAAGGCTCAGTCTGAAGAGCCATTTCCTCAGAAAAAGAGGGGATGGTTCAATAGGGGAGCACACGAGCGTAGGAAATGTATGAAAAAGTTGAAGGAACAGCGAGTGTTAGCCGCAGCAAAAAGAGAGACTGATGCTTATAATCAGGATATGCTCAATAGGGGTATAGCTAATATCCATATTTTAGCAACCACTGCTGCTGACCCAAACCTGGAACAAATGCTAGCACCCCAACCACAACTACCAAATCCTGATCAACCCATGGAGCTAGAAAACCCTGAAAATCAAATAGAAATGCCTGATTACAACCCGGAGGAGATACCTAGGGTACCTGCACCAAATCCCCTAGACCCAAACAATTACGACCCCTGGTGGGACGATGTTAGGGACTATGTGCAACAAAACCCGATACAGGAAAATGTGCCAATACCTAATTTAGGAGCCTACCCAGGGTTAGATCCTCAGGATCCCTATTACATGAACGATGCATACATTAGGGAAATCTTAGAGAATCCCTACCCGTACCAGACCCCTATGCCTCCGTACCAGGAACCCGCACCCCAGATTCCAAACCCAGTCCTAGAACCTGCACCCCCAATGAGTGCAGAAAATGTCCAAGAACTTAGGACCTTCGGTGAGGAAATTTTAGAAAGCAGTGAGAGAATGCGACAGGTGGGAGAACGCCTCGTATGGAAATACGACGAGCGTAATATGGATTTTTGGATGAATCCATATCAGTGAATGTGATGACAGGAACGGTAGTAGTAATAATAATATAATATAATATATATGTGTGTATGTGTTAAAAAAAACCACGGATGCCTACTATTAGTATTGTAACTTTACATTTCAGTCGGTATTGTAATTTTAATTTCAGTATTGGTGTGTAATGATGCATACTATATAAATAGAGTAAAAGTCGCAATGCTCGACGCTTTTGACCAAAAAGTGCTTGTCATGTGATTGGTTATATTCAAATATTATTTGTGATATTAATATTTGGTAAATGTTTAAAATTCAGATGGCCGACGAGGGAAATCAAGATAATCTGAATAACGATAACCAGAGTAACAATAACGTGGTTAACGAGAATTCGAACAACAATAACAATGGAAATCAAATGGATAATAGTGTTGTTCAACAAATAGTGGCACAAGGAATTTAGATGCAATGCCATTTATTATTCAAACAGTTCAAGAAGCGAATAATAAAAGTAAGCATAGCTGTAAACGATCAAGTGAACCGGAACACAGCGTGAACAATGGACTCGTACTTCAAGCGCCCATTCCCAAAAGAAGAAGAACCATGCCATATGGTTGTTCTTACAAAGAATTCTGGTCCTGTAAACCAATAGAATTCTCGGGCAACGAAGGACCCATTGCAGCTCTACGCTGGATAGAGAAAACTGAGGCTGTTCTGAAAATAAGCAAGTGTGCTGAAGAAGATAAGATAATGTTTGCTTCAAATCTGTTTAAGAATCCAGCCCTAGAATGGTGGAACACTATCCTCCAGTCAAGAGGAAGTGATAGGGTTTATAACATGGAATGGGAGGAATTTAAGAACATGGTGGAAAGGAAATTCTGCCCTCCCAATGAAAAAGAGCAGATATCAAATAAGTTTCTGAATCTTAGAATGACCGGGGTAGACAGTAAGGGTTACACTACCACATTCTTTGAATATGCTAGGATAGTACCAACCCTTGCATCACCTGAACCGGTATTAATCTCCCATTATATCTGGGGATTAATTGGAGAGATTAGACATGTAGTTAAGGCAGCTAGACCCCAAACTATAGAAGAAGCTGTAGAACTAGCCAATACCTTGACAGATGAGTTAATCCGTACTAGAGAAGAAGACCAGAGGAGAAACCTAACCCAAAGGCTTACCCAAGAATTCCGTTCTGGGAATTCCAACCGTAGGAATATAGGTTCTACCTCTACACCATACTGCAGAAACTGCAAGAAGAAGCATTCTGTAAAATGCTCCACTTACTGTAATTACTGTAAGGCGCCAGGACACAAGGAAGAAAATTGTAGGAGAAAAACCAGTAATGGAATGTGCTACAACTGTGGAGAAAAAGGTCATATTAAGACAAATTGCCCAAAATTGACTCTAGCTGCAAACAACAAGAATACTAAAAATGCTAGAGCATTCGTTCTAACTGCAGATGAAGCCAGGATGATTCCAGACGTCATTGCTGGTACGTTTTTAGTTAATGATATTTTTGCTAAAGTATTATTTGACTCTGGTGTAAACCAAAGTTTTATTAATACTTCGTTTTGCAAACTCCTAAATCAATCATTAACTAAACTACCACAAGAATGTCTAGTAGAAACCGCAAATGGAGAAACCGTTAGGATTTCTGAAATCTTGCAGGGAGCAAGAATAGAAATTTTTAATCAAAAGTTTATTGCAAACCTTTACCCAATAAATCTGGCTGGATTTGATGTTGTGTTAGGTATGGATTGGTTAATAGCCAATAAAGCCAGTATTTTATGTGATAAAAAGGTAATTCAAGTAAAATCACCAAAAGGTGAAAAGATCACAATTAAAGGAGATAAATCATCTAGGTCCACTAAATTCATCTCTATGATGAAAACTGCAAGTTATATAAGAAAGGGATCTATAGTGTATTTGATTTCTATAATCACAAACACTAAAGGAAAGGAATTAAAAGACATTCCAGTAGTGTCCCAGTTTTCAGATGTATTTCCATAGGAATTGCCAGGACTACCGCCAGACAGGGAAGTCGAATTTAGAATCCATCTGCTACCAGGGACAGCACCAATTGCCAAAGCACCTTACCGTTTGGCACCCGCTGAAATGCAGGAACTGAAGAAACAATTAGACGAATTGTTGAAGAAAGGATTCATACAGCCAAGCTCATCGCCATGGGGAGCACCGATTTTATTTGTCAAGAAGAAGGACGGATCAATGCGTATGTGCATTGACTACCGTGAATTGAACAAAGTCACGATTAAGAATCGGTATCCATTACCGAGAATCGATGATTTGTTTGATCAACTTCAAGGAGCTCGATTTTTCTCTAAAATCGATTTAAGATCAGGATATCATCAATTAAAGGTACAGGAAGAGGATATTCCTAAAACCGCATTCAGAACAAGGTATGGTCATTATGAATTTACTGTCATGCCATTTGGTTTAACCAATGCCCCAGCCGCATTCATGGACATGATGAACCGAATATGTAAACCATATTTGGATAAATTCATAATTATCTTCATAGATGATATTCTAATTTACTCTAAAAGTAAAGAGGAGCATGCAAAGCACTTGCACTTACTTTTAAGTTTATTAAGAAAGGAAAAGCTTTTTGCTAAATTTTCAAAGTGTGAGTTTTGGTTAGAGCAAGTACAATTTCTCGGACATCTAGTTAATCATGAAGGAATTCATGTGGATCCAACCAAGATCGAGGCAATTACCAAATGGAAAACCCCTGAGTCACCAACTGAGGTTAGAAGTTTCTTAGGATTGGCCGGTTATTATAGAAGATTTATTCGAGATTTTTCTAGAATAGCCATTCCTTTAACCAAGTTAACCTGTAAATCTGTTAAGTTTGAATGGGGACCAAAACAAGAAGAAGCTTTTAGAATCCTTAAGCAAAGATTAACCCATGCACCCATACTAGCATTACCCGAAGGAACTGAAGACTTTGTAGTCTATTGTGATGCTTCTAAGTTAGGTTATGGATGTGTGTTGATGCAACGTCAAAAAGTTATAGCTTACGCATCTAGAAAGCTTAAGAGTCATGAAGAAAATTATTCAACCCATGATTTGGAATTAGGAGCCATGATTTTTGCCCTTAAAATTTGGAGACATTATCTTTATGGTAGTAAGTTTACCGTATTCACAGATCATAAAAGTTTAAGATATGTTTTCGGGCAAAAAGAGTTGAATATGAGACAAAGACGCTGGATGGAATTGCTTAGCGACTACAATTGTGATATCCAGTATCATGCAGGAAAAGCCAATGTAGTGGCAGATGCTTTAAGTCGAAAGTATCACGAAAAGCCAAAAAGGGTACGTTCTCTTAAATTAAATCTACAAGTAGATTTAAATGATCAGATTAGAAAAGCACAAGAATCAGTAATCAAGGAGGATACTGAAAAATTAAAAGGAATGATTAAGGAATTAGAAAAAGGAACTGATGGAATTTAGAGGTTCCATAAAAAGAGAATGTGGATACCTAAATTAGGAAATTTACGCCACCGTATATTAGAAGAAGCTCATAAATCTAAATATACGACGCATCCAGGAAGTGATAAAATGTACCAGGATTTAAGGAAAAATTTCTGGTGGATAGGAATGAAAAAGGATATAGCAGCTTATGTTTCGAAATGTTTAACTTGTTCACAAGTAAAAGCTGAACATCAGAAACCCTCAGGTTTGTTACAACAATTAGAAATGCCAGTTTGGAAATGGGAATTGATAACAATGGATTTTGTTACCAAATTACCCAAAACAAGAAAAGGTAATGATACAATCTGGGTGATTGTAGATAGGCTAACCAAGTCAGCTCATTTCCTACCAATGAAGGAAACCTTTAGTATGGAACAATTAGCTAAATTGTATGTAAATGAAATCGTTTCATTACATGGAATACCTTTATCAATTGTTTCTGATAGGGATAGCCGCTTTACCTCTCGTTTTTGGTCAAGTTTCCAAAAAGCAATGGGAACCAAGCTAAATCTAAGCACCGCTTATCATCCTCAAATAGACGGGCAAAGCGAATGGACAATCCAAACAATGGAAGACATGCTGAGAGCTTGTGTAATTGATTTCGGAGGTAATTGGGATGATCACTTACCTTTAATAGAATTTTCCTATAATAACAGTTATCACACAAGTATCAATGCTGCACCATTCGAAGCACTTTATGGACGAAAGTGCAGAACCCCAGTCTGTTGGGCAGAAATTGGGGAAAAGCAACTATCTGGACCTGAGATAGTACAAGAAACAACTGACAAAATCATTCAAGTCAAGGAACGACTGAAAGCAGCACGTGATCGACAGAAGAGCTACGCTGATAACAGACGTAAACCATTAGAATTTCAAGTAGGAGATAAAGTATTACTAAAAGTCTCTCCTTGGAAAGGAGTGGTAAGATTCATCAAAAGAGGAAAGCTAAGTCCCAGGTATATTGGACCCTTTGAAATTATTAGAAGAGTTTGACCTGTAGCCTATCAGCTACAACTGCCAGAGGAAATGGCAGGAATACATGACGTATTTCATGTATCTAATCCTAAAAAGTGTCTAGCCGATGAATCACTCGTAGTACCTCTTAAAGATATAGAAGTTAATGAACAACTCAAGTTTTTAGAGAGGCCTCTACAAATTGAAGATAGGAAAATTAAGAATCTCAAGCATAAGAGATTAGTTCTGGTCAAAGTGAAATGGGACTCCAAAAGAGGACCTGAGTACACATGGGAGCTTGAATCAGAAATGCAAAAGAATTATCCACACTTGTTCCAGTAGATCTCGAGGACGAGCTCTAAAACAAGGTGGGGAGGATATAACAACCCTCGGTAAAACCGACACCCTCATAATAATTTTGACACCCTAATATATCTTAAAATGTATCAATATGTCTTTATATGCACCCAGTATGTGAAAACCGAGCCCAAATTAGGATATAATATATAAAATAAATTAAAAAAAAATAAATATTAAGTTGAGGCGGGCCGCATAGACCTCACCTCAACTTAACGCGGGCCGCATTAGGGTGTAACCGGACTCCGCTGAAACCTTTAGTTCATGCGGGCCGCGTACGACTTCGTTTAAGTCCATGCGGGCCGCGAGTGTCCTGAATTGTGGCACGACCCTGAGCTGACACGTGTCATAACGCGTGTTGAACCTAGTGATGACCCGGATCAGCTACGCCTAGACCCCTAGGCCATGCGGGCCGCGTAAGCCCTGCCCATATCCCACGCGGGCCGCGAGAGAGTCCGATTTCAGCACTATAAATAGAACGCAACGGGCCTTCAGTCTGCTCGTTCAACTTTCTTTTCTCAATCTTAATTTCTGTAGTGGTGTTATTATACCCGGGCATTATGCCCCTTAAATAGCGAGGTTCTGCTACGATGTAAGTATTATAACCCCTGGAGACGTATTAGATACGCTGCCCGATTGATCTAGGGTTCCGTAACGGCTGTCGTGGTTCTGCCCGACGTAGTCGTTGGAATGCCGTCTCGGGGAGGGTATTACTAATGTTAAAATGAATTATTATACTAACACACGTGCGTTTGTGTAAATTATAGATATTCACCAGGAAACCCTAAAGGATAACCTAAAACAGCAATATGAGTTGATCCACTTTTTGTAAACCTTTTGTTAACTGTTTTTACAAAATCTTACATACTTTTCTATGCGAATAACAGTTATTGAGTATTTGTAAGAATACAATTATCGTGGGTATGTTGGGGTTTTGTATACAAAATTTGTTACCACCTGGTTAAGGAGTAACATTTCCACAAGTCAGGTCTGACAGTATCGACGGGTGATAATTGATATAACTTGGAAACAAATGTAATTGCGGGATGCGCCCTCAATACTGTTCACTGTGACGTTTTATTTAAACTTGATTAAACTGGGATTCACTCACTAGTATTTCCCACTGACAAAATGTTTTTAAAACGCGTTTCAGGTAACAAAATGTGAAAGCCAATTAGAAGCCAGCTGGACAGCACTGAAGGCTTGGAAAAGTGGCAATAAAGTTACTTAAGAATAAAAGAGATATTTTTATTAAATAAAATAGGATTTATTCCTATGAAATGTATGTACTGAAAACTTGGGTTTACCCATGTGTTTAGCGTTATAAAACAAGGTGGTTTACTCTGATTAAATATTTCCTAACTACGGTCCTGATGAAAATTTCCGCTGCCAAATTGGATAAATAAATGTGATACCACCAAAACTGGCTCACGGTCGCCCGTTCCCGGGAACTAGGGATCGGGGGTTGATGCTCACTGCATTTTTTGGTCAACGGAAGCCCACAGAGTTTTGGGTTCCCACCAAATGAATAATTATCAAATGTGTTGAACTGCTTTCCTTGTGGAATGTGTCCCACGAGATGGTTTTGTAATAGATTTAAGAACTCAACTGCAACTAACCCTAACCCTAGCCACAACAACCACTACCATGAAACCACCAGCAACCACCACCATGACACCACTCATCCTCATCCTCCTCCTCCTCACCACCATCACCACCACCGCCATGGAAGACGACATTCGCTGCCTCCAAGGCCTCAAATCCTCACTCACCGACTCACAAAACAGACTCTCCTCATGGTCCTTCACCAACAAAAACTCCGTCACCTCCTTATGTAAGCTCGTCGGAGTCTCCTGCTGGAATGAGAAGGAAAACCACCTTATCTCCATCTAGCTACAGGAATTCGAACTCGCCAGTGCGTTGTCACACCCCAACCGATGGCGGAAACATCGGGATGAGACGAACAAATCGCTCAAAAGCATCATAACACTAATTGTGACAATATAGATTAAATCAAATTTCATAAAAGACTAAATTCAAATACATTGTTTCAAATAATGACAAATTGCAACTAACATAGTTTAATATTAAAATGGGTATCTAGTCCATCCTAACTTGATTCCTTCATCATCTTGACTATCAACCTGCAACATGTATTAAAATAAAGTCAACAAAAATGTTGGCGAGTATACAAGTTTGATACATAGCATAGTAGAATAAAATGTTTAAATGTGCTCATATCCAACATGAATAAAATGATACAAGTTACTACTTTACCATTCAATATCGTTCGACATCGTTCAACATCGTTCAAATATCGTTCAACTTCACAATACCCCAAGACTCAAGGGCATTGGGATTAACACGTTCAACTTGCATAGCATATGAGATTACAAGCATCAAATTGTTTCATGTTTAAATGTGGATAGAGTGTGATAAAACAAGATTCATGCGTTGCGTGTTTTTGTATAGAATACATCTTGCACCCAAAAGTGTAAAAATAAAAATGGGATCGAGTATACTCACATTGGTTGCGTTACGATTTCTTGTAAGTAACGTACGAGTAAGATTCGAAAAAATCCAATAGAACGAGCAAAGCGATTATCCTAGATATTGAAATACCACATACGATCTCATTAACTACGGTTTCCATTTGTTTAAGGTTTACGACTCGATTAATTTTAACGTTATGATTTACTTTGTTTCGTATTATTCGATGTCTAAAAGAAACGACGTAGTTGGTTTGGTATTTTGGTTAATCATAAGTTTAAATGCCATAAGAAAAGTGATGAAACACTGGTTAATACCAAGGTTAACTAGCTGGATTGTCTCTTCTGTGGGTTCAATCCCCTTCTTTGCTCGTCGAATGGCTGTGGTCCTGCAAAACAGTAACACCGTTAGCTTGTTAAGAGGGGAATATGGGGGTTTCCCTCTTAACCAGGCTCCGGCGTGAGAATAAGTACTGTTCTGAGGAATAAAACAGTGAGTGCTGAGTGTGAGAGTATGGAGAGTCGAATGGAATTAACCTGGATGATGAAGGGTCCTATTTATAGCCGGGGGGTGAAAGAGGGAGAAGCAACCTTGCCAGCTGCTATAGGGCGTCAGCTGTCCGACCAAGGGGAATATCCTCTTGGTCTCCTCTGTTGTGGTCAGGGTGGTGGTACACGTGGCGCGCCTATATTCGCCCATGCTGGAGACGCTGTACTGCTGTTGTCGGTCTGCTCCTTAGATTTGCTGCAGGTCCACATGGCGCTTGGCGACTGGTGACACATGTTATCCTTCCTGTCGGGAGTAGCATCTTTTGGTGGCACCTTGACGTCTTCTAGAAGCTTCTGGAAGCTTCTGGACGCTTTTGCTGATGTAAGCGCCATGTTGGATAAAAAAGTAGTGTGGTCCTTGCTATGTAGGCAAAGAATTAGGACCATACCTCTTCAAAAAGTCATCTTCTTCATTTTCATAAAACATATTCATAACTACTCTTTGTATGAAACTTATATTTATAGTTGTTTAAACAATGTTAACATGAGATGTGTACTAACTGTATTAAACGAAGAACACGAAAAAAAACAAGAAATTATAACGAAACGAAAAGACGTGAACCCGGGCCAAGCTAGATCGCCTTCTTCGTTAATTTGTTGGATCAGTTCTGTTTAAACATAATGGAAAACATGAATAATACCTGTTACAGCAGACATGCCAGCAGAGAATCCAGTCAGAGATGCAGCCATGGAGTTTGACATGATTGTCAGGATGATCTGGTTCCTCCTTAGGGTGTAAGATTATGATGGTGATGAAACCGAAATAGGGAGGTTTCGGTTATGGGGAGAGAGTCACGAATTTGATGTTAATGAGGGTTTGTGATTGTGTAATGTGTGTAACTGTGTAACCCTTTAACTCTCTAATAAGCCCCTTATTTATACACCCAAGAGGAAACCCAATTAGTTAATAAGGGTAATATGGTCCATCAACAATTACCAACTAATTATTAATAGGTTAATAAATATATTTTGATCTAATATAATATAAATGATTATATAGGCTACAAGATTAAATATTACATTTATATATTTAATCTCACATTCTCCCACTTAGCCAAGTAATCATTTATCATGAGTATTAGGTAAGCCTGGCCAGGAGTTAACACTCATTTTAGCTTTAAACCAAGAACTATAGCAGAGAAATACAGCCGTTGAATCATCATTCGACTCAGGACCCCCATTAGTCATACTATAGCCTCAATTTAAAACCTAATAGTTACGATCAAAATATGTATAAGCCCTTTAGCGTCTGATTTGTATTTATATTTGTCTATATGTCATTACACCGGCAGAACATATGTTAGAGACATACAAAATCAAACTGAGGAAATTTTATTAATTAAAACATAAGCTAGTACAATATGCCATTAAACAAGGTCTTTAGTAAGTCCCATATTCGATACATGTTCTTCGAAAACTTTAGGTGGGAGACCTTTAGTCATCGGATCCGCTAGCATATCTTTAGTACTAATATACTCAATACAAAGATTATTTTCCTCAACACGTTCACGTACGAACAAGTACTTTGTATCGAGATATAAACCAGCTCCAGTCGAACTGTTACTGTTCGAGAAACTAACGGCAGCTGAGTTATCACAGTAAAGCTTCAATGGTCTAGAAATGGAATTAACGATTTTGAGTCCAGTGATCAGATTTCTAAGCAACATTCCATGACAGGTTGCGTTGTAAACAGCAATGTATTCTGCCATCATTGTGGAAGTTGTAGTTAACTGTTGTTTATGACTCTTCCATGAGATAGGTCCGCCTGCTAACATAAAGATGTAGCCCGAAGTGGATTTCTTGTCATCTTTGCACTTGGCAAAGTCAGAATCAGAATAACCTACCACTTCTAAGTGATCACTTCTTCTATAAGTCAGTTTATAGTCTTTCGTCCCTTGCAGATATCTGAGGACCTTCTTAGCTGCTTTCCAGTGATCTAGGCCAGGATTAGTCTGATAACGGCCTAGCATTCCAGCAATATAAGCGATATCTGGGCGAGTACAGACTTGAGCATACATCAGGCTCCCGACTACTGACGCGTAAGGTATCTGGCTCATTTGCTCCTTTTCAACCTCTGTTGTCGGACACTGGAATGAACCGAAAACATCTCCCTTAACTACTGGAGCGACGGAGGGTTTGCACTGTTGCATGTTGTAACGTGTAAGGACACGATCTATGTAAGTCTTTTGAGACAATCCTAAGATCCCTTTGTGTCTATCTCGGTGAATTTCGATGCCAATGACGTAAGAAGCATCTCCGAGATCCTTCATGTCGAAGTTATGCGAGAGTAACCGCTTCGACTCATGCAACATGTCTAAACTATTACTTGCCAATAGAATGTCATCTACGTAAAGGACAAGTATAGTAAAGTTACTCCCACTCATCTTGAGGTAGGTGCATTGATCCACTTGATTCTTCATAAAACCTTGCCTCTTCATGACTTCATCAAACTTGAGATACCATTGACGTGATGCTTGTTTTAACCCATAAATGGATTTCTTCAACTTACAGACTAGATGCTCCTGACCTTCAGGTTTAAAGCCTTCAGGTTGTTTCATGTAAACATCTTCGTCTAAGTCTCCGTTAAGGAAAGCAGTTTTGACGTCCATCTGATGCAGCTCTAAATCAAAATGAGCTACTAGGGCCATAACGATCCTTAATGAATCTTTACGAGAGACAGGTGAAAACGTCTCTTGATAATCAATTCCCTCTTTCTGAGTGTAGCCCTTTGCAACCAATCTCGCTTTATAGCGTTCAACGTTCCCATTCGGATCTAGTTTTGTTTTGAACACCCATTTACAACCTACAGGTTTGACACCGTTGGGTAATTCTACCAAATCCCAAACGCCATTTTTCTTCATGGATTCAAGCTCATCAATCATTGCTTTGTTCCATTCAGAAGACTGATCACTGCTAATGGCTTCATTATAAGAGATAGGATCATTGAGCTTTCCAGCATCCATTTCAGTCAGGTAGGTGATATAATCATCCCAATTAGTAGGCCGTTTTTGCCTAGATGACCTCCTGAGCTGATTTTCGGGTTGAGCGTTGTCTTGGTTTTGAGCGTTTGATGTGCCTTCGTTATGAGGTATAATGGGTTCTGATTGTGGAGTTGGAGTTTGTGCAGTGGCTTCAGGTGCAGTTGCATGTGGTACAAGAGGAGTAAACGGAGTAATGGTAAGCGACGAGTCTCTCCCCCCCGCGTCTTGTACTTCTTGCAATTCTTCGTAAGGGTTAGTACTGCTCCCACTGACCTTGAAATCCTCCAGGAACGCAGCACGCTTGGTTTCAACAATACGGGTGACATGGGAAGGACAATAGAAACGATAACCCTTTGAATGATCAGGATACCCGATAAAGAAGCAGGTAACTGTTTTAGGGTCAAGTTTCCTTAGGAAAGGATTATATAATTTTGCTTCAGCAATGCAGCCCCATACTTTCATATATTTAAGACTCGGTTTCCTTCCTGTCCAAAGTTCATAAGGAGTTTTAGGGACAGACTTAGAAGGAACTCTATTGAGTATATGAACAGCTGCTTTTAACGCTTCAGTCCAGAGGAATAATGGTAAATTAGTGTTGGCTAACATACTGCGCACCATGTTCATAAGGGTACGATTTCTTCGTTCAGCGACACCATTCTGCTGAGGTGTACCAGGCATGGTGTATTGGTTCACAATCCCCTGGCCCTTACAAAACTCATAAAATGGACCAGGAGCTTGACCCACATCAGTATGTCTTCCATAATATTCACCGCCTCTGTCTGATCTCACAACTTTAATCTGACGATCTAATTGCTTTTCAACTTCAGCTTTATAATCTTTAAAAGTTGTAAGAGATTCAGACTTTTCCTTTATAAGATACAAGTACATGTAACGAGAATAATCATCAATGAAAGTGATAAATGAAGTATGTCCTGTGATGCCAGCGATTTGATAGGGACCACTAATGTCAGTGTGAATGAGTTCTAATAAATGAGAGCTCCTAGTGGCACCTTTCTTATTCGCTGATGTCATTTTGCCTTTAAGACATTTGACACATGTTCCAAAATCGGTGAAATCGAGAGGAGGTAAGACTTCATCCTTTACGAGACGATTTAATCGTTCTCTTGAGATGTGGCCTAAACGTTGATGCCACAACATAGATGAAGTCTCTAAGTCTCGAATTTGTTTCTTTTCCATCTTTGTGAGTGATTCATTAATATTATATGACAACAAAGATTTGGAAAAATTATCATCGAGTTCTAATCTATAGAGACCACCATCCAGAATGCCAGTACCATAAACAACGGAATCATAGAGAATAGAGAGTTTGCGATGACCATGAGAAACGACAAAACCGTCCATGTCTAACTTTGGTCCTGATACAAGGTTCCGAGTTACCTCAGGAACATATAAGGTATCATAAAGTTTAATACATAAACCAGTTTTCAAAAATAATTGTAATGTTCCTATGGCCTTCACTTCTAATTCCCGATCATCCCCAACTTTAAGTGTTCTTTGGTTTCTTCCCAGCTTCCGGATTGTAAGGAATCCCTGAAGTGAATTGGTTACATGAACCATAGAACCAGAATCAAACCACCAAGAATTAGCAGGAACATTTAAATTAAAGGACTCAAGTATCATGAAAAAATCGTTACCTTTCTTAGCCAGCCACTCCTTAAAGTCAGGTCATTCCTTTTGCTTATGTCCTGTTTTCTTACAGAACTTGCAATAGGGTTTGCCTAAGGAGTTCTTAGAGCTGGAAGGTGCACTTGTATTAGGATTTGGATTTGGCTTTTGAACCTTAGAAGCATCCTTTCTATGATAAGAGTTCTTCCTCTTCTTTGAGCTGGAAGTGGTGAAGTTAGCAACATCAGTAGTGCGATCCATCTTCATACGCTCTTCCTCCTGCACGCACATAGCGATCAGCTCACTCATCGTCCATTTGTCCTTCTGAGTGTTGTAATTGATCTTGAAAGCTTCATAGGACGAAGGAAGCGAAGTGATGATGAAGTGAACGAGAAAACCATCACTGATTTCCATCTCTAGGCCCTTCAGCTTATTGGCCATATCATGCATCATCATGATGTGTTCGCGAATGCCGCTCCTCCCATCATACTTAGTTGTCACCAGCTTGAGGATAAGAGTGCTAGCGTGTGCTTTTGATGTTCCCTTGAATTGATCCTCCACAGAAGCCAAATAGGTTTTAGCATTTTCAGAATCAGGAATGGCCCCTCTGATTGAGTTATGAATGGATTGCTTCATGAACATGAGAGACATGCGGTTACACCTAGTCCATTTATCATGGACTATCTGCTCAGCAGCAGTACCGGTGGCGGTAAGGTCCGCTGGCTTATTCTCTCTTAGAGCATAATCAAAGTCCAGCAATCCTAGAGTAAGCATGAGGGCATCCTTCCATTCAGCAAAGTTATCACCAGTCAAAGGTGGAATCCCGCAATTGGGTGCTGGTAGTGGAAATAAGATGAGCAAGTTATGATACAAAAGAAGAAATCCTAATGTGATCTAATGGGCTTGTTACACTAAGGCAGGCATAAATAATGACCATTATAATTATGAAGCTGTGATAATGTCCATTACTAACATCAAAATAATAGACTTAGTAAAATTCTACTTAAATGAAGACAAATCAGCTTTGGCCAGAAGTGTAATCATTTAAGTATGTGTGCAAAGCAATCATGACAAATCAGCTTTGGCCAGAAATGAGACAATCACTTTAGTTATGCACTTGTCAAGCATGCTAAACATAAATGAATTAAATCAGCTTTGGCCAGAATTAAGACATTTCAGGTTTGTAATGCATACTTAACATAGCCTTTTATAATACTTGAACAATAAATAGATGTATTAAATCAGCTTTGGCCAGAATTAATACATCAGAAGCTCATCCAAGTTAAGCTATTTTGGTTTTGTAAAAAGTTATCTGATTCTGATTAATGAATTAAGTATTGACAAAACCAAGTATTTAATAGCAAACCACCTGTTAGCGCGGATCGAGTTTAGAGATTTCGAGATTTCGAGTCATGGTCTCGAGTCGCAACCTTAGTCTCGAGTCGCAACCTTAGTCTCGAGTCGCAATCTTAGTCTCGAGTTGTGCTGTTATGGTTTCGAGTCGCAACCTTAGTCTCGACTAATCACGTTATGGTTGCGAGTCGCAACCTCATGGTTGCGAGTAGCAACCTCATGGTTGCGAGTAGCAACCTCATGGTTTCGATCAATCACGTTATGGTTGCGAGTCGCAATCTCATGGTTGCGATAAATCACGTTATGGTTGCGAGTCGCAACCTTATGGTTGCGAGTAGCAACCTCATGGTTGCGAGTAGCAACCTCGTTAACAGCTGTTTTGTGATAATAACTGAAAACTCGAAATTTAAGGGATTGTGGGATAATGTTTCCTGTTTTAATGCTGATCTAAACTTATCAAAATATTTCGAAAATAATAACTGATATCTCTTTAACAGTTTTCGGAATTTTATTAGATAAAAATAAGATCAAAACAGGAAAAACACCCACTAATCTAAATTATATTCCAAATCTTAGGGAATTTTCGAGTTTTCTTAGAACATTATGATGAACCCTAACAAAATAAGAACATAATCTGGAAATCCGAAACTTGATTTTAATGGTTTTGTAAGGGATTTCGTGATAATAAGTTTAATCTTTATAATTTCGAGTCGGTTTATCAATTAACAGTTTCCGAAAACAGGGATTTCGGCCACAAACAACCCGAAAACAGTTTTTGATTTTAAGGCTTAAAAAACTTCCGTTTTCCAGATTTTGATCCAAGAATAATGGATACGAAAAACAGAACTGGTTTATCAACATATGCTCTGATACCACATGTTGGATCAGTTCTGTTTAAACATAATGGAAAACATGAATAATACCTGTTACAGCAGACATGCCAGCAGAGAATCCAGTCAGAGATGCAGCCATGGAGTTTGACATGATTGTCAGGATGATCTGGTTCCTCCTTAGGGTGTAAGATTATGATGGTGATGAAACCGAAATAGGGAGGTTTCGGTTATGGGGAGAGAGTCACGAATTTGATGTTAATGAGGGTTTGTGATTGTGTAATGTGTGTAACTGTGTAACCCTTTAACTCTCTAATAAGCCCCTTATTTATACACCCAAGAGGAAACCCAATTAGTTAATAAGGGTAATATGGTCCATCAACAATTACCAACTAATTATTAATAGGTTAATAAATATATTTTGATCTAATATAATATAAATGATTATATAGGCTACAAGATTAAATATTACATTTATATATTTAATCTCACATAATTAACCAAACCAAAAGAAAGAACCCACCCACGAACACAAAGTTGTGCGTTTCCGGCGAGCTCCGATCTTCGGCAAGACTCCGGTGTGGATACAAGTTTCTCCGGCTCCAGCGAGGGTGTAATGTTAATCGAAAGGGTGTTGTCAGTGTGTGAAAGGGTGTCGAGAGTGGCTTGTGAAGATTGGGTGCCGGTAATCGGTGCTGAAGGACTCGGCACGTCTCAAAATTTAAGGAAATACGTTATGAGTGATTGATTGTAGGCGTTTCATAACGGATTAGGTTCATGATTGAGGTAATGATGGAAATGCTCTATCAGTTACAATTACGAAAATTTATGAAGAGCTGAAAAATGAAAGCATGGCAGCCCATGCTTACTGTTTCTTGTTTGGCGGCAAACCTTGGATTCAGGGTTACCTGTTTTCCTCTTTGTCATATATATTATTATTTTTTTTTAAAACAACCCAAGTTTCAACGTCCCTCCACTATACTAACATTTCACTTGGTATGAAATTATTAATTTTTAATAAAAAAAATTAACCTATATATTAAAAACAGCATTCAATGAACAGTAAAAAATATAATTTATTTAATGAATATTAAGATAAGTAAGGAATCTGTAAATGATATCATGTATTCGTATTTGTATCAAATTTACCAAACGGATGTGTTTTTGCTACCAGTTCGGCACCGGTATATATCGATTTTTACCCTCAAATATCGATGCCGTACCAGTACCGACTGTATTGAGCCGTACCGTACCAGATATATTCGGTACCGGTACCCACTTTTGGGGATTTCCGTAACGGTATTTTCGGTACCGATTGATACCGAGCTCATCAAATCATGTAGCAACGTAGCAATGTAAGTAATTGCACCGTTCAGATTACTTTTCATACACACAGTAAGTAACTGTATTTCGTTTGAATGAGGTTTTATATACACAACTTATTTTGCTTTATTTTTTGTCTTTTCCTGTAATTAATGAATTGTAGCATGTAAAATTAACTTGGATACTTAGATTATTGATGAGCAAATCGTATGGTATCGTATTGGTACCAAATTTACTATACCAAATCATTTTCGGTACCAATTTGGTACCCACCTTTTGGCGTTTTCAGAATCGTTATTTTCGGTTCGACACCGGTCTAGCACCACAGCTGTATTTATTGATTTTTACCTTCAAATACCATATCATATTGTACCGAGCATTTTCGATGCCGGTACGTAATTTCGATGATTTTCCGGATCGATACTTTCGGTGTCGTTACTGGTACCGAGCTTATCCATATTTTAACGTGTTAGCACCGTAATAACTGAACTGAAAACAACCGAATTTCCAACGTGTAGGACGTGTGGGTCCTATTATTATATATTAGGTTATTTAAAATCATTTTTTAGGACGGAGTGACTATTATTTTCACGATATTTTTATTTATGTTTTGATATTCAGTATCTACTTACCGTTACTAACAAGCGTTTTGCAGTCATTGGGTCCCCGCCGCATCGCGCGGGCGGAAAATCAACTAGTTAACTAAATTGTTTAAACAAATAAATAAATAACTAAATTGATAAATGGATAATAATAAATAATAATAATAATAATTCCTTCAATATTTATTTATTTCGCGAAAATTTCCATTGGTTCAAGGTTAGGATCCAAAATTCAAAACTGGTCGGATTTTGGATATTCGTTTTTTGGTGGATGTTACATGCGTTACCTGACTCGCGACAGTACTGTCGTTCATTATAATCACTTGATCTGTCGAAAAACTAGATCTCCGGTTCCATTCCAGTAGAGATCTGCACGTGGTTGTCGTATTTAGTAACCCTAGATCTGTCCGGAAACTCGTTAACCGGAAACATTCCGGTTGAGATTCAAAACTGTAAGTTTTTAAACAATTTGATTCTATCGGGTAACAGCTTTTCCGGTACGATTCCATACTAGATCGGACAACTTGAACGGTTGAAGAAGCTGGATATTTCAAACAACGAGTTATCCGGTTCGATTCCTGACGGTTCGATTCCTGACGATTTGAACCGGTTTGATTCCGATTCGTTTGTTGGAAATGATAAGTTGTGTGGACCGCCGATTTATTCGAAGTGTGGACGGTTGAATAATAAGAACCTGGCGATTATTATAGCTGCAGGTGTGTTAGGTGTTGCTGCTTCGTTGTAGCTAGGGTTTGGGACCTGGTGGTGGTTTTATATACGAGTTGATCGGAGAAAAAGGTAAGGGTTATGGCGGTGAAGGTGACAGTGAGAGTGATCGGAGTAATTGGGTGGATCGGTTGAGAGCGTATCGGCTTGTGCAGGTAGCTTTGTTTCAGAAACCGATTGTTAAGATCAAGTTGAATGATATATTAGGTGATATCCTCATAATACTGTTGTATACAACCGCTTAGTATTGGTGTATAAATGATTAAAATCTGGGGGAGGTTGATTTTCTCAAAAGATAAATTCAACTGATATCTTTGGCATCCATATATAAGCATTATGTATGTATATAAAGATGTCACAGTCGTAATCCAGATTAGAGAAATCATAGATGATTTATAACATTGGAAAATTACTAATGAGGTGAGGCACCACATATATTTATTCAAACTAAAGCCTAAAGGTTCAATGATCGCAAACCATTATGCAAGTTTCCAGCCATCTCAAACAATTAGCAATAAATCTCACAAGTCACATGCATCAGAGGGACAAATCAACACATACACATTGATTTACCTCCATATCAGATAAGCATCTCAAATAAACTTGGAAAAATGGGCAGGTGGGGTCAGGCGGGGTAGCGGGTCTGAATGGGTTCGGTCATAACGGGTTGTATTTCTTGCTGCTATTAGGAAATCAAATAACTCTTTGAACTATTGCAATGTTATATAGGTTGATTCAAGTTTTTGAATGCTTTAAATCATTCACTTGTGGGCCTTCAACAAACACAGCAGGTGCATAAACATATTCTACAATATAAGAAGATGACCTCTGATACATTTTACGCTACTGTTGGCGTCATTTAAGAATTTTTTTTGCTTCAAGTTGCTCTAAAGTTGTATATAATTTAATAAAGTGGTCCTATAAGGCTTCACAGACTATTTTAACCATGTGGATCTACTTTTTAATTTCTACTTGTACACCAAAAATGTAGAAAGAGCTATTTGAATACCGATTCAGAAGTTTCTCAACAACTGCCAAAAATACAACACAATAACAAAACTCAACATACAACATAATTTAGAAGTTTCTCAAGAACTGCAAGATTCAAAAGGGTCCAGCTGCAGCGTAAAGTTCTTTCCCTGCATCATTTTTATAAAATAAAACAGAGTAAGGCATTTTGCACAATTTAGTGTAATAGAGAAACATGTGAAACACGTACCATTCTTGAACTAAATTCATTATCTTCTCTCGTTTTGCCTGTTTAAGATCATATGATCTGCTACATCAGCAATTGCATTGAACCATTTTGGTTTTCCAGTTGATAACATGATATATCCAAACACGATTTCAAGTAAGACTCCACATCCATATCCCATCACCACCACTTTCCATGTGAATCCACTCTCCTCTTCATCTCCATCACCTTCAAGTTGTAGTACATGAGGATGCTAACCGCACTTTTTGGTCAATGGAAACCCACAGAGTTTTGGGTTCCCACCAAATGAATAATTATCAAATGTGCCGAACTGCTTTCCTTGTGAAATGTGGCCCACGAGATGGTTTTGTGATAGATTTAAGAAATCAAGAAACGTCAAATCGGCAAAGCTTTGTGGAATCTCTCCTATGAGTTGGTTCCAAGACAGGTCTAACGATTCAATTTCAGATATATTCCCAAGAGAATGTGGGATTTGACCCGCTAGGCTGTTGTGTGACAAGTTGAGTACTATCAAAGATTTCAGCTTTCCAATGATGTTTGGCATCTCTCCTTCAAATTTATTGCCCAATAGATCAACAATAGTGTACTCAACAGAAAGTTGTGGAAAGTATTGATCAACTCCTTTCACCGTAACAGTGATAGAGTAATAAATGGAACCTGTGGACACATACTCTGGTTGGGTGTTCTTTTTTACCACATTCTTCATGGCATTGAAATTTTGCAAATATTTTGTAGGGAGTTGGCCTACAAACCCATTAATGCCACCATGAAAATTGTTTGATCTTAGGATAAGAACCGATAAATCGAGAAGATCTCCTAACCAGCTAGAGAATGTGTCACTTAACCAGTTGTTTCCCAAATCAATTATTCTCAACTTTTGACATTTGTACAAAGAAGTAGGCACCTTTCTTTGCATATAATTAAAGCTTAGAGAAACGTCATAGTTGTCGTCGTTAGCTCCCGTAAATATAAAGATATCACAGGCCATTGAGTTTTCTGTGGTTTTAGAAATCAATAAAAGGGGTAGTGAGTATGGGCTTGAATTAAAAAAAAAAACAATGAAGGATTCTCTGAGTTGGTGAATGAGCAAGATGAGAAAGAAGGTGGAAATTTATATATAAGCACTAGCCTAAGACCCCGCGAGCTTCGCGGGTGGCTAAACACCAACTAAACACATAAAATAATTTAAACATAGAAGCGTTAAAATGTGATTTGTTAAGCCTAATATTTTGAGAGATTTGAGCACGTCCCAATAGTACATCTACATGATGTTCGTTACACATTAAGTATTTTTATATGAAACCTTCATTATTTTTAAATATTACAAACTGACAAAAAAAGAAATGAGGTCAACACATAACTTCAAATGTTGTATTAAACCAATGAAAAAAGAAAATATAATAAGGTCTTTAGTTATTCAAGTTAAGAAGGATATAATATAAAAAAACTTGAAACAATAAAATAAAAATTTCTAAACTATAGGCGACATAGTGGTCTCGAAAAATAAGGCTCCTTTCGGACCAGTGTAGTCATCAACATGTTCGAGGTACTTGAAAGATTCGTTGCAAAGGTCAACTTCAACAATATCACCCCAAATGCTTGTTATGAGCCACTTGTTGTCTTAAATTATATTAGTCCTTCGACGCCTTTCAAGATAATCAACAATATGAGGCGTATTGAAAGAAAACACCTTGATCCAAGCCTAATCTTCAAATTTGAACAAATCAACAAATAGCTTACGTCCAACAACAATCACATGCAGCTTCATTGCAATGCTCAAAAAATGTCCTTGCCAAGGATTCACTTCCCAAACCTCGGGAAAAGGAAGAGTGCTGAAAGTTTCGAAAAGAACGTCGAAAGCTACTATGTGTCTCTCACCTGGTTGAAACCAATAATTGGAAACCATGAAATATATGTTTTTCCCCGAATAAATTCCGGGAGACCATGAGTAATATATTGAAGCAAAATTAGTTACGTTCAATGAATTTATCATTCTCCATGACTCACGACAACGTGAGTAAACTCGAGCATTAACAACATTACGGTAACGTCTGATGTGAAGAACTTTGAGATCGTTCGAGTCGTCAAAGTACATTCCACCAGTATCAGCGTTTCGCTCGAAATTACGATCAAAGTAGTCATCGGCCAAAAATTTAAAGCGCCTTGTTGTTGGATTCCAAAGTATGAGCTCACAACAAAACCTTTCATTGCAAATTAATAGCAGACCTTTAAAGGACGCTATAACACGTAAGAAAGAAGGATGGACATTCAATGGAGAAATTATAGGTTTTGGTTGTATCGGCTTGCAAATTCCCGCCTACTATGTTATCAACAACAATTGAGTTATCTTTTAAGGAGAGAAGCTTCTTTTGTAGCGAACTTAGAATTCGCCGAGAATGCATAATCTCAAAATTATCATTTGACAGTTCGTTACGATAAAATTTGGAAAGACCTTTGAAACGGCCTATAGCTTTTGCAGGCAGCCTTGTGAAAATTTCGTCCACAATCAATTCAGACCCAAGCTTGTCCATTTTATGATATACTTTTGCTACAATGGAAGATATAAAAAATGAAATAAAATAGTTTATGTATATGTTAAAAAAATGTAATCAGAATTTCTATCTATGATGAGACTAAAAATTTATAATAGAAAGTGATTATGTGTAACAATAAAGGCAATTAACCTTAATATTAGAAACACGTAACCATCTTAAAAATTGTATTAAAACATATAAGAACGTTAATTTTACTTGTTACTTTAAACCATACATATATGTATAATAATGTCATTATAACAATGAAAAAATGAACAACAAATACGAATTGTAATTGTAATATACATTAAAAGTTTATGTATATGTTACAATAGATATAACAATAGGAGATATAACAAATCAAATAAAATAGTTTATGTATATGTTAAAAAAAAGGTTGATCAGAATTTCTATCTATGATTAGAGACAAAAATTACCAAAAAAAAAAAAAAAAAACAGATGAAAAGAAAGCATAATATGTTAGGTCGATATTAATATAAATTGATGAATGATGAAATGGATAATACCCATACATTTGATCGTAATTCGATTCACAGAAACTCCAAATGTTAGATGTGAATGAAAGAAAATGAAAGAGAAGTATTTATAATAGATGGTGGTTAAAAATTTTAGCAATGAAATTTGAAATTTAAATTTTGATTCTGAACATTTACTAAATTAATCAAATCAAGGTAATCAAATTTATTTGATTAAGCAGTTCCCAAAAATAATGTTAACGTTAATAGTACTATAAAAGTGGTTTTTTAAACTATAAAAGTTAAACATATTAGGTAAAATCTTACTTCATAATAATACATTGTCAATTTGTAAACAAAATCATTATCTCAAATTAAAAAAATAAATCTATGTATCGACTATGGAGTATACATTGGTAAATATACACGAAATACTCAAAATTACAGAGACAAATTTCAATAGTTTGTTTGATTTACAAAATATTTTATAAATTTATATTAACAAACGAAAAAAATTAAAGATACAATATAAATTATTAATGTTGAGTTTTTTTAACAAATTTGAAACCTTAAAGATATATATACTTTGATTTAAAAAATAAAAGAAAGTACTAAATTTTACGTTATTGTGGTTTTTAAATTCAAGTTGTTTGTTTTTAAGAATAAATTAATATGGAAATTCAAATTGTTTGTGTAAAAAAATATTCATGTGTCTTTATTGATCAAATAAAACATTGTATCCAAATGACTTGTTTCCCAAATATCCATTTAAAGTACGTTGTAAAATTATTAGGTGGGTTGTATGTAAAATAATAAATGTTTACATTGCTTAGATTTATGCTTATAATTATAATGTCTTTACATAAATTAGGAAAAGAAGTAGGCACCTTTCTTTGCATATAATTAAAGCTTAGAGAAACGTCATAGTTGTCGTCGTTAGCTCCCGTAAATATAAAGATATCACCGGCTATTGAGTTTTCTGTAGTTTTAGAAATCAATAAAAGGGGTAGTGAGTATGGGCTTGAATTAAAAAAAAAAAAAAAAAAAAAAAACAATGAAGGATTCTCTGAGTTGGTGAGTGAGCAACATGAGAAAGAAGGTGGAACTTTATATATAAGCATATTAAGTTTCAAATACCAATTCGACTATAACAATAATATAATTATCAAAGCAAATGAGAAAAATATAGTTTTGTTACCATTGGATGGTTTTAAATGATAATATATTTATTCGACTACACTTAACTATTTATCTTTTATAGCGTCCACAATTAAATCACACAATGTGCTTGTGGTATTTGATGATCACCATATAAATTTATTAATCCTTATCCACTTGTGATTCATCTATTGGCCAGATAATATGATATGTATAAAGGGTAACATGTTTTTAGTTGTTTATAAGGCTGGAGGGTGTGGTTGGAGCCTCCTAGGGGCTTTATCAGGCCACGTAGGATTCACGTCAGCCATGGAGCCCCCCTTTAATTTGCAGGGTGTGGATGGAGCCCCTATTAAACAAAATTAAAAAAAAAATTGATTGGATTACATGTTGTGGGCCCCACCTGAACACATTAATCTTCTCGTTACTATGCTAGCGCCTCAACCATGGCGCCCCCTCTTAAAATAGAGGGTGTGGTGATGGAGCCCTATGGGGCGCTACACATGGTGAGCTGGCGAGGGTGACGCCCCCACACCCTCCAGCCTAAGAATCTAATGTAGTAGTTCATATAATAAATAAAAAAACTGAAAACTCATTAAAGTTCAACTATTACGTTAAGCATTTTCCCCCTTTTTAGTTGTATAATAGCATTTTAGGTTCAAGGAACAATGTGAGTGCTTCTTTAATGTTTAAACTTTATTGTGACTTTTGATGTGTGATATGACAGACTTTGCGTTTTGCTAGTAGCTTTCTAATGAAATTTGTCGGACCAAAAGAAAAACTAATAGTCAATGTGGTTGATCTTTTTTTTTTTTTTTTTTTTTTTGATAAAGGTTACCCCGGTAATTCTATATATCAACAAACCAAATAATACAAGTAGCGTGAAAAAACTCACACTAGTTCAAATATATGAGACACCCCCGTAAGAGTTAGCCAACACACCAAAAACAAGCAACCAAGTACATCAAAAATTAGACAATTGTGTGTTGGTAAAATGAAAACAAAGATATATGAGTATTCACAACATAACTCCTTTCTTCCTATCTCATTTATAATAATGCCTTTATGGCGGCGCAGTTTGTTCCTCGTCTACCGGCTATTCTTATGTAATTTGCCTTGGTGATTGGAATGAAATACTAAAATTTACTTAAAAAAAGTTATAGATTATTAGATTTGTTTATAACTTGTTTACTGATCTAAAATTAGCTAAATTTTTGGTATTTTGTTGCTAACAAAAAAAATATTATGGCAATGGATTCAAAAACTTAATCTTGGTCAGATGAGATTAAAAAAAAAAAAAAAACATAAGAAAATCTGTAAAAAAAGTATTTTAATTTTTCATTCTATGTCTAATCTAAAACATTGAATTTATTATGATATGGTTAACATATTTTCTTACATTTTTAATACTCTATAATTAAAGTATAACGCTTGTAATATATACACACACTATCATATAAAGCATAACATGCGAGCAAAGTTGTAATTTATCTTAAGTCTTAAGACCCTAAGACAACTTTAATGTGTAGGGTACAAGTTAGGAATACATGAAATGTGTATCATTCATATTTAATCTATGCATGCATCTCAATTTTTTTTTTTTTTTTGAAAGGTGAATTTCTTTAATCCTTGTCGTGTGTGAGACTTGAATCCAAGACTTTCTCATTCCCAACCTAGGTGTTTTAAAGGCTTTGCCTTTACCAATGGATCACCACCCTATTGGTATGCATCTCAATTAAACAGAGGTCTTTTAGTCTTCATTACACTTAATTCACTACTATAATTTAATGACATTTATTCTACAATTATAATTTTTATATATCATTAATAATTTATATACATTGTTGAGACAATTTTTATATACCATTTGAACTTTTTATATATTGTTGAGACCCTTGCTATCAGTGGCGGAGTTTGACCAAAAATTTCGAGAGGGCGTAAAGTGATGTGACCCAAATTTTTTTTTCCTATCCTTATGTTTCGGGTGGGGTTGGGTTGGCTATTCGATTCAAATCGGGTCAAATAATAATAGTTCCAAATAAAACAAAGTGTATATCTACCAAACTACCCATCATTTATATACAAAGTTTATAAATATTTAGGATATACAATTTAGGAAAAATAATCAGAGGGGCGATCCTAGTTTATCTTGTAAACGTATAAAAATAGTGGGGCTTAAAAATTAAGTAAAATTTTAATGAAACGATAATAGCAACTATTTTTATACGTTTACAAGATAATACTTGCTATTATCATTTCATTAAAATTTTACTTAATTTTTAAGCCCCACTATTTTTATACGTTTACAAGATAAACTAGGTTTCGTTGCTTTTAATACGTGTTTTTATTATAAACAAACATATATATAGAGAGAGAAAAAAAGATTGATTTAAGATCTTGACCATTTTTATATAAGTATATGGATGTTTTTACCCATCGTATCACATAAATCTTTTATATTACTAAAGAAAAGAAATAATATATATTTCCTTGACTTTAAATTAAAATTTATTCTTTTTTATCTCTAAATAATTAAAACAAGATATCGTTCTTCATACAATAAATTATTTACTTTATTAAAAACTATCATGTGACATTACATGATGCCTTTACTTATAAATTGAATTACAACTTATATATGAGTTTTTTAATTTTTTAAAGTTTGAGTTTGAGAATTCGTGAATAGGTAAAAGAAACCTTTGTTGCTTGTGTGTGTAGGGAAGAATCCATACTTTCAAATTCAAAGTGAAGTAAATTCATAAGTCCCTTTTAGCAATTAAGAATCCATACTTTTTTCATACTCAAAGTGAAGTAACTAAAACAGTAACTAAAAGGTTAAAAGACATTTAAAATATGTATATAATATCATTAATTTTATTATGTAGTTACTAGGTTATCTATAATTTTAAAACTTAATAAATATTTAGAATTATATTCTAAAACCTCAAATGCCTCACAACCTTTATTAAACAACTATAATCTTACCTTAATGACGAAAGAGATAACTATAGAAGATCGTAAGGTTAACTAACCGTAGAAGATCGTAAGATTGAGCCAACCGTCACGAAAACCTACACCATCATCATGTTTTAATTTATGAGTTTAAACGGTCAAAACAACAAAGCCTTTCAAGGAATTACTGGTGTCATTAACCATCTAGATTAAGATCTCATCCCCAAATTAAACTTAATATTTACTAAATAAAAGAAATGTTTATTCTAATATTTTCTATAGAGACGACATATATCGTCTCTATAGGCTCTCTTTAAAAAAAATTTAAAAAAAAAAACAATTAAGCCCTATAGAGACGACTTGTCGTTTCTGTAGGTTTTTCTTTATAATAAATAAAAAAAATATTTTCACCTATAAAGACGACATGTCGTCTCTATAAATTCTCTTTAAAAAATAAAAATAACAATATATAAGCCATATAAAGACGACTTACTATTTCTATAGGTTTTTCTTTATAAAAATTAAAAAAAAAAAGATTTTCACCTATAGAGACGAGTTGTTGGGGTTATTATTAATATTATTATTATTATTATTATTATTATTATTATTATTATTATTATTATTATTATTATTATTATTATTATTATTATTATTATTATTATTATTGAATCATAACGAGGTGGAACAGGGTTAGAACATGCACAACGATATTATATATGCCTAACAAATGCAGCAACTGTAGATCCGACCAGAAATGTTGGTGGATTTTACAAGAAACAGAGCAAAATAAGAAGATCAGTTTACAACTGTTTCAGTAACTACCGATTCAACTACACAGCGATGTTCATAAGTTACATGACTTAGAACGTTTTGAACACAGTTTCAACAACATATATACATACAACACGAAACGAAACGTATCATATTCATCAGAAATTTCGAAATTTCATTCGAATGCAAGCGAAGTAAGTTAAAGCAAAATATGAAGAAGATCAGTTTACCACTGTTAGAGCTTGTGAAGAGAGAATTTGAACCTTTGAAGGTGTGTGTGAGAATGAAGAATGAATGAGTTAAGTAGCCCGAGTTTATATAGCGTTCAGTAGACCTAACCATGGTTAAATAAGGTCTTAACTGGCTGGGGTTAGTGTACCATCTAGAAGACGTTGGTGAAGGGTTAAACTATGTCATGCATAGCTAATTGCACCTTTTCTTGTACATAATAATAATTGCACCACATGCTGAAACATGCATATTTTGCATGTGATTTGCAAATCCATGTGCTATGTCTCTTTCTTTCAATATATAGGTAACTTATTATTTATTTCGGTTAATAAAAGAAGAAAACGATAAAAAACATGGCATGCGTCCATCGATTTTTGCATTATGAAAATTCTTTTAAAGTTGGATTATTGTACATTTTCTACTTATTTTATTATTTGTACAATAAAAAGAAAAAACCTATACTATGGGCGTCACACTATGTTAAACTATATGGTTTCTGGATTTGAAAATATGGATTAGGATCAAATATAAAGGCTTCTAAACATAAGAAGTGTACAAAGGCTCCTAGAAATAAACCCACTAAAAAAAACCTAAACACCCACCACCACCCAAAAACCTAACCCCCCCCCCCCTCACCCACCCAAAAAGAAAATTAATCTTTGATTTTAATGTGTTTTCATATTAAAATGGTTACTTATTTATATAATTAGTCTTTAAAAGGTGAAATGACAAAATTGTCCTCATGTGCACATGATCAGATTTAACTGTAAAAATTAACCGGGTTAGGTCTAAAGGACATAACATGTAAGATTTTTTTTTTTTTAAAAAAGTATAAAACTACACATATGACACCGCCTGCAAAAGTGTATAAAAATAAATGACAAAAATTTCAATTCACGACTTTAATTTGATTATTGTGTGTGTTTCAAAACCAAAGGAGGAGCCTGAATATTTTTCATGATAACAAAATAATGTATAACAAGAGGAAACACAGAATGAATGAGATATGTATGCCACATGCTGAAACATTGCATATTTTTCATGTGATTTGCAAATCCATGTGCTATGTCTCTTTCTTTCAATATATAGGTAACTTATTATTTATTTCGGTTAATAAAGCAAATGTGTCCATTGATCTTTGCATTATAAAATTCTTTTAAAGTTGGATTATTGTACATTTTCTACTTATTTTATGAGTTAATTACTGTTTTCGTTCCTTTGGTTTGTCAAAAATCACTATTTCAGTCCATTAGTTTAAAAAGTGCGATTTCCGTCCCTGTGGTATCATTTTCGTAACTATTTCAGTCCACCTCGTAACCATTTCAGTCCCTGTACTAACAGAATAAATGGATTGAAATGGTTATGAAAGTGAAACCACAGGGACTGAAATGGTTACGAAAGTGAAACCACAGGGACTGAAATCGCAATTTTTAAACTAATGGACTGAAATAGTGATTTTTGACAAACCATAGGGACGAAAACAATAATTAACTCCTTATTTTATTATTTGTACAATAAAAAGAAAAAAACCTATACTATGGGCGTGACACTGTTAAACTATATGGTTTCTGGATTTGAACATATGGATTAGGATCAAATATAAAGGCTTCTAAAAATAAGAAGTGTACAAAGGCTCCTAGAAATAAACCCACTAAAAAAAACCTAAACACCCACTACCACCCAAAAACCTAACCCCCCCCCCTCCTCACCCACCCAAAAAGAAAATTAATCTTTGATTTTAATGTGTTTTCATATTAAAATGGTTACTTATTTATATAATTAGTCTCTAAAAGGTGAAATGACAAAATTGTCCTCATGTGCACATGATCAGATTTAACTGTAAAAATTAACCGGGTTAGGTCTAAAGGACATAACGTGTAAGATTTTTTTTTTTTAAAGTATAAAACAACACATATGACACCGCCTGCAAAAGTGTATAAAAATAAATGACAAAAATTTCAATTCACGACCTTAATTTGATTATTGTGTGTGTTTCAAAACCAAAGCATCAAAATGAGGAGACTGAAAAAAGCATCATGAATTAAGATAGTTGGCCCAAAACAATACCCCACACCAACCAGTTGTTTTATAAAAAATCATTCTCCAAGAATATATGCTCAGAGTAGAACTTCAAATCACCATAATGTTTAAAATTAATAGTATATAAATGACTAATTAAAAGATAACCTGAACTGCCATCTCATTCTTTTTTGTTATTGTGTCAAAGCGAGTTAAATGCTTCCCTATACTAAGAAGGCCAAATATCCGCGACTCGTCAATGAAAACACTGTCCAAGAGTATTTTAAGATATGGTGCAACATATCTCAAACACTAGGAAGTGTGATCCACAAAAATGCTAGTTGACCTATGAAGTTGGCTACCAAAGAGATAAACTACCCTTCTATGGCAGTTCAAGTAGTAGCGGGGAGTCATTTGTGGTGTTTTTCCTAGAAGCGTGACCAATGTAGGGTCGAGCCAATTCAACATATGTTGCACACATAGAGAGAGACCGCTCAAAGTTGCAAGTTAGTGTGGAGCCCAATACTTTGCAATTCACAACAATGAACAGAAGAAGAAATTTATGTTAATTTTTTTAATTAGCTTAACATTTGCTTGTCCTGAGTTTTTTTGTTACCTTTAATATCTCAATAAGAACTAATTTTTATTTTATTATAATGAGAAAACAATGGTGTTGGTCTTAATACAAAGGCATCATTATCAAAACGATAAAGTATTGAGTAGATAATTACGTAATGAAATATTACCCATTAGCAAAATGGGATTTATAACTATCTAATAGTTATATCTTGTTGCTTTAAAGATCATGAGCCGAGTCATGGTTAGCTCGAGCACGACTCGTTTACCACTGAGTCGTTTTTGAGCCAACCTTTTTTTACCGAACTTGGAGAGAGCCACGAGCTTTTCGGATAGGTCAAACCTACAATTCGATGAAGCGTTCAATGATAGTACTCATCATATCACACAAAATTCTCAACTAATCTCTATCGTGATTTCCCTTTGGCGTTCTTTAACTACATTATCATTTCCTATCGTAACAAATATTTTGTGTTTGTCTAGTTCAGTAGTCACCCCACCCTTATTTAAATGTATCGTCTAATCAGTTCACATTAGAAGAAAAAAAAGTAAATGACATGATAGACATTTCAATATTATTACTTTCAAAGATCAATTATTTGTGGTTTGTCTATACTTTACCACAACCAACTCTAGTATTTGTTCACACATTAGAAGTAAAAAATGTAAAAACATGATACACATTTCAATATTATTACTTTCAAAAATCAATTATTTATGGTTTCTCTATACCTTACTACAACCAACTCTAGTATTTGTTCACAACTTTTGAAAATGTCAATTTATACAAATTATTTACCTTGTAAAAAGATGAAAGACATATTTTTTAGACTCTTCACGAGTCGTGCCGAGCCAAGCCAGGGCAAGCTCAGGCTGGACTCGATTATAAACCGAGCCGGCTTGGCTCATCCGGCTCATATTTGAAACCGCGTTGAAACTTGAAGCTCAAGCTCGATTTAGTTTTTAACCGAGCTAGCTGGCTCGACTTAGTTTACCTCATTTTTTAAAAAAGAAAATTTAAAAGATATCTTTGAACGATTTTAAAATGAAAATTTAAAAGATATCTTTGAAAATTCAATAGTCTAAATTATCTATCTCTTATACTAAAGCAAAATAACTTTGCCACATCACTTGATGATGTGGCATGACTCTTAATCAAGATAATTCACAAATGAGCGGAATTTTAATTCTCTTCCTCCTCCTTCTTCTTGAAGCCACGACTACTTTAGGAAATCACAAATTTCTCTTAATCAATTTAAATCTTCTCCAAAATTATGAATTTATTTCCATTGTCAGTTTGGTTCCAAATTAAAAACCCTATATATTTCGCAATCATCTACAATCTTGTATATTGCTATCTTGATTCCTCTATGTTGTTTCGATTGTGTATTTTCTCCTTCAATCGGTAAGTGTTTCAATAGAATCCATCATATATTCTAATTTTTTGTGTATTTTAATATGTTAATCGGGCGTTTTGTATGTATGTTTATTTAGATTTATGTTATATTCATTCAAATTTTTATTCATAGCGATTCAATTTTTAGGCTGTTTATTGTTAAGAGATTTTGATGATGCGGATGCCAGATAGATAGTCGAAGACAAGGAAGATGGACGGCCGGGAAAGAAAAATAAAAAGGAGTTTCGAAGAAAACCTTTATGTTGGTATGGTTTGATTTTACTAAACTTCATTGTTTCATGCATTTTTATATTGCGGTATGTTATTATTACACATATTTATTGCAATATCTTTGACTTTACTACTCATAGCTTAGAAATCTTGAATGTGTTTTTAAAGATGATAGAACTTGACTTACAAATTGCATTACATCTGAACAAATAAGGCTTCAATATGTAATTTATTTTGATTATTGGTTCATATATAGGCAAGATGGGGCTTTTTATACCAACCATTGAATCTGTGGAAGATTTTAGGATTTCACCTGCCAGAGATGTAAGTGGTAATGTGTATTTTAATGTTTTATAAAGGATTTATAAAGTGATGTACGATGATGTGAAAGCAAGGGTTCGATGACGAACATCAAACATTGCACTTGATTCAAGACATAGACATGAAGAACAAAGTATGATGAACAAGATAGAAATATGTAGAAGATGAACTCTTTATTGATGAATCAGTCACCACAGATTACACAAACCAAAGGAGTATACATCATCTACAAGCTGGTTTAGATCACAAAGATCTAAACCCTAGCTTTCTCTCACTAACACATAGTCTCTCTCTCTCTAGAATTCACACCAGGAGGATGAACAACTGGGAGAGGTGCACCAAGCTTCAAGAGTTTCCCTAATCTACACAATACACACATATATATAGGCTAGGGACTAAACCTCGGACAAACCAATTCTACACCAAAAACTTTGACTTTTGCCCTAAACATAAAACTCAGACAAAAGTTCTCCTAAAACTTAGACAAGTTGTCCAAGGATAAACCTTGGACTAACTTTTAAGACATGTACAATAAAGACCCTAACAATTGGAAGGCATGCACTTTTCACCCAAAGTGCATTAACAACTCCCCCTTGATCAATGCATGGTCTTCATGTGGTCTTGAATTCTTCGTTATGGTTGACTTTAACTTGGACTTCTGCTTTGGTTGACCATAACTGATAAGCGACTGTTACCCGGCAGGAACTGCACTTACAGTCTCCCCCTTAACTGTTGCATCAGTTCTGTGTGGCATCGATAATCTTCAATCACCGGATACTGCACTTAGAGACTCCCCTTTAACTGAAGATATCATGTCAGCTTTCAACTTTGGCTGAGACTTGATCTTTCTGGTAGAGCACAACGATCTTCAACCCTTCTAATTAAAGACTTGCTGACGATCACTTAAGGCCGCTTTGAGAAACCCGAAGAATCCAACATCAAACACTGTAGATCCTCCCCCTCAAACTACTCCCGAATCAAGTTAATGCGAACCGACCTACAACCACATGTAGGAATATCGCTCGATACATTAATCTTCAAACCTAACCGGTAGCAGAAAGAAACATTGGATTTCCAATGCCGAACCTTGAACACTTCAAACTTCACAAAGACATGAAGCTCAGTTCGATAAGTTAATAACAAACTGAACTTTGTAAAAGTACATCCACCATCTTGATCAAGGTCTTCAACTGAGTGTCTGAGATCATTTCACCTCGAATCTTCAAGTTCCAATCTCGTATCTTCACAAAATCAACAATTACCCGATGACTTTTGTCTCTGATCTCCCCCTCAATGTAAGAACCCCTATTTCGAGAATCCGATCAGTCACCAACTTGGAAGAGGTGCCAAGAACACTAATCTTCTCTACTCTAACCGGCATACGATAAAGGCTTGACCTTCAACTAGTTGCCAAATGAACAATTTGCTTCATCACGTCAACATTTGATTGAACCTCGAACAAACTTGACAAAAACTCAATCATACACTAGCTCTAACTTGCTTCATGTTATAAACACTTCGCCACCGGTAAGATTAACACTAAGTTAATCTCAAAGATAGTAAACATGATCTTGTTTCGATGTAGCATCACGAGCTTTTGATTTACAAAGAAAACAGGAATCTCAAGATTTTTACTCCCCCTTTTTCTTTGTAAACAATACAAAAATCCAAGCAAGTCGTATTCTCTTCACCTCCTCACTTGATCCGGACAACATAAGTACCATAAAACTTTTTAATAATCCGAAACCGACTTCAAGTCTTCAAACTACGCATAATTCTGACTCTTAGTTAGTTATCTGGTACCCCAGGTAACCCGGAATAACTAGAAAAACTCGGAACATGCACAACTCGAAACTTCCGAAGAACACAAACTTCTAAATTTAGCTATAAATCTGGTACCCCGGTAACCCGGAATTCTAGAAAATTCGGAACTCGTAAAACCCGAAAGCTCTTGAAACCTTGAATCAGATCATCGGAATAGTACTTAGAGTAGAAAGAAATTCAGAACAAGCAAAGAAATCCGAAAAACCCATAACTGAACAAAGTCACCCAAAATCCATAAAGTCACCGAATCTGGAAAGCCCACATTTCCATTACTAATACCATTCTTGGACTGAGTAATGCAACTATTTCCAACTGAAACATTCTGAAACATTCTGGCAGCAACAAAAATAATATTCCCTCATCATTGCTTAATCACTGTAATCCATAATAAACATGCGGCCCAATCATTTATAAGCCCATGCACTCATTTCCTTTGACAAACCCTAGCCGCAATTGATTATCCCAGCCAACACGTATCACCGGAGATACATCGGAACAAATCCAGCCATCTTCCGACTGACACGACAATCTCGACACTATCATTCATCATTAATTATCACCATCAAGAGAAACGTAGATTACGGGTTTACCGTGGTTGCTGTAAAATGACAATGTGAACTCTTGAGTCGTCGACGGAAACCTAGTTGTCGGAACAACCATATATCACGGTTATCGTCTCCTCCATTCACCATATCAGAACCACTTTTAACTATCATCAGCGACCACCAGAATTCAACCAACACCCCACCGACAGGAGTCTACTGCCGTTGACGTAAATGACACTTGAAAAACCTTTTCACGATATTCAAAACCCAGACATCAGTTGAATTGCTGAAGCTCGGAGAAAAGTTGAATTGTTCTTCATCTACTCGGACATCAGTTGAATTGTTCTTCATCTACTCGAGTTTCAAATCAATAAATCGTTCTTCATCTACTTTCAAATCAATAAATCGTTCCTCATCTACTCGAGTTGAATTGTTCTTCATCTACTCGGACATCAGTTGAACTGACCTACAGCCCACAAAATCAAACAGCAAAACTCGGAACTGACACTTACAGTCATCGGAACAAACAAAGACATGAAGAACAAACACTCGGATAGACTCCTGTTTAAACATCGAAACAAGATATGAAGAACAAAAACTTGGAAAGACACCTGTTTAAACATCGGAACAAGATATGAAGAACAAAAACTCGGAACAAACAAAATTTCAAAACTCGGACCAGTTGTTGACTGTTTAAACTCAAAACTCTGAACACTGGTTTGATAAGAAAAACTCGGAATCAAACTCGGAGACACAGAGGTAATCAAAACTCGGACCCATATGCTGTAAAAGTCGGAAAAACGTTGAAACTGTAATAAACTTCGGAACCCCGGAAACACAGAGAAGATTGGTAAAGCTCAGAACAGTGATCTTCAAGGTTAAAGCTCGGAACAGATCTCATTGTAAAACTCGGAGACAACAGTTTCTGTTAAAAAAAAAACTTCGGACTTATGTTGAAATTCATACAGGAGTTGAGATCGGACTTATGTTGAAAACTCGGACCTTTGAACCTTAGGTTAAAGTTCGGACCTTAGAACCTTAGGTTAAAATTCGGACCTTAGAATAGGTTAAAATTCGGACCTTAGAACCTTAGGTTAAAATTCGGACCTTAGAACCTTAGGTTAAAATTCGGACCTTAGAACCTTATGTTAAAAGATCGGACAATACACAAGAGTGTTAAAAGACTCGGACTGAAAAAGCACAAGAGTGTTTTAAAACTCAGACATGATTGAACTCGGACTTTACTTTCAAAACTCGGTTTAAACTCGGACTTTACAAACTTCAAAAACTCGGATTTGTTTCAAAAGTCGGACCATCCGAAACTAATGAACTATATAAGAATTCGGACAGTTATAAACTTCAACACTCGGACAAAAGATCTGTAAAACTCGGAAATATGAGAATGAGAAAAACTCGGACTTATGAGAAACTCGAAAACTCGGACTTGGAGAAAGAAATAAATTAAATGGCTTAAAACTCTGATATTGGTCGAACTTTAAAACTCGGACATGATTGAACTTTGAAGCTCGGAAACATACAACCACAAAACTCGGACAAGCCACACCCACAAAACTCGGAATCATATTGACTGTTCAAAACTATCAAAATTCGGAGACAAGCTGGTTTGATTTCAAGGTGAAGGTTTGAAACTCGGACATTATCACACAAGAAGAACTCAGAAACAAGTCTCCGGACTTTCTCCCTAGTGTGACTTCACACTAGTTCACCAAAACCCCGGAAGCAACAAACACAGAGTTTTAAAACTCAGACAAGTTTAACACTAAGGAAAACTCGGACAGTGCAATTTTTTTTGGATCAAACCTCATATCTGCAACAACTTGGAGAACAAGACAACCACGAACAGCTTCATTTTCTTCAACTTTTCTGCAAAATCTTCAAGTCTTCAAGATGTTTGGCGAAAACAAACATCAAATCAAGAGCAATGGTGATTCAGAAGGCGGTTAGACCATTCTGAATCGGTAACCATGCTCTGATACCACTGTGAAAGCACCGGATCGATGACGAACATCAAACATTGCACTTGATTCAAGACATGAAGAACAAAGTATGATGAACAAGATAGAAATATGTAGAAGATGAACTCTTTATTGATGAATCAGTCATCACAGATTACACAAACCAAAGGAGTATACATCATCTACAAGCTGGTTTAGATCACAAAGATCTAAACCCTAGCTTTCTCTCACTAACACATAGTCTCTCTCTCTCTCTAGAATTCACACCAGGAGGATGAACAACCAGGAGAGGTGCACCAAGCTTCAAGAGTTTCCCTAATCTACACAATACACACACATATATAGGCTAGGGACTAAACCTCGGACAAACCAATTCTACACCAAAAACTCTGACTTTTGCCCTAAACATAAAACTCAGACAAAAGTTCTCCTAAAACTTGGACAAGTTGTCCAAGGATAAACCTTGGACTAACTTTCAAGACATGTACAATAAAGACCCTAACAATTGGAAGGCATCCACTTTTCACCCAAAGTGCATTAACAACTCCCCCTTGATCAATGCATGGTCTTCATGTGGTCTTGAATTCTTCGTTATGGTTGACTTTAACTTGGACTTCTGCTTTGGTTGACCAGAACTGATAAGCGACAGTTACCCGGCAGGAACTGCACTTACAGATGATTTTTCAAGTCTTAGGTTGGATGTGTGTGATGATGGTAGGTGGAAATGATGATTGCAAGTCACATAAATGGAATAAATTATGTCAAACCTGTTTAAAATTATGTAGATTATCATATTTTGTTTGATGATTAACCTGTTTAAAATTATGTTCATTATTCTTAATATAAAAATAATTGTTAAATACAAATTTATTAACAAGTTTATATATATATATATATAGAGAGAGAGAGAGAGAGAGTCAAATGATTTTAGTTTTGTAATTATTATGAAAAATACCGAAATTAAAATAAATTTAAATCAATCAAATAACCTCCACTTTTTTCGTTTAGTTAATATAAACTAATTGATTTCAACTAATTATGGTAAATATCAATTTAAAGTTTTAAATTAAATTTAAAATTCGAATTTTGAATTTCAAATAATTTTTGTAACTATTCAATTAAAGTTATGAAAATTTTGAATTAATTTAATTTATTTCCTAATTTAAATAACTAACATGTGTTTATAAACTATATCTTCATTTCTAACAAATGATTACAATTTTTAACATATATAAAAATTTAGATGATTATAAGTTTTCAATTATTCTGATAAACTTGTATATTTAAAATGATTAAGCAAATCCGTTCAATTTTTCAAAATTATAAACAGTCAATTTTATTAATCAAGTTCAAGTACTATTGTTAAGATTTATTTTAAACACATCTTTCAAGGTTTAATTATTTTAAAACTTTAAAGTCTAATTTTGTCAGTTGCATTTCATATATAAAAATAACAACTTATATTAACAGTTAATAAAGTATTTTTTTTGTTTTTTTTTTTTTGTTTTTTTTTTTTGTGTGTGTGTTTGGGATCAATTATCTTATCTGGTAGACTGCATTTTTGGAAGGGATTCATAAGGAGACAATGAGACGAGGGTGCCTACGAAGGTGCAGATTAATATAGGGACGATGAGGTGGAGGACCTACAATTTGAGAACGAAGAAGGATATCGGGTTGACGTTGGTGTATGATGTTCTTTAGACTGATGCTGTAGACTGTAGTTGTAAGTGGCTTCACTATGGGAAACTGATGACTAGAGTAATTACTATTTTATTACTTATTTTTTTATCTTAAATTATTTTAATGTTTATTAAATATGGGTCTGAATTCATTTAGACTCATGCTGTAGACTGTAGTTGTAAGTGGCTTCACTATGGGAAAATGATGACTAGAGTAATTACTATTTTATTACTTATTTTTTTATCTTAAATTATTTTAATGCTTATTAAATATGGGTCTGAATTCATTTAGCCGGTGAACATTTGTTCAACATGTTATAAGACACACTCGATTCAACACATTAATTATAATGCCACCATTATATTTTGAACCATTAAACTCGCCATGGAGCCAATATTTTAACCATCATTATGTCAATTTGTTTGAATTATTTTATTATATGATAGTTAATAGATAAATAATTTATCTAAAAACGGGTGGTTTGACCAGAGTCTTTATTTCTTCTCGGCCCATCAGCAAACTCAATATCGTTGCCACTACAGTTCAGAAGATAACAAAAGTTAATGAACACTTAGTAAATTGTGTTTTTGTTGTTGAGTAACTATGGTTTGTTTACACCAATTTGGGTAATAGTTTGACTTTTTTACTAAAAAAGTCAAAGTTGGTGTTGTTTTTTGCTTTCTAATATATGGTGGTGTGTTGTAGGTGGAAGGCTCTAGACTCCGCAGCTTTGGGTACACTAGGAGCACTGGCATTAGCCACTAAACCTCCTACCAATGAATTGATGGAACGACAACTGAACCGAAGTAATGGAAAAAAAAACAGTCGACGATGGGTCAAAAGAGGTAAAATTTTGTTACACTTCAGGTCAGTCCGAGTTGACCCTAAACATATATCGACGTTTCCGGAGGTTTATAAGTACTTAGTGTATTAAACATATCACAAACATTTCCGGAGGTTTGTAAGCATTTGGATACGCTATAGGTGATTTTCAACACATGACTTTTAACCGATTTTAATTTTTTTAATCCATTTGCTTTGTTGAATATAAAATACAAACTCAAAATCGACTACTTCTATGTTTTTTTTTTGTACTTTCGCGACTTTGGATGAGATTAATCATATGACCTATTTCGCAGTTTGATTTTTGTATTTTTATATGCTATATGTATTTTTATATTTTTTTTTCATTTTGATGATGTATGTGTTAATTTTTGTTTCCATTAGTTTGATTTTTGTTTAATTTTGATGAACTATTGCAGTTGATTGGCACACAACTAAATGAATTTTGAAAGATTCATGGAAGTTGGTATGAAACTTGATGCAAAATAATGAGAAGTGACTGAGCAATTGCGAAATTTTATTGAAGGGGTTGTAGAAGGTGCAAGCTATTAGCTTTGAGCCAAGAAATTCAAAGTAAGTAATATCACAATCTAACTATTTAAGGAAATGGTGGTGAAGGGCTTAAGTCATAAGGTTGTTGTAGTGTCGATGAAGTATGCATCAAGTTTGTATAAGAACCCAAATTAGGTTTTAATAAAAATGAATTTTATGTTCATTGAAAAGTTAAGAACTTCAAATATTTTTCTTAATTTGTTGCAAATGTTTTTCTTTATTTTTTGCAAATGTTTTTCTTCATTTATTGATTAGACGTCTAACATAAAGGATTGACATGTTCTTTTTTTAAAGCAGGTTATTCTAAATTAGCCTCAGGGTGATTTTGGACGGGAATGAATGTGAGCCACTTTGGAGGCGGGATCCGTTTCTAATCCGGTTATCTTTTATTTATCATTTAAAAGCTATTGAAGTGCTGGTTACCGTTTCACATACGATTTTTTGGCATTCTTGTAGGATAAAGAATGATGACAGGATGATTCAAGCAGAGGGTGGTGTGGATGCTCTTTCTGAAGATGAACTTCGTGAAGATTGTAGAGAGCGAGGTATGCTTGGATTACTTTTAGTGGAGAAAATGCTTTAGCAGTTTTTTTTTTTACTTTCACACATGCAACTTTATTTGACTGTAATTAGTGGAGCAAACTAGAAATCAAATTGTTATTTACTTTAAAGTAATTTTAGAGTAGAGTTTTGGATAGAGTTGTGTATTCAGCCTCTGAGCCTCTGAGTTGGTCTATTGAGTGAAGCTAGAGGTTGATTTTGGGAGGAAAGCAATATTAGCTGACCTACACTTCTTTGGAGGCGGAATCCATTTTAAAGTGGGTCAAATTCTGGATTCGGGTCACCCGTCACTCAAATACGGACCCCTTATATTCTTATTTTCTACATTTTTTCATTCACCTCTCTTTTTTTACAAAACCCTAATGAAACCAGTTTCCTAATCCTCTTCTTGTGACAAGCGATTCCACAATAATCAAAACAAAAATGTCTTGCACATCATCAAGAAGAAATTCTTCAGGTTTTCAATTCTTCCACTACAAGGTGAGTTTATCTTACAGTTATTTTCTTTTTTTTAGTTTTCTCACGAATTCGATTTTGAGATTAGGGTTTATTTTTTGTTCAAATTATGTTATTTTACAAATCAGCTCAGATTAGGGCTGTTTTTTGGACATCGATTTGTTTTTTCCTGTCGATTGCAAAGAGGTGTAACCGACGGCGGCTTACAAGTAGGGTATTTTAGTGCCATATTTGCTCAATCTTTGCAGTTATTTCATCCATCAATATTTGTTATTCACAGCTTTATTGTGTTTCTGCTGTTCGAAGCCCTAATTAGAACAAGTCAGTTCTCGATCCCATACATGATATAACGATTTTGTGTTTTCCGATTTCCGCTATTTGATTTATATTACTAGTTGTGATCGTCCATTCATTAATCTACATATATTTTATTTGTAATTTGTAAAATAAATATGTTATTTCCAGGTTTGTTAGGGTTCATATTTACGCATAAGTAGTTTGTATTCTGTACATCAGTGTTAGATTTAAATTGCAATAATTGATTCATTTTTATGATTCATTTTGTAGCAATGCAAAGAGGGGCAAGATGTTCATCTTGATCAGGTTAAAGCGGTGCTGCTAGAGTGTGCCGGCCACTTTGGCTTGTGTGCAAGTATGGAAGCGAAGGGTAATAAAGTGGTTTAGTGATTTGGTGGTTTCATATCAATGTAGTTCTTTCCATTTACGTTTTTTTCTATTTGTATGTAGTGAAATTGGCTGAATTTATGAAATGTTTTTAGAGCTTTATTGGTATTGGAATTGAATGCGGATTTCATTAACTTTTACAATGAAGGATTTAACCATTAAAAATAGTTTAAAGGGACTTGTGCCGTTTTTTTGATATTATGTAGGGCTTTTTTAACAATTTCCTTTTTTAATGAAATGTCGATTTTTTCTTGAAGTTAATCATTTTGTTGTGGAGATAGGTAATCCACTTTTGGACTTCAATACAAGTTTTAATTCAAGGGGGAGGGAGACAGAGATGTTCGTGGTTCGGTTCAAAATCATGAAATCGGTCAACAGTTTGTGATAAGCATGACATATTGGATGAAAAAGTAAGTAAATACACCCTTTTAATAGTTTTAAAACTCCTAAGATATACGTATATTTTATTGAATGTGATAATTTGACTGAGTATATGTTAATTGTACATTGCTAGATTTAGCGATTGTCGGTTGTCACATGTTTGAGGGTGGAATGAATCTTTTCATTTGTGAGTTTGTAGCATTCCAAGATGTAAAAAGAGGAGTGTTGATTTTAAGTGAGGTAACTATTGGTACAATAAACTTTGTAATAACTTATATTATTTGTGAATGTTATAAAGTGCAAACTTAGGGTTTAAAATATGTAAGAACTTATCTGAATTCAAATACATTAAAATCATGTACATTGTCTTATGTTCATGCCCTTCCCTTGATTTATATTCTGTTAACTCTAGAGAGTAGCATATGATTTCTTGAAAGTTGGATGCATTACCTCGACTGGTGAGTCCCTTATCCTTGCATAAGTTGTTATATTTTAGCTTCTTTTGTTCGTAACTTATAATACATTAAGCAAGGGTACCACTTTTCCTAGCGCCTAGGTTATGATAATAATTGATTATACCTTTGTATTATTACATACTTTTTTTTCACACACATGGTCAATTGTACATAGCTTTATTGAGGGTTACAAGACGATATGGAATCAAGCTACTAATACTTGACAATGAAGGCAGACCTACAAATAAAACAATGAATGTTGTATATAAAGAGATCTTCAATGAGTTGTGAAATTTTTATGGTTTTCATGTATTTTCGTTATTTCACGTACTTTCTATGATTTATGTTAATATTTGAATGTACATGTAATAAATTATTTACGTATTAAAGTATAATTTTTTTGTTGTGTAGCCACCCGTGTATTACACGGGTACTTAGACTAGTTAATAGATATTTAAAAAAACATATCCAAAATAAGTTAACCTAATACATTACAAACTAAAATCAAGTTCAACGAAACACAAAATAAGTTTCAAATTTCAATAAAATATACAATATAAGTTCATTAGGATAAATTCCCAAATATGCCATAAATATCCATTTACACTCTACATGCATGTACATAATAATCGGTTTTTTTTTTTTTTTTTTTTTGTAATATCTTATATGTACAGAAAAATAAAATATATTAAAAGTAAATCAATCTGAGCTAAACTTAGCCGAGCGAGCCAAACTGAGCCGAGTTGAGTTAGGCTCGCTTTTTAATTGAGCCGGTTATTGAGCTCAATAACATATAATAAGAAATCATATAAACAATAATCCGTCACAGCCAACATTCATATCCATTACATTTCTAGCACTTGAACAGTTTACAGCAAGGCCTTTGTAGACATTTGTTACAAGTTCAAAATAGTCTGTATCCTCATGAAAGACCAGTTCAGCCTTTGATGCCATGGTGTAGACCAGTGGTGGAGCTAGCCCAAAAATTAAAAGATATCCCATTGTTTTTGGGATTAAGGGTATCTTTTGTATAAAACTGGATTTTTTTTTTAATTTTTTTACACTACGAAAACGATATAAAGACAGGGTTGAGGGGTAGCCCGTGCTACCCTTTTTAATACACTCGCTCCGCCCTTGGTGTAGACCATGTATTTGTTACAGGAATACAACCATCAAGAGATGTAAATCTAAACCATGACGATGATGCTTATGATAGCTCTAGTTCTATAATACAAACATGTAGTCATCGTCTAACCTGAAGTTTTGTTTTCTTTACGTGATTCGTAATTAGAAGAAAAAAGAGGCTTCTCGTATATAACTAGCCCGATTTCAAGCCACTCTCTTACAACAAAAAGATTTGATGAGAGTTACCATGGCTACAAAATAACAGAAAAAAGTGTTTAATTAACAGAATATTTAGGATAAATAGAGAACACTTCAACTGAACACAAATACAAATCTGAATATCAAAAGTGCCACTTTTTTATCTTTAACAAATTTGAAAAAAATCGACTTGTCAATTCAGGTTATGTTTATGTTGGATCTTAAAAGTATAGCTTAAAACAAAAGGAATCACATGTATAGACATGTCAAACGGGTCATACGTCATTTAAGTGTAGTCTTAAAGCATAAAGTGATAAAACCTAATAAATAATTGTAGACCCGGTGGCAACGTATTCTAAAATCATTACTATACTTTTTCCTTTTTTTTTGTTAATATACTAAGTAATTTATTTTTATGCATATTTAATATTATATTAAGTGTATTTTTATAATTTTTATTTACGAAATTTCGCCGGATTCAAGAATAGATCAAATTTCAAGTTGAAGACATTAGTGGTGATGTTTTGATAATATTATTTCATCGTCCGACTGATCAACTTATTGAGAAAGTCATTCTTAAACTTGCAAAACAATTGATTGAGGAAAACACAATTATCGTATGGATATTTAATATTTAAATTTTATATAATAGATTTTTATGGTTACATTTTTTACTAATGTTTTATATATGAAAGAGTTAACTGCCCTTTTCGTCTTTGTGGTTTATTCACTTTTGCCATTGCAGACAAATTTTCAAAAATGCACCAGTTTCCTCCCTGATATACTTGAAACGTGCCACTTCAGTCCAAAAATTAAAACACAGTTAAGTCAGAGAGGTTAAATAAAGGGTATTATTGTCAATTTATAAAATAAAGTGAAAATAAAAGATATATGAATTGAAAGAACGGTTGCGAACCGCCCATGGTTGAAAAGGTTTGCGGAACTTGAAAGAACGGTTGCGAACCGCCCATGCCTAGTAGTTGCGTGTACGCGAATACATTCGGATCCATGTCTTAAAGGTTGAAGTTCGGTTGCGGTTACGTGGTGTTCGGCCGATATGTTTTGGGGTTACCGGGTCTCGACGGCACACCGAATGGGGGTCGGAAGGGATTCATGATTTAATAAAGAAAAGAAAGAGTAGAGAAAGTTTACAAAAAAGAGGTGAAAAGTACAGAAAGTGGGTGAAAGTGGAGAAAGTTTATAAAAAAAAGTGGTGAAAAGTGGGTACTTATATAGGTTAAAAGGTGAATAAAAAAAGAAAATAAAGGAGTGGGAGTTGCTCAGTTAGAGTACTCAAGAATTACTGGCAGTCTAATGTATCTAATGACATGTACTAGACCCGACTTGGCTTACGCGATGAGTAGGCTAAGTAGATATACTAGCAATCCAAGTCATGAACATTGGAAAAGTATAACAAGGGTGCTTAGATACATCAGAGATTATTGGATGCATTATACCCGACAACCAGCAGTGATCGAAGGATACACTGATGCAAACTGGATATGGATAATAAAGATTCCAAATCAACAAGTGGTTACATGTTTACACTTGGAGGAGCAGCCATAGCTTGGAAGTCATCTAAGCAAACTGTCATAGCAAGATCCACAATGGAATCTGAATTTATCACCTTGGATAAGTCAGGAGAGGAGGCGGAATGTCAATTCGTGGAATATATTCCAAGATGGCCAAAGCCTTTGCCAGCCATATGTATACATTGTGATAGCCAATCAACGATTGGTAGAGCTCAAAGCTCGGTGTATAATGGTAGATCAAGGCACATCGACGTAGACACAACACGGTACGACAACTACTCTCAACGGGTGTTATCACAATGGACTATGTGAGATCAAAAGATAACATTGCGGACCCGTTTACGAAAGGCTTAAGCAAAGAGTTAGTTCAAATGTCGTCAATAGGAATGGGACTAAAGCCCGTGGTAAATAGGAATATGCCGGAAACCTAACTTAGTTGACTGGAGATCCCTAGATCTAAGTTTAATAGGACAACTTAATCATATTACCAAAGCGGGGTCACTGTGGGGGAGTGCCCCAAACCAAATAAAAGGGAGTTATATACTTCCTAGCCCATTCCAATCACTGATATTGATGTGAGGTTAAGCATATTAAGGTTAGCGATTTCATGAAATCAAATAACCATGATGATTTTAATGATTTATAGGAATCACCTATGTGAGAGAGAAGTATGGTCGCTTCGAATGGCATTGTGGGGTGCGCAATCCTAGAGCTCTCGCAGAACCAGGCTAGTGTTTCAGGACAATAATAGGACACGACAATGAGGGGTTGGCCAGACCAGGGAGAGTATTGTGTGAAGTATATTGTCGTTTACACAAATAGGGGTATGTTCAAGGACATCGCGTCTACAAACTGCTAGTAAGCTAAGTATGCTTCACAAAAGAAGGTTTAAACGTAACAACCTACCTATCTTGCAATACTCAATTGTTGAAGTGTATCATTGAAAATTGTAAGGAAAGATCGATTTCCATTCATGTGGGGGATTGTTGGAAATTTTGTGAAAATATGAATTTTCACAAATATAGGAAATGCATTATTTTATGTATTAATTATATATGTAAAATGGTTATTAAAAGATACAGATAACAATAATAATGAAACGAATTAAGAAGACACCTACCCCCTCTGGTGTTTGAATTAATAAACATATGCATCATGTGAAGTACCATTAGACTAAGCGGTATGGAGGCCGGCTTAGGCCTGGCGAGGCCCGGCGCCGGTCCCCCACACCGCCCCCCTCGTCCTTTCCGGCTCCCACCAGCCGATCTCGTCGGGCCTCCTTCTCCTCCCTTCTCTCATATATACCTATACATACATACATATATATACATAAAGGGGTTCATCCCCCATCCCCCTAGGTCCATCCCCTCCAAACCACTCCTACGTGACGCCGACGTGGCAGCCCATCCCCTTGAGAATGAGGCTCTTCATACCCACTAGTAACATATGCATCATGAAGTGTTCTTGTGCTCGTTTATTCATTAGGTCCCCCATTCCTTTTTAAGCTTCAACTAGCATTAACACTCGCGCGCGTTGCGGCGCGGGTACATCGCACACATCAAATAGATTAGTCCAAAGTTATGTGTTGCGTTAACTGTATGAAAACACACGTTTCGACGTAATCGATTGAACTCAATGTAACCTATATAAACACTGTGATTGGATCGAAACATAAAATAAATCAAATTTATACTGTACAATCATAACGTATTACATGTGACCCTAGACATACATAGAAAATGTAATGGGTATAACAGAAAAGTTGACATGTATAATCAAAAGAGATTAATTAGAGCGTTTAAAAAAGGGAAAAAAAGAAACTATAATTTGACTCCACTCCGATCGAAATAAAATTTACAAAACATTCATAAAATAATCACCAAAACATATTATATTTCACTTGACTCGTTCTCCAAAAAAGTTTACGTCGAAATATAGTGCAAATCGAATTTATACTGACAAGTACAAAAAATATGCATGTAAAAAATTAGTTTTTTCTTATGTAAAGGGGGTACGGTGGTAAACTCAAAACAAATTATTAGTAATAACTTAATAGGTTAAATACATTCGTGACAAGTAGAACTAATGTCACACCACTGACAACGACCACCAACACTAGAAGAGCACGTAAAAATAAAATAAAAAAAGTAAAAAAATAACACCGAACGAAAAACAGACGTAAAATCGTTCAGCCACGCACGTCCGTTGCGGCGTGTTAATGTGAAAAAATTAACCATAAACGTTAAACGTTGAAAATAATAACTAAGTCGATCTAGGACCCGCACGTTACGACGAACTTGTTAAACGAAGAAAAATAGACGCGTTGTGACTGGTCTGTCAAACAGGAAAAAGCAGACGAAAAACGATTGAACCTCACACGCACGTTGCGGCGTGTTGACTCGCAAAATTTAAAACAAAACGTAAAACTTGCAAAACATGAAAAGTATGAGGGGACAAAAGTTAAAAATAAAAAAGTATGAGGGGTAAATTGTAAAAGATGAAAAGATGTGGGTTAAAAGTAAAAAAGTTAAAGAGCTTAAATGCAAAAGATAAGGATTTTTGGGTTAAAAATGGAAAATATTAAAACTTTTTTGAAAAACACCCAATCCATAAGTTACAACAATGTAAAGCAACAAAATGTTGCTAATTTATATTTGGCAAATACCATCTGATTGTACCAGTGACTTCAATTTTACGCATCAATTATTCCACCAATATAAATACTACCAATATTCAAAAGAGCCATTATTAATTAACATGCTTAAATTCCTATCCATAATAGACCTTAGAAATGAGTTTAAAGAAATTGTAAATATCCATTTTACTATTTTTACTGGAAAAAAAATAAATAACCTCAAGGTATACTATATTTGTTACTTCCAAATTCCGAAATACAAGATTACCAACTCATATTTTCTAAATTAGATTAAGAGGGTGTTTGGGATTACATTTTGAAGTGATTATTGATTATTGCGTTTGTAAAACATAAATAATCTAAAAAAGTGTTTGTATAAAAAAGTGATTATCTACCTCCAAAACACAGTTTTTGAGAAGCATTTACCTACATGTTTTTTTCAAAACGCAGTTGTGAAAACGCAAAATCTATTTTGAAAACGCATAATCTATTTTAAAAATGCAACACCATACACCCCTAAAATAGTATACAATCATTAATACAACCTTTATAATAATCACATCAAACCTTTATCATATTTTAAGATAATGAATAGTCTTATCCAAGTTACTACTAAACTTTTTTTTTGAACGGCAAGTTAATACTAAACTTAGTGTACACTATTTGTCACATTAGGATTTAGATACTTTTATTTAATCTTTATAAATTGATTTACCTTTTCTGTATATAGTTATTATGCTGAAATTAGTTTGTATTATTGAAATATCTATCTATTTAATCTTAATAAATTGATTTACCTTTTCTGTATATAGTTATTATGCTGAAATTAGTTTGTATTATTGAAATATCTATCTATCTACTATAATAAAAGAACTAACTTTGGGACACGTGTGATTTATTGAAGTTATTCTTAAATTTATATTTATCTTATATTAACTAAATAAAAAATAAATTAATGTTAAATCTTATCATATTTTAATAAAATATTATCTTCAAATCTAAATTGTTAATTTAATATATTTTTAAAACAAATACTTCTCTTTCCTACTTATCTTATATTAAATATATATATATATATATATATATATATAATAAACTAATATTAAATGTTATCCTAATTTATTAAAAATATAACTTTTTTTGTTATTTGGTATTCAAAATTATATTTATTCAGCTCGTGTAAAATGCGGGGTTTTGAAAAATATAATTTTTTTTATTATTTATTATACGAAGTTACATTTACATAACCCGTGTAATACACGAAGTTTTTAAAGATATAACTTTTTATCATTTGCTATGTAAAATTAGATTTATTCAACACGTGTAATACACGTGGTTTTTAAGGATATAATTTTTTTTATTATTTGTTAGATTTTTCAACCCGACTATACACGGGTTTTTTTAAAGATACGACGTTTTTAGTATTTAAGATACAAAATTACATTTATTTAATATGTGTAATACACATGGTTTTTAAAGATATAACTCTTTTTCAGATCTATTCAACACGTGTAACATACGGGGTTTTTAAGGATGTAATTTTTTTATTATTTGGTAGATTTATTCAACTCGATTATACACGAGTTTTTTTTTTAAAGATACGACGTTTTTAGCATTTAATATACAAAATTTCATTTATTTAATATGTGTAATAAACATGGTTTTTAAAGATATAACTTTTTTTATTATTTGATATATAAAATTACATTTATTTAATCCGTACAATATACGAGGTTTATAAAAATATAACTTTTTATTATTTAATATATAAAATTACATTTATTCAACCCGTCTAATACACGGGGTTCTAACCTAGTATGTATTATAAACTATAAAATTAATGTAGAAGTAAATAACTATTATTTAATATTAAAGCTCATAATAAAAAAATTATATAATTAGTTATTTTCTTATATAGATAAAAACTAAACATATATATGAAAACAATACATAAAACTAAAATATATTCTAAAACATTTATTACGATACAAAAAGTTGTTCAGTTACAACGTACAATAAGAAATGACATGAACTACAAATAAGTATCATATACTGCTAAATTTGCTTATATTAGTGAAATGTTGAAACATGCTAATATAACATTTAGAATCTGTTTAGTTAATAATATTAAACCAACATAATAAATCTCATATAATACAAGAAGCATATTGGTTTGGAGAAAAGTCAAATCATATATCTTCACACATAAAAATATTTGATGGTGATTTACTAAAGTCACAATCAGATGATGGATCGATTTAGTTGGAGACGAATTAAAATCAAATATTAAATCATGCGATAAGAAACTTGTATGTCACAACTCACAACTACAATAGAATAAATAAAATAAGGATCCTATTATTTACACATGGTAAAAACTTATTTACAGATGGTGTTTACGGTTTGTATAATGTTATACGGCCCGTATAGAATTTAAAGGGATTTTTACATATTTCCCCCTCCTAAGCCTCCTTATTACATATTTCCCCAAACCATAAAATCAATTACATATTTCCCCTCCCTAACTCATATATATTACATACTAGGTTATAACCGTGGTACCCACGGGTCGCTCTATTTTTCAAGATATTAATATTTTATTAATTTTATTACAATGGTCCGTTTTATAAAATTTGTAGGGATATATATAATATGATTCAATGTTAATTGTATATAATAATAGATATGCAAACAATGTGATTTATCAATGGTAACAATTACCATATAATTTTCAACATATTACCAGATAATGTTCTACCATATAATTCTCGCTATTCTCTGGATACACATTTGAAGGAATGAATTGATATAGCATTTAGGTTGGTTAAAATCTCAAAGAGTAGCATTTAAAAAGGAATAAGTTGATTGCAAACATAACGTTAGTTGTAGTATTTAATTTAGAACCAATATTTCAGTGACTTTTACAAAACATATATTATTGCTTTTTTATGAGATTGGTTTACTGTTTGAGGATATAATCTATGCACGAAACCACCACTCCAGCAATCTCAGTAATCCTCTTAAAGTATATTTACCATACATATGCATTTGTTTATCCAACTCTGCTTCAAGACTCCTTGCCTATAAAAATATCACCATAAGCCTTTGCAGTGCATTGGAAAGAGATGATTCTAATAAAGCTTTCAATTGCAACGAAATTATTGTTGCTTTTTTTATGAGATTGGTTTAATATCGAAAGCTAAATCTATAAATAATTCTTGTGAAACCGGTCAAACTTTAGAAGATATCATAACTCAATGTACTCAAATTGTGTTCAATGTTTTTTGTATTCAGCCGAAGAAGTGAATAAATATATTAAGCCCATATATAAACGAATAATTTGGCGTACAACAAAGATTGAAATGGACCCATATGGGCTTGAGATTGCTAATTAAAATCCGAATTTGAACACAACCATTGGCATAAAACCTCTAGCACATGTGTTAATAAACATATCCAGTATATGAAGCATATGGGTTGACTAACCATGATATGTAAAGTAAACGAACAAATTTAATAAAATTGGACAAGCTTCTAGTCAGCTGGGTTGACTAAACATGATATGTAAAGTAAACGAACAAATTTAATAGTCAATAAGAAAGTAAAAAAAAAAAGAAGAAGAAATAGGACAACCTATGGGATTGCGCATCGCTTTGTATGGAGAGTAATCCAAAAGTTGTATTTGATTCATTATACACTCATCGCTTTGTATGGACAATTATCCAAAAGCAGTGTATTTTCATAAATCAAACTTACATGGTGATACGGTTAAAAAAATCACTAAACTTACATGGTGATACAGATAGACCAATATAATATTAAGCAATGACTAAAGAATTTCTAATGTAATATGAGCAATAATTAGCTAATATAAATAAGTCCCAGTTCATGTGTCACAAACCCAAATACAGATTTTTAATAGAAAAAAGAGTCCATATGGCCTAACACAGTGGCGGAACTAGAATAAAAATCCAGGGGTATCCTAAAAAAAACTTTTGGACCTAGAGGTATGATAATATTTGCGTCAGGAGATAGCAAACAAAAGAAAAAAAACCCAAAAGTACAGTGGTAACATAACAAAAGGTATCGACACATGTTTGGTTCGTTTCCTTTTTTTATTATTGAAAGTATTTCGAAAGATATTTAATTAAAATTATGTTAAATAATAACATAAAAAGAAAACAAAATTAAAGTACATGGTATTAGTTGTTATCGAATTTGTAATTATTTATAAGAAATGATAAAACTATTGTCGTTCTCTAATTCATACCATATATCAAATAAAAATATAAAAAAAAAAAGGCTCAAATAAAGAAAATCGTTGAGCATCATTGTTGACACAGCCTCGAACTCACGCCCTTGTCTTCTTGGGTTTGACTTCAAACAATGCAATCACTGAGCTACCATAGAACTTGTGAACAGCTTTAACAAATATGATATTTAACTCATATTTAGTCGATGGTTGAGTACTCCGGTTACGGTTCGGCCAATAGTTGAGGGGTAGCCCGGGCTACCCCTCCCTCCTTAATAGGTCCGCCCCTGGCCTAACACCGCCACCATCAATCAACCAGTCGTTGACGACAAAACCAGATCACCATCGTTGTCACCTCCATATCTACAGTTTCTACATTCTATTTAAACTGCTGAAGACCGTCATTAGCATGCAAAATTAATTATACAAAAGAAATTTTTGTTACTATCAATTAATATACAATACCTTATTGTTGCCCGACTGACCAAGAACATAAAGCTTATGGTATAAGTTTTCCATCCAAACCCATTGGCAAATTCAATGAATTACATCATAAATATATTCGTAGCTGGTTGTCTTCATCATCACTGTCAAAGACAGATACTTCCTCTTGAAAATTAAAAAAAAAACATATATATCCTTTTATTATATTATATCTTAAATCATCGTTATCTCGTATTACATCCTCCCTAGCATCTATTTCCTCATATAACTGAACTTGTTTCTTCTCGGCAAATTCTTTTGTTTGCATTATTTCGTAAACGAAACAACGTCACTATCATCATAAACAATTCAGGAAAAAAAAGAAAACTAAACATATTTCTTTTTTACTAATATACCTTTAACAAAGTCTCAGAAAGCATCTCTGTGTAGACCTCCATGAGGGCAATCTGTTTTGTATCATCATTTTGATGTTCAGCAGCAATACCAACATACTATAGATATAAAATCATCGTAAGCTTATGAGATAAGTGATACCACGTATAGATTCATGTATGATCAGATGATATACGATTAAGAGTAGAGAGAAATTGTCATCTTTCACGTATTTTGCCTTGAAAATAGCATTCGAAAAGACCCTAAATGAGCGTTTGGTTCGTGAAGTGTTTGGATAGTAATAAGAATCTAAAAGTACCTTAAAAGACAAAATTACCCCGAATTATCAATGAAGATATATTTAAAAATTTACAATCTCTTAATGTTAGAAAATTTATAAAAATTGTTTGAAAACCTGAGAGGACTTGCAATGATTTGAGTAAACAATTTTATGTTGAAAGCTGGGTAACCAAATATCATCATTTAAAAAGAGGACCTAACTTGATGAAGGCATGAAGCATAACCCAAATGTTGTAGACAGTTTTTGTATGTTTTCATAGTTAATAAAATATATAAAAACGCTTAATTAAATTAGCAAGAGAATAGTAAGCTTTGTTTACCTCAGTTCGATAAGGGGACTAGGGGTGGAATCACTAGTGATGGATTCCATCACTCCCACTATCCAATCAGGAAATGCCATGTCATCAACCATATTTCCATCACTAGTGATAGAAATGGACTAGGGGTGGAATCACTAGTGATGGGTATTCCAATATACAAGTATTAATGCACAATGTACAAGTCATACCCTATAAAACTCAAAAGTTTCACGCGTGCTGGGTTTAACGCGTTTAAAATTCCACGCGTTATTGTTTGAGTGGCGCCGGTGTTATAACTCGTTTTGGAAAATTCCACGCGTGAACTTTGTGTATCACGCTTCCACCCCGTCCCCTCTAAGCACATACACACACATTTAACTTTGACGGGTACGAATTTTGTTATAATCAACAGTTACCTATTTTAAATCAACATAACAACCACAAATGGGTTAAATAGAAATCTATATATATATATATATATAAATGAGATGGATTTGGGCTAGGTGGCATTTGTATTTGGCCATCTTGGCTGATGTGGCAATTCGGTTTAGGAGGGAATTGATAAAAGAATTCTAAATTAACTAATTGCTTCACAAATGGACGCGGGACCCGAATAAAGTCCGGGTCGGATCAGTTTGATTTGGATCCCTTAAATTTTTTGAAAGCTTTCTTCCTCTACACAATTCCATCAGATCTCCTAGGGCTTGAAGCTTATATTTTTTGAAAGCTTTCTTCCTCTACACAATTCCATCAGATCTCCTAGGGCTTGAAGGACTATATTCATTTGATGATGTCTGAACGTGGAATGCTTTTGGTCGGACAACTGAGGTTTGTTTTTTTTTTTGTCTATTAAAAACTTTTGATTTAGTTTTTTGTGTTTAGATTTATCAAGATTTGATCAAATTCAAAGGTAAATCTACCAAAACAAAGCTAAATATTGTTTCTTTGTGTTATTCGATTATATAGATGTTGATATTTTTTTACAAACTGATTCGATTGTTACTAAGTTTGTCATTGTTCTTATTTTTTTTTTTTTTTGTAGATCCGTAAACATAAGTTGCAGGTATGTTAATCCGATTCGATGCTCTCTTTGTTTCCACCGTTTTCCAGAAGCATCATCATGTTGGTCTATCAAGATTTGATTACTGGTAATCTTTTCCTTTCAATATCACATATATTTTGTATTTACGAATTTAGGCTTATTAGCTCTTTGATTGCGAATCTTATCGTTTTTGGTTATTGATTAGGTTTAATTTGGTTGTAATCGTCTAGATCTATGTGTTACATAATCTATTAGGTTATTGTTTGATGTGAAGTTTTTTAGTCTGAAGATTGGTTTTTTAGGTTTATTTTTTCATGTGAATCCGCAATCTATGATAAAAATCGGACTCCGATAATTCCTCAAACAAAAGAGGTTAGTTAAATTTTATATTTTTTTAAATCTTTTTTAAGTTTGTAATATTTTATTTTATCCTTTCTGTTCAGTAATTTTTTTTAAATTAGTAATATATGTTCTGAATGATTTATGGTTTGTATTTTCCCATGGTTATCCGTCAATCTTTTGTGAGATTCGTACTCGGAATGTTCGTCCACCAAAACAGGTTAGTTAAATGTTGTTGCTATTGTTTGTTTTTTGATGTATAGTCTTTCTTATTTCTTATTAAATTTTGTGTCACTATTTTTTTAAATTAGTAATATATGTTCTGAATGATTTATTGTTTGTATTTTCCCATGGTGAACCCTCAATCTTTTTTGAAATTCGCGCTCGGAATGTTCGTCTACCAAAATAGGTTAGTTAAATGTTGTTGGTATTGTTTGTTTTTTGATATGTATACCCTTTCTTATTTTTTATTTCTTATTAAATTTTCTGTTTAGGCATAATTTTGAAACTTTATGTCATTAACTCATTATCTTTTGAAGTTCATATTGTTAGATTTGTCAGTTATGATTTTTTCTATTTAGGTTTAAATATACCTTTAATTTCTTTCTAAAGATGTTTTTGTTTCCATAAACACATTACTGTTTTTAAGGTTAATTTTTGTATTCTCAATTATAACTCGGTTTCTGTAATTAGACATTGTTTCTATAAATAAGTTACCGTTATTTTTTTTTAGAAAATTCCCTATTTCCTTTGCAGTTATTGATTCTATAAACAACGCTCCTTTGTTTTTTATATTAGTGTTGGTTTGAATGCATAATACCATTTTGGTATTACATTCCTTTTAATATTTGTCTTCTTTATTTCCACATCAAAAAGTCGTTTTGGTTATGACATTGATTCCTAGAATCAACCATCCGAACCTCTAAATATATTTGTATGATACCAATAATTCTGTTCTATGTATTTTTAATCTTATAAAGAGTATCTTCACTATTGATTTGTTATTTTTTAAAAATAAATTTTTACTTGGTAATTAAACTTCATAAAGTAGCAGTTAACATGCCATATACCATTTCTGCACCTATTCCAAACCGATACTGAAATAATGTTAATTGATTAATTTAATCTATTTTTATTTTGAATTAGGTTTTTAAATCTGTATTATTTTATTTACATAATATATTTTTTGAAAATTTCATCAATGTCAAACCAAAAAGGAAACAGTAATAATTGATTTACATATATAGATTTTGTGATTTTTTCTATCCATTTTTAAACAAAAATATGTTAAACATTATTTGAAATCATGTTGTTATATAATATAAAAGTATGATACTTAAATTGATTTATTTACTAATTTACATTCATTTTTAGGTAATATGGAATCTAATTTTTGTAGACTAATAATTTTAATGTATCTTTTATGTTTAATTTGATTATAAACTTAATATGTATAATCTTATAGATATACATTTGAAATTGCCGTAATTTTTATCATTTTATATTTTATATATACATTTAAAAACCATTTTTGTTCTGATTTCTGTAGATCCGATCAAAGAAATTAAAGGTATGTTGTTTTTTATGTTATTCCATTGTATATAAAGTTCATTTTATAAATATTCTTTCGATTTCTAATAACTTTTTGTTTGTTTTGATTTCTGTAGATCCGATCAAACTTTATGTTTTTCTTTCTTTGTATTTCTAATAACTTTTTCTTTGTTTTTATTTGTAATAACTTTTTCTTTATTCTGATTTCTGTAGATCTGATTTCGGACTCCGATAATTCGTCAAACAAAAGAGGTTAGTTAAGTGTTATAGTTGTTTTTTTAAGTTTTTAATATGTAATTTTATCCCTTATGTTCATTAATTTTTTTTACTTATTAATATATTCTGATTGATTTATGGTTTGTATTTTTCCATGGTGAACCCTCAATCTTTTTTGAAATTCGGATTCGGATTGTTCGTCTACCAAAACAGGTTAGTTATATGTTGTTGATATTGTTTGTTTTTGATATGTATAGTCTTTATTATTATCATTTGTTATTGAATTTCTGTTTATGCATAGTTATTTTTAAATAGGTATAAAGATAACTTTAATTTCTTTTTAAACATGTTTCTGTAATTAGACATTGTTTCTATAAATAGGTTACCGTTATATATATATTTTTTTTTAAAAATTGCTTACTTCCTTTGCAGTTATGGATCCTAAAAACAACGCTCCTTCGTTTTTAAAGTTGATTTATGAAGATGATCCTATATTGTTGGTATGTTTCTTTGGTTTTCATTTTTTCAACAGACAATAATTTATTTAAGCTTTTATGTTTTTTGTTTCGATTCATAAGAAATACCTTATGAAAACAAGAGCCGAGAAGTCTGGTGATGGTTACAAGTATGGTTTTACCAAGTGGTCATCTTTCTTGAAATGAAATCACATCCGGTTCGGTGCCACTTATTAGTTGATTTTATCCTTTCTGTTCGGGTTTTTTTTTCAAAAATTAATAATATATGTTCTGAATGAGTTATGGTTTTTTTCTCATGGTGAACCCTCAATCTTTTGTGACAATCGAACTCGGAGTGTTCGTCAACCAAAACAGGTTAGTTCAATTTTCTTGGTGTTGTTTGTTTATTGATATCTATAGTCTTTGGTTTTAAGTTTTGTCTTTATGCTTTATTTTGAAAGTTTATGTGATTATCTTTTGAAGTTCATATGGTTTGTTTTATCAATTATATTTTTTTTTCTATTTAGTTAGTTGTTAATTCTTTAAGGATACCTTTAATTTCTTTTTAAAGTTTTTTTTTGCTTCTATAAACAAATTACTGTTTTAAGTTTAATTTTATGTATTCGGAATTATTATTCGGTTTCTGTAAATAGACATTGTTTCTATAAATAGATTACCGTTATATTTTTTTAAAAACATTGCTTACTTCATTTGTAGTTATGGATCCTAAAAACAACGCTCCTTCGTTGTTAAAGTTGATTGATACGATCTTATTAGTTGAACTTTATTTAACATTGTTACTAATGTGGACTTTTTATCTGTAGTCGAAACACAAGGAGAAGCCATAGACTACCGAAAGTCATGTTGAAGAAGGTGTTGCTGGGGATAGTGTTGGTGACTTTCAACTTCCAAATTTTGAGTCTATATTTAATGTATGTAACTATGTTTTAATATATGTTAACAAACTTTAACAACCAGTACATTGTTTTATTCTTATATTTTTATATTTATGATGTCATTTTTAGGATACTGACGACTACAAGTTTGATCGACATATAGCTGCTCTAATTGAGATGGAAGATGCTAAGAAGCTGGTAAGTGTATGCGTTCAAATTATTAACAGATTTTATTATATCTATTAGATAAGTACACTATTAAATTGTGCTACTATTTTCTTTTATGTAGTTCAATGATTGTTGGAATACAAAGAATGATTCTTTGAAAGAGACTCCGTCTGCTACCTCTCAATGTCATGTAATATATTTTTATAAGTTTGTTTATATATTATATAGATGCTATTAATTACTTCATGTTATATTTATATGTTTCTTATTCACTGTTGTGTAGTTGGACACGAAAGGGAAGTCAAAGGTTGTCTGTGGTGATGAAACTGTTTCTCCAAAGGTTTATATGAACTAATAACATAATTTAATATTTTTTTTTTCAGTATGTACATTGTATTTTTTATCATATTATGTGTTTTACTTTATCATATTTTTTTCTTTTGTTTTAGGTCAAAAGCAAGTTTGATATGGATCTCGATAATTTCTTGATACCAAAGAATAAATTTCGTTTACACAAGTTGTCCAAGAATTCTCATATCGCCTAGCGTACGCGTTTAAACGTTTCGAGGAAGAATGAGTGTGTTGTCATTGATATAATGAAGCCTTCTGAAAACATTACTGTAAGTACACATTGTATAATGTTTACTAACAAAATTCATTCATGAAATCATTATAGTTCTTTTTAATTATGATACTTATTTTATATCTTTTAAATATATAGGTTAAATCAAAGCGTGAGGCTTGCAGATCCACCACGGCGACGGCTGATGTTCGCCGTAAACGTACAGTCAAAAGGTTGAAAAACAATTCATTTTTAGAGTTCACCAAAGTGGCTGAAATCAAACTGGTATACGTTATGATATGATTATAATCATTATTATTTATTAAATGTCTACTAATTTTTTGATAAATGAATTTAATAATTAATCTGTTCTGTTCATTTCTCAGCGTTTACCAGTTGATGTTTCGAGTGATCTGTCTCTTTCTGTTGACAACTTGCGTGACGTTACGATCCAGAACCTAAGGAGTGAGCTAACTAATATGAACACAAGAGCCGAGAAGTCTGATGATGGTTACAGGTTTGGTTTTACCAAGTGGTCAGCTTTCTTGAAATCAAATCACATTCGGTTCGGCGCCACACTTTTTTTTAAGTACGTCAAGTCTTCGCAGCTTTTGATGTTGACCAAAGTTGTACACAAGACTACAAAGAAAAGAGGTCGTGCGTGACGACAAAGGAAATCGTGGTTTTTGTTTGTTGGTTTAGGCTGAACAGTTAATGTGGTAGTTTGGTTTCGTTTTTTGATCATTGGTGGGTATTAGTGAAGGATGGTTGACGGTGGATAGTCGGATATGTTATCGGTAGAACTGTTAGTACATAAACAAAGCACTTTTGTGTGAAATCTGATAAATAGCTATTAGTTTTGGTTTGAATGGATAACAGAATTTTGGTATTACCTTCCTTTTCATATTTGTCTTATTTATTTCCACATCAAAAGTTGTTTTGGTTATGATATCGATTCCTACACTCAACCATCCGAACCTCTAAATATATTTGTACGATACAATAATTCTGCTCTATGCTTTGTTAATGTTAAAAAGAGTATCTTCACTGTTGGTTTATTATTGTTTAAAAATAAATTTTTATTGGTATGTCAACTTCATAAACTAGCAGTTAACATATCATATACTATTTATCCATCTATTCCAAACCAATACTGAAATAATGTTAATTGATTTATGTTATCTTATTTTTAAAATTTGGTTTTTTAAATGTATATTTTTTAATAAGTTAATATATTTTAGAAAAATTTCATCTATCTCAAACCAATAAGGAAACAATACATATATATAGATTTTGGGAATATTTATATCTTTTTTTTTCAAAAAAAGGTGTTAAACAGTATTTGAACTTATGTTGTTATATAATATAAAAGTATGATACTTAAATTGATTTGTTTACTAATTTACAATCAATTTTAGCTAATATGGAAACCAAATTTGGTAGACTAATAATTTTGATGAATGTTGTATATTTTATTTGATTATAATCTTTATATATAGAATCTTAAAAAATTAAAATTACGGTAATTTTCATTCTTTTATAATATAGATATCGAATTTTTAATAATTGCAAATAATAGTTAATTTTGTAAAGTCAACCCTTTTTAGTTGATGTTAATATTTATTTAACGCTTTCAAGATTCAAAAGTATGGATGGCTTAAAGATGTTAATATTTAGACAGTGATGGGAACATTACTAATAAAATTACCAATGTAGTCTACAAAGAGATATTCTGAAATTTATACTTTCAATATTTTAATATTATTTTCCAACTTTTCTTTTTCTTCATTGATTTTTTTTATGGAATTCATCTTTACTGTTTACTTCAAGATTTAAGGTTACATTAAATTTTTAGTAAATATGAGTTAGAACTTATATAATAAATGCAAATCACATATAAACAACCATATCTTAATTTGTAAATATATATATTTAAACATCGATAATCAACAAGCATTTATAGTCGATACCATTGTTAGTTATATTCAAAAATATGGTATCTGTCATGATAATATACCACTAATTGTTTTCAAGCTTAAACTACCAACGACGAAAATTGAACATGATAAGAGGAGAACGTGCATGTCCAAAAAAAGATACATAAAATCAGTAGCACAAAAGACTCATGATTGGTTGTTTCAGATGAACGTTTAAAGAATATAACGTTGTCTAAAATCGAAAACTATCTTATTCGTAATGGATCCAGCTTGCATAGATTCTCACCAATGCCTGTTCTTGACGAAAATTCCATAATATATGAGACCAACAGTCTGATAAACGAGGAGCTTTCATGGGACATGGATGAAGTTAGGGCTGAGTTCAATAAGCTTCATAATTCTTTAAATGATGATCAAAGAGCAGTGTATAACCAGATTATGCCTGCTGTTGAACGTGGGAAAGGTGGTGTTTTTTTCGTGTATGGTTACGGTGGTACATGTAAGACATTTCTGTGGAAAACCTTAGCTGCTTCCATTAGATGCAATGGATATATTGTTATTAATGTTGCTTCAAGTGGGATTGCATCATTGTTGTTGTCACGAGGTCGTACCGCCCATTCAAGATTCCATATTCCAATTAATCTTACTGAAGATTCCGTTTGCCATATTAAGCCTAATTCTGAAATCGCTATTCTTCTAAACGAAGCCAAGTTGATTATTTAGGATGAAGCGCCGATGGTACACAAACATGCTTTTGAGGCTCTTGACCATACATTGAAAGATGTTTTGAGTGTCTCTGATTCACGAAATTATGAACTTCCATTTGGTGGAAAGGCTATTGTATTTGGTGGTGACTTTAGGCAAATCCTACCAGTTGTACAAAATGGAAGCATGCAAGACATTGTACACGCCTCTTTATGTTCATCTTACATATGGTCGAGTTTCAAGGTGTTAAATTTGACAACAAACATGCGTTTGTCTGTTGGATCGAGTAGCTCAAACATCGAGGATATAAAAGAATTTGGTAAATGGCTTCTCGAGATCGGCGAAGGCAATGTTGGTGATTCTAATGATTGTAATTCAAGTATTGAAAGGTGGATTAGCAAGTCTTTATGTGGGTGATAGGTTTTGGAATGTGAGGATGGATGTGTTGTCCAACAATTGTGCTTTCACTGATGGATGGTCTAAGCTTATTAGTGATCTTTCATTAGATACCCGGTGTAATTTTATTTTTTCAATGGCTGGATATGAGACTTTTGAGTTGTCGGTTTTTGATCATGAAACCGGTATTAAAATGTATTTCACGAAGGTGGACGTTGTTGTGTTGGATGATCCTATTTACGGTGATGACGGATTTGATCTACTCCTTGCGGTTAGTGTTATTACGCTTATAGTTAAATATTTATCTAATACGAACTTATTGGTTAATGTTCAAGTTAAGAATGTCTAAATTTTTGAATATTATGTTTTTTTAGTGGGAACACAAAGATAAGGTGATTACATATGAAAGTGATGTTGATGAAGATGTTGTTGGTGATGTAGTTGGTGACTATATGCGGCTTTCATCTTCCTGTGATTCCTATCGGTCTCATGTAAGTGTTCACAACGTTCCTTATATATTATATAACGCTTTTAAATAGTTGGTTGTATATTTATATGCTTATTATTCACTTTTATGTAGAATGACCCAAAAGGGAAGGCCAAGATTGTATTTGGTCACGAGACTGTATATCCAATGGTTGTTTTTTATATACTAACTTAATTTAATACTTATTTTCAATACATATAATATACTTTTTATTCTATTAGGTGTCTTTGTTTTCCATATTTTTTTGATATCAAAAAATTTATTTCCTCTATACTAACTGACTTTACAAATATATAATCCTTTTAATGAATAAATATATTTTTCATTTTAATATATTAATTTAATACTTATTTAATGTTTGTTTTCAATATTCAATTTTTTATAAAACTTTATCGTGTCATTTATACGATTACATATAATGTTGACTTAAACTTTATACATCAACACTTTACATTTCTATAAAAAATTTACACTTATTGTTTACTTTCAATTATTTAGGCTAAACCAAAGGGTAAGGTATCCAGATCCTTGACATCCACGTCTCATATGCCTTATGGTACACGTTCTAAGTTTCTGAAAGTTGATGATTGTATGGTCCTTCAGGAAATCAGCTTTGCTGAAAACAAACATGTAAGTATTCTACCATTAAATTATCTCTGATTATTTAAACAACCATGTATCGTATTGTTGTACACTTTTTTCTTATTAATATATTTTATATAACAATTACATTTCTATATAATTTTTACACTTATTGTTTTAGGCTAAACCAAAGCGTAAGGCATTCAGTTCCTTGACTTCCAAAGCTCATGATGTTGACCGTAAGTGCTCTACATCGAAAAAGTTCAAGAAAACTGCTGTAATTGAGTTCACAAAGAAAGCAGGAAGCAGACTGGTAAACTTTATAATATGATTTTTTTTCCTTAAAATTTTATAATACAAGATACATAACTTATTAATGAATCAGATAATTAATCCTTTTGTTTTTTTTTCTCAGCGTTTACCGACTGATGTTTCAAGCCATCTGTGTCTTTCTATTGACAACTTGCACAATGTTACAGTTCAGCACGAAAAATTTGAACTCACTAAGTTGTGCACTAGAGCCGAGAAGTCTGGGAAGGGGTTCAGGTATGGCTTTATAACTAAAATTGATAATTAATTTAATTAATTTGAAAATTCATAATAGATAATCTTAATTGTTTTGTTTACGTTACATGTGTTTGTAGGTTTTTAATATGGCTGAAAGTTCTTCAAGGTATTTTTTTCTTTTTAATGTTATCATTTGTTGCGAATAATACCATTAACAAGTTATATTTTATTAATATCTTCTTTTTTTCAATTAGTATTAGAGAACCACTCTTTTGTAGACACATGAATGTAGTGGACGAACTTTTACTGGTATTTTCTAAATTCAGACATTAATTATACTTTGTTTTTGTTGTTATCATGAAATACAATTTAAAGTTATGTTATGGTTTATAAATTAGAAATATAATTATAACTTATTTTGGATTCGTTGCTTTATCAGGCCATTCCTTCAGACGCTGCATCCAAATTGTGGGGTAACAATAAAGCATGAATATTAAATATGGTTTTTGGTTGGTTTGTTTTGTTACTTGGGGATAGTACGGATGGTTGGTTAGTAAACTCTTTTGGTAGTATGTATATGTTGGTTATATGCTGATGATGTGGTTAGTGTGTTTCATTTACCTTTTGAACAAATAGTAAGTAAAAAACACTCTATTGTATGAAAGTTGATACTTTAATCTTAGTGTTCCTGTTAATGGATAACACAACTTTGACATTATTTACTGTCAAAACTTGGTTGTTAGTTGTTTCGACGTCAAATGCAGTTTTTGTTATCATATAGATTTATCTCATTAGCCATACACGCAGTTTTTGGTAAATGGCTTATTGAGATCGGCTCCACTCTTTTCTTTACGTACGTCAAGTCTTCTCAGCGTTTGATGTTGACCAAAGTCGTACCCAAGATCACAAAGAAAAGAGGCGGTTCGTGAATGTTGGTTATTATGTTTATTTTAGATGGTTAAGCATGAATATTAAATGTGGTTTTATGGTTGGTTTGTTTTGAAACTTTGGGATAGTACCGATGGTTTGTTAGACAAGTATTTTCTAATATGTATATGTTGTTGATATGTTTATGATGTGGTTAGTGTGAAATGCAGTTTTTGTTAACATATAACCTAAATAATAAATAAATTAATAAATAAAAAGTAAATATATTGTCGATTTTGAAAGTTTTATCTAATTTTTAAAATTAATTAACATTTGACTGTTATCATCATTCTTCAAGAATGGTTTTATTTTCATATTGATATGATATTTTTGGAATGTTCCACATAATTGTAACAAATTATAAGGAAACAATTAAAATTGATTTCTATCAATACATATTTGGAAATATGTATCGTTAGTTATTATATAAATTTTTACAAGATTTGTAATAACAATGCTTTGTTCTATCTTAGTATATGTCACCTGTTTATATATATATTCTGCAATTCGGTTTTCTGTATGATAACCGAACAGTTTTTTTATGTATCTAAGTTTTTCGAATCAAAATCAAGTTACCTGTTCTTGATCGTGAAGCAAATCTACAAGGTACGTTTCTTACATTCTGCATGTTTATGAAACCGAATGTTTATGAAACCTATTAATGTATTACAAACTGTTATTATAACATCTCCATCACATTTTTGTTTATGTAACTAATCAGCATGAATTATGTAACATGTTTCTATACTAATAAGCTTATATTATCACATGGTTGATAAGGATTCGTTATGTGTTTTTAGTTGATTTTATTTCATATATGTTTTAAAAAAAATAATCAGCATATATTATAACTAAAATTGATAATTAATTTAATTAATTTGAAAATTCATAATAGATAATCTTAATTGTTTTGTTTACGTTACATGTGTTTGTAGGTTTTTAATATGCCTGAAAGTTCTTCAAGGTATTTTTTTCTTTTTAATGTTATCATTTGTTGCGAATAATACCATTAACAAGTTATATTTTATTAATATCTTCTTTTTTCAATCAGTATTAGAGAACCACTCTTTTGTAGACACATGAATGTAGTGGACGAACTTTTACTGGTATTTTCTAAATTCAGACATTAATTATACTTTGTTTTTGTTGTTATCATGAAATACAATTTAAAGTTATGTTATGGTTTATAAATTAGAAATATAATTATAACTTATTTTGGATTCGTTGCTTTATCAGGCCATTCCTTCAGACGCTGCATCCAAATTGTGGGGTAACAATAAAGCACCTACAAATGTTGTGATACAAAATCAAGATGGTCGAACATTTAATGTTTAAGCGAAGCCAAAGGAAAACATTTCTTTTTCCATGGTTGGTCAAATGTTGTAAAACATTTACATCTGAAAAAAGGTTGTTTGGTGCTCTTCAATCCTGTCGAGTTTTCTACATTCAAAATAACACATTTCATTGATGATGTGATTCAAAGCTCTTTCTGGACATCGCTGTTATTTACAACATGTAACTTTATTGTAAGATTATTTTTTACTTTCATTTTATTTATGTTAATATATTTACTTTTTATGAACTGATTACAAAACTAACATTTTTATTATTTTTGTTATTATTTCTACAGGTCATTCCCGAGTCCATTCTGCCCAACTATTATGATAATACATCAAATCATATAATTTCCATTATATATATATGCAACAAAATCTTTCACGTCAAGATTGAAACCCTTGATGGTAAAGTCGGTTTCTCCATTGGTATTGATGTAATTGTTAATCTGTTTCAATTGGAGGTTGGTTGTTATTTAATATTCACAAGAGGTTTTGGAAATTATTTCCATTTAAAAATTCTTGGAAAAAATGGTGTTGAAATTAATTTTGCTGATGTAGATGTTGATGAGGTAACTATACATTTGCTTGCTTCTTTATATATTTAATTACTATATTGTTATTCTAATAAATGTTATATGTGATTTTCAGCATGTAGTTGCACCTATTGATGCAGTTGAAGAGCCAGCTTTTGATGAACAAGAAGATGGTCGTGTTTATAAGTTTGTTCGTACGGCTTCCAAAGATTTTGTAAGTTTTAATTTTATTCTTGGAACTACTTATATTAAAAATTACATTTTTATTCACATAAAAGTACATTGTTATTTTTATATTCTTCTTCATATTAAATTTATTTTAAAAACAATACAGCAGCTGCCTGATAATGTTTCAAGGATGGCTAAACTTGATTCTGATTTAAAACCTATCACCGCCAGACTTCTGCATTTGACTGAGCAAGAGGAGTTTACCAATCGTACCAGACGTGAAAAGAGAGGAGAAGGTTTTCGTTATGCGTTATGCAAATGGTCGAGATTCATGAAACGTGCTCGCATTAACGAGGGTGATACGGTTCACTTTTCTTTTGATGAAACTCATCAAGTCTTGAATGTTGAATTCGTTGTACCTCCAAAAAGGAGTACTGATTAGTTGTTTTACATTTAGGTTTTCGATAATTGGTTTTCATATGATATATATTTACTTTGTTACCGTTAATAGTTTTTAACAATGTTTAATGGTTTTGAATTTTAAGTTATTACATCTTATCATATGTTAGTTTACTATTAGTGTTTCTTTTAATGGATAACACAATTTTCACATTATTCACTGTTCAAACTTTATCGATAATTGTTTCGACTTACAATGCAGTTTTTGTTATGATATCCATTCATATAATCAGCCACATACCGTTTTATCATTTATTCATACACTCTATTCATCATAAAATTTATCATTTATTAATATATATGTATATATTTATTTGTTTAGAAAGATAGATTAACAACCCGTGAGTATTCACGGGTTATAACCTAGTCTTCTATATAAACTAAATGACTTAATATATAATTCTATAATCATAAAATATAAATACTCACTAAACAAAAATAAAGACCAATTATGTGTAATCACAAATCCCTTGCATTTATGTGGTGCTTCAAGAAAACGTACAGACGTACAGGTTCCACTTTATGTTGCTTTCTATTGTACTTCAACTGGATAGACTCTCAAAGTGCTCACCATGGTGATATGTACGCAAAAGATTTTAAAAACTTACTGAACCATCTAGAGTAGCAATTCAACTTTGGATTCTCCAAGTGAGCTCATGGTAATTCCCTTTTAATTGTTACTAATAACGTAATCAACTTTGAAAGTATCATTTTTTCTCCGGTAGGAACTTCCGTAAGAAAATCAGCGACTGCTTGGCCTTTCCCTTCTCCACCACAAATTTTTAGTTCGGTTTCATAAGTAGCCCAACTTTGCCTCCGTATGTATTCAAAGTTTCCAAGTAAAGCTAATTCCCTTTTAATTCATAATGAGATCTCTGTATAAGAATGTTTTCGAAACCCATACGCTTAAGAAGACACGCCATGGTGGATGAATAGCCAAAGGGACCTATTGCCAATAAATTATCAAGCTTATGGCTTACCTTAGTGGAAGTATCTAATAATTAGTTATTAATGGCTAAAAGAGTTTTACCTTAATCAAGTTATGTCGGTAAATAAAACAAAAATACATGTTTTCAAACATAATTTTGTTTTATAATTTGCCCATACATCAAGCAAAATAACCCATAATCAGATCTGAAGTTCTCCTCACACCAGAAAATGAGACCCGTACATAAAAACTTAACTGGGCAAATTTTTACACTCTAAAATATTCAAAAAAATATAATAAATTGCCCATTTTAAGTACATGTAGGCCCATGCTCATTGGAGCATGAAAAAAATAATAATAAAAGGAATAAGAACCTGAGATGAAAACTTGTTTTGCAAAGAGTGGTAAATAGCTACACCTTGTCGAATTTAGGTTTAAGCCTCACAAAGTACTGTAAACAGCCAGCTATTAGCAAATAAACAAAGGCCTTCATGAAGAAAAAAACAGCAGAGTTTCAGAAACATAAATTAATATTAAAAATCGAACATACCTGTTGAACCAGACTTGTTTATCACTTTTCAAATATGTGCCGCACTAATAATATAGGACATTTTTTATCCACCTTTTAATGTGAAGCAAGAAGTATAAATTTGGAGATGGACAATTCAAGCACCTTCATTCAACCTAGTATAGTATTCTCCGGCAACTCACCTTACACCTTCAAAAACTGACAGCCATACACTTGAGAATGACCTAAATAAGATCAAACTCCGAAAAAAAAACGCAAGTCTTCAATCGTAGCGGATGAAATCGAAAAACCTATATCATATGCAAGTTAGATGTAACCGAACGAATCATCAATGAAGGATAAAAGAAATCCTAAGAAATTGAACGAAATCATTGATGAAAGATATAAAAAAAATCATACGAAAATAAGAATAGATTCATTGACTTACCAGATGCTAATGAAACCGAAAGACATAAAGGGGTTAAATGTTAAAATCTATAAAGTTATTTAACCCTTAAAAGCCTCAAACGCAACAAAATGCAACCGGTCTTCTTCTTCCTAGTTTCCAGTAACTTTCCGGTAGAAATTACAGGTTTCTAGCAGGAATTCGCCTTCGGAATCCGCAATAATCGCGCAATGGAGCCGCTACACAGCGTACAGCGAGGGTTTGGCACAACGCGACGCCATTTGCTATAGCGGTCGCTATGGCCGCTATCGATAACTATGTATATATATAACTATGCCTCGAACTCAATTTGCAATGAACAGTAATTTCAGTTTTCCCGCTTAACTCGGAAACCACATCTTTCTCAACACGCCACAACATGATAAGACTTCAAAATGATGGTAAAAATGTAATACAAAAAAATGTAAGCCCAAAAATATTTATGAATAAACAGAAAGCGGTGGAGTGTGAGGAGGCTACCACGTGTTAGATGGTAAAATCCCTGAATACCCCTGAACAGTGAACACTCTTCATTCCATCAATCTATTAACATAAAGTAATTCGGATCATTATGGGAATCAATCAAAGGAAAAAAGTCCATTAGAAAAACGAAGTAAAAAAACTAACCTCCCTTCATGGTTGGAAGGGAACATCAAGACTGACAACTTTGACAGCAACACCACCAGCCAACTACCACAAAAAAAATTAAGCATATTGGCATCAAAAAGTTAATATGAACTATAAGTAGTTGCACAAAATTCCAAGCTAGATGTTGTTCCTTAACAGGCTCTAGTACCCTTACAACAATGATCAAGGTTATTGTCAGCACCATAAATCAGATTAGTCTTGTATCACATGGTACCAAAGGACCTACGGTCTTGGTATTCACATCATTTGTACCAATAAAGTACCATCTATACCCCACCATGAAGAAAAAGCCTTCAAAACATGATAATCAAAGTATGGCATTTAACATAATATATTTAATTCTACGATATGTGTATGTACCAACCTGCAATCTACAACGGCGTTTTGATTTTCGTCATCACAAGCCAGTAACTCGAACCGCGGTCACTGTTTCTAGACACCGGCAACGTCAAAGAGGCAAAGAATCCATAATTGGCTCCTCTACCATCCCTATCACTACCAAAAGCATGGGAAGTTGAAACCACTCGCTATCATACTGTATTTACCTACATAGTCGAGAACAAACATGTGCAAAAAAATGGGAAATTCAAACTTCTGTAGAAAAATCAAGGGTGCCAACACAATGGAACTCGTAGGTCCACAACCACTTGTACCGATGTTTGATTTCATCATAACAGGAACACACTGACCAGTTTCAATGCAACAACATAAATATGTATAACTTCAAAATAATGACTAAAATATCCAAAGAAATATGCCTTTTATACATGTAAAACAATATCTAAAAGTGTAATATTATTGATATAATAAGATATTAATTATTATACTTACACTAATCAGTTATAAACAAAAATTAGAAGTTTGGGACAAGATGTATTTTAGGTCAAACCAAATCGACCCGTTCATTACGTACCCAACTCTTTCTATTATTTAGCTTACTTCAAAAGTGAAAAAATAGCAACCACCAATGTTACCATCAAACACACCATTTCACATGTCCAATAAAACTTTTACTTAAAAAAGTGTACCTTTCTAGATATAATCAGTTCTGGATATAATCAGTTTCTTCTGTTGCTGAAACGTTCATCTGTTGCTGAAAATCTGAAACGCAAACCGGGAACAAAAGAAACAGAATCAGAGGTGTAAGCACGGGTCGCTCTATTTTGAAGACACACAAAACCCTAAAACCTAAATCCAACTACAAAGAACAATCAACCCCATGAAAATCATACCTAAGATTAGGCAAGCAATTCTAAGTTTGATACTTTTTAGACAGATCAACTTGAATTGTGTTTTATCTTTTAAACATGTCATATGAGAAAAATCAAGAGAATTTCTCATGAGAATCCGGTCTTAAATGTAGTTTTAAACGTATAAAACTTAGTATATGCATTTACTCAAAAGTAACTTTTTTTTACTGAAATAAAATAGGTTCGCCACACTAACTATTTGTAAAAATAAAATAAGTTTTTTGAACAAAAAAATTTGTTGGGTAAACCCAGCCCAGACAGACCCTTTGACCCGAACTACTTTATCCAATGGCTCCCTCGCCCGTTTTGCCACCTCTAATTGAATATAATATAATTATCAAATGGGTCAAAATCGTCTTACAGAGTGAATTAGTTCAATCAAACATAAATCAATTTACTCAAGTGGCATGCGTAAGTTCTGATATGAACGCGCATGATAGCTTTTGTAGGACCCACAAGTGGCTTTATCTGCAATAATAGTTTACAACCGTCATCAAAAAATATAAAATTTGTCCAGTTAGACCAGATCTTAAGAATATGGGAGTACAGAACCTGTAAATAGTAACTGAAAGCCAGCTTAGTGATAATGAGCAGAATCCAAAAGGTTGTGTACCTGAAATATTAAAATCGATAATGTTAACGTATCTGGCCACGTGTCTCTAACTGATAAATAGAAAATAAAAACACCCCAACAAACATAAATAAGAAATAATCAAAACAAATTCTTTCGATAATAGCACGTGTCTCTAACTGATCCGAAAGAGCTGTACTAATGGCACCGGCAATTGCGTATAATGGCCAGTAGTCCTCGGTTAAACCAGCTTGATTCTCGAGAAACCTTTCGGTGTATTTGTCACACCCCCAAATAACCACCTAGGGCGTGTCCCTATTGGAGGTGCAACGATCCAACAAAGAGCCACCAATCATATCAAACACAAGTTATAATATATTGAAATACCCAATTGAAAGAAATGTATCGTTTGCAAAGTTAAACCAAAACCAAAGTATTGAGCGGAAGCATAAATGTATAAGTGCATAAATGAATGAAAACCAAATCAACATAAATGTTTATTATGACCATAACCACTTCAGCAGCATCAGACGGCAAGTTCCCAGACTCCTTCAGTAATTACCTACAAGCATGTAAACAAGTGTGTCAGACTACGCTGGTGAGTTCAAGGTTTTGTTAACGGGTTGAGTTACCAGATGTATGTTAATGCGATTCAATGTTGCGTTACGATGTTGCTCAAGTTAGTTACCCTAGGGACTACGCCCTTACGTAACCGAGGAGTGTGCCTCTTAGCAACCCACTATGTTGTTCAGTTAGTTACCCTAGGGGAACCGCCCTTACGTAACCGAGGAGTGTGCCTCTAAACAACCATAGTGAAACCCAGATAATTAGTTCCTAATAGCGCTATCAACTAATCACCCCCATTGCCCTCCAGGCAATAACCAAAACCGATTAAGTTATTTACCCAATGTTTCCCTTCCAAGTATTTACCAGTTGTCCCAAACCACCGGGACGCATGCTTGAGAAAAGTGCAGTGAACTCACCTTAGGTTTGCTCGGTTAGACAAGTTACTCGTAAATAAGTTCAATACTCACAACCTAAAAGAGTGTTTGGTAATGATCAGTTTCACCGTTTGTTTACACATAGATCACATCAGTGGTTGTCACGTATGGCACGTATAACAGTTAAGCAACAATTCAAGCAAGAACAATAATTATTCAACATAAGAACCAGTGGACTAAATAATCCATATTACATCAACCGACCCACGTTAAACTCAATCCAAACCACCCAGCCCATCGTTAGTTCATTGTTTAACCAGCCCAATACCCTGTCAACTTATGCTAATATATGCCAAGCCCAAACCGTATAACCCGTACAAACCCATTACGTCCGCGGCCCAAACGATGTCAGGTCCGCTCGTTTCTGCCCTCTACCGACCGGCCCAGTTTTAATGTAAAATGTGTGCAGCCCAACACGTTTAATTCTCGGATCCAACAGCGGCCCCAAATTATAATTTCTATTTAAGAGTATGGCCTTAACTCAATAATGTAAGCGGCTGGTCTTTGTGGCCCTATATTAATCATCCGATCTTACTAGTTTCTATGATCCATTAACATATCTCTCGGCCCATTCAATATATATATCACTGTGATCTACTTGCCATGTAACAACTATTAATTTAACAGTCCAATGTTCCCAGTGATGGTTGCCAGCCCATCGGTCAACAGGCCTTCGTTTACCCCCCATAAAACCCACCCCTAAAATATAACAATCCAACACCAAACGAACTAATAACATAACTTATTAATCAATAGATATAACAAAGAACAGTAGTCAAAATCATAAGTCGGTGCAACTTTCTTGCATATGCGTGATGATATAAAATCCATTCTACATACCATTTGTTTGTATAATATCATGCCCCACAATTATTCAAAATACATCAATTTATAAGTATCACTGCCATGAGCAACACAATAATTGTCCAACCAATTATTTAATCACCTCCTCATACTTAACTAATCCTACTCGTAATTCATAAGCATCCAGAACAGTAACAATCGATATTATTATTAATTTACGACTATTATGTCTTGGCCTTATCACCTCATGCCATTATAATCTAAAAACTTATCCAGTTAATATTGCAGCTATCATACTGACTTAATTCTCACAACAATACCTTACGGCTTCTACTCATAATACACCAAATCCCCAGTTAATCGATCACATAATCTATTTCAATAACCTGATTATAACACATATACACAAAGTCATGCAAGCATGAATACCAATAGATAAAGACTACTAACCGAAACCTTCACTTGATTTCGAGACCCTCACTTGATTTAGACGTAGATTGAATGGGAACTCGCGTCCGTGGGGGGGGGGGGGTTTCTCCTACTGCCGTATGATATTCAGAGAGAAAAAGTGAAGTTTGTTATTGATTTAAACTAGATTGAATTGTATTTGATATACAATACGTATGGGATGTTTGGGCCGATCATTATGGATTAATAAGAATGTGGGCTGTGGGCTGTTAAACTCTAGTGAATTACACAAGTTAGGGCCGATTCTTTAGTGAATTTCGCAAGTTAAGGCCGGTTTCCTAATATCATAATAATCAGAGGTTGGGCTGAATAATAACAATTGGGCCGGTCACATTGCTGATTGGTCCATTTAGATAAACAGCAAGGAGGTTGGGCCGGCCTATTACATTAACAAGGTATAACATATTTTTAATATTATATGTTCACAAGACTTTAGTTATCCAAATCTAACCTAGTTAGTTAGGTTTAACTAAGTTGAAATCACGGAATTTAAACGATACTAACCGTGAAGGTTCGGGTTGTCACATCATCCCCAACTTGAAAGAAATTTCGTCCCGAAATTTAGCAAACAGTCACTGAGGGAGCTAGTTTTGTTAAGCGTTTTCGCGGGGTGTCACATCATCCCCAACTTGAAAGAATTTTCGTCCCGAAAATTGATCTAAAACAATGGCTTGAAGTGAGGTCCGACGAACTCGATCTATAGATACTTTACAACGCCTGGGGGCTAATCTTGTGATCAGTGGAAATCATGGTATGGTGGTTAGCGTTTTGTTATATCAGTTGCAAATTAAGGAGACAGGGAATCAAATGAGGTTCGTACAAAGAGTCGAGCGAAACAGGGGTCCGTTAAACATCCGAAGGAATTGGCCAACAGATTTGTTGTCTAGAAATAATTCCCGGTAGTGATGCATGGCGGCATGGCACGACAGGGAGGTTCGTTACATTGCGGTCGCGCGAGTGTATTATTACGATGATCTTAAACCGATAAGGATTACAAGAGTGTCGCATCAACCGATAGAGGCATTGCATCAACCAATAGACACCGGATAGTTCAAAGGCCAGCGAGAGATTTACCATAATTAAGGTAACTGTTTTAGAGTTAAAGGTGTGACTATTGTGGTGCGAGGGTAAAAAGAGGTAAGGTGACGACTTAGCACAAGAAATATCCCTTAAACGATAAAATAAGAAATCCATTCAAACCAAACCATATAAGTCACTACATTGAACATTTGTAAAAGTTTTTAATCACCACGATTGTTTTTACGAAAACAACTGAAAGAAAAGAAAGAAAAAATAACTAGATAAACGATTGAAAGGCGAGTCAGTCATCCACGTCACCATCCCCGAGGTCACTACCATCATCATCGTCTCCGTCACTATCCGAGACCTCCTCTGGCTCTTCTTCCTCCTCTTCCGGATCTTCTTCCTCCTCTTCGGGTTCTTCATCAGACCCTTCCGCCTCTGGTTCGGGAGGTGCCGGGACTGGGGCTGGCTCGGGTTCAGGTACGAAGCGAGCTTCCTCCAAGTGATGGACCCTCCAATCTATCATACCTATCAGATGGGCCTGCGAGTTAAGCCTTTCATGATCCAATCGAGCGTCTCTCAGTATCAGACCCTGTACCTCACGCCCTCTTAGGGCTTCTGCCTTCAAGTCATCCGTCCTCCTAATAAGTTCCTGTATCTGCTTCTCTTGAGCTTCCAATCGCCCTCCTTGGGTATCAACCTTTCTTTGTAATTTCTGATTCTGCTCCATTAAGACTTGGTTTTGTTCTATTAGAATCTGGTTATAATCTCGGAGAGCCTTACTCACAGCCGCCTCGGCCTGAGCGCTGAGGGAGTTAACTGGTAGGGCATGCGTAGGTCGGGAGGACGACTCCCCGCCCTGTGCGAGTCTCTTCCTATAAGCAGCACGCGTCTCCATCTGACGCGGGGGTGAGTGAGGATCAGCGGGTGCCTTCCCTGGCGCCCGGGATTGGTCGGAAGATGCGGACGATGTAGACATGCCTGTCGAGTTGACGACGTAACGCAAGTTAAACGAGAGAATGCACACTCGCAACGTTTCAAAAAGAGGGTATTAACGCAGAAAGGAAAAATGACAGAAAGAGTAAGCACACAAGGTTTCAATCAATAGTTGCTACGTCCGTTTCCTCGTCCACTCATGTTTCTATATATGGGAAATGAACTAATTTAGGGGTCGAAAACGAGGAAAGTGTTCAGGTTTATCATGTTAAGAACGATTAGCTACCATGTTCATACACAAACAGGGAAGAACCCCTCTCACACTCGTTAAGCCTCATTGGGATTTGCATGCACCACGCGTTATTATTATGTGTGCACCCATGATAATAAGGCGGTTTGCATGCTCCTCTCGATGCTTCTTAACTTATGTTTGAAGTTTCTCCCACTCCAACCAATGCAATATAAGTACTACCAACAAGATTAAAATTTACTAGATACAAGGGTTATGTTGCACTAACAATGTGTCATGATGCCTACCATGTCGTACCGTGCATGCTATATATATATAGTTACGTTTACCAGGCATATAAAGCATAAGCTAAGGAGGAACGAACCTTGCAGTCTGAAGCTGAGTGTCATGGTCATCGTTTGGATCAATTCGGTTATAGTCTGGTTTTATGAAAACATTTTTAAAACCGAGTTCTCTATAACCAGTGGCTCTGATACCAAACTGTCACACCCCCAAATAACCACCTAGGGCGTGTCCCTATTGGAGGTGCAACGATCCAACAAAGAGCCACCAATCATATCAAACACAAGTTATAATATATTGAAATACCCAATTGAAAGAAATGTATCGTTTGCAAAGTTAAACCAAAACCAAAGTATTGAGCGGAAGCATAAATGTATAAGTGCATAAATGAATGAAAACCAAATCAACATAAATGTTTATTATGACCATAACCACTTCAGCAGCATCAGACGGCAAGTTCCCAGACTCCTTCAGTAATTACCTACAAGCATGTAAACAAGTGTGTCAGACTACGCTGGTGAGTTCAAGGTTTTGTTAACGGGTTGAGTTACCAGATGTATGTTAATGCGATTCAATGTTGCGTTACGATGTTGCTCAAGTTAGTTACCCTAGGGACTACGCCCTTACGTAACCGAGGAGTGTGCCTCTTAGCAACCCACTATGTTGTTCAGTTAGTTACCCTAGGGGAACCGCCCTTACGTAACCGAGGAGTGTGCCTCTAAACAACCATAGTGAAACCCAGATAATTAGTTCCTAATAGCGCTATCAACTAATCACCCCCATTGCCCTCCAGGCAATAACCAAAACCGATTAAGTTATTTACCCAATGTTTCCCTTCCAAGTATTTACCAGTTGTCCCAAACCACCGGGACGCATGCTTGAGAAAAGTGCAGTGAACTCACCTTAGGTTTGCTCGGTTAGACAAGTTACTCGTAAATAAGTTCAATACTCACAACCTAAAAGAGTGTTTGGTAATGATCAGTTTCACCGTTTGTTTACACATAGATCACATCAGTGGTTGTCACGTATGGCACGTATAACAGTTAAGCAACAATTCAAGCAAGAACAATAATTATTCAACATAAGAACCAGTGGACTAAATAATCCATATTACATCAACCGACCCACGTTAAACTCAATCCAAACCACCCAGCCCATCGTTAGTTCATTGTTTAACCAGCCCAATACCCTGTCAACTTATGCTAATATATGCCAAGCCCAAACCGTATAACCCGTACAAACCCATTACGTCCGCGGCCCAAACGATGTCAGGTCCGCTCGTTTCTGCCCTCTACCGACCGGCCCAGTTTTAATGTAAAATGTGTGCAGCCCAACACGTTTAATTCTCGGATCCAACAGCGGCCCCAAATTATAATTTCTATTTAAGAGTATGGCCTTAACTCAATAATGTAAGCGGCTGGTCTTTGTGGCCCTATATTAATCATCCGATCTTACTAGTTTCTATGATCCATTAACATATCTCTCGGCCCATTCAATATATATATCACTGTGATCTACTTGCCATGTAACAACTATTAATTTAACAGTCCAATGTTCCCAGTGATGGTTGCCAGCCCATCGGTCAACAGGCCTTCGTTTACCCCCCATAAAACCCACCCCTAAAATATAACAATCCAACACCAAACGAACTAATAACATAACTTATTAATCAATAGATATAACAAAGAACAGTAGTCAAAATCATAAGTCGGTGCAACTTTCTTGCATATGCGTGATGATATAAAATCCATTCTACATACCATTTGTTTGTATAATATCATGCCCCACAATTATTCAAAATACATCAATTTATAAGTATCACTGCCATGAGCAACACAATAATTGTCCAACCAATTATTTAATCACCTCCTCATACTTAACTAATCCTACTCGTAATTCATAAGCATCCAGAACAGTAACAATCGATATTATTATTAATTTACGACTATTATGTCTTGGCCTTATCACCTCATGCCATTATAATCTAAAAACTTATCCAGTTAATATTGCAGCTATCATACTGACTTAATTCTCACAACAATACCTTACGGCTTCTACTCATAATACACCAAATCCCCAGTTAATCGATCACATAATCTATTTCAATAACCTGATTATAACACATATACACAAAGTCATGCAAGCATGAATACCAATAGATAAAGACTACTAACCGAAACCTTCACTTGATTTCGAGACCCTCACTTGATTTAGACGTAGATTGAATGGGAACTCGCGTCCGTGGGGGGGGGGGGGTTTCTCCTACTGCCGTATGATATTCAGAGAGAAAAAGTGAAGTTTGTTATTGATTTAAACTAGATTGAATTGTATTTGATATACAATACGTATGGGATGTTTGGGCCGATCATTATGGATTAATAAGAATGTGGGCTGTGGGCTGTTAAACTCTAGTGAATTACACAAGTTAGGGCCGATTCTTTAGTGAATTTCGCAAGTTAAGGCCGGTTTCCTAATATCATAATAATCAGAGGTTGGGCTGAATAATAACAATTGGGCCGGTCACATTGCTGATTGGTCCATTTAGATAAACAGCAAGGAGGTTGGGCCGGCCTATTACATTAACAAGGTATAACATATTTTTAATATTATATGTTCACAAGACTTTAGTTATCCAAATCTAACCTAGTTAGTTAGGTTTAACTAAGTTGAAATCACGGAATTTAAACGATACTAACCGTGAAGGTTCGGGTTGTCACAGTATTGATCTATGTTAAGCCTGTCTTTCTTCCTAAACCTATTTAGTCCGAGTACACTAAGAGCAAGACCTACCACGACCAAATGCAAAAGAAATATTCTAAGCCAGAAAACATCACGCTAATGGCATGAACCGCCGACAGTTGGCCCCAGTGATGTGCAATTACCACTTCCTGCACTCTACAAATCAGTTTTATCCCACAATCAGATCAAATATAATGTGTGAAATTTCATATAGAAGTATAGAACACATATGATCTTCATATGCAGTAGTATTTTCAGATTTCTCAAGCCGTAGATGCTGTCAATTGATAGTGATTATTAGCAGAACAAATTAGTTCACGCACTTAACAGATTTCAATTATTCATTCACTTAGGTTAAAAAAACTACACAATCACAACTGATCGTTTGTATCCGACTAACCAATTAAAGCGAGCATAGATTACAATCATAACTTCCAAAAGCTTGTTCCAAAGTACAAACTTACGATGCATACATCCATACATACGTATCTACTAATGCATCAAATCATCAAAATCAAACAACAAAATTGAAGTAGAAAGTTTCATCCGATAATTCAGACCGTAGATGCTGTGAATTCATAGTGATTATTATCAGAACAAATTAGTCCATTCACTTGACAGATTTCAGTTATTCATCCACTCTAGGTTATAAAAAAAAACTACACAATCACAAATCACCATCAGATTAATAAACATAATATATAAACAATCACATAATGTTATACAAAAGCTTTTCAATCAAACTACTGGCAAATTTACTTAACATTTGTAATTGAATACTCTTAAAACAGATCATTTTCATCTGATCACAACATCCAAAACCTTATTACAATGACCTTAAAAAAACAATAAAAACCCTAAAACGATTAGAACTGAGGAACTCACACTAAATCATGAACGAAATTATATGAAAACAGAGAAATTACTACCTGATGTCGGTGCTCTAGGTTTTAGGGAATAATCAGATCAGTGAGATATGCAACAAATCAAATCTGAATAAGAGGATTAAAAATGAAATAGAAAGATACCGATTTATGTGTTGGTGAAACCCTAGCCGCCGCCCTTTCGTTGTTGCGTTAAACCACAACCATCATAAGACCACCACTGGGAAAACCCTAAATCAACCAATGTCGTTGTCATCGTTCCTCTTCTAAGGTTTTAGAAAAGAAAGAATCGCTGCTGCAGAGATTGATCGGATCACACAAAACAATTAGAATCAATATTACATTGAAAGCTTTGAAAATGAAATCAACACAAACCTTAATAGATCTTGATTTGATGACTATAGGGTGTATACCTTCCACATCTGCTTCACCACCATATCTTGATCCTCCATTTTATAATCAGATCCAGAAATCTATTAATCGATTCAGAACCTTGTTGAAGTCGATTGATCGGCAGAAAGCTTGAAGGAGGAGATCGCCCTAGGGTTTGAGAGAAATTAGGTATTGATTGTCCTTGTGAGAAGCTGAATGAGGAAAAAAAAGAAGTATTATAGGATCCGAATTTATGGGTCGGTAGACTAATTCGGGGCTTCACCTTAAGAAAAAAGACCCGGAAGTTTTCCCGCAAAAATGCACAATTTAGAAGCCTCCTAGCTTGACACATCAGCAAAATTTAACACATTTATTATATATAATAGATTTCCCCTTTTCATTTAAATGACTCTTATTTATAACTATTTTACCCTTAATGAACTATTTAATGAATATTTACATATTCCCCCATTCTAATATGTAAAATCAATTACATATTTACCCAGATTATCTAGTATCACCCCGGTTCTACTTGTTACTCTTGTCAAGGCAAAATCATTTATAAAACAATGTTTTATACAGGTCCGTAACGAGCGTAGTTCCGTATCGAGCATCAATATGGACCCACGCTCATTACGGACGACGTCGACTAAATAATAAACATCTTATATATTTATGATTGGGTCTGTTTCGACGCTCGATACGGACCCACGCTCGTTACGGACGACGTCGACTAAATATTAAACATATTATATATTTACGACTGGGTCCGTTTCGACGCTCGATACGGACCCACGCTCGTAACAGACGACTTCGACTAAATAATAAACATATTATATATTAACGACTAATTAAGTTTCTACGCTCGATACGGACCCGCGCTAATAAAGACATTATATATTTACGTCTGGGTCTGTTTCGACGCTCGATACGGTAAGTACGATTCGACCATTCTTGTTTGTGCTTAACCATTTTTCGGTAAGTACGATTCGATTACAATTACCAGTGCATCCAGTTATCAAGTGAGACCATAACCAAAATCCTGAATTCGATAGTACCATGTAATGGGAAATACAGAACATAGTCCACCAGCACAAGTCAAGCAAGCCATAAGGCAATGTATAAATTCTCGTGTAGCCTGATATAGTAAATATTATACTCATATACAAAGTAAAATTAAACAAAACACCAAATAGCCAAAACAGGGGCACAAGGTAGAACAGGTTGAAAGATGATACAAACATGATCAAAGAGAGAATAAGCATGGTGCCAAGGATTTGATAACCTTATATACCCTAAAAAGGTAAATGTGTCCAGACAACTGAAACCAGGAAGTAATCGGTGGCTCAAGAGAAGGGATTCATGCTTTGCAATCACAATCAAGATGAATAGGGATGTTACAAAGTATGCATACTCATATTGCCCTCGGATGTGCTAATAAGAAGAAGCAGAAGCGAAAACATCTGTGTACATCTGTGTACATCATATGCGTAAGGATTCGATTTTTTGAACTATTGCGGGGCAGATGTACGAATAAGAAGAAGCAGATGTACATTTTTTTTTTTGTAGAAACATACCTGATGAAGATGAAAAACGTTGATGTTGTTTGTGTAGGGTTTGGGTTATACACAGATGCCTTGTTACGCATATGGGTTATTAAGAGGGTAATTGGGTAATTTCTAAAAAAAGGGAAATATGTAATTGATTTTATGACTTGGGGAAATATGTAATAGGGAGGCTTAGGAGGGGGAAATATGTAAAAATCCCGAATTTAAAAAACTAACAAAGTCTGTGTCAGTAGGCTTTGTCAGTTTTTTTAATTCCATACGAGCCGTATAACAGTTCCAAAATGATACCGTTTTCTCTCCGCCGCTTGCGATTCCGCTGCCGTTGCTGCCTAATATTATATTTTAACTAATTAACATCAGAATAATTACATCAACAACAACGAATAGATAGAAAATAGATACGAAATAGTTCCAAATGATATCGTTTTCTCTCCGGCGCTTGCGATTCCGCTGTCGTTGCTCCCTCTGGATCACCGTCCTTCTACTCGTTCTAATCCTCTGCGCTTTCTACGTACCCACCACCACCGTCTCCCTTCCACCACCGTACACCCACACCACCTCCTTTCCACCTCTACCTACCTCCGCCACCGTCAAACCACCTGCAACAACCACAGCAACATCCACCGTGTTTAAACCATCGACAACCACCACTTGTGTCACACCCTCAAAATACCACCTAGGGAGTGTCCCTGATAGGCATGTGATGTACCAATAACGAGCCACCAATTACATTGAACCCATACAAGTTATAAATAAAATCCCCATTATTAATAAAAATATACTCAACAAGTTAAAATGAAAATCAATAAGTTCAGCGGAAGCAAATAGTAAACCAAGTTAAATTGTTTCATAACCAAAGTATGGTCTCATGAAATCAATCACATAATCCTTCCAGTCGACCCATGACCACTCCAGCTACTCCAGACAGCAAGTTCCCCAAATCCAAGATACCTAACGACCTGCGAGCATGTAACAAGTGTATCAGACAAAGCTGGCGAGTTCACAGTTTTAGAAAACGTTTGTTACCGGTTGTATGTAAAACAGTTCACTGACAATGCAAGTAATATTTGTTAATATCTCAACTCCGAACAAGACGGCTCCTGAAATACATGACTGCCCTTCCCACGTACTCCTATCTAGTACTGGGCCCGACTGGGTCATTAGTTCACATCCGTCCTCTCTAGGAGCGGTGTGAGGGTGCCAAACCTAAGTAGCGCTACCAACTAATACCCGTTACCCTCCAGGTAACATAATAAGGGACTTACAAGAATGATAGGTGAGAATATTAACCAATATACCCGTTTTTACCCAAAAGACTTATCCCTCCACGGGATACCCACTGACTGTCCCCAACCACTGGGACGCATGCTCGAATGTAGTGAACTCACCTTTGATTGCTTGGTATATCATGTTACTCATTCCCAGTTGGTCAACCATACCCTACCGTGGTTACCAAAGATAGTCAGTTTAATATTCACGTATATCACATATCCTCAGTACACATTACACAAGTAGCATACAGTAAAGCACATTTCACTATGCAAGTCATAACAAGAAGTAGTCGTGTAACACATTAGTCCGTTATTAATGTACTTTTGTCTAACAGATACTCATACGCTATACCAGTTCACAATACAGTCCATGTTTTAAACAAGCACTTAGCAGTCCAACGCATCAATCATGAAAGTGTGTAGTCTCATAAGTCTAAGGCCCATCGATAGTGTGTGTGGTCGAGTGGCAAGTGTGCGGTTCTAAACAAGTGTGTGAGTTGTTTCCTTTGTGCGACCCCAAATAGTATATCTCGGTTCAATAGTTCAGTTCGTGCCCCGGGTTAGTGTCCTGGTCCATACGGTGTGTGATTAATTTGGTTTGTGCGGCCCATCTAACAAATAGGCCCATGAGCTAGTGCGATGTAGGTCCTTTGAGCAACCAGAAGGGATACGTGTCCTCAATTAAAATCACCAGACGGGTTACACTTCTACTTTGCTAGTTGTTGTAGGCAATCACTCAACAGTTATTCTACATTTACATTACACAATTGGCCTACAAAAAAAGCACTCATGTTATACCTAACGTAAGCATCATCATAATAACCCATAACCATCAAGTAATCATATAATATGTATCTAGTTCTCATGCAAGTTCAAACCACACCTCCAAGTTTCAATAGCCATTAACAATCGGTTCATTAACAATTACTATCATTTGGCAATTTTCTTAACCCACCAACAGTTTGCGGCCCATCTAACAAGCTCACTAACTCAGCCAATCAATTATACCCCCTAAGCCCACACTTTAATGACTTAAACAATTTATAAAACTGATAATTATCATATGATATGTCAATTATGTCAGACCCAACATCATCATTGCTAGTCATCATGCACTCCCCACAATGTCAGCATCAATTTGTTCAAGATAAACATCACAATTTACAAGGCTATCCTAAGATTCATCTCACAAACTTATAAACAATAACCAAATTCATATGCAACGACCCTATTCTAATACTTGTATAATCAAATTTATCTCACAAATTTATAAACAATAACCGACCCTATCCTAAGATTCCATGTTATCGCCCAACATCAGTTCATATGCAACGATTACAATTATGCCAGACATATAAATCATTACTCACGATTGTTATATAAGAACGATCATGTCACACCCCCAAAATCCACCCGCGGAATACCACCGCTTGGGAGCGTGACTGACCAGGATCAAGCCATCAATCATATCAAACATAGCATTTAATATAAAAGTAATTAACGTAAGTCTCCATGACATGATTGATGTTTCAAAACCAAATACTGTTTTAAGTAGCGGAAGCAATGTAAAGTAAACCCAAATAAAGTTATAAGTTCAATAATGTTCCTGATCCATCTGCCACAACGACCTGCTCCTTCCTTGTGCAAGCTCCATAATTTACCTAAGGTCCTGTAAGGCATGCAGCAAATAATCAACAAACTAGTTGAGCGAGTTCACAGAAAGTAAGTTCATAATGTAATGCATAAGTATAGCTAGTGGGGGCTTCCCATACTAGTGTGTAATAAAGGTGGGGGCTTCCCATGTTTATCTTAGCTAATGAGGGCGTCTCATTAACGGTACTTACTAGACTAACTTCCGACCATGTGTTCTTCTTTACCGAGAACAGGAAAACGTACAGGGTCACGTAGGCTTTACGTGACGTGCCCTTCCCCGAGGACAGTGGTACGCGTGGGGGCTACGTAGGCTTTACGCAGCGTGGCCTTCCGACCTGGAAGCCAGTAGATGGTATTGGGTTACGTAGGCTTTACGTAACGTGTCCTCCCGACCCGGGAGACATATGGCAAATATACTGGGTTACGTAGGCTTTACGTAACGTGTCCTGACTAACCTGAGGACGATGGTCTATAGTCTGGTATATGCGTAAGTACGAGTAATCATTCCATATCCAACATATCCAACCCAATTCCCAACCCGGGAATCCCATGCCTTGGCTGTGTGAACTCACCTTGGTTTGCTCGGCAGATACACAAGGAATATAAGTAGCAAGTAAATGGTCACTCACGTCCTATCATGGTTATTATACGAGTCAGGTTCGTATATAGTACGTATATAGCAATCACGTATAGTCATGGCAAACATGTACGCACGTAAGCAGATAAGACATAGCATGTGAGGATCCAATTGTCTAAGTCCAACAATACCCGGCCCAATAGCATAAGCAGCCCAATAACAAAACAGTCCAGATTCTCAATCGGCCCAAATAGTAAACGTATATCGGTCCAATAGCAAACAGTCCACAATTCAAATCGTTGGGCTCAATAGATTGGGCCCATGACAGTGAAGGCCCAACAGTGTGCGTGCAACGGTGGTCTCGAGTCGCAACGGAGATCTCGAGTCGTAACCAGAGATTACGAGTCGCAACAGCTGGTTGCGAGTCGCAATGATGGTCTCGGTTCATCATGGTCTGGTTACGAGTGGTCATGTGCTGGTTGCGAGTCGCAACGGGACTCGCAATCGTGGTCTCGGCTGGTGCTGTTGTGGTTTCGAGTCGTGACCACGAGGTTTCGACTCGCAATCTGAGTCGCAACCGTGTGACGTGTGTGTGTAACCGGTTTCCATAAATCCTGCATTGACTTATCCGTGATTTCAGCTAACAGTTTGGTCAGTTTGGTAACCAGATCAATTAACAAAATTCTCAACAAATCAATAGCATGATATCGATCAAACAGAACAATTGCAACACAAATTCATAAGAACCCTAATTATAACATGCATGAACAACCAACAATTCATCGACAAACCAACATTCAAGTTAACCCGATGCATACTATAGCCGATTACTTGTTCATTCGGTAATACTACCAGATCATCGATCCTTATGCAATTCATACATTCGCACATATATCCGGTTCATATCTAAGCCAATTACATGATCATCAAAACAGCCGATTTCTATATATCAATACATTCGGTTCTAAACTAATCACAACTACAAACTGATTATATAACAATACATTCAAGGACCAACATAACCACATAATCTAACCGGCCCTAGATCATCATCATGCAAATTCTAATCGGTTCGATTTAAGCATGTAATCAAAGCATCACTTAACACACAAGCATAAAACATCATACTAACCGATTACAAGAAGGAGAGTGTGATCCGAGCAAGGGTGTTCCTTGGTGCCGTCGGGTTCCAAACGAACGAGAGAGAGAGAGCAAAGCTTCTAGGGTTTGTGTGTGTGTTTGTGATTTGCAAAAGTGGTAAAACAAAACCCCTAAACTCAGTTTTGTGTGTTGCGAGTGGGGAGTGGGCCGAGCCCACTCGATTACCTAATGGACCCGAGAACAAGGAGTGACCCAAAGGGCTCGTGTACTCGGTCCGCATACATACGACATACGTACGCACATAATGCATATAACATAACATCTATCATGAAATCAATTAATCATTCAGGTTTATAAAATCACATATCGTGCACAAACGTTACATCAAAGTAAGCCTAAAGTTCGAGTTGTCACATTATCCCCAACTAATTGGAAATTTCGTCCCGAAATTTGGTATGCACTCACTGAGGAAGCTAGGTAAACTGTACTGTTCACTGATTTTCCTGGGGTGTCACATCCTCCCCCCGTTGATCTGGAATTTCGTCCCGAAATTCCGAAGTAGTAGCTTCAGCCTCAGTAGTGGTTGCCTGGTTCCCGAATAACTGGGGGTACTTTTCTGTCATCCTGTTTTCGCGTTCCCAGGTGTACTCTGGGCCACGTTTGGAGTTCCAACGAACTCGGACAAGAGGGATTCTCTTGTGTTTGAGGACCTTCACATCCCGGTCCGTGATTTCGACTGGTTCCTCGACGAACTGCAACCGCTCGTCGATAGTGAGTTCCTTAAAAGGAATGATAAGATTTTCATCTGATAGGCACTTCTTTAGGTTCGATACATGAAAGACATTGTGAACTGCCCCGAGTTCAGCTGGTAATTTCAACTTGTAGGCTACCTTGCCAATCTTTTCTATGATTTCGAATGGTCCGACGTATCGCGGATTCAGTTTACCCCGTTTGCCAAAACGAACTACACCCTTCCAGGGTGAGACTTTCAATAAAACCCGGTCCCCGACCTCAAATTCCAATGGCTTTCTACGCTTATCTGCGTAGGCTTTCTGACGGTCTCGTGCTGCCGCCATGCGTTGTCGTATCTGTGCAATCTTTTCTGTGGCGTCCACTACAATCTCTGGACCCGTAATCTGACTATCTCCCACCTCTGCCCAACAGAGAGGTGACCGGCATTTACGCCCGTACAATGCCTCGAATGGAGCGGCTTGAATGCTGGTGTGATAACTGTTATTGTAAGAAAACTCCACCAAAGGGAGGTGCTTTTCCCAGCCGTTGCCGAAATCGATGACGCATGCCCGAAGCATGTCTTCAAGAGTTTGAATCGTACGCTCAGACTGTCCATCCGTCTGAGGGTGGTATGCTGTGCTCATGTCTAGTCGTGAGCCAAAGGATTTATGCATTGCTTGCCAAAGTTCTGACGTGAATCGTGCGTCGCGATCCGAAATGATGGACGTGGGCACCCCGTGCCTCGAGACAACTTCTTTAAGATAGACGTCTGCAAGTGTGGAGAACTTGTCCGTTTCCTTAATCGGCAGGAAGTGTGCAGACTTAGTGAGTCGATCAACTATGACCCATATCGTATCGTTCCCACGCTGGGATCTAGGTAGGCCTGTAACGAAATCCATGGAAATTTCTTCCCATTTCCACTGAGGTATCTTAGGCTGCTGAAGTAGACCAGCTGGTTTCTGATATTCGACCTTGACTCTTGCACATGTCAAGCATTTTCCAACATACGTAGCAATGTGGGCCTTCATACTAGGCCACCAATAGGTAGTGCTGATATCGTGGTACATTTTATCCGACCCTGGATGTACCGAATAGCGAGACTTGTGTGCTTCATCCATCACAAGTTCGCGTAGACCGCCATAGAGTGGGACCCAAATCCGGCCCGTTACATAGTAGGCGCCGTCTGCCTTCTGTTCCATTTGCTGCCGTGAGCCGCGTAAGGCTTCAGCCTTGACGTTTTCGGGCTTCAGTGCTTCTATCTGAGCAGCTCGTACCTGAGCAGGAAGGCTAGACTGAATCGTAAGCTGTAGTGCTCGCACGCGCTTCGGTAAAGTGTCCTTTCGACTAAGGGCATCAGCCACCACATTGGCTTTGCCTGGATGATACTTGATAGCGCATTCATAATCGTTTAGTAATTCGACCCATCGCCGTTGACGCATGTTCAAATCCTTCTGCTTAAGGATATGCTCGAGACTCCTGTGATCGGTGTAAATCGTGCACCTGGTACCGTACAGGTAGTGTCGCCATATCTTAAGCGCGAAAACAACAGCTCCCAGCTCTAAATCGTGCGTCGTGTAGTTGCGTTCATGAATCTTGAGTTGACGAGAGGCGTAAGCGATAACCTTGTCGCGCTGCATTAACACACATCCAAGTCCCCGAATGGATGCATCACAATAAACCACGAAGTCATCTGTGCCCTCTGGCAATGAGAGGATAGGTGCACTGCAAAGTCTATCCTTTAGGTGCTGAAAAGCAGTCTCCTGGGGCTCTCCCCAGCGATAGGTAACACCCTTCTGTGTCAGTAGCGTAAGCGGCTGAGCAATCTTCGAGAAGTCTCTAATAAACCGTCTGTAGTAACCTGCCAGACCCAAGAATTGGCGTATTTCCGTTGGCGTACGCGGTGCAGGCCAGTTCCTGATCGAATCTACCTTGGATGGATCGACATGGATCCCATCCTTGTTTACCACGTGGCCTAAGAAGTGGACTTCACGAAGCCAGAAGTCGCATTTAGAAAGCTTGGCGTACAACTGTTCCTTCCGAAGGAGTTCCAAAATAAGGCGAAGATGCTGCTCGTGCTCCTCCTGACTCTTGGAGTAAATCAGGATGTCGTCGATGAACACAATGACGAACTTGTCGAGATAGGGTTTGCACACCCTGTTCATAAGATCCATAAATACCGCAGGCGCGTTCGTTAACCCGAATGGCATGACGAGAAACTCGTAGTGACCGTAACGAGTTCTGAAGGCTGTCTTGGAGACGTCCTCATCCCGGACTCTCAACTGATGGTACCCAGACCTCAAGTCTATCTTCGAGTAGTAACACGACCCTTGCAATTGGTCGAATAAGTCGTCTATGCGTGGAAGAGGATAACGGTTCTTCACCGTCACCTTGTTGAGTTCACGGTAGTCGATGCACATCCTGAACGTACCGTCTTTCTTCTTCACGAAAAGCACTGGAGCTCCCCAAGGCGAAGAGCTTGGTCGTATGAAACCCTTTTCCAAGAGTTCCTGCAGTTGCTTTGACAATTCCTCCAATTCTGATGGAGCCAGACGATATGGTGCGCGAGCTATGGGTGCTGCTCCTGGAGCGAGCTCGATCTGAAATTCGACCTGACGATGAGGCGGTAAGCCAGGTAAGTCTTCAGGAAACACCTGAGGGTAATCGCGTACAATTGGAATATCCTCCAATTTCTTTTCCTTTGCTGATGCGTCTGTAACGAGAGCCAGAATGGCTGCGTGACCTTTTCGTAAGCACTTCTGAGCCTTCAAGAAAGAGATGACGCCAACCACAGCACCACTCTTGTCGCCTTGAACTTCTAGAGGTTCCTGACCCGAACGAGGAATGCGAATAACCTTTTCGCTGCATAAGATTTCTGCCTGGTGTTGGGACAACCAATCCATCCCAATCACGACGTCGAAGCTACCCAAAACTATGGGAATGAGATCAATAGAGAAGGCTTGACCAGCTAAGATAAGATTACAACCTTGAACTACGTGCGTGGCTTCTAGACTTTTACCGTTAGCTAACTCGACTACATGTTTGGTGGGTAAAAGTGTTGGTGCACGTTTTAGCAGTTGACACATTTTCACAGACATATAGCTTGTATCCGCACCCGAATCAAATAAAACAGTAACGTAAATATTGTCGAGGAGAAACTTACCCATAACAACGTTGGGATCGTTCACTGCGTCGCCTCGACCTAGCACGAATGCACGACCACGAGCTTCATTGCCGTTATTGTTGTTGTTCCCGCCGTTGTTATTCCCATTGCCCTGGTTATTGTTGTTGCGATTCTGGTTCAACTGAGGGCAATCGCGTTTGAAGTGACCTTCAGCCCCACACTGGAAACATCCTCGGTTCCCACGCTGTGGCTGCTGCTGCTGCTGCTGGTTTTGTGGAGCTGGTTGCTGAGGCTGCTGATTCTGATTCGCAGGACGAGGGCTCCTGCAGTCTTTGGCCTCGTGCCCCATCTTAAGACACCTTTGACAGCGACCCTTGTTACATGGGCCGTGGTGATGCCTGTTGCAGTTGTGGCACCTGGGTTGACTACCCTGATATCTCCTCTGTCTGTGACCACCAGAGGATTGCTGACTGGGACTCTGATAGTGGTCGATTTTCTGTTGCTGAGCTTGTGGCTGAACGGTCGCTGAACCTTTACTAGAATCTCCATCCCATTTTCTTTTACTGTCACCAGATGTAGCAGGAGTAACTGAGGTGGTGACGTTAGCAGTAGCGTTAACACGCTTGGGCAGTTTATTCTGATCAACTGCCTGATCGGTGATACGGTGAGCGAGACGTTGAATTTCCTGTATGTTTTCGAGGTTAGCCGACGTCACGTGGCTCTGAATTTCTGGCGCCAATCCCTTGAGGTACAACTCAATGCGCTTGTATGGAGGGTCCACCATAGTTGGACACAGAAACGGCCAGCTCATTAGACCGTTTAGTATACGCCTCGATTTCCGATCCAACCATTTTCAAGTTATACAGCTCGTCTTCTAGCTTGTGAATATCTTCCCGCGTGCAATACTCACGCTTGATGAGTTCCTTGAAATCGTTCCATGGGGTGGCGTTAGCAGCTGCCAACCCTAAGATCTGGACTTGGGCGTTCCACCAAGTCAATGCTATCCCTTCCAAAGTACCGGTAGCAAACTTGACCTTGCGAGCCTCAGGGCACTCGCACATTTCGAATACTGATTCTAGCTTCTCGAACCAGTGGAGGAGTCCCACTGCTCCTTCTGTGCCGCTGAAAGAGTTCGGACGACAGTCCATGAAGTTCTTGAACGTGCAGACAGGCTGCTGCGCGTGTTGACCTAATGTGTACGAATAGGACGAGAGTTAAATACGAGCGTTAATGTAGGATCTAAAGATCCTAGTGTGTGCCTATACTGCAGGATATACTACCTGCTTGAGCTGCTGCAACTGCCGCAGCAACTTGAGCTTGAACAAGAGCCTCTAGCTGGGCTTGTGTCATGTTGATTCGTCCAGACATGATCTTCATAGTAACAAGTAGCATACGTAAGAATGGTTCGCGGGTAGGGCGATGACAGAAAAGCGTAGGCATATAGGTGTTCTCATGAAATCAAAGCATGTGTATCTAAGCGTAATGCGAGCAAAGTTCTAAACAATTCTAGCATACAGGCAATAAACATAAACCTTATTACCTAAGATGTCGAGTCTTGCACGTGGAGCGAAGCGTCGTTGTGGATCATTGAGAGCACTGTTCTGGTTATAGTCCGGTTTTAATAAAAACGTTTTCCCCATATTAAAACCAAGTTCTCTATAACCAATGGCTCTGATACCAATCTGTGACACCCCAAAATCCACCCGCGGAATACCACCGCTTGGGAGCGTGACTGACCAGGATCAAGCCATCAATCATATCAAACATAGCATTTAATATAAAAGTAATTAACGTAAGTCTCCATGACATGATTGATGTTTCAAAACCAAATACTGTTTTAAGTAGCGGAAGCAATGTAAAGTAAACCCAAATAAAGTTATAAGTTCAATAATGTTCCTGATCCATCTGCCACAACGACCTGCTCCTTCCTTGTGCAAGCTCCATAATTTACCTAAGGTCCTGTAAGGCATGCAGCAAATAATCAACAAACTAGTTGAGCGAGTTCACAGAAAGTAAGTTCATAATGTAATGCATAAGTATAGCTAGTGGGGGCTTCCCATACTAGTGTGTAATAAAGGTGGGGGCTTCCCATGTTTATCTTAGCTAATGAGGGCGTCTCATTAACGGTACTTACTAGACTAACTTCCGACCATGTGTTCTTCTTTACCGAGAACAGGAAAACGTACAGGGTCACGTAGGCTTTACGTGACGTGCCCTTCCCCGAGGACAGTGGTACGCGTGGGGGCTACGTAGGCTTTACGCAGCGTGGCCTTCCGACCTGGAAGCCAGTAGATGGTATTGGGTTACGTAGGCTTTACGTAACGTGTCCTCCCGACCCGGGAGACATATGGCAAATATACTGGGTTACGTAGGCTTTACGTAACGTGTCCTGACTAACCTGAGGACGATGGTCTATAGTCTGGTATATGCGTAAGTACGAGTAATCATTCCATATCCAACATATCCAACCCAATTCCCAACCCGGGAATCCCATGCCTTGGCTGTGTGAACTCACCTTGGTTTGCTCGGCAGATACACAAGGAATATAAGTAGCAAGTAAATGGTCACTCACGTCCTATCATGGTTATTATACGAGTCAGGTTCGTATATAGTACGTATATAGCAATCACGTATAGTCATGGCAAACATGTACGCACGTAAGCAGATAAGACATAGCATGTGAGGATCCAATTGTCTAAGTCCAACAATACCCGGCCCAATAGCATAAGCAGCCCAATAACAAAACAGTCCAGATTCTCAATCGGCCCAAATAACGTATATCGGTCCAATAGCAAACAGTCCACAATTCAAATCGTTGGGCTCAATAGATTGGGCCCATGACAGTGAAGGCCCAACAGTGTGCGTGCAACGGTGGTCTCGAGTCGCACGGAGATCTCGAGTCGTAACCAGAGATTACGAGTCGCAACAGCTGGTTGCGAGTCGCAATGATGGTCTCGGTTCATCATGGTCTGGTTACGAGTGGTCATGTGCTGGTTGCGAGTCGCAACGGGACTCGCATCGTGGTCTCGCTGGTGCTGTTGTGGTTTCGAGTCGTGACCACGAGGTTTCGACTCGCAATCTGAGTCGCAACCGTGTGACGTGTGTGTGTAACCGGTTTCCATAAATCCCTTGCATTGACTTATCCGTGATTTCAGCTAACAGTTTGGTCAGTTTGGTAACGCAGATCAATTAACAAAATTCTCACAAATCAATAGCATGATATCGATCAAACAGAACAATTGCAACACAAATTCATAAGAACCCTAATTATAACATGCATGAACAACCAACAATTCATCGACAAACCAACATTCAAGTTAACCCGATGCATACTATAGCCGATTACTTGTTCATTCGGTAATACTACCAGATCATCGATCCTTATGCAATTCATACATTCGCACATATATCCGGTTCATATCTAAGCCAATTACATGATCATCAAAACAGCCGATTTCTATATATCAATACATTCGGTTCTAAACTAATCACAACTACAAACTGATTATATAACAATACATTCAAGGACCAACATAACCACATAATCTAACCGGCCCTAGATCATCATCATGCAAATTCTAATCGGTTCGATTTAAGCATGTAATCAAAGCATCACTTAACACACAAGCATAAAACATCATACTAACCGATTACAAGAAGGAGAGTGTGATCCGAGCAAGGGTGTTCCTTGGTGCCGTCGGGTTCCAAACGAACGAGAGAGAGAGAGCAAAGCTTCTAGGGTTTGTGTGTGTGTTTGTGATTTGCAAAAGTGGTAAAACAAAACCCCTAAACTCAGTTTTGTGTGTTGCGAGTGGGGAGTGGGCCGAGCCCACTCGATTACCTAATGGACCCGAGAACAAGGAGTGACCCAAAGGGCTCGTGTACTCGGTCCGCATACATACGACATACGTACGCACATAATGCATATAACATAACATCTATCATGAAATCAATTAATCATTCAGGTTTATAAAATCACATATCGTGCACAAACGTTACATCAAAGTAAGCCTAAAGTTCGAGTTGTCACATTATCCCCAACTAATTGGAAATTTCGTCCCGAAATTTGGTATGCACTCACTGAGGAAGCTAGGTAAACTGTACTGTTCACTGATTTTCCTGGGGTGTCACATCCTCCCCCCGTTGATCTGGAATTTCGTCCCGAAATTCCGAAGTAGTAGCTTCAGCCTCAGTAGTGGTTGCCTGGTTCCCGAATAACTGGGGGTACTTTTCTGTCATCCTGTTTTCGCGTTCCCAGGTGTACTCTGGGCCACGTTTTGGAGTTCCAACGAACTCGGACAAGAGGGATTCTCTTGTGTTTGAGGACCTTCACATCCCGGTCCGTGATTTCGACTGGTTCCTCGACGAACTGCAACCGCTCGTCGATAGTGAGTTCCTTAAAAGGAATGATAAGATTTTCATCTGATAGGCACTTCTTTAGGTTCGATACATGAAAGACATTGTGAACTGCCCCGAGTTCAGCTGGTAATTTCAACTTGTAGGCTACCTTGCCAATCTTTTCTATGATTTCGAATGGTCCGACGTATCGCGGATTCAGTTTACCCCGTTTGCCAAAACGAACTACACCCTTCCAGGGTGAGACTTTCAATAAAACCCGGTCCCCGACCTCAAATTCCAATGGCTTTCTACGCTTATCTGCGTAGGCTTTCTGACGGTCTCGTGCTGCCGCCATGCGTTGTCGTATCTGTGCAATCTTTTCTGTGGCGTCCACTACAATCTCTGGACCCGTAATCTGACTATCTCCCACCTCTGCCCAACAGAGAGGTGACCGGCATTTACGCCCGTACAATGCCTCGAATGGGAGCGGCTTGAATGCTGGTGTGATAACTGTTATTGTAAGAAAACTCCACCAAAGGGAGGTGCTTTTTCCCAGCCGTTGCCGAAATCGATGACGCATGCCCGAAGCATGTCTTCAAGAGTTTGAATCGTACGCTCAGACTGTCCATCCGTCTGAGGGTGGTATGCTGTGCTCATGTCTAGTCGTGAGCCAAAGGATTTATGCATTGCTTGCCAAAGTTCTGACGTGAATCGTGCGTCGCGATCCGAAATGATGGACGTGGGCACCCCGTGCCTCGAGACAACTTCTTTAAGATAGACGTCTGCAAGTGTGGAGAACTTGTCCGTTTCCTTAATCGGCAGGAAGTGTGCAGACTTAGTGAGTCGATCAACTATGACCCATATCGTATCGTTCCCACGCTGGGATCTAGGTAGGCCTGTAACGAAATCCATGGAAATTTCTTCCCATTTCCACTGAGGTATCTTAGGCTGCTGAAGTAGACCAGCTGGTTTCTGATATTCGACCTTGACTCTTGCACATGTCAAGCATTTTCCAACATACGTAGCAATGTGGGCCTTCATACTAGGCCACCAATAGGTAGTGCTGATATCGTGGTACATTTTATCCGACCCTGGATGTACCGAATAGCGAGACTTGTGTGCTTCATCCATCACAAGTTCGCGTAGACCGCCATAGAGTGGGACCCAAATCCGGCCCGTTACATAGTAGGCGCCGTCTGCCTTCTGTTCCATTTGCTGCCGTGAGCCGCGTAAGGCTTCAGCCTTGACGTTTTCGGGCTTCAGTGCTTCTATCTGAGCAGCTCGTACCTGAGCAGGAAGGCTAGACTGAATCGTAAGCTGTAGTGCTCGCACGCGCTTCGGTAAAGTGTCCTTTCGACTAAGGGCATCAGCCACCACATTGGCTTTGCCTGGATGATACTTGATAGCGCATTCATAATCGTTTAGTAATTCGACCCATCGCCGTTGACGCATGTTCAAATCCTTCTGCTTAAGGATATGCTCGAGACTCCTGTGATCGGTGTAAATCGTGCACCTGGTACCGTACAGGTAGTGTCGCCATATCTTAAGCGCGAAAACAACAGCTCCCAGCTCTAAATCGTGCGTCGTGTAGTTGCGTTCATGAATCTTGAGTTGACGAGAGGCGTAAGCGATAACCTTGTCGCGCTGCATTAACACACATCCAAGTCCCCGAATGGATGCATCACAATAAACCACGAAGTCATCTGTGCCCTCTGGCAATGAGAGGATAGGTGCACTGCAAAGTCTATCCTTTAGGTGCTGAAAAGCAGTCTCCTGGGGCTCTCCCCAGCGATAGGTAACACCCTTCTGTGTCAGTAGCGTAAGCGGCTGAGCAATCTTCGAGAAGTCTCTAATAAACCGTCTGTAGTAACCTGCCAGACCCAAGAATTGGCGTATTTCCGTTGGCGTACGCGGTGCAGGCCAGTTCCTGATCGAATCTACCTTGGATGGATCGACATGGATCCCATCCTTGTTTACCACGTGGCCTAAGAAGTGGACTTCACGAAGCCAGAAGTCGCATTTAGAAAGCTTGGCGTACAACTGTTCCTTCCGAAGGAGTTCCAAAATAAGGCGAAGATGCTGCTCGTGCTCCTCCTGACTCTTGGAGTAAATCAGGATGTCGTCGATGAACACAATGACGAACTTGTCGAGATAGGGTTTGCACACCCTGTTCATAAGATCCATAAATACCGCAGGCGCGTTCGTTAACCCGAATGGCATGACGAGAAACTCGTAGTGACCGTAACGAGTTCTGAAGGCTGTCTTGGAGACGTCCTCATCCCGGACTCTCAACTGATGGTACCCAGACCTCAAGTCTATCTTCGAGTAGTAACACGACCCTTGCAATTGGTCGAATAAGTCGTCTATGCGTGGAAGAGGATAACGGTTCTTCACCGTCACCTTGTTGAGTTCACGGTAGTCGATGCACATCCTGAACGTACCGTCTTTCTTCTTCACGAAAAGCACTGGAGCTCCCCAAGGCGAAGAGCTTGGTCGTATGAAACCCTTTTCCAAGAGTTCCTGCAGTTGCTTTGACAATTCCTCCAATTCTGATGGAGCCAGACGATATGGTGCGCGAGCTATGGGTGCTGCTCCTGGAGCGAGCTCGATCTGAAATTCGACCTGACGATGAGGCGGTAAGCCAGGTAAGTCTTCAGGAAACACCTGAGGGTAATCGCGTACAATTGGAATATCCTCCAATTTCTTTTCCTTTGCTGATGCGTCTGTAACGAGAGCCAGAATGGCTGCGTGACCTTTTCGTAAGCACTTCTGAGCCTTCAAGAAAGAGATGACGCCAACCACAGCACCACTCTTGTCGCCTTGAACTTCTAGAGGTTCCTGACCCGAACGAGGAATGCGAATAACCTTTTCGCTGCATAAGATTTCTGCCTGGTGTTGGGACAACCAATCCATCCCAATCACGACGTCGAAGCTACCCAAAACTATGGGAATGAGATCAATAGAGAAGGCTTGACCAGCTAAGATAAGATTACAACCTTGAACTACGTGCGTGGCTTCTAGACTTTTACCGTTAGCTAACTCGACTACATGTTTGGTGGGTAAAAGTGTTGGTGCACGTTTTAGCAGTTGACACATTTTCACAGACATATAGCTTGTATCCGCACCCGAATCAAATAAAACAGTAACGTAAATATTGTCGAGGAGAAACTTACCCATAACAACGTTGGGATCGTTCACTGCGTCGCCTCGACCTAGCACGAATGCACGACCACGAGCTTCATTGCCGTTATTGTTGTTGTTCCCGCCGTTGTTATTCCCATTGCCCTGGTTATTGTTGTTGCGATTCTGGTTCAACTGAGGGCAATCGCGTTTGAAGTGACCTTCAGCCCCACACTGGAAACATCCTCGGTTCCCACGCTGTGGCTGCTGCTGCTGCTGCTGGTTTTGTGGAGCTGGTTGCTGAGGCTGCTGATTCTGATTCGCAGGACGAGGGCTCCTGCAGTCTTTGGCCTCGTGCCCCATCTTAAGACACCTTTGACAGCGACCCTTGTTACATGGGCCGTGGTGATGCCTGTTGCAGTTGTGGCACCTGGGTTGACTACCCTGATATCTCCTCTGTCTGTGACCACCAGAGGATTGCTGACTGGGACTCTGATAGTGGTCGATTTTCTGTTGCTGAGCTTGTGGCTGAACGGTCGCTGAACCTTTACTAGAATCTCCATCCCATTTTCTTTTACTGTCACCAGATGTAGCAGGAGTAACTGAGGTGGTGACGTTAGCAGTAGCGTTAACACGCTTGGGCAGTTTATTCTGATCAACTGCCTGATCGGTGATACGGTGAGCGAGACGTTGAATTTCCTGTATGTTTTCGAGGTTAGCCGACGTCACGTGGCTCTGAATTTCTGGCGCCAATCCCTTGAGGTACAACTCAATGCGCTTGTATGGAGGGTCCACCATAGTTGGACACAGAACGGCCAGCTCATTAGACCGTTTAGTATACGCCTCGATTTCCGATCCAACCATTTTCAAGTTATACAGCTCGTCTTCTAGCTTGTGAATATCTTCCCGCGTGCAATACTCACGCTTGATGAGTTCCTTGAAATCGTTCCATGGGGTGGCGTTAGCAGCTGCCAACCCTAAGATCTGGACTTGGGCGTTCCACCAAGTCAATGCTATCCCTTCCAAAGTACCGGTAGCAAACTTGACCTTGCGAGCCTCAGGGCACTCGCACATTTCGAATACTGATTCTAGCTTCTCGAACCAGTGGAGGAGTCCCACTGCTCCTTCTGTGCCGCTGAAAGAGTTCGGACGACAGTCCATGAAGTTCTTGAACGTGCAGACAGGCTGCTGCGCGTGTTGACCTAATGTGTACGAATAGGACGAGAGTTAAATACGAGCGTTAATGTAGGATCTAAAGATCCTAGTGTGTGCCTATACTGCAGGATATACTACCTGCTTGAGCTGCTGCAACTGCCGCAGCAACTTGAGCTTGAACAAGAGCCTCTAGCTGGGCTTGTGTCATGTTGATTCGTCCAGACATGATCTTCATAGTAACAAGTAGCATACGTAAGAATGGTTCGCGGGTAGGGCGATGACAGAAAAGCGTAGGCATATAGGTGTTCTCATGAAATCAAAGCATGTGTATCTAAGCGTAATGCGAGCAAAGTTCTAAACAATTCTAGCATACAGGCAATAAACATAAACCTTATTACCTAAGATGTCGAGTCTTGCACGTGGAGCGAAGCGTCGTTGTGGATCATTGAGAGCACTGTTCTGGTTATAGTCCGGTTTTAATAAAAACGTTTTCCCCATATTAAAACCAAGTTCTCTATAACCAATGGCTCTGATACCAATCTGTGACACCCCCAAAATCCACCCGCGGAATACCACCGCTTGGGAGCGTGACTGACCAGGATCAAGCCATCAATCATATCAAACATAGCATTTAATATAAAAGTAATTAACGTAAGTCTCCATGACATGATTGATGTTTCAAAACCAAATACTGTTTTAAGTAGCGGAAGCAATGTAAAGTAAACCCAAATAAAGTTATAAGTTCAATAATGTTCCTGATCCATCTGCCACAACGACCTGCTCCTTCCTTGTGCAAGCTCCATAATTTACCTAAGGTCCTGTAAGGCATGCAGCAAATAATCAACAAACTAGTTGAGCGAGTTCACAGAAAGTAAGTTCATAATGTAATGCATAAGTATAGCTAGTGGGGGCTTCCCATACTAGTGTGTAATAAAGGTGGGGGCTTCCCATGTTTATCTTAGCTAATGAGGGCGTCTCATTAACGGTACTTACTAGACTAACTTCCGACCATGTGTTCTTCTTTACCGAGAACAGGAAAACGTACAGGGTCACGTAGGCTTTACGTGACGTGCCCTTCCCCGAGGACAGTGGTACGCGTGGGGGCTACGTAGGCTTTACGCAGCGTGGCCTTCCGACCTGGAAGCCAGTAGATGGTATTGGGTTACGTAGGCTTTACGTAACGTGTCCTCCCGACCCGGGAGACATATGGCAAATATACTGGGTTACGTAGGCTTTACGTAACGTGTCCTGACTAACCTGAGGACGATGGTCTATAGTCTGGTATATGCGTAAGTACGAGTAATCATTCCATATCCAACATATCCAACCCAATTCCCAACCCGGGAATCCCATGCCTTGGCTGTGTGAACTCACCTTGGTTTGCTCGGCAGATACACAAGGAATATAAGTAGCAAGTAAATGGTCACTCACGTCCTATCATGGTTATTATACGAGTCAGGTTCGTATATAGTACGTATATAGCAATCACGTATAGTCATGGCAAACATGTACGCACGTAAGCAGATAAGACATAGCATGTGAGGATCCAATTGTCTAAGTCCAACAATACCCGGCCCAATAGCATAAGCAGCCCAATAACAAAACAGTCCAGATTCTCAATCGGCCCAAATAGTAAACGTATATCGGTCCAATAGCAAACAGTCCACAATTCAAATCGTTGGGCTCAATAGATTGGGCCCATGACAGTGAAGGCCCAACAGTGTGCGTGCAACGGTGGTCTCGAGTCGCAACGGAGATCTCGAGTCGTAACCAGAGATTACGAGTCGCAACAGCTGGTTGCGAGTCGCAATGATGGTCTCGGTTCATCATGGTCTGGTTACGAGTGGTCATGTGCTGGTTGCGAGTCGCAACGGGACTCGCAATCGTGGTCTCGGCTGGTGCTGTTGTGGTTTCGAGTCGTGACCACGAGGTTTCGACTCGCAATCTGAGTCGCAACCGTGTGACGTGTGTGTGTAACCGGTTTCCATAAATCCTGCATTGACTTATCCGTGATTTCAGCTAACAGTTTGGTCAGTTTGGTAACCAGATCAATTAACAAAATTCTCAACAAATCAATAGCATGATATCGATCAAACAGAACAATTGCAACACAAATTCATAAGAACCCTAATTATAACATGCATGAACAACCAACAATTCATCGACAAACCAACATTCAAGTTAACCCGATGCATACTATAGCCGATTACTTGTTCATTCGGTAATACTACCAGATCATCGATCCTTATGCAATTCATACATTCGCACATATATCCGGTTCATATCTAAGCCAATTACATGATCATCAAAACAGCCGATTTCTATATATCAATACATTCGGTTCTAAACTAATCACAACTACAAACTGATTATATAACAATACATTCAAGGACCAACATAACCACATAATCTAACCGGCCCTAGATCATCATCATGCAAATTCTAATCGGTTCGATTTAAGCATGTAATCAAAGCATCACTTAACACACAAGCATAAAACATCATACTAACCGATTACAAGAAGGAGAGTGTGATCCGAGCAAGGGTGTTCCTTGGTGCCGTCGGGTTCCAAACGAACGAGAGAGAGAGAGCAAAGCTTCTAGGGTTTGTGTGTGTGTTTGTGATTTGCAAAAGTGGTAAAACAAAACCCCTAAACTCAGTTTTGTGTGTTGCGAGTGGGGAGTGGGCCGAGCCCACTCGATTACCTAATGGACCCGAGAACAAGGAGTGACCCAAAGGGCTCGTGTACTCGGTCCGCATACATACGACATACGTACGCACATAATGCATATAACATAACATCTATCATGAAATCAATTAATCATTCAGGTTTATAAAATCACATATCGTGCACAAACGTTACATCAAAGTAAGCCTAAAGTTCGAGTTGTCACAGATCATATCGGACATATACATCATCAATCACGGTTATTATAAGTATCAACCAGTAATCTATCTAGTCATCACTATGGATTCATTAATCACTATTATATATCCCTAATCATTCTAACATTTCATGTTATCACATAGGCACCAAGATCATGATTAATCCACATCAAACACATATGGTCGAGAACGATTAACAGCAATCAATTTAAATATTAACACTAACCAGAAGATCATGTGGGGGAAAAATCCACGAAGGAAAGCTGTGATCCAAGAATACAATGTCTCGAAGGGTGGGGGGGGGGTCTGGCTACTGCCGGCGATGATTTTTTTGAGAACAATAGGGTTTGCCAAAACGGTTGTGTGCTCTTAAAATTATTGTACGTAACTAATAGATAAGGGCCATATACACGGGCCCTATACACTATTAAATGAGCATAAAGTGACCGACCCAAGTTCCTATTATGATCTGATATATGTACGACTTCAAAAGGGTTGTGTAGTTTAATCTCATGCACTCACATAAACAATTAACAAGGAAATGGGCTAGGGGTCGGTTGGGCTTAGGGAGACTGGCATGTGAAACAATTAAAGAAGTCCAATCTTAGGATAATGAAGGAGCCGACTTTTTGGCATGTGATGCCCATGAATTCTGTTTCCATAAGGTATTGTTTGGATAAGTATTGTCTGCACATGCCCACGTGGTTGCTCTCATAATAATCACATGTTTGCATATGAGGAATTACTAATGAAAGTCACATGGTCCAACATAGTGATTCCTTAAGTATCCACTATAGTTATTATAATAATGGTGGTCAGAACTTACCATACAGGGGTCTGCACGTAATAACTTGTTTAAAGGTATCCGAATTTGGGCTGAGAACAAGCAACAAGCGCAAGGGTGTGGCCCGGTTCCAGCGGTTCTAGTGTGCGACTAAGGTGGTATGCGGCTAAGCTTAACCAATCTCGCAATCACTTAATAACATTAAATCTCACATAACCAATCAAGTAGGAAATCAAGTATGTGCACTAGAATCACATAATGAATACACGTAACAGTACCAGTTTAAAGATCATGGAATTAGGTAACAATAATCACGAAAGCGAAAAGTTTGGGTTGTCACATCATCCCCAACTTGAAAGAAATTTCGTCCCGAAATTTGACGAGTAATCCAAAACAACAAGATGTTAACTCAGGATGACTGTGAATTTTCTGCGGGTACCACATCATCCCCAACTTGCAAGGGAATTTCGTCCCGAAATTCGCCAATGACATCAAAAGTTGATACAAACGCTTGAACAACTGAGGATACTAGAGCTCATTCCGATCATTGCGTTCCCACGTGTACTCCGGTCCACGTCTTGAGTTCCATCGAACTCTCACGATTGGAATTCGACTATGCTAATGAATCTTAATGTCCTTCTAACTCTTACTAAAGTCAATCATACATATGCTCGTAACATGTCCTTGGGTTTCAGGATGGTTCGTTTACGCACACCGTTTACCCCACGGTGATAAGCAATGCTCATGCCCAGACGTGAGTCGAGGGTGTTGTGTTTTGCTGGTCGTAAATCAGGTATAGTTCAAAATCGAAGGTATCAGGGGTTGGCACTCCGTGCCTAAAAGCCGCCTCTCACAGGTGATATTGTTTCCGTTATGTGTTTTTGGTAAACCAGTGACAAACTCCATGGCCGTCTGTTCCAAACTCCAAATAGGGGTCTCTAATTACTGACACTAACCAGAAGGTTTCTGATGTTCCACCTTGACTTTCGCACAAGTCAAACGTCATTCACATACATAGCTAGGTGGGCCTTCATGCCCGATCACCAGTGTAAGATTCATAGATCCTAATATCTCTCATCAAAACTCAGACGACGAGAATATCGAGGTCGGTGTACTTTGCTCGACACGAGTTCCCTACAGTTGTCGTATAACAAGGTCCACATTCGTTCCATGAGGTAGCGCATATCGTCCGACCTGCCAAAGGTTGCTTATCCATGCCCCGCATGGGTCCGACTTGAAGGCTTGCTTCTTTCAGTTCTGCAGTTTGAACAAGCGAGTCTGATCAGGTAGGTTAGAGTCGATAGTGAGTCGCAAAGATCGTGCACATTCGAGTTTCACAGTCATAATCATCCAGTAGTTCCATCCAACGATGCCGTTACCTGATTTAGCTCTTTCGAAGCCAGAGTACACGGGAGGCTCTTGTGATCGGTCTAAGTGGTGTATTTGGTACCGTCCAAGTAATGCATCCAGCTTAAGTCCAAGACCATGGCTTCCACCGCCGGTTGTGACTCGGGCAATTCTTCTTGTAAATCCACTACGTAAGCCATCACCATCTCGTTTTGCATCGGCGTGTAACTGGGACTCTGACTCGAACAATCATGGCATACCACTAAATCACCCGTACCCTCGGGTAAAGACGATGCTCAGTGTATTGCAGAGTTGGGATTTGAACGCTGAAAAGAAGTCCTCTTGTTTTGTCTTCCCCATACACAGCACCCTGCTGTGCTAAAGAAATTCAAGCTGCACGATCTTCGAAAATCCAGTGATGAATCTGCGATAGTATTCGATGAGACCAAGAAATTATTGTATCCCCGAAGGAATCCTTGGTGTCGATCAGTTTCTAACCCAATGGATCCAAGCAAGATCCACGTGCATTCCCACTTTGTTGGTTACATGATCAAAATGCATCACTCGAATCTAGATGTTACATTTAACAAAACTTCACAGGCAATGGCTCCTCCCTCGGGAGCTCTAAAATATGATATAGATGCCGTCCATGATGTTCCTTTCTCCTAGAAATAATTCAACACGTCATCAATACCCATAGTTGATTCATGTGATCAATAAAGCTGCTGGTGTGATGATTAGCCCAAAGGTCAAGGAATACAACGTTGCAAAGGCCACAATGCGTTTGATATGTCGTTGTAGGAACATTCCCCTCTTGGTCTTCCGTCAATACATGGTCATGGCAAACAGTTCTTGATTGTCACCTTGCTGAGTTCTGGATAATCAGTACACATACGAAAAGGCTTTATCTCCCCGAATATAGCTGGGGCTCCCCAAAGCGAACAAAAACTATGTCCACTAAAACTCCTATCCAACGGTACCTGTAGATAGTCCTTGTAACCCTCCTGCTGCAAGACGGTATACAACACGAATAACCAGGGCCGCCCCTGTCGTGAGATCAACTGAGATTCTGCCTAATAGTGGAAGTAAACCCGGAAGTTCCTTGGGTAGCATACCGAATGAATCACGAATGATTGATGGATCCTCGATCATCCTTTCCTTAGCCTCAACATCAGTAACGGTTGCTAACGTAGCGGGGTGATCCCTCCGTAGACACTTCTGGGCCTTCATAGCTGATATGGCGCTAACCTTTGCACCACTCTGTTGCTTTAGAACAAATAACGATTCTCCACACAAAATTTTCTCCTCACAAGGTGTGTCTGCACGATTTCCGAATACCCAATCCACACTAACTACTGCATTGTAACCATCAGGGGTAGTAGAAGGAAGGTCGATGTCAAACACCTGTCCCCCAAGGTCGAGTTTGCATCCTAGTGAACATATAAGGCTTCAATTGACTTGCATCAGCCGACTCCACAACAGGTTTGGTTTCAAGAATCATCAGGGTTAACAGAACAGAGACGAAGCGAATTGCTACCCATCCAAGCTATCGTGTTGCTATTTCACCTGGTATAGCCTATGCCAAATACTAAATGTCCTTCCATGAGCTTCATTCTAGTGTTGTTTTCGTCACGAGAATTTCCAGTACTGCCGTTGTTCCTTTGGTTGTCGTCACCTTGACTTAACACAGTCAATCCTTGTCGAGGTCACCTTCGTTTCCATGCTGTAAGCTACGACCACTAGTACCTTGAAGTTGCCGCGACTGTTGCCTCTAATATTGTTGCCTCTAACGGTGTCATGCGTCCTTTCACCAACAAGGTCCATCTTTTCACATTCCGTGCCACGTCCTAAGGCACTGCTCATGGTGCGGGCGGTTACACAGTCCGCTCTACAGTCAGTTGTCATCGATTTTGTCCCGATTAGTCCGTAAGAGTCGACTCCCATGAGTAGCGGGCTGGGGTTAAGGATTCGATCGGAGTCAAATCGCTGTTGTTCGTTGCCGGTAACTAGGGTCGTTCAAATGCTGAAGTCGGTAAGGTACTACGTTTACCCTCTTGTCCATCGTTTTTGCAAGTTGACTGAGTAATACACGGTATGTCGCGAGAGTGTTGCAGGAGTAATCGCACTTCGGGATCTAAGGCGTCAACACACTAAGTTCCAGCAAACATAGATAAGTGAGGAAAGTATAGTCCAATCATTTGACGCTGAGCCATCCAACTCAGGGACGTTCGTACTAGCACCTATCATTCTACACAATTCGCTAGGCGTTCAGATGTGTGATCAGGTGATACTCGATAGCATCGAGATTCGTAAGGATTCAGCAAGGGGTGAAAAGATCATGTTCGAGTAGGAGACAATCACTGCTATGACTCCTATGGGCTGCTGAGTTCTAACATAACATCAATTAATAGGGCGGAACCCCTCTTACACTCGTTAAGCCTCACTGGGACTCACATGCACCCCACATTATTATTATGTGTGCACCCATAATAATAAGGCAATTTGCATGCTTATCATAGTGCCTCTTAACTCGCGCTAAAGGTTCCCCAAATTCGAGCAATAAGACAAATGACACCACAACATAGATCATGAATGTTCAAGAAGAGTCGCACCTTAAAACACGTAACATGGGTTGGTAACATAGAAGTTCATACTGCAGTGCTAAGTGTGCATTCACGTGTAATGTCATACATAAGTGTACGCTATATATACTATGCAATAGTAAATGAGAAACGAACCTTGCAGTCTGGAGCTGAGTGTCATGGTCGTATTAGCGTATTCAGAACTGTTCGGTTATAGTCTGGTTTTATAAAAACATTTTAAAACCTAGTTCACTATAACCAGTGGCTCTGATACCAAACTGTCACACCCTCAAAATACCACCTAGGGAGTGTCCCTGATAGGCATGTGATGTACCAATAACGAGCCACCAATTACATTGAACCCATACAAGTTATAAATAAAATCCCCATTATTAATAAAAATATACTCAACAAGTTAAAATGAAAATCAATAAGTTCAGCGGAAGCAAATAGTAAACCAAGTTAAATTGTTTCATAACCAAAGTATGGTCTCATGAAATCAATCACATAATCCTTCCAGTCGACCCATAACCACTCCAGCTACTCCAGACAGCAAGTTCCCCAAATCCAAGATACCTAACGACCTGCGAGCATGTAACAAGTGTATCAGACAAAGCTGGCGAGTTCACAGTTTTAGAAAACGTTTGTTACCGGTTGTATGTAAAACAGTTCACTGACAATGCAAGTAATATTTGTTAATATCTCAACTCCGAACAAGACGGCTCCTGAAATACATGACTGCCCTTCCCACGTACTCCTATCTAGTACTGGGCCCGACTGGGTCATTAGTTCACATCCGTCCTCTCTAGGAGCGGTGTGAGGGTACCAAACCTAAGTAGCGCTACCAACTAATACCCGTTACCCTCCAGGTAACATAATAAGGGACTTACAAGAATGATAGGTGAGAATATTAACCAATATACCCGTTTTTACCCAAAAGACTTATCCCTCCACGGGATACCCACTGAATGTCCCCAACCACTGGGACGCATGCTCGAATGTAGTGAACTCACCTTTGATTGCTCGGTATATCATGTTACTCATTCCCAGTTGGTCAACCATACCCTACCGTGGTTACCAAAGATAGTCAGTTTAATATTCACGTATATCACATATCCTCAGTACACATTACACAAGTAGCATACAGTAAAGCACATTTCACTATGCAAGTCATAACAAGAAGTAGTCGTGTAACACATTAGTCCGTTATTAATGTACTTTTGTCTAACAGATACTCATACGCTATACCAGTTCACAATACAGTCCATGTTTTAAACAAGCACTTAGCAGTCCAACGCATCAATCATGAAAGTGTGTAGTCTCATAAGTCTAAGGCCCATCGATAGTGTGTGTGGTCGAGTGGCAAGTGTGCGGTTCTAAACAAGTGTGTGAGTTGTTTCCTTTGTGCGACCCCAAATAGTATATCTCGGTTCAATAGTTCAGTTCGTGCCCCGGGTTAGTGTCCTGGTCCATACGGTGTGTGATTAATTTGGTTTGTGCGGCCCATCTAACAAATAGGCCCATGAGCTAGTGCGATGTAGGTCCTTTGAGCAACCAGAAGGGATATGTGAGATCCTCAATTAAAATCACCAGACGGGTTACACTTCTACTTTGCTAGTTGTTGTAGGCAATCACTCAACAGTTATTCTACATTTACATTACACAATTCGCCTACAAAAAAAGCACTCATGTTGTACCTAACGTAAGCATCATCATAATAACCCATAACCATCAAGTAATCATATAATATGTATCTAGTTCTCATGCAAGTTCAAACCACACCTCCAAGTTTCAATAGCCATTAACAATCGGTTCATTAACAATTACTATCATTTGGCAATTTTCTTAACCCACCAACAGTTTGCGGCCCATCTAACAAGCTCACTAACTCAGCCAATCAATTATACCCCCTAAGCCCACACTTTAATGACTTAAACAATTTATAAAACTGATAATTATCATATGATATGTCAATTATGTCAGACCCAACATCATCATTGCTAGTCATCATGCACTCCCCACAATGTCAGCATCAATTTGTTCAAGATAAACATCACAATTTACAAGGCTATCCTAAGATTCATCTCACAAACTTATAAACAATAACCAAATTCATATGCAACGACCCTATTCTAATACTTGTATAATCAAATTTATCTCACAAATTTATAAACAATAACCGACCCTATCCTAAGATTCCATGTTATCGCCCAACATCAGTTCATATGCAACGATTACAATTATGCCAGACATATAAATCATTACTCACGATTGTTATATAAGAACGATCATATCGGACATATACATCATCAATCACGGTTATTATAAGTATTAACCAGTAATCTATCTAGTCATCACTACGGATTCATCAATCACTATTATATATCCCTAATCATTCTAACATTTCATATTATCACATAGGCACCAAGATCATGATTAATCCACATCAAACACATATGGTCGAGAACGATTAACAGCAATCAATTTAAATATTAACACTAACCAGAAGATCATGTGGGGGAAAAGCCACCAAGGAAAGCTGTGATCCAAGAATACAATGTCTCGAAGGGTGGGGGGGGGGTCTGGCTACTGCCGGCGATGATTTTTTTGAGAACAATAGGGTTTGCCAAAACGGTTGTGTGCTCTTAAAATTATTGTACGTAACTAATAGATAAGGGCCATATACACGGGCCCTATACACTATTAAATGAGCATAAAGTGACCGGCCCAAGTTCCTATTATGATCTGATATATGTACGACTTCAAAAGGGTTGTGTAGTTTAATCTCATGCACTCACATAAACAATTAACAAGGAAATGGGCTAGGGGTCGGTTGGGCTTAGGGAGACTGGCATGTGAAACAATTAAAGAAGTCCAATCTTAGGATAATGAAGGAGCCGACTTTTTGGCATGTGATGCCCATGAATTCTGTTTCCACAAGGTATTGTTTGGATAAGTATTGTCTGCACATGCCCACGTGGTTGCTCTCATAATAATCACATGTTTGCATATGAGGAATTACTAATGAAAGTCACATGGTCCAACATAGTGATTCCTTAAGTATCCACTATAGTTATTATAATAATGGTGGTCAGAACTTACCATACAGGGGTCTGCACGTAATAACTTGTTTAAAGGTATCCGAATTTGGGCTGAGAACAAGCAACAAGCGCAAGGGTGTGGCCCGGTTCCAGCGGTTCTAGTGTGCGACTAAGGTGGTATGCGGCTAAGCTTAACCAATCTCGCAATCACTTAATAACATTAAATCTCACATAACCAATCAAGTAGGAAATCAAGTATGTGCACTAGAATCACATAATGAATACACGTAACAGTACCAGTTTAAAGATCATGGAATTAGGTAACAATAATCACGAAAGCAAAAAGTTTGGGTTGTCACAACCTGTCACCTTCCGTCATTCTCCCACAACCACAAAAACCTAGAGAGAGAAACACCTCAAAACCCCCAATCTAGAGAGAGAAACCTCTCAAAAATGTCAAAACCTAGAGAGAGAAACACCGCATTCTTCGTCGATATTTTGTTGATTTTGTTGTTGTTGTTCATCGATTTCGTCGTCAGATTGTTCGTAGGTGGTGGAGTTCCTAGATCGGGTGGTGTTATAGAGAGAGAGAGATGAAAGAGAGTCAGAGATGAGGTGTGTTTAGAGAGAGAGAGAGGGAAAGTGCAGAGAGTTTAAAGAAAGAGAGATGTGTTTTGAGGTTTTTTTATTTTTATTTGTTATAATAACTCATAAAATGACCAATTTGCCCCTGAACAAGAAGACAAAATAGGCAGCTTTCAACAGTCAAATAATGAGGTTTTTGAGTTTTGGACTAAAATGACAACAAAAACGAAACCACAAGGACCCAAATTTAAAAAGTTTGAGATTTGGCCTAAAATGACAAAGTGCCCAAACCACAGAGACAAAAATGACAGTTTACTCTTTTAAATAAAATAGATGGTGAATGTACTAAAGTTATAGACACCATTTATATATGGAAATTTGCATGAAGTTGTATGTTTGATGAATATTTTTTTAATTGAAAAACACTCTGTTTATGACAACATTTTTAAATATATATGCAGGCACAATTTAAAAACAAAATATAGTTACACACAGAATTAAAAAAATGAAAAAACAAAACGATTATAAATCTTTTGTAGAAATTAAAAACCATGTTTATGAAAGACATTTAAAGAAAGGTTAAAGAGGACGTTTATATAAAAAAAACAAAAAAAAACTTCTATACTATATCATGAGATTAGGCTATGTGTTATACCAACAACACCTTCTTGCTCCCGCCCTTCTTGCTCCGCCCACACTAGGGAGGGATTTACCGTTGCCTCACATCCCCGCCTTCACGTCATTCTAAATCCTACTTTTGGCTTAATGGGTAGAACAACCATCCTCAACCTTAAGGGTTGTTAGCCTTAGGAGGGAGGAAAAGCAAGTTTAAAAAAAACATTGGTAGACACCTTTGGGTACTAACACCATATAATGACTAAAATAGCCTTTCAATTTTTTTAAATTTTTTCAATGTAACACATTTGGGTACTAACACCTAATTTTATTTAAGTTTAAATAAATTTTATAAAATCTATTTTTTTTATTTTCATCTTTTTATTATATCTCTTAATTAACATAAAATCTATTTATTTTTTATTTTCAGCTTTTTTATTAAATTTCTTATTTAACATAAAATCTACTAGTTACACTAGTATTTTTTTTACTATTTTAGAACTTATACAGTTTCTATATTTATTATATTGATCACTGAGATATAAAATACATATTAATATAAAACTAATTATATGCACAATTCCGTTCTAAAAAATTAAATACATAGTTGAAAAGTTTACTCGATACATGTTAGTTGAATCCAAAATTGAAAACGAGTAAGGTTTATATTATTTAAAACTAACAGCTTTATACATGTCTATTTTTTTAATTTACATGAAAGATATTTATTATTATCTATCATATCTATCCAAAATTGAAAACGAGTAAGGTTTACATTATTTAAAACGAGTAAGATATTTACTTTACATAAAACTATATAGTTAGTAGATTTTATTTAAAAAAAAAGTCTATTTAAAAAAAATTATGTATCCACTCCCTGTCATGGTTTTGTGAGAGTTATCCCATAGTTCCTTGAATTTGTAGATAAAATTACTCTTTTAAAGTGGGCTTTATCTAAAACAGTTTTTGAGGTTTTTATTAGTTCGCATATGTAACACCTCGTAAAATCGTGTCCAAAAATATATCGACACGTGTCCCTAGTCTTAATCGTGCCAAAAGTTGGCTAAGAGGAACTAATTTTGTCAAAAATCAAAAACTTTGAATGTGGAGGGACTAAAAGTGTCAACATGCTAAAACTAAGCCTCTGAGTGACCTTATACGGTGCCGTATTCTCAAATGAGCCACTTGTTGGACGAGAGTTTGCGTAATTGTTTGAAAGTTTGCATAATTGTTTGAAAGTTTGCGCGACGAAGGGTTAAAAGTATCAACATGTTAATTCTTACCTCTGAGTGACCTTTTAACAAACCCGGAGCTTTATGATGTTCAATCATACTCTCGGGAATGCCTAATATTGGCCATTTAGGGCTTTAATGCCGTTAAACGATAAAACGCGCTAGTTTGCGAATTAAAGGGGTTAAGAGCGTCAACATGTTAATTCTTACCTTTGAATGACCTTTAACGAACCGAGAGCTTTATGATGTTTGATCATACTCTCGGGAATGCCTAATGTTGGCCAATTAGGGTTTTGTGCCGTTAAATGATGAAATATGCAAGTTTGCGAGTTAAAGGGGGTAAAAGCGTCAATATGTCAATCTATACCTCTGAGTGACCCTTTTAACGAACCAAGAGCTTAATGATGCTTGGTCATACTCTTGGGTGTTCCTAATATAGGATATAGAAGGCTTTTTATGCAATAAACGACAATATACGAGAGTTTGGAGATGCAGGGGCCAAAAGTAGGGACGACACTAGAAACGCACTTGAAATTACTAGATTTTGTACTTTAATTACTTGTTGTATTGTTTTCCATGTTGTATTTGAATTTCATGTTGTACTTTGACCATTTTATCATGATATGAAATCAATTTTGAATTAATTAGTGTGATAATAGTGTTATGTGTGATGAGCAATCTATCTTCGTCTCACTTTGATGATTCCGCCATTGGTTGGGGTATGACACATATAACCTGACAAGAAAATAATTTTTATTTCGTTTTCTCAACAGTATTTCAAAAGCAGGTTATTCAAAAAGATTTTTTTAAAATCTTTTACAAACAAACTATGAACTCGCTCAACTTTATGTTGATTTTTCGCATGTTTCTTTCTCAGGTTGCATTCCAAAATTATGGCACGGTTGGAAATGGGGAACCACGAGGATTCCGGTACTTAGTGGGCGTTCGTTTTCTAGAAGTCTTAGCATTAACTGCTTCTGCTGTGCAATGAAGATATCAGTCCAATCACGCCAGCTCTGATTTATCGGGTTGTGACATTTAAAATGAGCTCTTTTTTCATCGTACGGGTCCCTAAATGTCTTCACGACAATCAAATACCTAGGATAAATTCCATCGCACAAATAGTATCCGTGCGGGAAGTAGTTTCCGTTTGCATAAAAAGATGTTTTTTGCTGCTCTACCAGAAATATAGTCCTCTACCAATTGAGATTGTTCGAAAACGTTTGTCATTGCATGTGTAACATTCCTAAATTTATCATATAAACTATAGGTTTGGTTAAATTTATTAACCACTAGTAACTAGTTTATTTTTAATATAAATATTTAACCCAAATAGTTTTAAACACTATTTTATATAGTTGGTTGAAATATTATTCTAAATAATTTGGCCCGTATATGGGTGACCTTTCTAATAAAATAAAAGTCTATAAAAACTTATATTATTAGAAGGGTAGTTTACGGATAAGTCGACTGTTAGAAATATGAAGTTCCTAGACAGGCCTAGGAACCATAAATAATTAAATTATAAAAATCCATTGTATTTTGAACCTACTCTATTTTTAATGAAACTTAGACCCAAATGTAGACAAAAATATTCTGGTTCCAATGACATATTTATTATTTTATAAAAAGTTATATTTTAGAAGTTATACGCACCAAATAAGTGAAACAATTGAATTAATTATAATATATAAATTAATAAAAAAATAATAATAAAAATCAAAACCTAAAATTTACGTATGAAATAAAAAGAAAAATAATAAAATTAAAAGTAGACATGATAATTATGAAACTTGAAAAGGTGTCTATAGGAATTAATATTCCTCTATACGTGTCCCACATGAATTGGAAATATATACATGCAATTTTATATGTGTACATGTATTGGTGATAAATGAGGACGTGTCCCTCTAAGATTCAGTGGCTTCTCTTGTAACCATTATAAATAAGAAGTGTCCACCTCTTGTTTAGATGCTCCCCTCTCGCCATCTTTCTCTCTCTCATATATATCTACTAGGTTAGAACCCCGTATATTACACGGGTTGAATAAATGTAATTTTATATACTAAATTAAAACAATTATTCTTTAAAAATCTCGTTTATTACACGGGTTAAACAAATGTAATTTTATATATTAAATAATAAAAAAATTATATCTCTAAGAACCTCCTTTATTGTACTGAATAAATGTAATTTTATATACCAAATAATAAAAACCCGTGTATTGTACGGGTTGAATAAATCTAATTATATATACTAAATAATAATAAAAAATTATATCTTTAAAAACACTGTGTATTACACGGGTTAAATAAATGTAATTTTGTAACCTTGTATATTACACGGGTTGGATAAATGTAATTTTATAAACTAAATAATAAAAAATATTATATCTTTATAAACCCCGTGTATTATACGGGTTGAATAAATCTAATTATATATACTAAATCATCATCATCATCATCATACTCAGTAAATCCCACAAATAGCAACGCTAAGCTAGATTAGATTATATATGAAATATAGTGTATAACAAAAAGTCTTTATATGTAACATCCTTCAAATTGGGTTTCCAAAATTCGACCCTTTTTGAAACTCAGATCCTAACCCGTTTTGATTATAATGTACTAAGTAGATACGAAGATCCTTAAGTTCACGAAAAACGTTATTTTTCCAATTTAGCCTAACCTCCCACCTGCATCACCATTCTTAAACAATGATAGATTATAATTTATTGGTTTTATATCTCAAACAAATTAATATTTATTTTGTTTTATTAAGAAGGTGACCGTAGTTGGTTGAAATAAAAATATAGGAAGTTTGTAATGCATGAAAGGGGTTAAAATGAAAACTCTTTTTAAAAAAAAAAAGATAGTTACATATATCTTATTGGTCTTTATATAAAGGTACATAATATACACTAAACGAAACTAAACATTGCTTGAAGTCTAGGGGCCTAGGAGGAAATTTCTCTATTGAAAAGATTGCAAACGTATTTGTGGCAAATTGATTTTTGTTGAACAAAGTCCAACCGTCCGTGCCTTTGTATTCCTTTTCTTTTAAAGTTTGCCGCCCAAAATAAGCATGTCGGCACCTTAATGATTTCGAAGTTCATTTGTATTCCCAAAATAAATACCAAGCTTTGTTCAACACCATTTCTGCACACTATTTTATCACAAGGCTTTTGGTTTTCCAACTTCATATCTTCATAGATCAAAACCCACAACCATCTCGACTACCACACTGACCTCAAGACCTTCCTCCTTCACTCACCCTCCTCCCTCGTTCCTCACACCGGCGATCACACCACCCAGACTTCATCTCGTTCGACACACCTCTCTATCTTGCACTCTCTCTGATTCGATAACAACCCACCGGAGTCGAAGTGTACGCCAGAGTAATCGTAATCGAGACACCGTCGAAGTAACCAAGTTCGCCGGAGAAACCCGAAGACACGAGCACGTCGTCAGACTTTTCGCCGGAGATCGGAGACACTGCCGGAGACGTCGTAGTTCACGATGGAGTATAGCTCGATTCATGTTCGGTATAATTTTTTTTACTTCTTTTGTTACCCGATTAATTTTCTGTTGCCATGAAACGAAATTTCGACTTTTTACGATAAACAAACCTCTGAACATATGAAGGAAATGGTTTTTAGTATAATGTTTAATTCTTAGAGCTTGAATTTAATTATTACCTCACCAAATTCCTTTTTTTTCTATTATGTTCTTTTTTTTAATCATAAACTGATAGTTAGCATGAGGGTGGGATTGTTGTTGTTGTTCGGCTGGGTAATGCACAAGGAAGAAGACAACATGACAGAAGTCAGTCCTTGTCTGTTGACCAAAGCCAAAGCGCCCCGCTTTGGCCATAGCGGGGCGCTTTAGGTGTGCAAAAAGACAAACGGCGTGTGCGAATAGACCTAGCCTTATAAAAAAGTTTACTATTACTTTCAAGCTAAAATTAATAATAATATTTAAATATATATTTTGGATAAACACTCTGTCAAAAGTTAGCCCCACCATGGTAATGAGTAATTTAAACATACCTTGCCTTGCATGATATAGTTGTCCAAATACTGTTGTGTTTGTTAAAATAATCTAAATGCACTTTATAAGCTATTTTGACATATGGGTTTACTGAATTAGAATTTAATTTTTTTCTTTTGTTTTGTTTATAAACTGCATATTTTCCTTAAATCATTTAGTCATATTTTAACATATTTAAATGTTGTTTTTTTTAAACAGTATTACTTTATGTAATAAATCTCTAATACACTAACCTATGTAGTTACTAGATTTAAACTTTTAATCTGTTTAATAAATATTTCTTTTTACACTTTTCCTTTTAATACATTTAAACGTAATAATGAAAATCGAATAAGGTTTATACAAGATCTCTTTTATAATACGAAAACACCAAAAAGGGTTTGTTAAAATTCTAATTAATTAGGGACGTAATTAACTTGTAAACCTTAAACATTAAGAATACTATTTAACGGGATCGTATGTGGCATTACAATATCTAGGATGATCGCTTTGCTCGTTCTCTTGGAATTCTCTATCTTTACTCGTGCGTTATTACGAGGAATTCTTATATGCAACCAATGTGAGTATACTCGCAACCCCCTTTTTATGTTTACCACTTTTTGGGGTGTAACATATTTTACTATTAAACTACACTCAACTTATTCTTTATGCAATGCACAAAACAATCCTTATACATGAATACTATGTTATGATACTTGATGCTTACGTGGACCATACTTATGTGATATGTTTTAGTCATTAGCTCTCACGAGCCTCCCTTCGACATGTATAGCGCTATAGGAGTAACGCACCGCCCCCCTTAAACTTGGGTCATGTTGAATTAATTAAACTTTCTTGCGTAAACAGAGGTTGGCTAGAAATATTGCATGCCACGCTAGGTTGATCTCGTATAGACTAAGTTGCCATGTGGATTCGTTTTAAACTTATACTTATACTTATGCTTAAACTTGTATACTCGCCTTTGCTTTTGCATTGAATTGTATTTTAAACATGTTACAGGTTGATGATGATGATGCTATGAAAAGAAGTAGCGTTGATGCCTAGATACACATTTAGACGTTTAGGTTTAATATGTTGTATCAATTTTGCTTGTGTTGTCATGTACTTCTTTGAAACTTGTTGTATTTGAATTTCTTGTAATGTTGACAATTTACTTTATGAAATGAAATCGGATTATTAAAATATTGTCACAAATAGCGTTATGATGTCTCTAGCAATCTTCACACTTCGTCTCATCCCGATGTTTCCGCCATTGGTTGGGGTGTGACATTATAAATTTCACGTAGAATTAATTGGAATCCTTTATTAAAAGCAGGTTAGATTATATATGGGCTTATACGTGTGAGTAATTGTGATTATTGAATGGTCGAATTTTGAGGGTTTTGAAACGTGAATTTGATTATGATAGATTATATTTTAGTTTTAAAACTTCTAGAATGATTGAATCAAATAAAAGGATTATGACTTCCTAGAAACAAAATTAACTGAGTTTTTTTTCTAATCATTTTGAACATGAGCAAATAGAACGATAGCATCTTAATAAAAAAATAACTAATTACAAATGTGAAACCTAATAATTTAACTTCTGTCCCATTTGAACGGAAAAGACAAACTAAGTTTAAAAAAAAATGCAATATGAAAATAAGAGATATCAGGTTGCCAAAACTATTTTTTTTGGACAGTTGCAACAAAAAACATATAAATAATAACGGTAGCAATTAATTATTGTCATATTTTTTTTTTCAAAAGTTATCATATATAGAAATAATCGGTACCACGTTTTGAAACATTTTGTATATTATATTTCATCAATTTTTTTAAAGTTTTTTTTTTATAAGAGTAAACTAAATAAAAAAGTGTTAATTTGATAAATAATAATATTAAGTATGAAAAGGTAGGAAATTACAAATGTAGACACCTTCAATGAATGACACGTGTCCAAAATCAGGTTTCTTTTATTATATAGTATAGATTTTCTTTTAATATTTCACCACATATTCCTATAAAGCCCTGCCTCGTTTTAAATATTTTAACTCCCGATCACCGCTACCCTTTCCGATTGATCTGAGTTCCATAACGCATGTCAGGGCTCTGCCCGACTAAGTTCGTTGGGATTCTATCTCGGGACATCGGGACAAGGTTGAATTAGAGGTACTATACTTAACACGAGTGCATTATATATTTTTAAATAGCTCAGAAGTTATACCCAAAATTTATACCAAGAGATTTTCTAGTTGAACCCTAAAGTTATACAGTGGGTCCATTCTCTTTTCTCACTGTTTTATTTCCTTTTTGTGATTTACCCAAAACTATTATTTATTATTATATTTTGTAAACAACTTTCATCAAAAGTCATATCTATTATTTTGTCCAATAAGAAACCCTAATTGAAACCCCCAAGTGATTCTGCACAAACTCTAAAATTTTCAGAACAATCAGAATCAGGATCAGGGCCCCTAAAACTCAAGGGCATGGGGGGGGGGGGGGGGTAAACCCTAGCTTACAATTATCCACATAACTCGTTATAGAATTCGAATTTATAAATTCCGTCGACTCATACAAGCTAGTTGGACACGTGGCAAGCCTATGGTGAAACGTGTCCCGTCGCGTCACGCGAAGCCCCAGGGGTGACCCCTCGCGTCACGCGAGGGGGTCAAATTTTGAGTATAAATAGAGGATGTTGGGACTTGAATTCTGGAGTTGGAACGACGGAAAAATACGTCTTCCACTTCGAGTTATAGTTGTTTTACTACCAAACACACAAAATCCCTAAACGCTGCTACGATACAGGGTATTAACTCGATCGCTGCTACGATTCAATGTCCGATCGATCTAAACTATTCGATGAATGTTTAAGTGCTGATCAAATTGAGTTATCCTTTACCATTAGTCGTGATTCCGATAGGATGTTTGAGTACCACCCGAACTCGGGGAATACTCTGTCATTCGTTGTGAATCCGATGGATGTTTAAGTGATTGCACTTTGTCATTCGTCGTGAGGGTTTTAATCTCGTGAGTTTATAGTAAATGCTGTATTAGTTAATTACCTAGTTTTCATATGCATTATAGTTTAAATTAGGTTATCAGGCTTATCAGTAGACTAAACTCTACCCATACACTTACAATCAAAGTAGATGCTAATTTTCAGAAGAATGTGAATCATGAAGCTTGTTAATTCAATACTGCATGCTTATACTGTGAGTCATTCTCTTTTTATCAATTGTTTTACAAAACTCCAAGTTATTTTCAAAGTTATAATTACAGGGATTAAGTCTTTGTAATCACCAAGTTACAGCCGGTATGTGGGGTTTTGTATACATTACTTGATAATCTTCACCATTGGGGCAGCCAATGTGTGATATGACCATAATCACAGACACCATTGGACATTGAGAGGGCCAATGGGTCGAGTGACAAAGTACTGTGGGTAGTTGGTTTGATATCAGAAACATTGTAATCGCTCTTAATACTGTGAATTATAACAAATGTGTCGTTTTCAGTAAAATGAATGATTCACTCAGTATTTCCCGCTGACAAAACCTTTTTAAAACACGTTTCAGGTAATTACAGTAGATTGGAGTAAGGATTTGATCCGGCACTGAAAGACTTCAAAGTAGTGGCTTATTTTATCAAATTAAATCAAATTAAGAAATATTGTTTTATGTAATTGGATTTATCCCTTATTAGAAGCTACCATTGTAAAACATGGATTTATTCCATCTATTTAATAAATAAAATCCGGTGTTTCTAAACTCTGATATTTTTCCTAACTCACGGTCCTGATGAAATTTCCGCTGCAATGTTTTTAAAAATAATCACCGGTACCACTGTACTGCTCACGGCACCCGATTCCGTCCAGGGTGGGGTCGGGGGTCGTGACAGCATGACCCTACGAAACCAAAGTAAGCTGACCAAACCCAAACGTTTAATCATCGAAAACGTTTTTCTTTTAAATCCATGTAAAATTACAAAATTACCCCTACTAATTAAAAAACAACAACTTTTAGTTTATTTGTGGGGCCCACCAAAACAACTTATCTTCCACTACCACAACCACCACCACCACCACCTAGTACTTCATCTTCAACCTCCACCCCTACCAATAAAATTCCCCCAATAACACCTTCTTATACGATATGATTGGAACAAAACCACAGCATATGCAAGAATAGTCGACTATTTGTAACTGAAGTTGACTGGTATGATTGGAACAAAACCACCACATATACAAAGCATAACCCAGATAATAGAATACCAGTTACCATCATAAAATAATAATCAGACTTACCAATTGTTATGGGTAAAATTCTGAGCTCCTCATATCCTGGGAAATATCTTAGGTTATATCTTGAATAATTGATATTTGCTTATATCCGAGATGCTCATTCAGGATGTCTATAATATCCTGAATAGTATCCTCAGGATTACTAACGTGTTGAGTGCAGGAATACGCGTGCAGGTGCCCAACGTTCACAAAGACTCTTTCTCCAAGTGACTCGGTCCAAGTCGTTCAAATGAAGACGTTGAAGCCGCATTACCCAGACTACAACGTTAACAATGGAATATTCGGAAGCATCCCATATTTGTAGGAATTTCAGTTTGTATTTGATTACTATAAATAGGTGGGTATACCGGATCAAATAGGACATCACAGCTACACTTACACACTTGTTCTCTCGCAACTTGCACGAATCATTGTAACACTTAGCGATCTGGTCAATATCCTGCACTGTATCCTGAAGTTTGAAGTAATAAGAAGAACTAGGCAGCTGCGATTGTCAGCTCCCGAGGTTTTATGCCGGCGATCTAGATTGATCAAGGGCTTTCCTCGTACATCTCGTGTCAACCCCTTTACTTTTTGCTCATCGTTTGATCATAGATATAGCTCAACATCCTGAGCCATATCCTGAACACTGTTTTTCCCAAACGACATAAACAACATATTTTCAACTCACTTTCAGCACACTACCTCACTTAACTAATTTGATCACTTAATTGCTTCGGTAATTTTTGACCAAAACAATTTGGCGCCCACTGTGGGGCAAGTGGTGCTATCTTTACTAAAAATCTTTGTGAAATCATTAATCGGTTTTCTGTTTTCAAAACTTTTTGCCACATTATTTGCAATGGCCTCAAGATCAAGCATGAGCTCTTCTACCGTGTCTGCCATGACTTTTACTACTACTGGTCCGGTGCTCCCACCACCTCCTCCAAGGATGCAATCTTCTTCGCAACCTCAGGACATCATCCCTACTCGGAATGTTCAGGGATCTGCTCCAATTTTGGCTTCTAATGATGAAATTCTAACCTTATTTGGGAGTGTGCAGGAACAAATGAGGCAGCAACAGGAAACAAACCAGATGCTGTTGAGGGAGATACAACTCCTGAAGTCCAGCTCGAGTAGACCCGCTGAGGATATCATCACTCCACTACAGCCCAGAACTTTGAACTTTAGTTCAGCTGTGTATACTGAGGATAATAGGGGGAATATTGTGCCCAGCCTTCCTCAGAATCATACTCCTGAAATACCCTCCTCAGTTAGGATGTCAACCGTGAGGAGCTCAGGATATGCTTCAGGATATGGGCAGAATCCTCCGACTGGTAACGTATCTAATAATAATAATGCTATTACCACTAACAGTGTTGGATCTTTGCAGGATACAGCTGTAACGTCAGAATTATCCAGGGAGCTTCAGAAGCTAAAAGATATGATATCCAGTGTGCCTGGGGTGGTGCAGCCAATTCCTGAAGTATCCCAGGATAGCCACAGGATATCTCGGTTCGTACGTCCCATATGTGATGCTGAAATCCCAAAAAGATTTCAGACTCCGAACATGAAGCTTTACGATGGAACCATGGATCCTGAAGAGCATATTGCCTAATATAGGGAAAGGATGGAGATCAACCCTATCCCTCCGGATCTCAAGGAAGCTTGCCTGTGCAAGGGTTTCGGTTCTACTCTGACAGGATCAGCCTTAAAATGGCTGTTAAATGTTCCTCCGCATTCGATTACATCATTTGCCCACTTAGTGAATTTATTTAATAGTCAATTTTCTTGCAGTCGGAGTTTTGAAAAACTAACCGTTTTGGTCAAAAATCTAATGAGGATAATGCAACCAGACTCTTAGTTACGGGGAATGATGCTTGAAATGAAGAACAATAATAAGGATCACTTCGATATAAATTGCACAAACAACACAAGGATTTATACGAGGAAAAAGCCCTTGATCAATGAATGATCTCCGGCATAAAAACCTCGGGTGATGGAAACTACCGATCACCAAGCTCAAATAAATCAATAATAGTTTACAACTTCAGATAGTGACGAGCTAAGTACAAGGATCACTATGGTTAATCGTGTAAAAGTGTGAGATTTGTTAAGTGTTTGCTGAGAGCTTTGAAACTGCAATTGCACGAGAGTGTGTGTGTAATCAAAAATGGCTTAGTGTTCTAAATTTAGCTCGTCACCCCTTTAAAAATGAAAGCTAACTAAGCTAACTAACTGTCCGACTTTTGTGCCATGCTCCCACGTTCTCCACAACGTCCATTTCTATTCAAACGTGTGCGAAATACCCGTGGAATATTCCATAGTAACGTTGCCAAGACCAAGTCAAGCTCAATACTCCTACAAAACAATGCGAAACATAAACAGCCAATCGTTAGTATGAGGATCCTTAGGGTGATCCATGATCCTGATCCTGAAGCTCTTCTGAGGATCACCATCTGTCACAGAAGTAAGGATCACTATTAGGATAGCAAATAAGGATCACTAATTGTTAGAAAATCCTCCCTTAAACAATTGCCCCCAAAATATAAGGAGTAAAATGTAAAATTAACGAGTTATGTTTTCTTGATCTTATCTGCAACAAACTCAACGGATATATAGCCGTTGATATATAACTATCCGTTGCATTATGACGTCACAGAAGTGACAACCCTGCATAATCATGATTATAAATAGGAGATAGAGATAGGATCGTATGCATTTAAATTCCAGAGTTACTCCCTTTATAACCGCATTCAGAAGATCAAACAGGTATTCTCCCCTTCACCTTCTCTCTTTGCTTGCTCTGTTTTTCTTTCCTTTCAATTATTCTACCAAAATGTTGCTCCGAAACTCCCCTTCCAAGGATCACACGAAGAACAGCCCTCTAAAAAGCCAAGGAATCATTGAAGATTCCATTAAAGAACGATGTTGCTTCTCCGATCCACAAATCGATAGGATCCGCTACTGCTTCCCGGCGAACACGGTGTTCAAATCCTTTGATCCCAACACCCTCAGCGATCACATTTCTAATAACTGGGTTGCGTTTCCTGTTACCCCGTTCACCATAGGTTACACATATCCCTTTCCAGCTTTCACCCAATCCTTCTTTTCCCTGACCGGCATATCTTACATCCAAGCCATGCCGATGATCTGGAGGGTTTTACATACCCTTGAAAGGATCATCGAGTAGGAGGGGATAGATTTAGGCATGGCTGAGTTGGGAGAACTGTATGATCTTACCACCTTTGGTTCCCATCGCTATCTGTTCAAACAAAAACCTGGGGAGGAGCATCCGATCTTCAAGGCTACCAAAAACGATACCAACTGGAAGCGACGCTTCTTTTTTGTCAGGAGAGATTCTATCCCTGATGGGAAGGATCTACCCAAGAAGTGGGCTACCCACGGTAGGATGGAGGATCCTGGGAAGGATCACCAGAAAACTTTTCTACAATATTGTTAGGGGAGGATTTTCTAACAATTAGTGATCCTTACTTATTATCCTGACAAGTGATCCTTACTTCTGTGACAGATAGTGATCCTCAGAGGAGCTTCAGGGATCAGGATCATGGATCACCTTAAGGATCATGGATCACCTTAAGGATCCTCATACTAACAATTGGCTGTTTGTATTTCGTATTATTTTGCAGGAGTGTTGAGCTTGACTTGGTCTTGGCAACGTTGCAATGGAATATTCCCCGGGCATTTCGCAGTCATTTGAACGAAAATGGACGTTGTGGAGAACGTGGGAGAATGGCACGAAAGTCGGGCAGTTAGTTAGCTTAGTTTAGCTTTCATATTTAAATGGGGTGACGAGCTAAAATTAGAACACTTAGCTATTTTTTGCTTACACACACTCTCGTACACTTGCAGTCAAAAAGCTCTCGGCAAACACTTCACATTTCTCACACTTTTATACGTTTAGACATAGTGATCCTTGTACTTAGCTCGTCACTATCCGAAGTTGTAAACTTTATTTGATTTATTTGAACTTGGTGATCGGTAGTTTCCATCACCCGAGGTTTTTTATGCCGGAGATCTTCTAAAGATCAAGGGCTTTTTCCTCGTATAAATCCTTGTGTTGTTCGTACAATTCATTTCATAGTGATCCTTATCATAGTTCTACATTTTTCAAGCATCATTCCCCGTAACTTGGAGTTTGGTTGCATTATCCTAGTGTGATTTTTGACCAAAACAGTTTGGCGCCCACCGTGGGGCAATTGGTGCTTCATTCATAAGAAAATTTTCTGTTGGTGATCATTCCGGTTCATTGCATACGAATACATGGCTTCATCATTGAAGAATACCTCTATGGCAATGTCTGCGGTCAATTCATCTCAGGGCATTCCACCTTTGCTTCCACCACCTGCTGGATCTCAGAAAAATGCTTAGAAAAAACCAACTCCCATGTTCTCTAAACCTCCGACTTCTTCTGCTTCTTCTACTCCCACTACTAGTGACATGTTTACCTTGATTTTGCAGATGAGAGATCACATACAGCAACAGGACAAGACCAATGACAGGATCCTCAAAGAAATCGGAGATCTCAAGAAACAAAAGAAAGCAGCAGAGGATCATTCCCCATTGGTGCCCAGATCATTGAATTTTGACACTCCAGTGATCACTTCTCAGCCATCGGTGGTTCCAGATGTTCAATATGTAGGTGGACCAAAAGGAGTGCACTACGGCTCAGCAATAATGACTCAGGCATCAGGCTCGTACTTTCAGCCAGCAGGATCCTACCCTCAACATATGGGATCCTTCGTGAATTGAGGGATTTACTCAGGAGCGCAGCAGATTCAAGGATCTTCCTTTGTTCCAGGATCATCCCAGGTTCAAGGATCCTCCTTTGTCCCAGGATCATCCCAGGTTCAAGGATCCTCCTTTGTCCCAGGATCATCCCAGGTTCAAGGATCCTCCTTTGTCCCAGGATCATCCCAGGTTCAAGGATCCTCCTTTGTTCCAGGATCATCCCAGGTTCAAGGATCCTCCTTTGTTCCAGGATCATCCCAGGTTCAAGGATTCTCCTTTGTTCCAGGATCATCCCAGTTTCAGGGATCCTTCCAGATGCCAGGATCCTTGAGGAGTTTGCAAACAGGAAGTTCAGATGTCCATCAGGGAGATTTTATTCCAATGCAGACCATTGCTTCCACCGGTCCCTCCATCATCCCAGAGTCCCAGCAATATGGATTCACATCCAGTGTTCCTAACTTGAACCCAATGGGAGGTAACACTTTTAACAATTCTCTTACCACTAACCATGGATTCATGCAGGATACAGGTATCAACCATGCCATGGCCAGAGAGTTGCAAAAACTGAAGGATATGATATCAAGTGTTCCAGGAGTGGTCAAACATATCCCGGAGATTGCAGATGGAAGCCATAAGATATCTCGTTTTGCACCACCCATCTGTGATGCTGAGATACCCAAAAGGTTCCATGTTCCAACTATGAAGCTGTATGATGGTTCGACGGATCCTGAGGAACACATAGCACAATACAGGGAAAGGATGGAGATCAATCCAATTCCAGAAAGGTTAAAGGAAGCATGCCTATGCAAGGGATTTGGATCCACTCTTACTGGATCAGCTCTCAAGTGGCTGCTAAGTCTTCCCCCTTACTCTATTACCTCATTTGCTAATCTAGTTAACTTATTCAATAATCAGTTTTCTTGTAGTAGAAAATTTGAACGATTAACTAGTGATTTATATAGGATAACTCAGGGTCATAATGAATCATTAAGGGATTACATAACCAAATTTAGTAAAGAATCCTTAGACATTCCCAACGTGGATATAGCCACGGCTGTTGAGGCCTTCAAAATGGGATTGCTTAGGGATTCATTGTTCTATGACGATCTTGTTATGACACCATGCAGGAACCTAGATGAGGTAAGAACCCGGGCACTCAGGTTCATCCGGCTAGAGGATGACAAGAGGATCCAGGAGAGATTAGCAGGATCCTCAAAACAAGAAAAGCAAGGATCCTCGTTCAAGAACAACAAATTCAAATCCTATAACAGATCTGACAACCAGAACGTGCATGCTGTTGATCAAGAAGATGATGACGAGGATTATCCTCCAATTTCCGAATATTGTTTTTCCGTTGATAACAACGAACTAATCCTTGCAATGCAGAATCTAGGGGATAAAGCCAGATGGCCTAGAAAAAATGACAGACCGGCCACAACCAAAGACAAATCAAAGTGGTGTGCATACCATGAGGATTTTGGGCATTTAACGGAGGAATGCATCGCATTGAGAAAGGAAATTGGATATCTAATGAGCAAGGGGCATTTAAAAGAATTGCTGGGTAGAAAAAAAGTCAAGGACTCAGGATCCTGAAAGGATCCCTGAGAAAGCTCCAGCCCCTCCGACAGATGCACAAGTGATAAATTTTATTTCTGGAGGATCAGACATCTGTGGTACATCCTTCTCAGCAGCTAAAAGGCATGCAAAGGAAGCTAAAATGGATAATGGAGAAAGACCTGTTCGAACATCAAGTGTCTCTGAGGAAAAAGTCATAACCTTTTGTTTTGGTTAAAAATCACACAAGGATAATGCAACCAAACTCTATGTAAACGGGGTATGATGCTTGGTTAGTTGAAAAAGTAAAGGATCACTTTTGTAATGAATATGCAAGTGACACAAGGATTTATACGAGGAAAAAGCCCTTGATCAATGTATGATCTCCGGCATAAAAAACCTCGGGTGATGGCAACTACCGATCACCAAACTTCAATATAAGAAAAAATGGTTACAACTTCGGATGATAATGAGCTGAGTACAAGGATCACTATAGTTTCGAGTGTCTAAGCGTGTGAGAAATGTGTTGTCTCCCTTCCGAATGGAGAAGAGTGTTATATATACTAGTGTGAGTGGCCTATTTTAGGTAAACAAACTAATAATCAGCTCATTACCCCTTTAGAAATAAAAGTAAATATAGCCTAAATTATCGCCCTTAAATCATGCCGAGTTTCCATATCCTTCACAACGTTTGTTAGGGCTGGATTTTTTACTATGAATGATCCTTATACGAGATCCTAACCAGTGATCCTTATTTCTTTGGCAGGCAGTGATCCTCAGCCGGACCTCAGGATCAGGATCATGGGACATTGAGGTGATCCTTATACTAACGGTCACTTTCGATTGCTACAATATTATTTTGCAGGAACATCTAGCAGGATATGCCCTACATATCATGATCCAGGGACGCGCTTTCACAAATATGGCAAGAGCTGAATTGAAGATGAACGTTGTGCCGGATATGGAAACATGGCTTGATCTAAGGGCAGCAATTTAGGCTAGATTATCTTTATTTCTAAAGGGGTAATGAGCTGATTAGTGGTCTATCTACCTAAAATAAGTTACCTACACATGTATAAATACCCATCTTCCTCATTCGGAAGAACACACACAACATACGACACAACTCTCAACACTTAGACACTCAGTGATCCTTGTACTCAGCTCATTATCATCCGAAGTTGTAACTACATTTTTTATATTGAAATTGGTGATCGGTAGTTGCCATCACCCGAGGTTTTTTATGCCAGAGATCATACATTGATCAAGGGCTTTTTCCTCGTATAAATCATTGTGTCTTTGCATATTCATCACAGAAGTGATCCTTTACTTTTATAGCTAACCAAGCATCATACCCCGTTTACATAAAGTTTGGTTACATTATCCTTGTGTGATTTTTGACCAAAACAGTTTGGCGCCCACCGTGGGGCAATTGGTGCTTCATTCATAAAGAAAATCTTTTGTTCAAAATCATTTCAAAGAGTTACATGGCTTCATCATTGAAGAACACTTCCACGGCGATGTCTGCAGTCACCTCAGCACAAACCACTCTACCTCCTCCACCGGCAGGATCCCAGAGAAATGCTGAGAAGAGACCAACCCCTTCTTTCTCTAAACCTCCATCTTCTTCTGCTATGAATTCTTCTATTCCCAGTACTAGTGATGTGTTTGCTTTAATTTTGCAGATGAAGGATCGTATGCAGCGGCAGGATGAAACTAATGACAGGATCCTCAGGGAGATTGGAGATCTCAAAAGACAAAAGAAAGCGGCAGAGGATCATTCCCCACTGATGCCAAAATCCTTGAGTTTTGAGACTCCAATGGTCACCTCTCAGCCATCAGGGATCCCAGACGTACAGATCGCAGGGGAGACGAGAGGATTACATCTCAAGTCAGCAGCAATGACTCAGACATCGGGCTCGTATTTTCAGCCAGCAGGATCCTATCCTCAGTATATGGGATCCTTCATGAATCCGGGAGCCTATCCGGGGGCACAGCAGTTTCAAGGATCCTACTTTATTCCAGGATCGTTCCAGGGCCAAGGATCCTCCTTTGTTCCAGGATCATCCCAGGTTCAAGGATCCTCCTTCGTTCCAGGATCATCCCAGATACCAGGATCCTTACAGATGCCAGGATCCCTAAAAAGTTTGCAAGCAGGGAATCTAGATGTCCATCAAGGGGACTTCATTCCAATGCAGACCATTGCTTCCACTGGTCCCTCCGTTATTCCAGAATCCCAGCAATACGGATTCCCTAACTTGAACCCAATGGGAGGTAACACTTTAAATAATTATCCTACCACTAACCATGGATTCATGCAGGATACAGGTACCAATCACGCTATGGCCAGGGAATTACAGAAACTAAAGGACATGATCTCAAGTGTTCCAGGGGTAGTCAAGCCTATCCCAGAGATTGCAGATGGAAGCCACAAGGTATCACGCTTTGCACCACCAATTTGTGATGCAGAGGTGCCCAAAAGGTTCCATATCCCTACCATGAAGCTGTATGATGGCACGACGGATCCAGAGGAGCATATAGCACAATACAGGGAAAGGATGGAAATCAATCCTATCCCAGAAAAGTTAAAGGAAGCATGCCTATGTAAAGGATTTGGATCCACTCTAACTGGATCAGCTCTTAAGTGGCTGCTAAGTCTTCCCCCTTACTCTATTACTTCATTTGCTAATTTAGTTAATTTATTCAATAACCAATTCTCTTGTAGTAGAAAATTTGAAAAATTAACCAGTGATTTGTACAGGATAACTCAAAATAATAATGAATCATTAAGGGATTATATAACTAAATTTAGTAAAGAATCCTTGGATATTCCCAACTTGGATATGGCTACGGCTGTTGAAGCCTTCAAAATGGGACTTCTTAAGGATTCATTATTCTATGATGATCTTGTTATGACACCTTGCAGGAATTTAGATGAAGTAAGAACTCGAGCACTCAGGTTTATCCGGCTAGAGGATGACAAGAGGATCCAGGAGAGACAAGTAGGATCCTCAAAACAAGATAAGCAAGGATCCTCCTTCAAAAACAACCAGTTCAAATCCTACCATAGAAACGAGAACAAGAATGTGCATGCTGTCGACCAAGAAGAGGATGATGAAGAATATCCTCCAATCTCAGAATATTGTTTTTCCGTTGACAATCACGAACTAATCCTTGCAATGCAGAATCTAGGTGAAAAGGCTAGGTGGCCCAGGAAGAATGATAAACCATCCGGAACTAAAGACAAGTCCAAATGGTGTGCATACCATGAGGATTTCGGCCATCTAACTGAAGATTGCATAGCCTTAAGAAAAGAAATTGGATACCTGCTAAGCAAGGGGCATCTAAAGGAATTGTTGGGAAGAAAAAAGCAAAGGACCCAGGATCCTGAAAGGATCCCTGAAAAGGCTCCAGCACCTCCGGCAAATGCACAAGTGATTAACTTCATATCCGGAGGATCAGACATTTGTGGAACATCCTTCTCAGCGGCCAAAAGACATGCAAAAGAATCAAAAATGGATAATGGAGAAAGGCCTATTAGAACCTCAAGCGTCTCAGAAGGAAAGATGATAACATTTGATGAGGATGATCGCATCAACATCCAGGATCCTCATCATGATAGTTTAGTTATCACTCTCTTTATCTCTAACCATTTTGTCCGCAGGATCCTTATCGATGGAGGGAGCTCAGTGAACATAATCCAGCTTGATGTCTTGAAGAAGATGGGAATCCCAGAATCAGACATCACACCAAGATCCTCCGTGCTTGTAGGATTTAGTGGAGAAACGAAGAAAACTCTGGGGGACATCAAACTCCCAATCTACGTGGAAGGATTACATAATTACCAAAAATTTTGTGTTATTGACTGTTTATCTTGTTGCAACGTTATCCTTGGCAGGCCTTGGATACATGACATGAAAGCAGTTCCATCTACCTACCATCAATGTGTGAAGCTCCCTAGCCCATGGGGGATAATCAAGATCGACAGTGACCAGCAAGAAGCTAAGGATTGCTATACCTCATCCATGAAGCCAACCTCGAAGCCAAGGGAGCAATAGCAATTACAGTATCCTCCGAGGAACGTCTTGGAGGCAAGGGAACAAGATGTAGATGAAATCCTCTTGGACCCTAGTGATCCTGAATCAAAAATCTATATCGGATCAGGGATCCTTGGCAAGATGAAAGAAGACATGATATCCTTCCTCAAAAGAAGAAAATCTACCTTTGCTTGGAAACATGAAGATATGACAGGTATATCTAAGGATATTATTACTCACAAACTTGGCATTGACAGGTCTATCAAGCCAATCCATCAAAAAAGGAGGAAGTTTGCACCAGAAAGGAATGCCATTATCCAAGAAGAAGTAGAGAGACTACTTCGAGCAGGTATGATCAGAGAGGTAAAGTATCCTAAATGGTTAGCCAATGTGGTTGTTGTCCAAAAGAAAAACGGAAAGTGGAGGGTATGTGTCGATTTCACTGATTTGAATAAGGCATGTCCCAAGGATCCTTTCCCATTACCCCACATTGACTCCATGGTGGATGCAACAGCGGGGCATGAACTGTTAACCTTTATGGATGCATCATCCGGATTCCAACAAATCCAGATGGAACCATCTGACCAAGAGGATACAGCCTTTATGACCCCGACCGGTTTATATTGTTATATTGCCATGCCTTTTGGACTAAGAAATGCAGGTGCAACCTATCAAAGGCTGGTAAATATGATGTTCAAAGATCAAATTGGAAAAACTATGGAGGTGTACATAGATGATATGGTGGTCAAGTCAAAGAAAGCTGAGGATCACCTAAGGGACATGGAAGAAGCATTCGATATCCTTGATAGTTACAACATGAAACTTAATCCTTCAAAATGCCATTTTGGTGTTAAGGCAGGAAAGTTCTTAGGATACATGGTAACCCAGAGGGGCATTGAAGCAAGCCCGGAACAAATCAAAGCATTAATAAATATCAAGTCTCCTGCCAATGCCAAGGATGTTCAAAGACTAACAGGCAGGATAGCAGCTTTGAACAGGTTCATATCGAAATCCTCAGAAAAGTGCAAAAAATTCTACGATATCCTAAGGAAGAATAAGAAGTTCGAATGGACTGAGAAGCATGAAAATGCTTTACAAGCCCTAAAAGAGTATATGTCCTCAGCACCAGCATTAGCAAAACCGGAAAAAGGAGATGTGTTATCCTTATATCTGGCGGTATCCTCAACCGCTGTAAGTGCTGTCCTCGTTAAGGATCACGAAGGTACACAATATCCTATCTACTATGTAAGTAAAAGTCTACTTGATGCCGAATCCAGGTACTCACACCTCGAAAAACTCATCCTTGCATTAATCATGGCATCCACGAAGTTAAGGCATTATTTTGAAACTCATACTATTATTGTTAAAACTAATTTTCCAATTAAGAATGTCCTCAGGAAACCGGATATGTCAGGGAGAATGGCTAAGTGGGCAGTGAAGCTTAGTGCCCATGATATAAGATACGAACCAAGAACAGCCATTAAATCTCAAGCACTAGCTGACTTTGTGGCTGATTTCAGTAGTGATCTACAAAAGGGAGCAGAATTGGAGGTCCAGCAGCTGGATGAGACCAAGGATCCTTGGATCCTACACACTGACGGATCCTCAAACATCAAAGGCACAGGGCTAGGGATCCTACTAAAATCGCCACAGGGGGACATAATACCCCACTCTATAGCTTGTGAGTTCCAGGCAACTAACAATGAGGCTGAGTATGAAGCCTTAATTGCTGGCTTACAAATTGCTAAGGATATGGGGGTAAAGTATCTCGAAGTATATGTAGATTCATTATTGATCACCAATCACTTTAATGGATCCTATGCTGTTAAAGGTGAAAAACTAACCAAATATTTAGAGATAGTCAAAGAATTGGCACTCTCTTTTGTTTCTTTTAGCTTAACACAGGTACCAAGGGAGGATAACACGGAAGCTGACGCATTGGCCAACCTAGGATCATCTTTGAAGATTCCAGAAGATATAAGTATCCCTATCATCCATATCCTGGCTCCTGCTATTGAAAAACAGGTGGCCATGGAAATAGAAGAGGATACTGCAATGATCCCTAGTGAAGAAGCCCAACCTAATTCAGGATCATGGATCTCACCGATCATGGGATATTTGCAACACGGGGAGATCCCGATGGGAGAAAATCCTAGAGCTTTCAGGATTAAGGTATCTCAATTCACAATTCTGAATAATGTATTATATAAGCGATCTCTTGCAGGACCATATTTGAGATGTATCGAGGATCCTGAATTTGAAGAGGTGTTGAAGGATTTCCATGAAGGAGATTGTGGAAACCACACTGGGGGCAGGGCATTATTCTCAAGGATCCTTAGAACAGGATACTACTGGCCAACCATGAAAAGGGATGCTGTAGAGTATGCTAAGAAATGTGATCCTTGCCAAAGACATAGCAATATCCTTCACCAACCAGCTGAATTACTACACCCCATACCATCCTCTTGGCCATTCATGAGATGGGGAATGGATATAGTTGGCAAGCTCCCTAAAGCACCTGGTGGAAAAGTATTTATGCTTGCCATGACTGACTATTTTTCCAAGTGGATAGAAGCTGAAGCCTTTGCTCAAGTCAGAGAAAAGGAAGTCATATCCTTCATTAAAAGAAACATTATAACCAGATTTGGCATCCCCTCTGAAATTATATGTGATAATGGTTCTCAATTCATTGGAAGGAGAACCACTAACTTTTGTGACAGTTGGGGAATCAAGATGATAACATCAACACCAGTTCATCCACAAGCCAATGGTCAAGCAGAATCATCCAACAAGATCATCATCAACAATCTGAAGAAGAAGCTAGGATCCAAGAAAGGAAAATGGGCAGAGGAGTTACCTTATGTGCTATGGGCTGATAGGACAACTCCCAAGAATGCCACTGGCCAAACACCTTTCTCTTTAGTATTTGGGGCAGAAGCAGTGATCCCAACAGAGATGGTGATCCCAACTGCTAGAACAAGTGCTCGTGATCCTGAAGAAAATGCTACAATCCTAGCTCAGGATTTGGATACTATTGAGGAAAACAGGGATCTAGCTAGGATAAGGATGGCAAGCTACCAACAAAGGATGGCTGGTGCCTACAACAAGAATGTCAGGATAAGGAAGTTCCAAGTCGGAGATATGGTGTTGAGAAAAGCATTTCAAAACACCATCAATCCTGCTGACGGGAAGCTAGCACCAAAATGGGAAGGTCCCTACTTGATTGAAGCTGAAGCAGGAAAGGGGGCATACAGGTTGCTAACCATGGAAGGAAACTTGTTACCAAGAGCCTGGAATGCTGTTCACTTAAAGAAATATTTCATGTGAACATGATCCTTCCTGCATGTGATCCTTACATTGAAATATCCTTGAAGGATCCTGGAGATATCGTTGATCCTTACTCAGGTAATATGCTTATCCTAAAACTATTGCATTTTCTTACCTTTTGCCTAAGGATAAGGATCATATATCCTTCATCCTCTACTCACAAACCATTTGAGTTATGATAGTTCAGGTATCTCCAGCATATCATCAAAGATCTTCAAAAGCATCACAGATCCTCGGGTCCAACCCCAGTTATCCTTGGGATTATCCCCAGTTTCCGCCAGCAGCGCACGATGATCCTGATATAGTTCATGTCTTTGGGATCAGTACCCATTTTCGGGGCTGGCGACCTCATCGTACTGGCTATACTTGGGATCCTACGTATAATGGTGGACGCACCATACATCCGTTCCTAAGGTTTCTAACGTTTTCACGTTAGCTAAGGTTTTGACATTTTCATGTCACTAAGTTTGGATAGTTGCCAGAAAGGGCCATACTCCAGTTTACATACGATCCTTTGGGCTTGTCCCCAGTTATCCTTTGGGCTTGTCCCCAGTGATCCTCCGGGATCATCACCAGTTATCCTTTGGGCTTGTCCCCAGTGATCCTCCGGGATCATCCCCAGTTATCCTTTGGGCTTGTCCCCAGTGATCCTCCGGATCATTCTCAGTTATCCTTTGGGCTTGTCCCCAGTTACTAACTTATCTTTTATATTGGCTTAGTCCCAAGTTATACTCCATTTTTTCAGGTTTTCGAAGTTAAACGATTAAGGATCCTTAATCCTTATTATCCACTAAAGTTTTACCTACGGTTGTTCCAATTAAAGGTTAGGATCCAAACTTGGATCCTCAGGTATGATCCTTAACTACTTTTAATTTCATTATTCATTTGAATAACCTTTAGACCTTGACAACTGAACCTATGATCCTTAAAATAAACTATCTTGGAAACTTTCGATTATAGGATATTTGATCCAGGATCATATCCTAAATTTCTTAAACATAATTTGCTCAACTTTTCAAACAAACATGTGTCAAAACAATTGAAAATCAAAAAGGATAACAACACAAGATAAGCCAGAAAGATTAAAGTTATATTATTAAACCAAAGGATCATTAACCCTTTCAAAAAAGTTGTCAAAATTGCCAACCCACATTTCTACCAGCAAAACGTGGCCCGTCCACATGGGTTGGCAAAGGGTGTCCATTGTCTATGCGGTCTTAGCATTTTTGCAGGAAAGTAAAAGCAGCAGGATCACAAAGGCTTCATCCCCCAAACAGAGGATCCCTCCACCTTTTGTAATCCTACCTGTTGTTCAAAGGATCCAGGATCCTCAACCCTAAACTATTGTTCAAATACAGACCATAATTGTTCACAAACCACAAACCACTACCAAAAAACCTAAAAAATTGGGCTCCGGCCTAGTCAACAATATCCATCATCGCCCAATCATGCAGCCTACTTCTCCGCTGCTCCATCTCCACCAGCATCTTCACCATGATCCTTGCCAGCATCACCTCCCTCCAGCCTTGGGATATCCTCAGCATCCTCCTCATCATCCAAGTCTACCAGCCTTGCCTTCCAACCCTCAACATCCCATGAGCTCTTGTCAAAGGCAGGATCCTGAGCCTCCGCAGCCATTTGTAGTTGTATCTTGTACATAGCAGTTGCGGCAGAGACCTTGGCATCCTGGATGATCTCCTGCTTCTCATTATCCATGTCAATCAGCCTCTGAGCAGCTTCATCCTTGGTGGCCTGGAGTTCCTTCTCAAGATCCGCTATCTTGAGATCCTTCAACACACCCATTTGCTGAAGATCGGCAATCTGGCTCTCCTGGTCCTCAACATTGCCAAGATAAGTTTCAATCTCAGCAAGTTTCTGCAAACAAAAGAAATAAAGACAAGCTCGGAATCAGGTGATCCTCGAAAGATACTAGATAACCAACAGGGGCAGTGATCCTCACCTCGTTCACATAGTCAAGAAATTGCTGACGAAGGAGAGGGAATCCTTGGAGTTCATCAGAGGCTTTCCTCTTTTTTCCCTTACCCCGAATGGACGCTTTAGGAGCTGAGACTGAAGGGCTGGCAGCAGGAGCCTTCTTTTTCTTAGAAGACGTGACATTGGCAAGGTCACTTATCCCAAACATGGAGGCAGATTTAACAGACCTGGCAGACTTTCCGGCACCTACACAATTCAAAAACAAGATAAGTTCCCTTATTAAATTGAATACTTTCACATAAGACTTATTTTTTATGAGGATACTTACTTGACATTGTGGCAGATGCAGAGGATATCTCTTGAGAATCTTGGATAATAATCTGAAAGCTTCGAACTTCAGGATCAAGCTTCTTGAAAGCTAACACTCTTTCTTTGGCAGCAGGGGTCAACCTTAAGTGAGCAACGGAGATAGCTGCATAAAAAGACAAAAAAAGAAAAGACATCAGTGATCCTCATCATATGAGACAGAACTGATAGTGATCCTTCGAGGATCCTCTATCCTACCATGAGTGGCCCATTCCTTGGGCAGATCCTTCCCATCCGGGATGGAATCCCTCTTAACAAAGAAAAATCTACGTTTCCAGTTGGCATCATTCTTGGTCACTTTGAAAATGGGATGATCCTCCCCAGCTTTCCGTTTCAACAAGTACCGGTGAGAACCAAAGGTGGTGAGATCATAAAGTTCAGCTAACTCTGACATCCCCAAATCAATCCCTTCTTGCTCGATGATCCTCTCGAAGGTATATAGAACCCTCCAGATCATCGGCATAGCTTGGATATATGAGATGCCGGTAAGAGAGAAGAAAGATTGGGTGAACATCGGAAAAGGATATGAATACCCAATGAGGAAGGGAGTAGCAGGAAAAGCCACCCAGACATCTGAGACAAGATCGCTCAAAGCAGTAGGATCAAAGGGTTTGAAAACAACATTCGCTGGGAAACAATGGCGAATCTTGTCTATGTGGATATCAGTAAAGCAGCATCTCTCCACGAGAGAATCCTTGATAATTCCCTGGCTCTTTAAGGGACTCTCCTTGGGACTCTTGTGCGGAGAATTACGGAGCAGCATATTTTGAACGAAAAACAGAGTAACAGCACGAAAGAACAGAGCAAAGAAGAGAAAGAGGAAGATGATACCTGATCAAGAGTCTTCAATGATGGTTATAAAAGGAGATACCTCGAATTTAAATACAAAATGATCCTAACCCTATCTCCTATTTATAATGATGATTTGCAGAGATCGTCACATCAGTGACGTAAATATCACAACGGCTAGTCCATATGTAACGGCTAGTAACCCGGAATCGTCCGTTAGAGATAAGCTCGAAACAAAATATAACTCATCTATTTACAATTAACTCCTTATATTTTGGGGGCAATTGTTAGGGCTGGATTTTTTACTATGAATGATCCTTATACGAGATCCTAACCAGTGATCCTTATTTCTTTGGCAGGCAGTGATCCTCAGCCGGACCTCAGGATCAGGATCATGGGACATTGAGGTGATCCTTATACTAACGGTCACTTTCGATTGCTACAATATTATTTTGCAGGAACATCTAGCAGGATATGCCCTACATATCATGATCCAGGGACGCGCTTTCACAAATATGGCAAGAGCTGAATTGAAGATGAACGTTGTGCCGGATATGGAAACATGGCTTGATCTAAGGGCAGCAATTTAGGCTAGATTATCTTTATTTCTAAAGGGGTAATGAGCTGATTAGTGGTCTATCTACCTAAAATAAGTTACCTACACATGTATAAATACCCATCTTCCTCATTCGGAAGAACACACACAACATACGACACAACTCTCAACACTTAGACACTCAGTGATCCTTGTACTCAGCTCATTATCATCCGAAGTTGTAACTACATTTTTTATATTGAAATTGGTGATCGGTAGTTGCCATCACCCGAGGTTTTTTATGCCGGAGATCATACATTGATCAAGGGCTTTTTCCTCGTATAAATCATTGTGTCTTTGCATATTCATCACAGAAGTGATCCTTTACTTTTATAGCTAACCAAGCATCATACCCCGTTTACATAAAGTTTGGTTACATTATCCTTGTGTGATTTTTGACCAAAACAACGTTCATCTCTGATTAAGCATATGCCAAAGTTGTAAAGACGCGTCCCTTAATTGTGATGCTAAGAGCGGATCCTGCTAGACATTCCTGCAAAATAACATTAAATTCAATGAAAGCAACTGTTAGCATGAGGATCCTATGATGGTCCGTGATCCTGATCCTGGAATTCTGCTGAGGATCACTATTTGCCAAAGAAACAAGGATCACTGGTTAGGATCACATGTAAGGATCATGTATTATAAAAATCCAGCCCTAACAATTGCCCCCCAAAATATAAGGAGTTTATTGTAAATTAACGAGTTATATTTTGCTTTGATCTTATCTGCAACGAGCGACTCGGATAACTAGCCGTTAAAGTCGGACTAGCCGTTGCAACCCCTACGTCATTGAAGTGACAATCCTGCAGATCATCATTATAAATAAGAGATAGAGTTAGGATCAATTTGCATTTAAATTCAAGAGCTACTCCCTTTATAATCTCGTCCAAAAGATTGATCAGGTATTCTTCCTCTTTTCTTTCCTTCTCTTACTCTGTTTTTCTTTCTCTTTTCATCCCACCGCGAATATGTTGCTCCGGAATTCCCCTCACAAGGATCACAAGAAGAACAGCCCCTTGAAAGGTCAAGGGATCATTAAGGACTCTCCCACTGAAAGGTGTTGCTTCACCGATGCTCACATCGATAGGATCCGTCACTGTTTTCCGGCGGATGCTATCTTCAAGTCTTTCACTCCCACCGCTTTAAGCGATTTTATCTCTGACACATGGATAGCCTTTCCTGTTACTCCGTTCACCATAGGATATTCGTATCCCTTTCCAGCTTTCACCCAATTCTTCTTTTCCCTGACCGGCATATCTTATATCCAAGCCATGCCGATGATCTGGAGGGTTTTGAATACCCTCGAGAGGATCATTGAGCAGGAGGGGATCGACCTAGGGATGGCGGAGCTGGCTGAGCTATATGATCTCACCACGTTTGGTTCCTATCGATATCTGTTCAAACGGAAAGCCGGAGAGGATCACCTTGTTCTTAAGGTTACCAAAAATGACACGAACTGGAAGCGACGATTCTTCTTTGTTAGGAGGGATTCCATCCCTAATGGGAAGGATTTGCCCAAGGAGTGGGCTACTCATGGTAGGATAGAGGATCCTGGAAGGATCACCATCAGACTTGTCCCTTATGATAAGGATCACTAATGTCTTCTTTGTCTTTTGTGTGCAGCTATATCCGTTGCTCATCTCAAGTTGACCCCTGCTGCAAGAGAGAGAGTTCTAGCCTTCAGAAAGCTTGATCCTGAAACCAGAAGTTTTCAAGTCACCATCCCAGATTCACAGGAAGTATCCTCCGCATCTGCCACAATGTCAAGTAAGTATCCTCATTTAAAAAGTAGTTCTATGTAAGATTGTTAAATTAGTTAGGGTACTTATCTTATTTTGATTGTGTAGGCGCTGGGAAATCTGTCAAGTCCGCCTCCAAGTTTGGTATTGATGATCTTGCCAATGTCCAGTCTTCAAGGAAGAAGACCCCTGCTGCTAGTCCCTCTGCTTCAGCCCCTAAAGCTCCTATTAGGGGTAAGGGAAAGAAGAGAAAGGCTTCTGAGGATCTGCAAGGATTTCCCCTGCTCCGCCAGCAGTTTCTTGATTATGTTAATGAAGTAAGGATCATTGCCCCTGTTGGTTATCCTACTCGAATATCCTGCTTGAATATCCTGCCTGTATATCCTACCTGTATATCCTGCTTCTTTGAGGATCACCTGGTCCTGGACTTACCTTTTTCCCTTTCTGCAGAAACTTGCTGAAATAGAAACCTACCTTGGCCACGTCGAGGATCAGGATCGCCAAATCGCCGACCTCCAACAAATGGGCGTGTTGAAGGATCTCAAGATAGCTGATCTTGAGAAGGAAATCCGGGCTACAAAGGATGAAGCTGCTCAAATGCTGATCAACATGGATGGTGAGAAGCAGGAGATCACCCAGGATGTCAAGGTCTCTGCCGCAATAGCTATGTATAAGATACAACTGCAGATGGCTGCGGAGGCTCAGGATCCTGCCTTCGACAAGAGCTCATGGGACGTGGAAGGCTGGAAGGCAAGGCTGGCGGAGTTGGAGGATGATGATGAAGCTGAGGATATCCCAATGCTGGAAGGTGGTGATGCTGGCAAGGATCAGGGTGGAGAAGCTAGTGGAGCCTGTGGTGATGGAGCAGCGAAAGTTTGAGCTGCAGGATTGGGCGATGATGGATATTTCGAGACTAGGCCGGAGCCCAATTTTTTTTAAGTTTGATAGTGGTTTTTGTGGTTGTTGATGTTTTGAAACAATTTATGGTCTGTAACTTAAACAATAGTTTTTTAGGGTTAAGGATCCTGGATCCTTTGGACAATAGGTAGGATCGCAAATGGTGGAGGGATCCTCTGTTTGGGGGATGAAGCCTTTGTGATCCTGCCGCCTTTAATTTCCTGCACCTGCTATGACCGCATAGACAATGGACACCCTTTGCCAACCCATGTGGACGGGCCACGTTTTGCTGGTAGAAACGTGGGTTGGCAATTTTGACAACTTTTGAAAGGGTTTAAGATCCTCTGTTAATAAAATAACTTTAATCTTTCTGGCTTACCTTGTTTTGTTATCCTTTATTTATCCTCTTATTGTCCAATTATTTTAGAAACATATTTGTTAGAGTAACAAAAGTTGAGCAAATCATGTTCAAGAAATTTAGGATATGATCCTAGATCAAATATCCTATCATTGAAAATTTTCAGGGTAGTTTATTTCAAGGATCATAGGCTTAGTTGTCAAGGTGTAAGGGTTGTTCAGAATAATGAGTACAATCAAAACAGTCAAGGATCATACCTGAGGATCCAAGTTAGGATCTTATCCTTTGATCAGGGTAATCGTAAGTGAAATTTTAATGGATAATAAGGATTAAGGATCCTTAATTGTTTAACTTTGAAAACCTGAAAAAATGGAACATCACTTGGGACTAAGCCAATGTAAAGGATAAATTAGTAGCTGGGGACAAGCCCAAAGGATAACTGGGGATGATCCCAAAGGATCACTGGGGACAAGCCCAAAGGATAACTGGGGATGATCCCAAAGGATCACTGGGGACAAGCCCAAAGGATAACTGGGGACGAGCCCAAGGATCGTATGTGAACTGGAGTATGGCCCTTACTGGCGGCTATCCAAACTTGGTGACATGAAAATGTCAAAACCTTAGCTAACGTGAAAACGTTAGAAACCTTAGGAACGGATGTATGGTACGTCTACCATTATACGTAGGATCCTGGGTATAGCCAGTACGATGAGGTTGTCAGCCCCGAAAGTGGGTACTGATCCCAAAGACGTGAACTATATCAGGATCATCGTGCGCTACTGGCGAAAACTGGGGACAAGCCCAAGGATAACTGGGGTTGGACCCAAGGATCTGAGGTGCTTTTGAAGATCTTTAACGATATGCTGAGGATACCTGGACTATCATAACTCAAATTCTCGTGAGAGGAGGATGAAGGATGCATGATCCTTATCCTTAGGTAAAAATAAGAAAACGGAAAAGTTCTGAGATAAGGACTTTACCAGAGTAAGGATCACTGATATCGCCAGGATCCTTCGAGGATGCTTCCAATGTAAGGATCATATGCTTGGAGGATCCTGTTCACATGAAATATTTTTTTAAGTGTATAGCATTCCAGGCTCTTGGTAACAAATTTCCTTCCATGGTTAGCAATCTGTATGCCCCCTTTCCTGCTTCGGCTTCGATCAAGTAAGGGCCTTCCCACTTTGGTGCTAACTTCCCGTCAGCAGGATTGATAGTGTTTTGGAATGCTTTTCTCAAGACCATATCCCCGACTTGGAACTTCCTTATCCTGACGTTTTTGTTGTAAGCACCAGCCATTCTTTGCTGGTAGCTTGCCATCCTTATCCTAGCCAGATCCCTGATTTCCTCAATAGTATCTTTTTTGGTCAAAAATCTCACAAGGATAATGCAACCAAACTCTAAGTAAACGGGGAATGATGCTTGGTTTGTTTAAAAAGTAAAGGATCACTTTAGTAAGAAATATGCAAGTGACACAAGGATTTATACGAGGAAAAGCCCTTGATCAATGTATGATCTCCGGCATAAAAAACCTCGGGTGATGGCAACTACCGATCACCAAACTTTAATATAAGAAAAATGGTTACAACTTCGGATGATAATGAGCTGAGTACAAGGATCACTATAGTTTCGAGTGTCTAAGCGTGTGAGAATTGTGTTCTGTGTCTTCCGAATGGGGAAGAGTGTTATATATACAAGTGTGAGTGGCCTATTTTAGGTAAAAAGACTAATAATCAGCTCATTACCCCTTTAGAAATAAAAGTAAATCTAGCCTAAATTATCGCCCTTAAATCATGCTGAGTTTCCATATCCTTTACAACGTTATTCTCTGATTAAGCATATGCCAAAGTTGTAAAGACGCGTCTCTTGTTTGTAATGCTAAGAGCGGATCCTGCTAGACATTCCTGCAAAATAACATTAAGTTCATTGAGGACAACTGTTAGTATGAGGATCCCTTTAATGGTCCGTGATCCTGATCCTGGAACTCTTCTAAGGATCACCATCTGCCAAAGAAATAAGGATCACTGGTTAGGATCACATGTAAGGATCATGTATTATAAAAATCCAGCCCTAACAATTGCCCCCAAAATATAAGGAGTGATTTTGTAAATAAATGAGTTATATTTTGCTTTGATCTTATCTGCAACGAACGACTCGGATAACTAGCCGTTAAACTCGGACTAGCCGTTGCAACCCTTACGTCATAGACGTGACAATCCTGCAGATCATCATTATAAATAGGAGATAGAGTTAGGATCAATTTGCATTTAAATTCAAGAGCTACTCCCTTTATAATCTCGTCCAAAAGATCGATCAGGTATTCTTCCTCTCTTCTTTCCTTCTCTTTCTCTGTTTTTCTTTCTCTTTTCATTCCACCGCGAATATGTTGCTCCGGAATTCTCCTCACAAGGATAAGAAGAATAGCCCTTTGAAAGGTCAAGGGATCATTAAAGACTCTCCCACCGAGAGGTGCTGCTTCACCGATGCTCACATCGATAGGATCCGTCACTGTTTTCCGGCGGATGCTATCTTCAAGTCTTTCACTCCTACTGCTTTAAGCGATTTTGTTTCTGACACATGGGTAGCTTTTCCTGCAACTCCGTTCACCATAGGATATTCGTATCCCTTTCCAGCTTTCACCCAATCTTTCTTTTCCCTGACCGGCATGTCTTATATTCAAGCCATGCCGATGATCTGGAGGGTCTTGTATACCCTGGAAAGGATCATTGAGCAAGAAGGGATTGATTTAGGAATGGCGGAGCTGGCTGAGATGTATGATCTCACAACGTTTGGATCCTGTCGATATTTGTTGAAACGGAAAGCTGGGGAGGATCACCCTGTTCTTAAGGTTACCAAAAATGATACGAACTGGAAGCGACGATTCTTCTTTGTTTGGAGGGATACCATCCCTAATGGGAGGGATCTGCCCAAGGAGTGGGCTACTCATGGTAGGATAGAGGATCCTGGAAGGATCACCATCAGACTTGTTCCTTATGATGAGGATCACTAATGTCTTCTTTGTCTTTTGTGCAGCTATATCCGTTGCTCATCTCAAGTTGACCCCTGCTGCAAGAGAGAGAGTTCTAGCCTTCAAAAAGCTTGATCCTGAGACCAGAAGTTTTCAAGTTACCATTCCAGATTCACAGGAAGTATCCTCCGCATCTGCCACAATGTCAAGTAAGTATCCTCATTAAAAAGTAGTTCTATGTAGGATTTTTAAATTAGTTAAAGTACTTATCTTATTTTGATGGTGTAGGCGCTGGGAAATCTGTCAAGTCTGCCTCCAAGTTTGGTATTGACGAGCTTGCCAATGTCAAGTCTACAAGGAAGAAGACCCTTGCTGCTAGTCCCTCTGCTTCAGCCCCTAAAGCTCCTATTAGGGGTAAGGGAAAGAAGAGAAAGGCTTCTGAGGATCTTCAAGGATTTCCCCTGCTCCGCCAGCAGTTTCTTGATTATGTTAATGAAGTAAGGATCATTGCCCCTGTTGGTTATCCTACTTGAATATCCTGCTTTAATATCCTGCCTGTATATCCTGCTTCTTTGAGGATCACCTGGTCCTGAACTTACCTTTTTCCCTTTCTGCAGAAACTTGCTGAAATAGAAACCTACCTTGGCCACGTCGAGGATCAGGATCGCCAAATCGCCGACCTCCAACAAATGGGCGTGTTGAAGGATCTCAAGATAGCTGATCTTGAGAAGGAACTCCGGGCTACAAAGGATGAAGCTGCTCAAATGCTGGTCAACATGGATGGTGAGAAGCAGGAGATCACCCAGGATGCCAAGGTCTCTGCCGCAATAGCTATGTATAAGATACAACTGCAGATGGCTGCGGAGGCTCAGGATCCTGCCTTTGATAAAAGCTCATGGGACGTGGAGGGTTGGAAGGCAAGATTGGCAGACTTGGAGGATGAGGACGAAGCTGAGGAGATCCCAATGCTGGAAGGTGGTGAGGCTGGCAAGGATCAGGGTGGAGATGGAGCAGCAAAGGTTTGAGCTGCAGGATTGGGCGATGATGGATATTTCGAGACTAGGCCGGAGCCCAATTTTTTAAGTTTGGTAGTGGTTTTTGTGGTTGTTGATGTTTTGAAACAATTTAAGGTCTGTAACTTAAACAATAGTTTTTAGGGTTATGGATCATGGATCCTTTGAACAATAGGTAGGATCGCAAATGGTGGAGGGATCCTCTGTTTGGGGGATGAAGCCTTTGTGATCATGCGGCTTTTAATTTCCTGCACCTGCTATGACCGCATAGACAATGGACACCCTTTGCCAACCCATGTGGACGGGCCACGTTTTGCTGGTAGAAACGCGGGTTGGCAATTTTGACAACTTTTTTGAAAGGGTTTTGTTAATAAAATAACTCTAATCTTTCTGGCTTATCTTGTTTTGTTATCCTTTATTTATCCTCTTATTTTCCAATTGTTTTAGAAACATGTTTGTTAGAGTAACAAAAGTTGAGCAAATCATGTTTAAGAAATTTAGGATATGATCCTAGATCAAATATCCTGTGATCGAAAATTTTCAAGGTAGTCTATTTCAAGGATCATAGGCTTAGTTGTCAAAGTGTAAGGGTTGTTTAGAATAATGAGTATAGTCAAGGATCATACCTGGGAATCCAAGTTAGGATCCTATCCTTTGATCAAGGTAATCGTAAGTGAAATATGATAACAAGGATTAAGGATCCTTAAAAGTTTAGTCTTCGTAAACCTGAAAAGTAGGACATAACTTGGGACTAAGCCAATATAAAAGATAAGTTAGTAACTGGGGATAAGCCCAAAGGATAACTGGGGATGATCCCAAAGGATCACTGGGGACAAGCCCAAAGGATAACTGGGGACAAGCCCGAAGGATAACTGGGGACAAGCCCAAGGATCGTATGTAAACTGGAGTATGGCCCTTACTGGCGACTATCCAAGCTTGGTGACATGAAAATGTCAAAACCTTAGCTAACGTGAAAACGTTAGAAACCTTAGGAACGGATGTATGGTACGTCTACCATTATACGTAGGATCCTAGGTATAGCCAGTACGATGAGGTTGTCAGCCCCGAAAGTGGGTACTGGTCCCAAAGACGTGAACTATACCAGGATCATCGTGCGCTACTGGCGAAAACTGGGGACAAGCCCAAGGATAACTGGGGTTGAACCCAAGGATCTGTGGTGCCTTTGAAGATCTTTAACGATATGCTGAAGATACCTGGACTATCATAACTCAAATTCTCATGAGAGAAGAGGATGAAGGATGCATGATCCTTATCCTTAGGCAAAAATAAGGAAACGGAAAAGTTCTGAGATAAGGACTTTACCAGAGTAAGGATCACTGATATCGCCGGGATCCTTCGAGGATGCTTCCAATGTAAGGATCATATGCTTGGAGGATCCTGTTCACATGAAATATTTTTTTTAAGTGAACAACATTCCAGGCTCTTGGTAACAAATTTCCTTCCATGGTTAGCAATCTGTATGCCCCCTTTCCTGCTTCGGCTTCGATCAAGTAAGGGCCTTCCCACTTTGGTGCTAACTTCCCGTCAGCAGGATTGATAGTGTTTTGGAATGCTTTTCTCAACACCATATCCCCGACTTGGAACTTCCTTATCCTGACATTTTTATTGTAAGCACCAGCCATTCTTTGTTGGTAGCTTGCCATCCTTATCCTAGCCAAATCCCTGATTTCCTCAATAGTATCCAAGTCTTGAGCTAAGATTGCAGCATTCTCTTCAGGATCACGAGTACTTGTTCTAGCAGTTGGAACCACCATTTCTGTTGGGATCACTGCTTCTGCCCCAAATACTAAAGAGAAGGGTGTTTGACCAGTGGCATTCTTGGGAGTTGTTCTATCAGCCCATAGCACACAAGGCAATTCCTCTGCCCATTTCCCCTTCTTGGATCCTAGCTTCCTCTTCAGATTGTTGATGATGATCTTGTTGGATGATTCTGCTTGACCATTGGCTTGTGGATGGACTGGTGTTGATGTTATCATCTTAATTCCCCAACTGTCACAAAAGTTAGTGGTTCTGCTCCCAATGAATTGGGAACCATTATCACATACAATTTCAGAGGGAATGCCAAATCTAGTTATAATGTTTCTTTTAATAAAGGATATAACTTCCTTTTCTCTGACTTGGGCAAAAGCTTCAGCTTCTATCCACTTAGAGAAGTAGTCGGTCATGGCGAGCATAAATACTTTTCCACCAGGTGCTTTAGGGAGCTTGCCAACTATATCCATCCCCCATCTCATGAATGGCCAAGAGGATGGTATTGGATGCAAAAATTCGGCTGGCTGATGAAGGATATTGCTGTGTCTTTGACAAGGATCACATTTCTTAGCATATTCTACAGCATCCCTTTTCATAGTCGGCCAGTAGTATCCTGTTCTAAGGATCCTTGAGAACAATGCCCTGCCCCCAGTATGGTTTCCACAATCTCCTTCATGGAAGTCTCTCAACACTTCTTGAATTTCAGGATCCTCGATACATCTTAAATATGGTCCTGCAAGAGATCGTTTATATAGCATATTATTTAAGATTGTGAATTGAGATACCTTAATCCTGAAAGCTTTAGGATTTTCTCTCATAGGAATCTCCCCGTGTTGCAAGTATCTCATGATTGGTGAGATCCATGATCCTGAATAAGCTTGAGCTTCTTCACTAGGGATCACTGCAGTATCTCTTCTATTTCCATGGCCACCTGATTTTCAATAGCAGGAGCCAGGATATGGATGATGGGGATACTTATATCTTCTGGAATCTTCAAGGATGATCCTAGGTTGGCCAATGCATCAGCTTCTGTGTTTTCCTCCCTTGGTACCAGTGTTAAGCTGAAAGAGACAAAAGAGAGTGCCAATTCTTTGACTATCTCTAAATATTTGGTTAGTTTTTCACCTTTAACAGCATAGGATCCATTAAAGTGATTGGTGATCAATAATGAGTCTACATATACTTTAAGATATTTCACCCCCATATCCTTAGCAATTTGTAAGCCAGCAATTAAGGCTTCATATTCAGCCTCATTGTTAGTTGCTTGGAACTCACAGGCTATGGAGTGGGGTATTATGTCCCCCTGTGGCGATTTTAGTAGTATCCCGAGCCCTGTGCCCTTGACATTTGAGGATCCATCAATGTGTAGTATCCAAGGATCCTTGGTCTCATCCAGCTGCTGGACTTCCAATTCTGCTTCCTTTCGTAGATCACTACTGAAATCAGCCACAAAGTCAGCTAGTGCTTGGGATTTAATGGCTGTTCTGGGCTCATATCTTATATCATGGGCACTAAGCTTTACTGCCCACTTAGCCATTCTTCCGGACATTTCTGCTTTCCTGAGGACATTCTTGATTGGAAAATTAGTTCTAACAACAATAGTGTGGGTTTCAAAATAATGTCTTAACTTAGTTGATGCCATAATTAATGCGAGAATAAGTTTCTCAAGGTGTGAGTACCTGGATTCTGCATCAAGTAAACTCTTACTTATATAGTAAATAGGATGTTGTGTACCTTCGTGATCCTTAACAAGGACAGCACTTACAGCGGTTGAGGATACTGCCAGGTATAATGATAACACATCTCCTTTTCCGGGTTTCATTAATGCTGGTGCTGAGGACATATATTCTTTAAGGGCTTGTAAAGCATTCTCGTGTTTTTCAGTCCATTCAAACTTCTTGTTTTTCCTTAAGATATAGTAAAATTCTTTACATCTTTCTGAGGATTTTGATATGAACCTGTTTAGAGCTGCTATCCTGCCTGTTAGCCTTTGCACATCCTTAGCATTGGCAGGGGACTTGATATTCACTAATGCTTTAATTTGCTCCGGGCTTGCTTCGATGCCCCTCTGGGTTACCATATATCCTAAGAATTTACCTGCTTTAACACCAAAGTGACATTTTGAAGGATTAAGCTTCATGTTATAATTATCAAGGATATTAATTTCACCACCATATCGTCTATGTATACTTCCATAGTTTGTCCAATTTGATCTTTGAATATCATATTCACCAGCCTTTGATATGTTGCACCTGCATTTCTTAATCCGAAAGGCATAGCAATATAACAATATAAACCGGTTGGGGTCATAAAGGCCGTATCCTCTTGGTCAGATGGTTCCATCTGAATTTGTTGGAATCCAGATGATGCATCCATAAAGGTTAACAGTTCATGACCCGCCGTTGCATCCACCATGGAGTCAATGTGAGGTAATGGGAAAGGATCCTTGGGACATGCCTTATTTAAATCAGTGAAATCGACACATACCCTCCACTTTCCGTTTTTCTTTTGAACAACAACCACATTGGCTAGCCATTTTGGATATTTTACCTCTCTGATCATACCTGCTCGAAGTAGTCTTTCTACTTCTTCCTGGATAATGGCATTCCTTTCTGGTGCAAACTTCCTCCTTTTTTGATGGATTGGTTTGATCGACCTGTCAATGCCAAGTTTATGAGTGATAATATCCTTAGATATACCTGTCATATCTTCATGTTTCCATGCAAAGGTAGATTTTCTTCTTTTGAGGAAGGATATTATGTCTTCTTTCAACTCGCCAAGGATCCCTGATCCGATATAGATTTTTGATTCAGGATCACTAGGATCCAAAAGGATTTCGTCCACATCCTGTTCCCTTGCCTCCAAGACACTCCTTGGAGGATACTGTAATTGCTATTGCTCCCTTGGCTTCGAGGTTGGTTTCATGGATGAGGTATAGCAATCCTTAGCCTCTTGCTGGTCACTGTCGATCTTGATTATCCCCATGGGCTAGGGAGTTTCACACATTGATGGTAGGTAGATGGGACTGCTTTCATATCATGTATCCAGGGCCTGCCAAGGATAACATTACAACAAGATAAACAGTCAATGACACAAAATTTTTGATAATTATGTAATCCTTCCACGTAGATTGGGAGTTTAATGTCCCCCAGAGTTTTCTTTGTTTCTCCACTGAATCCCACAAGCACGGAGGATCTTGGTGTGATGTCTGATTCTGGGATACCCATTTTCTTTAGAACATCAAGCTGGATAATGTTTACTGAGCTTCCTCCGTCGATAAGGATCCTGCGGACAAAATGGTTAGAAATAAAGAGAGTAATAACTAAACTATCATGATGAGGATCCTGGATGTTAATGCGATCATCCTCATCAAACGTTATCGTCTTTCCTTCCGAGACACTTGATGTTCGAATAGGTCTTTCTCCATTATCCATTTTTTGCTTCCTTTGCATGCCTTTTGGCTGCCGAGAAGGATGTACCACAAATATCTGATCCTCCGGAAATAAAGTTGATCACTTGTGCATTCGCCGGAGGGGCTGGAGCCTTTTCAGGGATCCTTTCAGGATCCTGAGTCCTTTGCTTTTTTCTTCCTAACAATTCTTTCAAATGTCCCTTGCTTAGCAGATATCCAATTTCTTTTCTTAATGCTATGCATTCTTCAGTTAGATGCCCGAAATCCTCGTGGTATGCACACCACTTTGACTTGTCTTTAGTCCCGGATGGTTTGTCATTCTTTCTGGGCCATCTGGCTTTTTCTCCTAGATTCTGCATTGCAAGGATTAGTTCGTGATTGTCAACAGAAAAACAATATTCAGAAATCGGAGGATAATCCTCATCATCCTCTTCCTGGTCAACAGCATGCTCGTTCTGGTTGTCATTTCTATGGTAGGATTTGAACTTATTGTTCTTGAAAGAGGATCCTTGCTTCTCCTGTTTTGAGGATCCTACTTGCCTCTCCTGGATCCTCTTGTCATCCTCTAGCCGGATGAACCTGAGTGCCCGAGTTACGGTGTCATAACAAGATCATCATAGAACAATGAATCCTTAAGCAGTCCCATTTTGAAGGCCTCAACAGCCGTGGCCATATCCAAGTTGGGAATGTCCAAGGATTCTTTACTGAATTTAGTTATATAATCCCTTAATGATTCATTATGACTTTGAGTTATCCTATATAAATCACTAGTTAATCTTTCAAATTTTCTACTACAAGTGAATTGATTATTGAACAAATTAACTAAATTAGCAAATGAAGTGATAGAGTAAGGGGGAAGACTTAGCAGCCATTTAAGAGCTGATCCAGTAAGGGTGGATCCAAATCCTTTACATAGGCATGCTTCCTTTAACTTTTCTGGGATTGGATTGATCTCCATCCTCTCCCTGTATTGTGCTATGTGCTCCTCAGGATCCGTTGTACCATCATACAGCTTCATAGTAGGGATATGGAACCTTTTGGGTACCTCTGCATCACAAATTGGTGGTGCAAAACGAGATACCTTATGGCTTCCATCTGCAATCTCCGGGATAGGCTTGACTACCCCTGGAACACTTGAGATCATATCCTTCAGCTTCTGCAACTCCCTGGCCATAGCATGATTGATACCTGTATCCTGCATGAATCCATGGTTAGTGGTAAGATAATTATTTAAGGTGTTACCTCCCATCGGGTTCAAGTTAGGAACATTGGGTGTGAATCCATATTGTTGGGATTCTGGGATAATGGATGGACCAGTGGAAGCAATGGTCTGCATTGGAATAAAATCTCCTTGATGGACATCTAGGCTTCCTGTTTGCAAACTCTTTAGGGATACTGGCATCTGGAAGGATCCTGGTATCTGAGACGATCCCGGAACGAAGGAGGATCCTTGAACCTGGGATGATCCTGGAACAAAGGAGGATTCTTGAACCTGGGATGATCCCGGAACGAAGGAGGATCCTTGAACCTGGGATGATCCTGGGACAAAGGAGGATCCTAAGCTCATGAAGGATCCCAAATGCTGGGCGTAGGATCCCGCCGGTTGGAAATATGATCCTGATGCCCGAGTCACTGTTGCTGGGTTGAAATGCACTCCTCTTGATCCACCCATATATTGTATGTCTGGGACCTCTGTTGGCTGAGAAGTAATCATTGGAGTATCAAAATTCAAAGATTTGGGCATTAATGGGGAATGATCCTCTGCCGTTTTCTTTTGCCTTTTGAGATCTCCGATTTCTCTGAGGATCCTGTCATTAGTTTCATCCTGCTGCTGCATACGATCCCTCATCTGCAAAATCAAAGTAAATATATCACTAGTACTGGGAACAGAAGAAGTTAGAGCAGAAGATGATGGTTTAGAGGAGATAGAAGTTGGTCTCTTCTCAGCATTTTTCTGAGATCCAGCTGGTGGTGGAGGCAAAGGTGGAATGCCAGTAGATGAATTGACTGCCGACATCGCTGTGGATGCATTCTTCAATGATGAAGCCATGTAACTCTTTGAAATGATTTCGAACAGAAAGTTTTCTTATGAATGAAGCACCAATTGCCCCACGGTGGGCGCTAAACTGTTTTGGTCAAAAATCTCACAAGGATAATGCAACCAAACTCTAAGTAAACGGGGAATGATGCTTGGTTTGTTTAAAAAGTAAAGGATCACTTTAGTAAGAAATATGCAAGTGACACAAGGATTTATACGAGGAAAAAGCCCTTGATCAATGTATGATCTCCGGCATAAAAAACCTCGGGTGATGGCAACTACCGATCACCAAACTTTAATATAAGAAAAATGGTTACAACTTCGGATGATAATGAGCTGAGTACAAGGATCACTATAGTTTCGAGTGTCTAAGCGTGTGAGAATTGTGTTCTGTGTCTTCCGAATGGGGAAGAGTGTTATATATACAAGTGTGAGTGACCTATTTTAGGTAAAAAGACTAATAATCAGCTCATTACCTATAACAACCCTCGGTAAAACCGACACCTCTCGTAATAATTCTGACACCCCAATACATCTTAAAATAACCCAATATGTCTTTATATGCACCCCGTATGTGAAAACCGAGCCCCAAAATAGATTATACTATATAAAATAAATAAAAACAATAATTATTAAGCTGAGGCGGGCCGCGTAGGGCCTCACCTCAAGCTTATGCGGGCCGCGCGAGTGTGTAACCAGATTTCTTTGATTTCTTTAGTTCAGGCGGGCCGCGTACATGTTTGGTTAAGTTAACGCGGGCCGCGAGTGCCCAGAATTGTGGCACAGCCCGGTGCGGCCACGTGTTCGAAGCGTGTCAAGCCTAGGGGGTGACCCAGCCAAGCTACGCCATTGACCTAAGTCAATGCGGGCCGCGTAAGGCCTGGCCAAACTCCATGCGGGCCGCGAGAGATCGCGATTACAACCCTATAAATGGAGGCCATCGGCCTTCAGTCTGTTTCGTTCAACTTTCTCTCTGTCTCTCTAAATTCTAAATAGTGGCCATTATACCCGAGTCCAATACCCCCTAAATTAGCGAGGTTCTGCTCTGTTGTAAGTATTATAACCCCTGGAGACGTATTAGATACGCTGCCCGATTGATCTAGGGTTCCGTAACGGCTGTCGTGGTTCTGCCCGACGTAGTCGTTGGAATGCCGTCTCGGGGAGGGTATTACTAATGTTAAAATGGGTTATTATACTAACACACGTGCATTTGTGTAACTTATAGATATTCACCAGGAAACCATAAAGGATAACCTAAAACAGCAATGTGAGTTGATCCACTTTTTGTTAAATGCTTTTACAAAACCTTACATACTTTTCTATGCGAATGACAGTTATTGAGTATTTGTAAGAATACAATTATCGTGGGTATGTTGGGGTTTTGTATACAAAATTTGTTACAACCTGGTTATGGAGTAACATTGCCACAAGTCGGGTGTCGACAGTACCACGGGTGATAATTGATATAACTTGGAAACAAATGTAATTGCGGATGCGCCCTCAATACTGTTCACTGTGACTTTTTATTTAAACTTGATTAAACTGGGATTCACTCACCAGTATTTCCCACTGACAAAACCTTTTTAAAACGCGTTTCAGGTAACGAAATGTGAAAGCCAAATAGAAGCCAGCTGGAGAGCACTGGAGGCTTGGAAAAGTGGCAATAAAAGTTACCTAAATAAAAGAAAGCGTTTATTTCAATAAAGTGGGAGTTATCCCTGTAATTCAGTTTGTAATAAAAACTTGGGTTTTACCCATGTGTTTAATATTATAAAATATGGTGGTTTACTCTGATTTAATATTTCCTAACTACGGTCCTGATGAAAATTTCCGCTGCCAAATTGGATTAAAAAAAATATAATATGATACCACCGCAACTGGCTCGCGGCCGCCCGTTCCCGGGAGATAGGGATCGGGGGCTGTGACAGAAGGTGGTATCAGAGCTATGCCACTGATTCAGCCACAGAAGTGTTCCGCTGACATCAAAATTTAAATTGTTAGGAAATAAATTACGGAAATACGTGCATAATTGTATTTACTTGTTATGTGTTATCTGACTATCTGTTAGTTTACAGTATGAGCGACCAAGGACCTTCTGACGCCTATCGTCAACTGTCTGGTTCGCCTAGGAGCGAAGGCACCTCCTCTTCTCAGCCTGCCCTCTCAGGGTATTCTGCTGACACAGAAGAAGGGATCTTTGTGTTTAAGGCTCAGTCTGAAGAGCCATTTCCTCAGAAAAAGAGGGGATGGTTCAGTAGGGGAGCGCACGAGCGTAGGAAAAGAATGAAAAAGTTGCAGGAACAGCGAGTGTTAGCCGCAGCAAAAAGAGAAACTGATGCTTATAATCAGGATATGCTCAATAGGGGTATCGCTAATATCCATATTTTAGCAACCACTGCTGCTGACCCAAACCTGGAACAAATGCTAGCACCACAACCACAAAATCCTGATCAACCCTTGGAAATAGAAAACCAGATAGAAATGCCTGATTACAACCCGGAGGAGATACCTAGGATACCTGCACCTGATCCTCTAGACCCAAACAATTACGACCCCTGGTGGAACGAGGTTAGGGACTATGTGCAACAAAACCCGATACAGGAAAATGTGCCAATGCCCAACTTAGGAGCTTATCCAGGGTTAGATCCTCAAGATCCCTACAACATTAGTGATGCATACATTAGGGAAATTTTAGAGAATCCATACCCGTACCAGGCCCCTATGCCTCCGTATCAGGAACCCGTACCTCAGTTTCCAAACCCAGTCCTGGAACCTGCACCCCCAATGAGTGCAGATAATGTCCAAGAACTTAGGACGTTTGGGGAGGAAATTCTAGAAAGTAGTGAAAGGATGCGACAGGTGGGAGAGCGCCTCGTCTGGAAGTACGACGAGCGTAATATGGATTTTTGGATGAATCCATATCAGTGAAGGTGATGGTAGAAACAGTAATAATAATAATAATAAAATAATATATGTGTGTATGTGTTAGAAAAAAAAAATTACGGATGCATACTATTAGTATTGTAGCTTTATATTTCAGTCGGTACTGTAATTTTAATTTCTGTACTGGTGTGTATTGATGCATACTATATAAAAAGAGTAAAAGTCGCAATGCTCGATGCTTTTGGTTAAAAAGTGCGTGTCATGTGATTAGCTATGTTCGAATATTATTTGTGATATTAATATCTGGTAAATGTTTAAAATTCAGATGGCCGACGAGGGAAATCAAGATAATCTGAATAACGATAACCAGAGTAACAATAACGTGGTTAACGAGAATCTGAACAACAATAACAACGGAAACCAAATGGACAATAGTGCCGTTCAGCATATTGTGGCACAGGGAATCATAGATGCGATGCCATTTATTATTCAAACGGTTCAAGAAGCGAATAATAGAAGTAAGCATAGCAGTAAGCGACCAACTGAACCGGAAAACAGCGTGAACAATGGATTTATACTTCAAGCGCCCATTCCTAAAAGAAGAAGAACCATGCCACATGGTTGTTCTTATAAAGAATTCTGGTCCTGCAAACCAATAGAATTCTCGGGCAATGAAGGACCCATTGCAGCTTTACGCTGGATAGAGAAAACTGAGGCAGTCTTGAAAATAAGCAAGTGTGCGGAAGAAGATAAAATAATGTTTGCTTCAAATTTGTTTAAGAATGCAGCCTTAGAATGGTGGAACACTATCCTCCAGTCAAGAGGAAGTGATAGGGTTTATAACATGGAATGGGAGGAATTTAAGAACATGGTAGAAAGGAAATTCTGCCCCCCCAATGAAAAGGAACAAATAGCAAATAAGTTTCTAAATCTAAGAATGACCGGGGTAGACAGTAAAAGTTACACTACCACATTCTTTGAATATGCTAGGATGGTACCAACCCTTGCATCACCTGAACCAGTGTTAATCTCCCGTTATATCTGGGGATTAATTGGGGAGATTAGGCATGTAGTCAAGGCAGCTAGACCTCAAACCATAGAAGCAACTGTAGAACTAGCCAATATCTTGACAGATGAGCTAATCCGTACTAGGGAAGAAGACCAGAGGAGAAACTTAACCCAAAGGCTTACTCAAGAATTCCGTTCTGGGAATTCTAACCGTAGAAATATAGGTTCTACCTCTGCACCCTACTGCAGGAACTGTAAGAAGAAGCACTCTGGAAGATGCTCTACTTACTGCAATTACTGTTAGGCGCCAGGTCACAAGGAAGAAAATTGCAGAAGAAAAGCCAGTAATGGAATGTGCTACAACTGTGGAGAAAAAGGTCATATTAGGACAAACTGCCCAAAGTTGACTCCAGCTGCAAACAACAAAAATCCTAAACATGCTAGAGCATTCGTACTAACTGCAGACGAAGCTAGACTAATTCCGGACGTCATTGCTGGTACGTTTTTAGTTAATGATATTTTTGCTAAAGTATTATTTGACTCTGGTGCAAACCAAAGTTTTATTAATACTTCGTTTTGCAAACTCCTAAATCAATCATTAACTAAACTACCACAAGAATGTCTAGTAGAAACTGCAAATGGAGAAACTGTTAGGATTTCTGAAATCTTGCAGGGAGCAAGAATAGAAATTTTTAATCAAAAATTTATGGCAAACCTTTACCCAATGAATCTGGCTGGATTTGATGTAGTGTTAGGAATGGATTGGTTAATAGCCAATAAAGCCAGTATTTTATGTGATCAAAAGACAATTCAATTAAAATCACCAAGAGGTGAAAAGATCTCAATTAAAGGAGATAAACCCTTTAGATCCACTAAATTCATCTCTGTGATGAAAACTGCCAGTTATATAAGAAAAGGATCTATAGTGTATTTGATTTCTATAATCACTGACACCAAAGGAAAAGAATTAAAAGATATCCTAGTAGTATCCCAATTTTCAGATGTCTTTCCAGAAGAATTGCCAGGATTACCGCCAGACAGAGAAGTTGAATTTAGAATCCATCTACTACCAGGGACAGCACCGATTGCTAAAGCACCTTACCGTTTAGCACCCGCTGAAATGCAAGAACTGAAGAAACAATTAGACGAATTATTGGAAAAAGGATTTATACAACCAAGTTCATCGCCATGGGGAGCGCCGATTTTATTTGTTAAAAAGAAGGACGGATCAATGCGTATGTGCATTGACTACCGTGAATTGAACAAAGTCATAATTAAGAATCGGTACCCATTACCAAGAATCGATGATTTGTTTGATCAACTTCAAGGAGCTCGATTTTTCTCTAAAATCGATTTAAGATCAGGATATCATCAATTAAAGGTACAGGAAGAGGATATTCCTAAAACTGCATTTAGAACAAGGTATGGTCATTATGAATTTACTGTCATGCCATTTGGTTTAACCAATGCCCCAGCCGCATTTATGGACATGATGAACCGAATATGTAAGCCATATTTGGATAAATTCATAATTGTCTTCATAGATGATATTCTAATTTACTCTAAAAGTAAAGAAGAGCATGCAAAGCACTTGCACTTACTTTTAAGTTTGTTAAGAAAAGAAAAGCTTTATGTTAAGTTTTCAAAGTGCGAGTTTTGGTTAGAACAGGTACAATTTCTCGGACATTTAGTGAATCATGAAGGAATTCATGTAGATCCAATAAAAATCGAGGCAATCACTAAATGGAAAACCCCTGAGTCACCAACCGAGGTTAGAAGTTTCTTAGGATTGGCCGGTTATTATAGAAGATTTATTCAAGATTTTTCTAGGATAGCCATTCCTTTAACTAAGTTAACATGTAAATCTGTTAAGTTTGAATGGGGACAAAAACAAGAAGAAGCTTTTAGAATCCTTAAGCAAAGATTAACCCATGCACCTATATTAGCATTACCAGAAGGAAATAAAGACTTTGTAATTTACTGTGATGCTTCTAAATTAGGTTATGGATGTGTGCTGATGCAACGTCAAAAGGTTATAGCTTACGCCTCTAGACAGCTTAAAAGTCATGAAGAAAATTATTCAACCCATGATTTGGAATTAGGAGCTATAATTTTTGCCCTTAAGATTTGGAGACATTATCTTTACGGTAGTAAGTTTACCATATTCACAGATCATAAAAGTTTAAGATATGTTTTCGGGCAAAAAGAGTTGAATATGAGACAAAGACGCTGGATGGAATTGCTTAGTGATTATGACTGTGATATCCAGTATCATGCAGGAAAAGCCAATGTGGTGGCTGACGCTTTAAGTCGAAAATATTATGAAAAGCCAAAAAGGGTACGTTCTCTTAAATTAAATCTGCAAGTAGATTTAAATGAACAAATTAGAGAAGCACAAGAATCAGTAATCAAAGAAGATACTGAAAAATTAAAAGGAATGATTAAGGAATTAGAACAAGGAACGGATGGAATTTGGAGATTCCATAAAAAGAGAATGTGGATACCTAAATTAGGAAACTTACGTCACCGTATATTAGAAGAAGCTCATAAATCTAAATATACGATGCATCCAGGAAGTGATAAAATGTACCAGGATTTAAGGAAGAATTTCTGGTGGATAGGAATTAAAAAGGACATAGTAGCTTATGTTTCTAAATGTTTAACTTGCTCACAAGTTAAAGCTGAACACCAGAAACCCTCAGGTTTGTTACAACAATTAGAGATACCAGTTTGGAAATGGGAATTGATAACAATGGATTTTGTTACCAAATTACCCAAAACCAGAAAAAGTAATGATACAATCTGGGTGATTGTAAATAGATTAACCAAGTCAGCTCATTTCTTACTAATGAAGGAAACCTTTAGCATGGAACAATTAGCCAAATTGTATGTAAATGAAATCGTTTCTTTACATGGCATTCCTTTATCAATTGTTTCTGATAGAGATAGCCGTTTTACTTCTCATTTTTGGTCAAGTTTTCAAAGAGCAATGGGAACTAAGCTAAACCTAAGCACCGCTTATCATCCTCAAATGGACGGGCAAAGCGAAAGAACGATTCAGACAATGGAAGACATGCTTAGAGCTTGTGTAATTGATTTCGGAGGTAATTGGGACGAACACTTACCTTTGATAGAATTTTCTTATAATAACAGTTATCACACAAGTATCAATGCTGCACCATTCGAAGCACTTTATGGACGAAAGTGCAGAACCCCAGTCTGTTGGGCAGAAATTGGAGACAAGCAACTATCTGGACCCGAGATAGTACAAGAAACAACCGACAAAATTATTCAAGTCAAGGAACGACTAAAAGCAGCACGTGATCGACAGAAGAGTTATGCTAATAACAGACGCAAACCATTAGAATTTCAAGTAGGAGATAAAGTATTATTGAAAGTCTCTCCCTGGAAAGGAGTGGTAAGATTCATCAAAAGAGGAAAGCTAAGTCCGGTATATTGGACCTTTTGAAATTGTCAGAAGAATAGGACCTGTAGCTTATCAGCTTCGACTGCCAGAAGAAATGGCAGGAATACATGATGTGTTTCATGTATCTAATCTCAAAAAGTGTTTAGCTGACAAATCACTCGTAGTACCTCTTAAGGATATAGAGGTTAATGAACAACTCAAGTTTGTGGAGAAGCCTCTGCAAATTGAAGATAGGAAAATCAAGAATCTCAAGCACAAAAGACTAGTTCTAGTCAAAGTAAAGCGGGACTCCAAAAGAGGACCCGAGTACACGTGGGAGCTTGAATCCGAAATGCAAAAGAAATATCCACACTTGTTCCAGTAGATCTCGAGGACGAGCTCTAAAACAAGGTGGGGAGGATATAACAACCCTCGGTAAAACCGACACCTCTCATAATAATTCTGACACCCCAATACATCTTAAAATAACCCAATATGTCTTTATATGCACCCCGTATGTGAAAACCGAGCCCCAAAATAGATTATACTATATAAAATAAATAAAAACAATAATTATTAAGCTGAGGCGGGCCGCGTAGGGCCTCACCTCAAGCTTATGCGGGCCGCGCGAGTGTGTAACCAGATTTCTTTGATTTCTTTAGTTCAGGCGGGCCGCGTACATGTTTGGTTAAGTTAACGCGGGCCGCGAGTGCCCAGAATTGTGGCACAGCCCGGTGCGGCCACGTGTCCGAAGCGTGTCAAGCCTAGGGGGTGACCCAGCCAAGCTACGCCATTGACCTAAGTCAATGCGGGCCGCGTAAGGCCTGGCCAAACTCCATGCGGGCCGCGAGAGATCGCGATTACAGCCCTATAAATGGAGGCCATCGGCCTTCAGTCTGTGTCGTTCAACTTTCTCTCTGTCTCTCTAAATTCTAAATAGTGGGCATTATACCCGAGTCCAATACCCCCTAAATTAGCGAGGTTCTGCTCTGTTGTAAGTATTATAACCCCTGGAGACGTATTAGATACGCTGCCCGATTGATCTAGGGTTCCGTAACGGCTGTCGTGGTTCTGCCCGACGTAGTCGTTGGAATGCCGTCTCAGGGAGGGTATTACGAATGTTAAAATGGGTTATTATACTAACACACGTGCATTTGTGTAACTTATAGATATTCACCAGGAAACCATAAAGGATAACCTAAAACAGCAATGTGAGTTGATCCACTTTTTGTTAAATGCTTTTACAAAACCTTACATACTTTTCCATGCGAATGACAGTTATTGAGTATTTGTAAGAATACAATTATCGTGGGTATGTTGGGGTTTTGTATACAAAATTTGTTACAACCTTGTTATGGAGTAACATTACCACAAGTCGGGTGTCGACAGTACCACGGGTGATAATTGATATAACTTGGAAACAAATGTAACTGCGGATGCGCCCTCAATACTGTTCACTGTGACTTTTTATTTAAACTTGATTAAACTGGGATTCACTCACCAGTATTTCCCACTGACAAAACCTTTTTAAAACGCGTTTCAGGTAACGAAATGTGAAAGCCAAATAGAAGCCAGCTGGAGAGCACTGGAGGCTTGGAAAAGTGGCAATAAAAGTTACCTAAATAAAAGAAAGCGTTTATTTCAATAAAGTGGGAGTTATCCCTGTAATTCAGTTTGTAATAAAAACTTGGGTTTTACCCATGTGTTTAATATTATAAAATATGGTGGTTTACTCTGATTTAATATTTCCTAACTACGGTCCTGATGAAAATTTCCGCTGCCAAATTGGATTAAAAAAAATATAATATGATACCACCGCAACTGGCTCGCGGCCGCCCGTTCCCGGGAGATAGGGATCGGGGGCTGTGACATTACCCCTTTAGAAATAAAAGTAAATCTAGCCTAAATTATCGCCCTTAAATCATGCTGAGTTTCCATATCCTTTACAACGTTATTCTCTGATTAAGCATATGCCAAAGTTGTAAAGACGCGTCTCTTGTTTGTAATGCTAAGAGCGGATCCTGCTAGACATTCCTACAAAATAACATTAAATTCATTGAGGACAACTGTTAGTATGAGGATCCCTTTAATGGTCCGTGATCCTGATCCTGGAGCTCTTCTAAGGATCACCATCTGCCAAAGAAATAAGGATCACTGGTTAGGATCACATGTAAGGATCATGTATTATAAAAATCCAGCCCTAACAGTATCCAAGTCTTGAGCTAAGATTACAGCATTCTCTTCAGGATCACGGGTACTGGTTCTAGCAGTTGGAACCACCATTTCTGTTGGGATCACTGCTTCTGCCCCAAATACTAAAGAGAAGGGTGTTTGACCAGTGGCATTCTTGGGAGTTGTCCTATCAGCCCATAGCACATAAGGTAATTCCTCTGCCCATTTCCCCTTCTTGGATCCTAGCTTCTTCTTCAGATTGTTGATGATGATCTTGTTGGATGATTCTGCTTGACCATTGGCTTGTGGATGGACTGGTGTTGATGTTATCATCTTAATTCCCCAACTGTTACAAAAGTTAGTGGTTCTGCTCCCAATGAATTGGGAACCGTTATCACATACAATTTTAGAGGGAATGCCAAATGTGGTTATAATATTTCTTTTAATAAAGGATATAACTTCCTTTTCTCTGACTTGGGCAAAAGCTTCAGCTTCTATCCACTTAGAGAAGTAGTCGGTCATGGCAAGCATAAATACTTTTCCACCAGGTGCTTTAGGGAGCTTGCCAACTATATCCATCCCCCATCTTATGAATGGCCAAGAGGATGGTATAGGATGTAGAAATTCAGCTGGCTGATGAAGGATATTGCTGTGTCTTTGACTAGGATCACACTTCTTAGCATATTCTACAGCATCCCTTTTCATAGTTGGCCAGTAGTATCCCGTTCTAAGGATCCTTGAGAACAATGCCCTGCCCCCAGTGTGGTTTCCACAATCTCCTTCATGGAAGTATCTCAATACTTCTTGTATTTCAGGATCCTCGATACATCTTAGATATGGTCCTGCAAGAGATCGTTTATATAGCATATTATTTAAGATTGTGAATTGGGATACCTTAACCCTGAAAGCTCTCTGATTTTCTCCCGTAGGAATTTCCCCGTGTTGTAAGTATCTCATGATTGGTGAGATCCATGATCCTGAGTAAGATTGTGTTTCCTCACTAGGGATCACTGCAGTATCCTCTTCTATTTCCATGGCCACCTGATTTTCAATAGCAGGAGCTAGGATATGGATGATGGGAATACTGATATCCTCTTGGATCTTCAAGGATGATCCTAGGTTGGCCAATGCATCAGCTTCTGTATTTTCCTCCCTTGGTACCTGTGTCAAACTGAAAGAAACAAAAGAGAGTGCCAATTCTTTGACTATCTCTAAATATTTGGTTAGTTTTTCACCTTTAACGGCATAGGATCCATTAAAGTGATTAGTGATCAATAATGAGTCTACGTATACTTTAAGATATTTCACCCCCATATCCTTAGCAATTTGCAAGCCAGCAATTAAGGCTTCGTATTCAGCCTCATTGTTGGTTGCTTGGAATTCACAGGCTATGGAGTGGGGTAGTATGTCCCCCTGTGGCGATTTTAGTAGTATCCCGAGCCCTGTGCCCTTGACATTTGAGGATCCATCAGTGTGTAGTATCCAAGGATCCTTGGTCTCATCCAGCTGCTGGACCTCCAATTCTGCTTCCTTTTGTAGATCACTACTGAAATCAGCCACAAAGTCGGCTAGTGCTTGAGATTTAATGGCTGTTCTAGGCTCATATCTTATATCATGGGCACTAAGCTTTACTGCCCACTTAGCCATTCTTCCGGACATCTCTGGTTTCCTGAGGACATTCTTGATTGGAAAATTAGTTCTAACAACAATAGTATGGGTTTCAAAATAATGTCTTAACTTAGTTGATGCCATAATTAATGCAAGAATAAGTTTTTCGAGGTGTGAGTACCTGGATTCAGCATCAAGTAAACTCTTACTTACATAATAGATAGGATGTTGTGTACCTTCGTGATCCTTAACAAGGACTGCACTTACAGCGGTTGAGGATACCGCCAGATATAAGGATAACACATCTCCTTTACCGGGTTTCATTAATGCTGGAGCTGGGGACATATATTCTTTGAGGGCTTGTAAAGCATTCTCGTGCTTTTCAGTCCATTCAAACTTCTTGTTTTTCCTTAGGATATCGTAAAATTCTTTACATCTTTCTGAGGATTTTGATATGAACCTGTTTAGAGCTGCTATCCTGCCTGTTAGCCTTTGCACATCCTTAGCATTGGCAGGGGACTTGATATTCACTAGTGCTTTAATTTGCTCCGGGCTTGCTTCAATGCCCCTCTGAGTTACCATATATCCTAGAAATTTACCTGCTTTAACACCAAAGTGACATTTCGAAGGATTAAGCTTCATGTTATACTTATCAAGGATATTAAATGCTTCCTCCAAGTCCCTTAGGTGATCCTCAGCTTTCTTTGATTTTACTACCATATCGTCTATATACACTTCCATAATCTGTCCAATTTGGTCTTTGAACATCATATTCACCAGCCTTTGATATGTTGCACCTGCATTTCTTAGTCCAAAAGGCATGGCAATATAACAATATAAACCGGTTGGGGTCATAAAAGCCGTATCCTCTTGGTCAGATGGCTCCATCTGAATTTGTTGGAATCCAGATGATGCATCCATAAAGGTTAACAGTTCATGCCCCGCCGTTGCATCCACCATGGAGTCTATGTGGGGTAATGGGAAAGGATCCTTGGGACATGCCTTATTCAGATCAGTGAAATCGACACATACCCTCCACTTTCCGTTTTTCTTTTGGACAACAACCACATTGGCTAGCCATTTTGGATATTTTACCTCTCTGATCATACCTGCTCGAAGTAGTCTTTCTACTTCTTCCTGGATAATGGCATTCCTTTCTGGTGCAAACTTCCTCCTTTTTTGATGGATTGGTTTGATCGACCTGCCAATGCCAAGTTTATGAGTGATAATATCCTTAGATATACCTGTCATGTCTTCATGTTTCCATGCAAAGGTAGATTTTCTTCTTTTGAGGAAGGATATTATGTCTTCTTTCATCTTGCCAATGATCCCTGATCCGATATAGATTTTTGATTCAGGATCACTAGGATCCAAGAGGATTTCGTCCACATCTTGTTCCCTTGCCTCCAAGACATTCCTTGGAGGATACTGTAATTGCTATTGTTCCCTTGGCTTCGAGGTTGGCTTCATGGATGTGGTATAACAATCCTTAGCCTCCTGCTGATCACTGTCGATCTTGATTATCCCCCATGGGCTAGGGAGCTTCACACATTGATGGTAGGTGGATGGGACTGCCTTCATATCGTGTATCCAGGGCCTGCCAAGGATAACATTACAACAAGATAAACAGTCAATAACACAAAATTTTTGATAATTATGTAATCCTTCCACGTAGATTGGGAGTTTAATGTCCCCCAGAGTTTTCTTAGTTTCTCCACTGAATCCCACAAGCACGGAGGATCTTGGTGTGATGTCTGATTCTGGGATACCCATCTTCTTTAGAACATCAAGCTGGATAATGTTCACTGAGCTTCCTCCGTCGATAAGGATCCTGCGGACAAAATGGTTAGAGATAAAGAGGGTAATAACTAGACTATCACGATGAGGATCCTGGATGTTAATGCGATCATCCTCATCAAACGTTATTGTTTTTCCTTCCGAGACACTTGATGTTCGAATAGGTCTTTCTCCATTATCCATCTTAGATTCCTTTGCATGCCTTTTAGCCGCCGAGAAGGATGTACCACAGATGTCTGATCCTCCGGAAATAAAGTTGATCACTTGTGCATTCGCCGGAGGGGCTGGAGCCTTTTCAGGGATCCTTTCAGGATCCTGAGTCCTTTGCTTTTTTCTTCCCAACAACTCCTTTAGATGCCCCTTGCTTAGCAGATATCCAATTTCTTTTCTTAATGCGATGCATTCTTCAGTTAGATGCCCGAAATCCTCGTGGTATGCACACCACTTTGACTTGTCTTTAGTCCCGGATGGTTTATCATTCTTCCTGGGCCACCTAGCTTTTTCTCCTAGATTCTGCATTGCAAGGATTAGTTCGTGATTGTCAACAGAAAGACAGTATTCAGAAATCAGAGGATAATCCTCGTCATCCTCTTCCTGGTCTACGGCATGCACGTTCTGGTTGTCATTTCTATGGTAGGATTTGAATTTATTGCTCTTGAAGGAGGATCCTTGCTTCTCCTGTTTTGAGGATCCTACTTGTCTCTCCTGGATCCTCTTGTCATCCTCTAGCCGGATGAACCTGAGTGCCCGAGTTCTTACTTCATCTAGGTTCCTGCATGGTGTCATAACAAGATCATCATAGAACAATGAATCCTTAAGCAGTCCCATTTTGAAGGCCTCAACAGCTGTGGCCATATCCAAGTTGGGAATGTCCAAGGATTCTTTACTGAATTTAGTTATATAATCCCTTAATGATTCATTATGACTTTGAGTTACCCTATATAAATCACTAGTTAATCTTTCAAATTTTCTACTACAAGAGAATTGGTTATTGAATAAATTAACTAAATTAGCAAATGAAGTGATAGAGTAGGGGGGAAGACTTAGCAGCCATTTAAGAGGTGATCCAGTAAGAGTGGATCCAAATCCTTTACATAGGCATGCTTCCTTTAACTTTTCTGGGATTGGATTGATCTCCATCCTCTCCCTGTATTGTGCTATGTGCTCCTCAGGATCCGTTGTACCATCATACAGCTTCATAGTAGGGATATGGAACCTTTTGGGTACCTCTGCATCACAAATTGGTGGTGCAAAACGAGATACCTTATGGCTTCCATCTGCAATCTCCGGGATAGGCTTGACTACCCCTGGTACACTTGAGATCATATCTTTCAGCTTCTGCAACTCCCTGGCCATAGCATGATTGATACCTGTATCCTGCATGAATCCATGGTTAGTGGTAAGATAATTATTTAAAGTGTTACCTCCCATTGGGTTCAAGTTAGGAACACTGGGTGTGAATCCAAATTGCTGGGATTCTGGGATGATGGAGGGACCAGTGGAAGCAATGGTCTGCATTGGAATGAAGTCCCCTTGATGGACATCTAGATTTCCTGTTTGCAAACTCTTTAGGGACCCTGGCATCTGGAAGGATCCTGGTATCTGAGACGATTCCGGAACGAAGGAGGATCCTTGAACCTGGGATGATCCTGGAACAAAGAATGATCCTTGAACCTGGGATGATCCTGGAGCAAAGGAGGATCCTTGAACCTGATATGATCCTGGAACAAAGTAGGATCCTTGAAACTGGTGTGCTCCCGGATAGGCTCCTGAATTCATGAAGGATCCCATATGCTGAGGATAGGATCCTGCCGACTGAAAATGTGAGCCTGATGCCTGAGTCATTGCTACCGATCCGAGGTGCAGTCCTTTTGATTCTCCCACAATTTGAACGTCTGGGACTCCCGATGGCTGAGAAGTGATCATTGGAGTATCAAAGCTCAAAGATTTGGGCATCAGTGGGGAATGATCCTCTGCCGCTTTCTTTTGTCTTTTGAGATCTCCAATTTCCCTGAGGATCCTGTCATTAGTTTCATCCTGCCGCTGCATACGATCCTTCATCTGCAAAATCAAAGTAAATACATCACTAGTACTGGGAGCAGAAGAATTCATAGCAGAAGAAGATGGAGGTTTGGAGAAAGTAGGAGTTGGTCTCTTCTCAGCATTTTTCTGAGATCCTGCCGGTGGAGGAGGCAGAGTGTTCTGAGACGAGGTGACTGCAGACATTGCCGTGGATGTATTCTTCAATGATGAAGCCATGTAACTCTTTGAAATGATTTCAAACAGAAAGTTTTCTTATGAATGAAGCACCAATTGCCCCACGGTGGGCGCCAAACTGTTTTGGTTAAAAATCACACAAGGATAATGCAACCAAACTCTATGTAAACGGGGTATGATGCTTGGTTAGTTGAAAAAGTAAAGGATCACTTTTGTAATGAATATGCAAGTGACACAAGGATTTATACGAGGAAAAAGCCCTTGATCAATGTATGATCTCCGGCATAAAAAACCTCGGGTGATGGCAACTACCGATCACCAAACTTCAATATAAGAAAAAATGGTTACAACTTCGGATGATAATGAGCTGAGTACAAGGATCACTATAGTTTCGAGTGTCTAAGCGTGTGAGAAATGTGTTGTCTCCCTTCCGAATGGAGAAGAGTGTTATGTATACTAGTGTGAGTGGCCTATTTTAGGTAAACAAACTAATAATCAGCTCATTACCCCTTTAGAAATAAAAGTAAATCTAGCCTAAATTATCGCCCTTAAATCATGCCGAGTTTCCATATCCTTCACAACGTTCATCTCTGATTAAGCATATGCCAAAGTTGTAAAGACGCGTCCCTTAATTGTGATGCTAAGAGCGGATCCTGCTAGACATTCCTGCAAAATAACATTAAATTCAATGAAAGCAACTGTTAGCATGAGGATCCTATGATGGTCCGTGATCCTGATCCTGGAATTCTGCTGAGGATCACTATCTGCCAAAGAAACAAGGATCACTGGTTAGGATCACATGTAAGGATCATGTATTATAAAAATCCAGCCCTAACACCTTTGATGAGGATGATCGTGTTGACATCCAGGATCCTCATCACGATGGTTTAGTTATTACTCTTTTTATTTCTAACCATTTTGTCCGCAGGATCCTTATTGACGGAGGAAGCTCAGTGAACATTATCCAGCTAGATGTTCTGAAGAAAATGGGTATCCCTGAATCAGATATCATACCAAGATCCTCCGTGCTTGTGGGATTTAGTGGCGAAACTAAGAACACCCTGGGGGACATCAAACTCCTAATTTATGTCGAAGGATTACATAATTATCAAAAAATTGTGTTATTGACTGTTTATCTTGTTGTAATGTTATCCTTGGCAGGCACTGGATACACGATATGAAGGCAGTCCCATCTACCTACCATCAATGTGTGAAGCTCCCTAGTCCTTGGGGAATAATCAAGATCGATAGTGATCAGCAGGAGGCTAAGGATTGTTATACTTTATCAATGAAACCAGCCTCAAAATCAAGGGATCAATAGCAATCAAAGTATCCTCCGAGGGATGTCTTGGAGGCAAGAGAGCAGGATGTGGTGGAAATCCTCGTGGATCCTGATGATCCTGAATCCAAAATCTATATCGGGTCAGGGATCCTTGGCAAGATGAAAGAAGACCTTGTATCCTTCCTCAAAAGAAGGAAGACTACCTTTGCATGGAAACATGAGGATATGACAGGTATATCTAAGGATATTATCACTCATAAACTTGGCGTTGACAGGTCATTCAAACCAATCCATCAAAAAAGGAGGAAGTTTGCTCCAGAAAGAAATGCCATTATCCAGGAAGAGGTAGAAAAATTGCTCCGAGCAGGTATGATTAGAGAGGTGAAGTATCCAAGATGGCTGGCCAATGTGGTTGTTGTTCAAAAGAAAAATGGAAAGTGGAGGGTATGTGTCGATTTCACCGATTTAAATAAGGCATGTCCCAAGGATCCTTTCCCATTACCCCACATTGACTCCATGGTGGATGCAACGGCGGGTCATGAACTGTTGACTTTTATGGATGCTTCATCTGGATTCCAACAAATTCAGATGGAACCATCTGACCAAGAGGATACGACTTTTATGACCCCAACCGATATATATTGTTATATTGCTATGCCGTTTGGATTAAGGAATGCAGGTGCAACATATCAAAGGCTGGTGAATATGATGTTCAAGGATCAGATTGGACAAACTATGGTGGTTTACATAGATGATATGGTGGTAAAGTCCATAAAAGCTGAGGATCACCTAAGAGACTTGGAGGAAGCATTTGATATCCTTGATAGATATAACATGAAACTTAATCCTTCAAAATGTCACTTTGGTGTTAAAGCAGGTAAATTCTTAGGATATATGGTGACCAAGTGTCACACCCCAACTAATGGCGGAAACATCGGGATGAGACGAAGTGTGAAGATTGCTAGAGACATCATAACGCTATTTGTGACAATATTTAATAAACCGATTTCATTTCATAGATAGATTGTCAAACATACAAGGAAATTCAAATAACAACATGTTCAAAGGAAATACGTAACAACATAATCAAAATTGATACAACATATTAAACCTAAACGTCTATATGTGTATCTAGGCATCAACGCTACTTCTTTTCATAGCATCGTCATCATCAACCTGTAACATGTTTAAAATACAATTCAATGCAAAAGCAAAGGCGAGTATACAAGTTTAAGCATAAGTATAAGTATAAGTGTAAAGGTTTAAAAACGAATCCACATGGCAACTTAGTTTATACGAGATCAACCTAACATGGCATGCAATATTTCTAGCCAATCCTCTGTTTACGCAAGTAAGTTTAGTTAATTCAACACGACCCAAGTTTAAGGGGGGCGGTGCGTTACTCCTATAGCGCTATACATGTCGAAGGGAGGCTCGTGAAAGCTAATGACTAAAACATATCACATAAGTATGGTCCACGTAAGCATCAAGTATTATAACATAGTATTCATGTATAAGGATTGTTTTGTGCATTGCATAAAGAATAAGTTTAAGTGTAGTTTAATAGTTAAACATGTTACACCCCAAAAAGTGGTAAACATAAAAATGGGGTTGCGAGTATACTCACGGTTTTGCAAGTCTTCTACTTGATAATCCCGCGAGTGAGTTGATTGATTAGGAGTTTGGAACACCAAGTCCTTCTACACAAAGGAAACATAGGTGTGTGAGTTTGGGTATTCGGAAGATTTAGGGATTTTAGGAAGTTAAAACACAAGAACATATGTATTCGAAGGTAATCATCCATCCTTCAACATTAAGTACTTGTTCTTGACACTATGAAACCTCAAGGGTTAATGTTTTCATGAGTAGTATACTCATTAGAATCGTAACAAGTCTTATGTCTTGGATGATGTATTCTACTACTTTGACGAATGAACACAAATCCATCATCAAGAGTTCGAATAGTAAGTATATGTATAAGTATTATAGGTATTATTTACTCCATTAATCAAGCATGAGGTAGAAGATAAATCTTCATTTAGGTATCTCTATTGTGTCATAGAATTCATGTAGGAGGTAGGAAGATCAAGCTTCCATTTAGGTACCTCTTATGGTTCACCACTACACTTGATGTAATAATATACAAGGAGGGTCATGAACTAATATCAATACAAGAATAAGAAACATCTACACCATGAGAAATCATCAAGGGATGTGGGGATTTTAGATTGGACAACCCAAGTTAGTCCACAATCACACCTTTATCAAGCTTGAAGCTTGAACACCACTTGTGGGTCAAAAACCCTAAACAAAACAGAAAGTATTTGAGGATTAACCTCTTATTTTGTATGTCTCAGCCCCGTTTTTAAGCTTAACTAACCATAGAAGTGGTTATAAGCATAAGGACGTGGGTTTGAGTGAGTTAAACTCAAGTTTGAACAAGAATTAGTAAAGATAAATGAAAACAGTGAACTTTGGAGCCTATTTGCCGGAGTTCCAGGGACTTATTCACTGTGAAATACCCATGGAATCGAAGCCAAGGTCAATCCAAGCACATAGGAAAAAGAATGGACTAAATCGGACAAGTATTGAGTGAGTTATGCTCACTTTAGTGGAGCTTGGTACTTCTGTCCGAACCTGCACTTTCAGCTACGAATTTAGGGAGTTTGAGAGAGTTTTGAGAGTGAGATTAGAGTTTGTAAAGTGGTAAGGAGGCTGAGATTAAGTTGTATTTATAGGGGAAAGGATTAGGGTTAAGGTTGGTTGGCAATTAATACTAGTAGTTGGCTGTTAGATAAGTAAAATAACAAAGTTGTTGATGTCTTGGACTTTACGGTCGAAGGCTGTTTTAACAGCCAACCATATCATCCATCTTTTAATTTGTTACATAAAGTTGATGCTTATTAGTAGTGCATTATTTATGATATTACAATTCATGGAAAATTGTTTACTAAAAAAAAATAAAATAAATCCGATCCTAATGCTGCCAATATACATCTTCTATATTTTTTTATAGTAGTATATTGAAAAAGGGATATCAACGTTAGTTGATGTTCACTAAAGTTATTGTTATTATATTATTATTATTATTATTATTATTATTATTATTATTTAACCATGTATGTAATAGTTTACAAGCACGTATAAGTTATGAGTACCAGTATGTCGGGTATTGGTTGCGCATATGCATTCGAGGTTGGTAACGTATAACCCGAGTATTGCAACACGTGTAAGCATGTATAAAAATAGAATTTCATTATGACCAAAGTATCAAACGAATGCACATATCAATGTATAAGCATGTATAAACAAAAGATCAATTTCATTATGATCGAAGTCCCAGATTTACAACGGTTTGAAATGAAATACGAGATACAAAAGGAATAAGCTTCCAAAAATAGAAATACGAACAAGACTTGCTATAAATGGAAAGTACAAATAAGCAGGGCGTTACAGTCTCCCCTCCTTTAGGGAATTTCGTCCCGAAATTGAGGAAGAGTTAGGGAAAAGATGTGGATACTTCGCCTTCATATCACTCTCGAGTTCCCAAGTAAATTCAGCGCCACGTTTTCCTTCCCATCGAACCTTGACAATAGGAATTCGACTGCGCCTCAATTGCTTGGCTCCTCGGTCCATGATTTCGACCGGTTTTTCCACAAAGTGAAGTGTTTCGTTGACTTGTAAGTCTTCGAGAGGAACGTGGAGTCCTTCGTCAGCTAGACATTTCTTTAAGTTGGACACGTGGAAGACAGGGTGTACATTGCTGAGTTCTTCGGGCAGGTCCAGTCTATACGCAACCTCGCCAATCCTCTCGAGAACTTTGAAAGGACCAACGTAGCGAGGTGCGAGTTTCCCTTTCTTGCCAAATCGAACCACGCCCTTCCAAGGGGATACCTTGAGAAGCACGAAGTCACCTGTCTCGAATTCGATAGGTTTGCGTCCCTTGTCAGCGTAACTCTTTTGTCGGCTCCTGGCTTTCAATAAGTTGTCTCGAACCTGTAAAATCTTGTCCGTCGTCTCTTGTATAAGCTCGGGACCGGTGATTTGGGCTTGACCAATCTCGTGCCAACAAATAGGCGAACGACACTTGCGACCATACAATGCCTTCGAAAGGTGCCATTTGAATACTCGCGTGATAACTGTTATTGTACGAGAATTCGACCAAGGGCAAGTGTGAATCCCAGTTGCCACCAAAATCTATTACGCATGAACGAAGCATATCCTCTAAGGTTTGGATAGTACGCTCGGTTTAACCGTCAGTTTGAGGATGGAAGGCAGTGCTAAGGTTGAGTTTAGTACCCATAGCAGATTGAAAAGTTTGCCAGAGACGAGACGTAAAACAAGCATCACGATCAGAAATGATGTCAATGGGAATACCATGACGACAGATTATCTCCTTCATGTAGACCTTAGCCAATTTCTCGACTTTGAAATCTTCACGAATAGGGAGGAAATGAGCTGACTTGGTCAATCGATCAATGATTACCCAAATGCTGTCATGACCAGCAGTAGTGCGAGGAAGCTTAGTGATAAAATCCATGGCAATGCTCTCCCATTTCCAGATAGGAATTCTTGGTTGTTTGAGTAAGCCAGAGGGACGTTGATGTTCAGCTTTCACTTTGGAACATGTGAGACATTTTGAGACGAAGGTGGCTATATCCTCCTTCATTCCAGGCCACCAATAGGATGTACGCATATCGTGGTACATCTTGTCGGCACTAGGGTGAATAGAATACTTCGTGTTATGGGCCTCCTTCATCAGGAATTTGCGAAGATCATCACGGTTGGGAATCCAGATGCGATTGAGATAGTATAAAATGCCATCAGATTTGGACACGAGACTATTTTCAGCACCACATTGCATCTCGTTGTAGAGGTTACCCTCATTAACGGATGTATACTGAGCGTTACGTATGCGATTTTGAAGATCGTGGATGAGTTGGAAACAACGGATACTTTTGACATGAGTTTTACGACTAAGAGCGTCGGCTACTACATTCGCTTTACCTGGGTGGTATTTGATTTAGCAATCATAGTCGTTCAACAATTCTACCCAGCGACGTTGACGCATGTTTAGTTCCTTTTGGTTGAAGATGTGTTGAAGGCTCTTATGGTCGGTGAAGACCACACATTTAGTACCATAAAGGTAGTGTCGCCAAATCTTCAATGCAAAAACGACTGCACCAAGTTCAAGGTCGTGGGTAGTATAGTTTTTCTCATGAATTTTGAGTTGTCTCGATGCGTAAGCGATAACCTTGTCACGTTGCATAAGGACACAACCAAGGCCAAGGTTTGAAGCATCGCAATACACGACAAAATCATCGTTACCATCAGGAAGCGTTAGGATAGGAGCATTGCAAAGCATGTCCTTGAGCGTTTGAAAAGATTCCTCTTGTTCGGGACCCCAAACAAAAGGTCTCTCTTTTTGAGTCAAGGAGGTCAAAGGAACAGCGATTTTTGAAAAGTTGGAGATGAAACGACGATAGTAACCAGCAAGACCAAGAAACGAGCGAATTTCAGACGGAGATTTAGGTGTGATCCAATTTTTCACAGCTTCGATTTTTGCGGGGTCAACGTGAATTCCAAGTTCGTTGACAGTATGACCAAGGAATTGAACCTCTTTTAGCCAAAATTCACACTTAGAGAATTTGGCATATAGACGTTCAGCACGAAGGAGTTCAAGGATAAGGTGCAAGTGTCGCTTATGCTCTTCTTGCGTCTTGGAATAGATGAGAATATCGTCGATGAAGACGATCACAAAACGGTCCAAGTATGCTTTGCACACGCGGTTCATTAAATCCATGAAAACAGCAGGTGCGTTGGTCAAACCAAAGGGCATGACCACGAACTCGTAATGACCATAACGTGTACGGAAAGCGGTTTTAGGTACATCTTCTTCGAGTACTCGAAGTTGATGATACCCAGAACGAAGATCGATCTTTGAAAAGCAGGTCGCGCCTTGCAATTGATCGAAGAGGTCATCAATGCGAGGAAGAGGGTATCGGTTTTTGATGGTAAGCTTGTTGAGCTCACGATAGTCAATACACATACGAAATGATCCATCTTTCTTTTTGACAAACAAAACGGGAGCGCCCCAAGGAGAAGTACTAGGGCGTATAAAGCCTTTGTCAAGAAGCTCTTGAAGTTGACTTGAGAGCTCTTGCATCTCAGAGGGTGCTAGACGATAGGGGGATTTAGCGACGGGCGTAGCGCCAGGCACTAAATCGATTCGAAAGTCGACCGAACGAGCAGGAGGCAGACCAGGAAGATCGTCGGGAAATACATCAGGAAAATCACGTACGACAGGGACATCGCTTATACTTGGGCCTTTGTCCTTCTTTTCCACAATGTGGGCAAGAAAAGCGAAGGTACCCTTGCGTAAGCATTTGTTCGCTTGGATACACGACATAAGCTTGAGACCTTGAGAAGGTTTCTCACCATAGACGTGTAGAGAATCGCCGTTTGGAAGAGGAAGGCGGATAAACTTTTCAGAACAAACAACTTCAGCACGAACTCGCCTAAGCCAGTCCATGCCTACTATGATGTCAAAGCTACCCATTTGCATAGGTATAAGGTTGATCGAAAACGTATGATCGTTGAGAATCAAGGAACAATTGGGAAGAACGGAATCAACAGTGACGGATTTACCATTAGCGACTTCGACAGCGAAAGATTTTGGCAACTTAGAGCGTTTACACTTAAGCAATTGCTCGAATTCTAGCGACACAAAACTCTTATCGGCGCCAGTATCAAATAGACAAGAAGCGTAAATATGGTTCACAAGAAACGTACCGGTAATGACGTCGTTTGCGTTTTGAGCCTGAGCAGCGGTGATGACAAAAGCTCGGCCTCTAGCAGGTTGCTGAGCTTGTTGTTGCTGATGTGGTGGTTGTTGCGGTTGCTGTAGTTGCTGCTGTTGTTGAGGTTGATAGCGTTGGGGACAAACATTGGTGAGATGATTGAGGTCGCCGCACTTGTAGCATGCTCGCACAGGGGCATTTGAAGCTTGCGGGAAGTTTCGGCATCGGTTAGCAAAATGACCATACCTCTGACAGTTGGCACATTTGCGACAGGGTACGTTGGCAGGATGATGGAACAGACAGGTGGTGCATTTGGGTTGAGTTCCAACATAACCTTGTTTTGGTGGTTCGGTGTTTGCGGGTGCAACGGCGGCTAAGGCTTGTAAGGGTTGAGGGTTTGGCGAAGTGACGACCGCACAATTTTGGCTCGAAGCCTTCCGCTTCTTGCCTTGGTTTTTCTTGGACGATTGGGAGGGTGAGGGCTCAACAGTGGTAGTTTCAGTTGTAGCTTGGCGTGCATTCTTCGTTGAAACTTTATCATAGGTTCCATGGATAACGCAGTTATTGTTAAGTTCCGTGGCTATACGAAAAGCATCTTCAATGGTTTGGGGATTAGCAGAGGCAAGGTGGTTTGTCAAGGAAGGTGCAACACAACGGACAAATTTGGCTACGGTTTTGGGAACGGTCTCGACTTGTCCAGGACAAAGAACACTGAGTTGTTTGAAGCGCGTAATCAGGCCATCCATGTCACTCCCCTTCTGAGTAAGGTTCCAAAATTCATTCTCCAATTTTTGGAGTTCATGAGGAGGACAGAAGTGGTCTTTCATAAGCTGTTTGAGATCGTCCCAAGGCATAGCATGTGCGACCTCGTTTCCTCTTTTGTTACGTTCAGTCGTCCACCACTCGAGTGCCTTTTCACGAAACACCCAGTTGCATTCAAGGTTCTTAGTTCGTCAGGGCAACCACTTTGCAAGAAGGTAAGCTCGATGGCATCAAACCAGTTCATCATGGCGGTAGCGCCATTCTTGCCAGTAAATTCTAAGGGTTTACAAGCCATGAATTGCTTAAACTGGAAGGTCGGTTTAGGTTTGTCTGCCTTTGAGTCAACAGAGCCATGGGGTGAATCGGTTTGAATCTTGCTAACGATGTCGGGTAGGACTTTAGCAAATTGCTTGGCCATAAATTTCATGCAGTCTTTTTGAGACATGGCGGTGGAAGTTGAACCCTTCTTTGACTTTTGCTTCTTGGAAGAGCCAGACGACATCTAAAAGATTGCAAGAGAAGGAAAGGATGAGACTTGATCATTAATTGAAAATAAGGTTTGTGTATGTACAAGCAAGTAAATGTTCATGTATCATGTAAAGTTCACATAGAGCATAAGTTTCCAACATGCATTCAACAAGTATAACACATAAGTTGCGTAAAGGGGTATAAATTTAGTTTGTTCACGAGAATTTTTTTTTTATTGTTTGTGATTGCGGTAACGTGCGAAATGATTAAAACGACATTTCGAAACGAATGAACGTTCAAGTATAAATCACATATAAATTGAGATACATAAAAGAGAGGCTCAATAAAACATAGGATTGTTTCGGGTAGAGAAACGTCGACAATTCCAAAGTGGGTCGAAAGTCCTTTCGATTTAGAGATATTGTGCTTTGGCCTATAAGTAAGATACTCTCGTCGAGAAGCGATTAACGGTATCTTACCCTTCCGGTTACTACACATCTCTAAATGATTGGAACATTCGGGACTTTGGCGAGAATAAAAATCAAGGAACGGGACTTAATCGACAAGATGCGGGTTTCACCCCTAACTTGACGATTTCGTACCCTAAATGTGGTTGGTACTTGTCGGCCAAAAAATAAAATTTTGACACTTTGACAAGGGTCCACTAGAGTTGAAATGGAAATTACCATTAAGTTGTGGATGTCACTCCTAGCTTAATGGTGAAATTTCGTGCAAAATAGATTAAAGGTAGAGTGAGAGTCGTTTACCAAATTGTGGGTTTCACGCCTATTTTGGTAAAGTTGTCTCGTTGATGTTACAAGAGTATAAAATAGCATAAGTGTATTCGTGTTAGCCTTAAGAAAGGCGCATAAATTTAATAACAAGAAGTGTAGCTAGGAAGCATGCATGGTAGAGTACAAAAGTTTTAAACAACAAATAAGAGACAAAGTTCCTAAAACTATAGACTAGGGTAAAAGCATGGAAATTTTCCTAATTCCCTATAGTTATGGCTCTGATACCAATCTGTCACACCCCAACCAATGGCGGAAACATCGGGATGAGACGAAGTGTGAAGATTGTTAGAGACATCATAACGCTATTTGTGACGATATTTAATAAACCGATTTCATTTCATAGATAGATTGTCAAACATACAAGGAAATTCAAATAACAACATGTTCAAAGGAAATACGTAACAACACATATTAAACCTAAACGTCTATATGTGTATCTAGGCATCAACGCTACTTCTTTTCATAGCATCGTCATCATCAACCTGTAACATGTTTAAAATACAATTCAATGCAAAAGCAAAGGCGAGTATACAAGTTTAAGCATAAGTATAAGTATAAGTGTAAAGGTTTAAAAACGAATCCACATGGCAACTTAGTTTATACGAGATCAACCTAACATGGCATGCAATATTTCTAGCCAATCCTCTGTTTACGCAAGTAAGTTTAGTTAATTCAACATGACCCAAGTTTAAGGGGGCCGGTGCGTTACTCCTATAGCGCTATACATGTCGAAGGGAGGCTCGTGAAAGCTAATGACTAAAACATATCACATAAGTATGGTCCACGTAAGCATCAAGTATCATAACATAGTATTCATGTATAAGGATTGTTTTGTGCATTGCATAAAGAATAAGTTTAAGTGTAGTTTAATAGTTAAACATGTTACACCCCAAAAAGTGGTAAACATAGAAAGGGGGTTGCGAGTATACTCACGGTTTTGCAAGTCTTCTACTTGATAATCCCGCGAGTGAGTTGATTGATTAGGAGTTTGGAACACCAAGTCCTTCTACACAAAGGAAACATAGGTGTGTGAGTTTGGGTATTCGGAAGATTTAGGGATTTTAGGAAGTTAAAACACAAGAACATATGTATTCGAAGGTAATCATCCATCCTTCAACATTAAGTACTTGTTCTTGACACTATGAAACCTCAAGGGTTAATGTTTTCATGAGTAGTATACTCATTAGAATCGTAACAAGTCTTATGTCTTGGATGATGTATTCTACTACTTTGACGAATGAACACAAGTCCATCATCAAGAGTTCGAATAGTAAATATATGTATAAGTATTATAGGTATTATTTAGTCCATTAATCAAGCATGAGGTAGAAGATAAATCTTCATTTAGGTATCTCTATTGTGTCATAGAATTCATGTAGGAGGTAGGAAGATCAAGCTTCCATTTAGGTACCTCTTATGGTTCACCACTACACTTGATGTAATAACATACAAGGAGGGTCATGAACTAATATCAATACAAGAATAAGAAACATCTACACCATGAGAAATCATCAAGGGATGTGGGGATTTTAGATTGGACAACCCAAGTTAGTCCACAATCACACCTTTATCAAGCTTGAAGCTTGAACACCACTTGTGGGTCAAAAACCCTAAACAAAACAGAAAGTATTTGAGGATTAACCTCTTATTTTGTATGTCTTAGCCCCGTTTTTAAGCTTAACTAACCATAGAAGTGGTTATAAGCATAAGGACATGGGTTTGAGTGAGTTAAACTCAAGTTTGAACAAGAATTAGTAAAGATAAATGAAAACAGTGAACTTTGGAGCCTATTTGCCGGAGTTCCAGGGACTTATTCACTGTGAAATACCCATGGAATCGAAGCCAAGGTCAATCCAAGCACATAGGAAAAAGAATGGACTAAATCGGACAAGTATTGAGTGAGTTATGCTCACTTTAGTGGAGCTTGGTACTTCTGTCCGAACCTGCACTTTCAGCTACGAATTTAGGGAGTTTGAGAGAGTTTTGAAAGTGAGATTAGAGTTTGTAAAGTGGTAAGGAGGCTGAGATTAAGTTGTATTTATAGGGGAAAGGACTAGGGTTAAGGTTGGTTGGCAATTAATACTAGTAGTTGGCTGTTAGATAAGTAAAATAACAAAGTTGTTGATGTCCTGGACTTTACGGCCGAAGGCTGTTTTAACAGCCAACCATATCATCCATCTTTTAATTTGTTACATAAAGTTGATGCTTATTAGTAGTGCATTATTTATGATATTACAATTCATGGAAAATTGTTTACTAAAAAAAATTAAAATAAATCCGATCCTAATGCTGCCAATATACATCTTCTATATTTTTTTATAGTAGTATATTGAAAAAGGGATATCAACGTTAGTTGATGTTCACTAAAGTTATTGTTATTATATTATATTATTATTATTATTATTATTGTTATTATTATTATTATTATTATTATTATTATTATTATTATTATTATTATTATTATTATTATTATTTAACCATGAATGTAATAGTTTACAAGCACGTATAAGTTATGAGTACCAGTATGTCGGGTATTGGTTGCGCATATGCATTCGAGGTTGGTTACGTATAACCCGAGTATTGCAACATGTGTAAGCATGTATAAAAATAGAATTTCATTATGACCAAAGTATCAAACGAATGCACATATCAATGTATAAGCATGTATAAACAAAAGATCAATTTCATTACGATCGAAGTCCCAGATTTACAACGGTTTGAAATGAAATACGAGATACAAAAGGAATAAGCTTCCAAAAATAGAAATACGAACAAGACTTGCTATAAATGGAAAGTACAAATAAGCAGGGCGTTACACCAAGAGAGGCATTGAAGCTAGCCCGGAACAAATCAAAGCCTTGGTGAACATCAAATCTCCTGCCAATGCTAAGGATGTACAAAGGCTAACAGGCAGGATAGCAGCTTTGAACAGATTTATATCCAAATCCTCAGAGAAGTGCAAAGAATTCTATGATATCGTAAGGAAGAACGAGAAATTTGAGTGGACTGAGAAGCATGAGAGTGCTTTACGAGCTCTCAAAGAATACCTATCCTCAGCTCCAGCCTTGATGAAACCAGAAAAAGGAGATGTGTTATCCTTATATCTTGCGGTATCCTCAAAAGTAGTAAGTGCAGTCCTTGTTAAGGATCATGAAGGTACACAACATCCTGTCTATTATGTAAGTAAGAGTTTACTTGATGCCGAATCCAGGTATTCACACCTTGAAAAGCTTATTCTTGCATTAATCATGGCATCTACTAAATTGAGACATTATTTTGAAACTCATGTTATTGTCGTTAAAACTAATTTCCCAATTAAGAATGTCCTCAGGAAACCAGAGATGTCTGGAAGGATGGCTAAGTGGGCAGTGAAGCTTAGTGCCTATGATATAAGATATGAGCCTAGAACAGCCATCAAATCCCAAGCATTGGCCGACTTTGTGGCTGATTTCAGTAGTGATTTACAAAAGGAAGCCGAGTTAGAAGTCCAGCAGCTGGAAGAGACGAAGGATCCTTGGATACTCCATACTGATGGATCCTCAAATGTCAAAGGCACATGGCTTGGTATACTACTAAAATCGCCATAGGGGGACATAATACCCCACTCCATAGCCTGTGAGTTCCAAACCACTAACAATGAGGCTGAGTATGAAGCCTTGATTGCTGGTTTGCAAATTGCTAAGCATATGGGAATCAGGTATCTTGAGGTACATGTAGATTCATTGTTAATTACAAATCACTTTAATGGATCCTATGCTGTTAAAGGTGAAAAGCTAACCAAGTATTTGGAGATAGTCAAAGAATTGGCACTCTCTTTTATTTCCTTTAGTTTGACACAGGTACCAAGGGAAGAAAATATAGAAGCTGATGCACTGGCTAATTTAGGATCATCTTTGAAGATCCCGGAGGATATAAGCATTCCTATTATCCATATCCTGGCTCCTGCCATCGAGGATCATGTGGCGATGGAAATAGAAGAGGATTCTGCGATTATCCCTAGTGAGGATACTCAATCTCATTCAGGATCAGGATCATGGATCTCACCAATCATGAGATACTTACAACACGGAGAGATTCCTATGGGAGAAAACCCTAGAGCTTTCAAAATTAAGGTATCTCAATTCACAATCTTAAATAATATGTTGTATAAGCGATCTCTTGCAGGACCATATTTAAGATGCATCGAGGATCCTGAAGTCCAAGAAGTTTTAAAAGACTTCCATGAAGGAGACTGTGGAAACCACACTGGGGGCAGGGCATTGTTCTCAAGGATCCTAAGGACAGGATACTACTGGCCAACAATGAAGAGGGATGCTGTGGAATATGCTAAGAAGTGTGATCCTTTTCAGAGACACAGCAATATCCTTCATCAGCCGGCTGAATTTCTACATCTTATATCCTCCTCTTGGGCATTTATGAGATGGGGGATGGATATAGTTGGTAAGCTCCCTAAGGCACCTGGTGGGAAAGTGTTCATGCTTGCTATGACTGATTACTTCTCCAAGTGGATAGAGGCTGAAGCTTTTGCCCAAGTCTGAGAAAAGGAAGTTATATCCTTTATTAAAAGAAATATTATAACTAGATTTGGAATTCCTTCTGAAATTATATGTGATAATGGTTCCCAATTTATTGGGGGCATGTTAGGGCAGGATTTTTAATGACCTGTGATCCTTACCTAATATTCTAATAATGATCCTTGTTTCTGTGGCAGATAGTGATACTCAGAAGAACTTCAGGATCAGGATAATGGATCATCCTAAGGATCCTCATACTAACGATTGTTCTCTTTGAATTTAATGTTGTTTTGCAGGAATTACGAGTTGGACCTGGTCTTGGAAGCGTTATTAAGGAATCTTTCACGCTAATTTCGCACATGCATATCCAGAAATAGACGTTGTGGAGAATATGGAAACTTAGCACAAATTACGGGCAATTAGTTAGGCTAAATTTACTTCTGTTTCTAAAGGGGTAACGAGCTAGTAGTTAGGTGACTTACCTAAATTCAACCACACACACTTATATAAAGGGCACTCTCAAGCATTCGGAAGACAGAACACATTTCCTACACGCTCTAGCATACTACACCATAGTGATCCTTGTACCTAGCTCGTTACCATCCGAAGTTGTAAACATTGTTTATTATATTGGAGTTTGGTGATCGGTAGTTTCCATCACCCGAGGTTTTTTATGCCGGAGATCATTCATTGATCAAGGGCTTTTTCCTCGTATAAATCTTTGTGTCACTTGTGCAATTCACATTTGAGTGATCCTTTTCTTTATCCATCATTACAAGCATCATTCCCCGTTAACAAAGAGTTTGGTTGCATTATCCTTGTGTGATTTTTGACCAAAACAGTTTGGCGCCCACCGTGGGGCAATTGGTGCTTCATTCATAACAAAGTTTCCCGTTGGTGATCATTCCGGATCGTTGCATACATGGCTTCATCGTTGAAGAATACCTCTACAGCGATGTCTGCAGTCAATTCATCTCAGGGCATTCCACCTTTGCCTCCACAACCTGCTGGATCTCAGAAAAATGCTGAGAAGAGACCAACTTCCATTTTCTCTAAACCTCCATCTTCTTCTGCTCCAACTTCTTCTGCTCCCAGTACTAGTGATATTTTTACTTTGATTTTGCGGATGAGGGATCGTATTCAGCGGCAGGATGAAACTAATGACAGGATCCTCAAAGAAATCGGAGATCTCAAGAGACAAAAGAAAACGGCAGAGGATCATTCCCCACTGGTGCCCAAATCCTTGAATTTTGATACTCCGATGATTACTTCTCAGCCATCAGAGGTCCTAGACATTCAACATGTGGGTGGACCAAGAGGAGTGCACTTCGGCTCAGCAATAGTGACTCAGGCATCAGGTTCATATTTCCAGCCAGCAGGATCCTATCCTCAGCATATGGGATCCTTCGTGAATTCAGGAGCCTACTCAGGAGCAGATCAGGTTCAAGGATCCTCCTTTGTTCCAGGATCATCCCAGGTTCAAGGATCCTCCTTTATTCCAGGATCATCCCAGGTTCAAGGATCCTCCTTTGTTCCAGGATCATCCCAGGTTCAAGGATCCTCCTTTGTTCCAGGATCATCCCAGATTCAAGGATCCCTCCAGATGCCAGGATCCCTGAAGAGTTTGCAAACATGAAGTTCAGATGTCCATCAAGGAGATTTTATTCCAATGCAGACCATTGCTTCCACTGGTCCCTCCATCATCCCAGAGTCCCAGCAATATGGATTCACATCCAGTATTCCTAACTTGAACCCAATGGGAGGTAACACTTTTAATAATTCTCTTACCGCTAACCATGGATTCATGCAGGATGCAGGTATCAACCATGCTATGGCCAAAGAACTGCAGAAACTGAAGGATATGATATCAAGTGTTCCAGGGGTGGTCAAACCTATCCCGGAGATTGCAGATGGAAGCCATAAGGTATCTCGTTTTGCACCACCGATTTGTGATGCTGAGATACCCAAAAGATTCCATATTCCAACTATGAAGCTGTATGATGGTTCAACGGATCCTGAGGAACACATAGCACAATACAGGGAGAGGATGGAGATCAATCCAATTCCAGAAAGGTTAAAGGAAGCATGCCTATGCAAGGGATTTGGATCCACTCTTACTGGATCAGCTCTCAAATGGCTGCTAAGTCTTCCCCCTTACTCTATTACTTCATTTGCTAATTTAGTTAACTTATTCAATAACCAATTTTCTTGTAGCAGAAAATTTGAATGATTGACTAGTGATTTATATAGGATAACTCAGGGTCATAATGAATCATTAAGGGATTATATAACCAAATTTAGTAAAGAATCCTTGGACATTCCCAACTTGGATATAGCCACGGCTGTTGAGGCCTTCAAGATGGGATTGCTTAGGGATTCATTATTCTATGATGATCTTGTTATGACACCATGCAGGAACCTAGATGAAGTAAGGACTCGGGCACTCAGGTTCATCCGGCTAAAGGATGACAAGAGGATCCAGGAGAGACAAGCAGGATCCTTAAAACAAGAAAAGCAAGGATCCTCTTTCAAGAACAACAAATTCAAATCCTATAACAGAACTGACAACCAGAACGTGCATGCTGTTGACCAAGAAGAGGATGATGAGGATTATCCTCCAATTTCTGAATACTGTTTTTCCGTTGATAACAATGAACTAATCCTTGCGATGCAGAATCTAGGAGAAAAAGCCAGATGGCCCAGAAAAAATGACAAACCAGCTGCAACTAAAGACAAATAAAAGTGGTGTGCATACCATGAGGATTTTGGGCATTTAACAGAGGAATGCATCGCATTGAGAAAGGAAATTGGATATCTGCTGAGCAAGGGACATTTAAAAGAGTTGTTGGGAAGAAAAAAGCCAAGGACTCAGGATCCTGAAAGGATCCCTGAAAAAGCTCCAGCTCCTCCGGCAGATGCACAAGTGATAAACTTTATTTCTGGAGGATCAGACATCTGTGGTACATCCTTCTCAGCAGCTAAAAGGCATGCAAAGGAAGCTAAAATGGATAATGGAGAAAGGCCTATTCGAACATCAAGTGTCTCGGAAGGAAAAGTGATAACCTTTGATGAGAATGATCGCGTTGACATCCAGGATCCTCATCATGATAGTTTAGTTATTACTCTCTTTATTTCTAACCATTTTGTCCGCAGGATCCTTATTGACGGAGGAAGCTCAGTAAACATTATCCAGCTTGATGTTCTGAAGAAAATGGGTATCCCTAAATCAGATATCACACCAAGATCCTCCGTGCTTGTGGGATTTAGTGGCAAAACTAAGAGAACCCTGGGGGACATCAAACTCCCAATTTATGTGGAAGGATTACATAATTATAAAAAATTTTGTGTTATTGACTGTTTATCTTGTTGTAATGTTATCCTTGGCAGGCCCTGGATACACGATATGAAGGCAGTCCCATCCACCTACCATCAATGTGTGAAGCTCCCTAGCCCTTGGGGAATAGTCAAGATCGATAGTGACCAGCAGGAGGCTAAGGATTGTTACACCTCATCAATGAAACCAGCCTCGAAATCAAGAGAGCAATAGCAATTAAAGTATCCTCCAAGGGATGTCTTGGAGGCAAGAGAGCAGGATGTGGACGAAATCCTCATGGATCCTGATGATCCTGAATCCAAAATCTATATCGGGTCAGGGATCCTTGGCAAGATGAAAGAAGACCTTGTATCCTTCCTCAAAAGAAGAAAATCTACCTTTGCATGGAAACATGAGGATATGACAGGTATATCTAAGGATATTATCACTCATAAACTTGGCATTGACAGGTCATTCAAACCAATCCATCAAAAAAGGAGGAAGTTTGCACCAGAAAGAAATGCCACTATCCAGGAAGAGGTAGAGAGATTGCTACGAGCAGGTATGATTAGAGAAGTAAAATATCCAAGATGGCTGGCCAATGTGGTTGTTGTTCAAAAGAAAAATGGAAAGTGGAGGGTATGTGTCGATTTCACTGATTTAAATAAGGCATGTCCCAAGGATCCTTTCCCATTACCCCACATTGACTCCATGGTGGATGCAACGGCGGGTCATGAACTGTTAACCTTTATGGATGCTTCATCTGGATTCCAACAAATTCAGATGGAACCATCTGACCAAGAGGATACGGCTTTTATGACCTCAACCGGTTTATATTGTTATATTGCTTTGCCGTTTGGATTAAGGAATGCACGTGCAACATATCAAAGACCGGTGAATATGATGTTCAAAGATCAGATTGGACAGACTATGGAAGTATACATAGATGATATGGTGGTGAAATCCATAAAAGCTGAGGATCACCTAAGAGACTTGGAGGAAGCATTTGATATTCTTGAAGATCCCAGAGGATATAAGTATCCCCATTATCCATATCCTGGCCCCTGCTATTGAAAATCAAGTGACCATGGAAATAGAAGAGGATTCTGCAATGATCCCTAGTGAGGATACTCAATCCTGTTTAGGATCATGGATCTCACCAATCATGAGATACTTACAACACGGGGAAATTCCTATGGGAGAAAACCCTAGGGCTTTCAGAATTAAGGTATCTCAATTCACAATCTTAAATAATATGTTGTATAAGCGATCTCTTGCAGGACCATATTTGAGATGTATCGAGGATCCTGAAGTTCGAGAAGTTTTAAAAGACTTCCATGAAGGAGATTGTGGAAACCACACTGGGGGCAGGGCATTGTTCTCAAGGATCTTGAGGACAGGATACTACTGGCCAACTATGAAAAGGGATGCTGTGGAGTATGCTAAGAAGTGTGATCCTTGTCAAAGACACAGCAATATCCTTCATCAGCCGGCTGAATTTCTGCATCCTATACCCTCCTCTTGGCCATTTATGAGATGGGGGATGGATATAGTTGGCAAGCTCCCTAAGGCACCTGGTGGAAAAGTGTTCATGCTGGCTATGACTGATTACTTCTCCAAGTGGATAGAGGCTGAAGCCTTTGCCCAAGTCAGAGAAAAGGAAGTTATATCCTTTATTAAAAGAAATATTATAACTAGATTTGGCATTCCTTCTGAAATTATATGTGATAATGGTTCACAATTTATTGGGAGCAGAACTACTAACTTTTGTGACAGCTGGGGGATTAAGATGATAACATCAACACTAGTCCACCCACAAGCTAATGGTCAAGCAGAATCATCCAACAAGATCATCATCAACAATTTGAAGAAGAAACTTGGATCCAAGAAGGGGAAATGGGCAGAAGAATTACCTTATGTGCTTTGGGCTGATAGGACAACCCCCAAGAATGCTACTGGTCAAACACCATTCTCTTTGGTATTTGGGGCAGAATCAGTGATCCCAACAGAAATGGTGGTTCCAACTGCTAGAACAAGTACCCGTGATCCTGAGGAAAACGATGAGAACCTGGCTCAAGATTTGGATACTATTGAGGAAATCAGGGATTTGGCTAGGATAAGGATGGCTAGCTACAACAAAAAATGGCTGGTGCTTACAACAAAAATGTCAGGATAAGGAAATTCCAAGTTGGGGATATGGTATTGAGAAAAGCATTCCAGAATACCACCAATCCTGCTGATGGAAAATTAGCACCAAAATGGGAAGGCCCTTATTTGATTGAAGCTGAAGCAGGAAAGGGGGCATATAGATTGCTAACCATGGAAGGCGACTTGCTACCAAGAGCCTTGAATGCTGTCCACTTGAAGAAATATTTCATGTAAGCAGGATCCCCCTGACGCATATGATCCTTACATTAGAGGTATCCTTGAAGGATCCTTGAGGCATCAATGATCCTTACTCCGGTAATATCCTAATCTTGAACTATTTTCTTATTTTCTTATTTAAGGATAAGGATCATGTATCCTTAATCCTTCTCTCATAAGATTTCGAGTTTTGATAGTCCAGGTATACTTAGCATATTGTCGACAATCTTCAGAAGCAATTCAGATCCTTGGGTTTAACCCCAGTTGTTTGGGCTTGTCCCCAGTTATCCTTGGGCTTGTCCCCAGTTTCGCCTGTAGCGCACGATGATCCGGTATAGTTCAAGTCTTTGGGACCAGTACTCGCTTTAGGGGCTGATAATTCCATTGTACTGGCTATACCTAGGATCCTACGTATAACGGTAGACGTACCATACATCCGTTCCTAAGGTTTCTAACGTTTTCACGTTAGCTAAGGTTTTGGCAGTATCATGTCACTAAGTTTGGATAGTCGCCAGTAAGGGCCATACTCCAGTTCACCTATGATCTTTGGGCTTGTCCCCAGTTATCCTTTGGGCTTGTCCCCAGTTATCCTTTGGGCTTGTCCCTAGAATTGTTGGGCTTGTCCCCAGTTACTAACTTGTCTTTTATATTGGCTTAGTCCCAAGTTATATTCTATTTTCAGGTTTTTGAAGTTAAACAACTAAGGATCCTCAATCCTTATTATCCACTAAGGTTTTTCTTATGGTTATCCTGATTATAGTGTTAAAGGTTAGGATCCTAACTTGGATTCTCAGGTATGATCCTTAACTGTTTTAATTTTTATTCATTATTTTGAATAACCCCTACACTTTGACAACTGAACCTATGATCCTTAAAATTAACTACTTTTTGGAAGTTTTCGACTATAGGATATTTGATCCTGGATCATATCCTAAATTTCTTAAACATAATTTGCTTAACTTTTCTTACTCAGACAAGTATAAATCAAAACAATTGAAAGTTTAAAGGATATACAAGGATAACATCACAAGATAAGTCAAAAGTTAAAGTTTTATTCATTCACAAAATATTTAACCCTTTGAAGTTGTCAAAATTGCCAACCCACGTTTCTACCAGCAAAACATGGCCCGTCCACATGGGTTGGCAAAGGGTGTCCATTGTTCATGCGGTCATAGCAGTGCAGGAAATAAAGGTCGGCAGGATAACAAGTGGCTTCATCCCCCAAACAGAGGATCCCTCCACCACCTATTATCCTACCTATTGTTCAAAGGATCATAGATCCTTACCCTAAAAACTATTGTTCAAAGTACAAACCATCAAACTATTCAAACAAACAACCACCAAACAAAAAAAATTGGGCTCCGGCTAAGTCTCGAAATTTCCATCATCGCCCAACCCTGCAGCTCAATCCTTCGCTGCACCATCACCACCAGCTCCGCTTGCCTCACCACCTTGGTCCTTGCCTCCACCCTCAAGCATCGGGATCTCCTCAGCCTCTTCATCATCCTCCAGTTCAGCCAGCCTAGCCTTCCAGCCTTCGACATCCCAGGTGCTCTTATCAAAAGCAGGATCCTGAGCTTCCATGGCCATATGCAGCTGGATCTTGTACATAGCTATTGCGGCAGAGACCTTGGCATCCTGGGTGATCTCGTGCTTCTCATAGTCAAAGTTGATCAGCATCTTGGCAGCATCATTCTTGGTGGCCTGGAGCTCCTTCTGAAGATCGGCTATCTTGAGATCCTTCAGCACGGCAACCTGTTGAAGATCAGCAATCTGGCGATCCTGATCCTCAACATGGCCAACATATGTCTCTATCTCCGCAAATTTCTGCAAGGAAGACAAAGGAATGACATCAGAAACAAGTAATCCTCAAAACTAGCAGGATAAACTAGCAGGGGCAGTGATCCTTACCTCATTGAAGTAATCCAGACACTGTTGGCGGAGCAGGGGCAGACCTTGCAAATCCTCAGCTTCAGAGGCCTTTCTCTTCTTGCCTCCCTTTCCCCTGATAGGTGCTTTAAGGGCCGAAGCAGTTGGGCTAGCACCAGGAGTCTTCTTCTTAGAGGATTTGACGTTAGTAAGATCAGTGATGCCGAACTTCGAGGAAGATTTGGTGGATTTTCCAGCGCCTGCACAACCAAAACAAGATAAGTATCTTAATTTTATTTGACTCTCATTATATAAATACTCCTTAAATAAGGATACTTACTTGACATTGTGACAGAAGCAGAGGATACTTCCTGAGAATCCTGGGTGGTAATCTTGAAAGTTCTTATTTCAGGATCAAGCTTCTTAAAGGCCAAGAGTCTCTCTTTTGCAGCAGGAGTCAACTTAAGATGTGAAACGGAGATAGCTGCACAACAAGAAAACAACAGAACATCAGTGATCCTTATACTAAAGGATAAGTTCTATGGTGATCCTTCCCAGGATCCTCTATCCTACCATGGGTAGCCCACTTCTTGGGCAAATCCTTCCCATCAGGGATGGTATCTCTCTTTACAAAAAAGAACCGCCACTTCCAGTTAGTATCATTCTTGGTAGCCTTGAAGATCGGATGCTCCTCCCCAGGTCTACGTTTGAACAGATAACGATGGGAACCAAAGGTGGTCAGATCGTACAACTCACCTAACTCGGCCATACCTAAGTCTATCCCCTCTTGCTCGATGATCCTCTCAAGGGTATACAAAACCCTCCAGATCATCGGCATAGCCTGGATATAAGATATGCTGGTCAAAGAGAAGAAGGCTGGAAAGGGATACGTGTAACCTATGGCAAACAGGGTCACATGAAAGGCAACCCATGAATCGGAGGTGTGATCGCTCAGGGCAGAAGGATCATAGGCTTTGAACACAGTATTTGCAGGAAAACAGCACCGAATCCTGTCAATCTGAGGATCAGCGAAGATACAGCGTTCTTTAGCAGAATTTGTAACGATCCCTTGGCTCTCGAAGGGGCTTTCTTTCTGCTGATCCTTGGCAGGAGAATTCCGGAGCAACATTTTTTGAACGAAATAGATACGAAAAGAAAAACAGAGCAAGCAAGAGAGAAGATGAAGGGGAATACCTGTTCAATCCTCTGGTTGCGGTTATAAAGGGAGAAGTTCTTGATTTTAAATGCAAACGATCCTATCCCTATCTCTATTTATAATCATGATTTGTGCAGGGCTGTCACCTCCGTGACGTCAGAATTACAACGGATAGTTCGTTCACAACGGCTATATATCCGTTGAGTTAGTTACAGATAAGATCAGCAAAATATAACTCGTTAATATTATATAATTACTCCTTATATTTTGGGGGCAATTGTTAGGGCAGGATTTTTAATGACCTGTGATCCTTACCTAATATACTAATAATGATCCTTGTTTCTGTGGCAGATAGTGATCCTCAGAAGAACTTCAGGATCAGGATAATGGATCATCCTAAGGATCCTCATACTAACGATTGTTCTCTTTGAATTTAATGCTGTTTTGCAGGAATTACGAGTTGGACCTGGTCTTGGCAGCGTTATTAAGGAATCTTTCACGCTAATTTCGCACATGCATATCCAGAAATAGACGTTGTGGAGAATATGGAAACTTAGCACAAATTACGGGCAATTAGTTAGGCTAAATTTACTTCTGTTTCTATAGGGGTAACGAGCTAGTAGTTAGGTGACTTACCTAAATTCAACCACACACACTTATATAAAAGCGTTCGGAAGACAGAACACATTTCCTACACGCTCTAGCATACTACACCATAGTGATCCTTGTACCTAGCTCGTTACCATCCGAAGTTGTAAACATTGTTTATTATATTGGAGTTTGGTGATCGGTAGTTTCCATCACCCGAGGTTTTTTATGCCGGAGATCATTCATTGATCAAGGGCTTTTTCCTCGTATAAATCTTTGTGTCACTTGTGCAATTCACATTTGAGTGATCCTTTTCTTTATCCATCATTACAAGCATCATTCCCCGTTAACAAAGAGTTTGGTTGCATTATCCTTATGTGATTTTTGACCAAAACAGGGCAGAACCACTAACTTTTGTGACAGTTGGGGGATTAAGATGATAACATCAACACCGGTCCACCCACAAGCTAATGGTCAAGCAAAATCATCCAGCAAGATCATCATCAACAATTTGAAGAAGAAACTTGGATCCAAGAAAGGGAAATGGGCAGAAGAATTACCCTATGTGCTTTGGGCTGATAGGACAACCCCCAAGAATGCTACTGGTCAAACACTATTCTCTTTGGTATTTAGGGCAGAATCTGTGATCCCAACAGAAATGGTGGTTCCAACTGCTAGAACAAGTACCCGTGATCCTGAGGAAAATGATGAGAACCTGGCTCAAGACTTGGATACTATTGAGGAAATCAGGGATTTGGCTAGGATAAGGATGGCTAGTTATCAACAAAAAATGGCTGGTGCTTACAACAAAAATGTCAGGATAAGGAAGTTTCAAATTGGAGATATGGTACTGAGGAAAGCATTCCAGAACACCACTAATCCTGCTGATGGAAAGTTGGCACCAAAATGGGAAGGCCCTTATTTGATTGAAGCTGAAGCAGGAAAGGGGGCATATAGATTGCTGACTATGGAAGGTGATTTGTTACCAAGGGCTTGGAATGCTGTCCATTTGAAGAAGTATTTTATGTGAGCAGGATCCTTCGGAAGCATATGATCCTTACGTTAGGGGTACCCTTGAAGGATCCTTAAAGCTTCAATGATCCTTACATTAAGGGTATCCTTGAAGGGTCCTTAAAGCTTCAATGATCCTTACTCTGGTAATGTCCTAATCTTGAACTATTTCCTTTATTTATTTTCTCATACAAGGATAAGGATCATGTGTCCTTTATCCTTCTCTCACAAGATGTTGAGTTTTGAAAGTTCCAGTATCCTTAGCATAATGTTGATTATCTGTGGAAGCAATCCAGATCCTTGGGTTTGACCCCAGTTATTCGGGCTTGACCCCAGTTTCGCCTGTAGCGCACGATGATCCTGGTATAGTTCAAGGCATTGGGACCAGTACTCGCTTTATGGGCTGATAATTCCATTGTACTGGCTATACCTAGGATCCCACGTATAATGGTAGACGTACCATACATCCGTTCCTAAGGTTTCTAACGTTTTCACGTTAGCTAAGGTTTTGGCATTATCATGTCACTAAGCTTGGATAGTCGCCAGTTAGGGCCATACTCCAGTTTACATACGATCCTTGGGCTTGTCCCCAGTTATCCTTGGGCTTGTCCCCAGTTATCCTTGGGCTTGTCCCCAGTTGCTAACTCTTATCCTATATTGGCTTAGTCCCAAGTTATGATCTATTTCAGGTCCTTGAAGTTTAACAACTAAGGATCCCTGGTCCTTATCTTTCCCTAAGGTTTACCTTATAGTTATCCTGATTATGACTAGGATCCTAACTTGGATCCTCAGGTATGATCCTTAACTATTTCAATTCTATTCGTTGATTATTTGAATCCCCCTTATACTTTGACAACTAAACTTATGATCCTTAGAACATATATTACTTTTTAGGATTTTTCAACTATAGGATATTTGATCATGGATCATATCCTAAATGTTTTCAATCTGGCTTATTCAAAATTGCTTATTTAATAAGTGTACATCAAGACAATTAAAAATTAAAGGAACTTAAAGGATAACAACACAGGATAAGCGACAAAAAGTTAAAGTTTTATTTATTAACAAAAAGTCTAACCCTTCAAAGGTTGTCAAAATTACCTACCCCAAGCATCTACCAGCAATACATGGCCCGTCCGCTGGGGTAGGTAAAGGGTGTCCAGGATAATAGGTTTTAAGTTGTGCAGGAAAATAAAGATGGCAGGATCACAATGGTTTCATCCCCCAAACAGAGGATCCCTCCACCATATGCAATCCTACCTATTGTCTGAAGGATCCTAGATCCTTAATCCTAAAAACTATTGTTTAAGTACAAACCACCAAACTGTTCAAACAAACAACCACTAAACAAAAAAAATTGGGCTCCGGCTAAGTCTCGAAATTTCCATCATTGCCCAATCCTGCAGCCTAGACCTTCGCTGCATCCTCACCACCAGCTCCACTTGCCTCACCACCCTGATCCTTGCCACTGCCTCCAGCCTCAAGCGTCAAGATCTCCTCAGCCTCCTCATCGTCCTCCAATTCAGCTAGCCTTGCTTTCCAGCCCTCCACGTCCCAGGTGCTCTTGTCAAAAGCGGGATCCTGAGCTTCCATGGCCATTTGCAGCTGGATCTTGTACATTGCTATGGCGGCGGAGACCTTAGCATCCTGGGTGATCTCATGCTTCTCATAGTCAAAGTTGATCAGCATCTTGGCAGCATCATTCTTGGTGGCCTGGAGATCCTTCTGAAGATCGGCTATCTTGAGGTCTTTCAGCACAGCAACCTGTTGAAGATCAGCAATCTTGCTATCCTGATCCTCAACGTGGCCAACATAGGTCTCTATCTCAGCAAATTTCTGCAAGGAAGACAAAGGATATTGTCAGAACCAAGTGATCCTTATACAAGCTGGATGTACAAGCAGGGACAGTGATCCTTACCTCGTTGAAGTAGTCCAGACACTGTTGGCGGATCAGGGGCAGACCTTGCAAATCCTCGGCTTCGGAGGCCTTTCTCTTCTTGCCTCCCTTTCCTCTGATGGGTGCCTTGGGGATAGAAGCAGTTGGGCTAGCAGGAGTCTTCTTCTTTGAGGATTTAACATTGGTGAGATCAGTGATGCTGAACTTCGAAGCTGATTTGGTGGACTTTCCGGCACCTACACAACCAAAACAAGATAAGTATCTAAGTTTTACTTGAGTTTCATTATCTAATTAAATCTTTAAACAAGAATACTTACTTAACATTGTGACAGAACCAGAGGATACTTCCTGAGAATCTTGGGTGGTAGTCTTGAAAGTTCTTGTTTCAAGGTCCAATCTTTTGAAAGCCAAGAGTCTCTCTTTAGCAGCCGGAGTCAGTCTGAGATGTGCAACGGAGGTAGCTGTACAACAAAAGAACAATAAAAAGTCAGTGATCCTTATATCGAAAGAAAGGTCCTTTGGTGATCCTCCCCAGGATCCTTCATCCTACCATGGGTAGCCCACGTCTTGGGTAGATCCTTCCCGTCTGGGATAGAATCTCTCCTCACAAAAAAGAAGCGTCGCTTCCAGTTGGTGTCGTTCTTGGTGGCCTTGAAGATTGGATGCTCCTCCCCAGGCTTTCGTTTGAACAGGTAGCGATGGGAACCAAAGGTGGTCAGATCATACAGCTCTCCTAACTCAGCCATGCCTAAATCTATCCCCTCCTGCTCGATGATCCTCTCCAGGGTGTATAGAACCCTCCAGATCATCGGCATAGCTTGGATGTAGGATATGCCGGTCAGGGAGAAGAAGGATTGGGTGAAAGCTGGGAAAGGATATGTGTAACCTATGGTAAATGGGGTGACAGAGAAAGCAACCCAGTTATCAGAGATGTGATCGCTGAGAGCATTGGGGTTAAAGGGTTTGAAAACAGTGGTCGCCGGAAAGCAATAACGGATCCTGTCAATCTGTGGATCGGTGAAGCAGCATCGTTCCTTTATGGAATCTTCGATGATTCCTTGGGTTTTTGGAGGGCTATTCTTCTGATGATCCTTAGCAGGGGAGTTCCGGAGCAACATTTTGAACGGAATAGTAAAGAAAAAGAAAAACAGAGCAAGCAAGAGAGAAGATGAAAGGGAGAATACCTGGTTGATCTTCTGAACACGGTTATAAAGGGAGTTGCTTTGAATTTAAATGCATTAGATCATATCCCTATCTCTATTTATAATCATGATTTTTGCAGATATGTCACTTCTGTGACGTCACAATGCAACGGCTAGTTAGAATTTAACGGCTATAAATCCGTTGAGTTTGTTGCAGATAAGATCGAGAAAATATAATTCGTTACCTTTACATTTCACTCCTTATATTTTGGGGGCAATTGTTAGGGGAGGATTTTCTAACAATTAGTGATCCTTACTTATTATCCTGACAAGTGATCCTTACTTCTGTGACAGATAGTGATCCTCAGAGGAGCTTCAGGGATCAGGATCATGGATCACCTTAAGGATCATGGATCACCTTAAGGATCCTCATACTAACAATTGGCTGTTTGTATTTCGTATTATTTTGCAGAAGTGTTGAGCTTGACTTGGTCTTGGCAACGTTGAAATGGAATATTCCCCGGGCATTTCGCAGTCATTTGAACGAAAATGGACGTTGTGGAGAACGTGGGAGAATGGCACGAAAGTCGGGCATTTAGTTAGCTTAGTTTAGCTTTCATATTTAAATGGGGTGACGAGCTAAAATTAGAACACTTAGCTATTTTTTGCTTACACACACTCTCGTACACTTGCAGTCAAAAAGCTCTCGGCAAACACTTCACATTTCTCACACTTTTATACGTTTAGACATAGTGATCCTTGTACTTAGCTCGTCACTATCCGAAGTTGTAAACTTTATTTGATTTATTTGAACTTGGTGATCGGTAGTTTCCATCACCCGAGGTTTTTTATGCCGGAGATCTTCTAAAGATCAAGGGCTTTTTCCTCGTATAAATCCTTGTGTTGTTCGTACAATTTATTTCATAGTGATCCTTATCATAGTTCTACATTTTTCAAGCATCATTCCCCGTAACTTGGAGTTTGGTTGCATTATCCTAGTGTGATTTTTAACCAAAACAAATATGAAGATCACTGATATTGTTTTGCTTTCTTGTTATGCAGTTATCTCCGTTTCACATCTCAGACTGACTCCTGCTGCTAAAGAGAGACTCTCTGCCTTCAAGAGACTTGACCCTGAAACAAGAACTTTCAAGACAACCACCCAAGATTCTCAGGAAGTATCCTCAGGTTCTGTCACGATGCCAAGTAAGTATCCTTGCTTAATAATTCAAATAAATAATGAAATGCAAGTGAAATTAAGATACATATCTCGTTTTGGTTGTGTAGGTTCCGGAAAGTGTACCAAGTCTGCTTCAAAGTTCAGCGTCACCGATCTCACCACCGTCAGATCCTCCAAGAGAAAAGCTCCTACCAGCCCGTCAGCCTCGATCTCCAAGGCACCCCTCAAAGGAAAGGGAGGCAAGAAGAGAAAGGCCTCCGAAGCTGAGGATCTGCAAGGCCTCCCCTTGATCCGCCAACAATTCCTGGACTACTTCAATGAGGTAAGGATCACTATCCCTGCCCCTATATCCTGCTGATATGAGGATCATTTGGTTCTGACATTATCCTTTGTCTTCCTTGCAGAAATTTGCTGAGATTGAGGGCTATGTTGGCCATGTTGAGGATCAGGATATCAAGATTGCTGATCTCCAATAGGTTGCAGTGCTGAAGGACCTCAAGATAGCTGATCTTCAGAAGGATCTCCAGAACGCCAAAAACGAAACGGCCAAGGTGTTGATCAACTTTGACTACGAGAGGCACGAGATCACCAAGGATGCCAAGGTCTCCGCCGCCATAACAATGTACAAGACCAAGCTGCAAATGGCCCTGGAAGCTCAGGATCCTGCTTTTGACAGGAGCACCTGGGATGTGGAGGGCTGGAAGGCAAGGCTGGCTGAACTGGAGGATGAAGAAGATGCTGAAGAGATCCTGACCATTGAGGCTGGAGGCAAGGGTGAAGGTGGTGAAGCAAGTGGAGTCGGAGGTGGTGATGCAGCAAAGGTTTAGGCTGCAGGATTGGGCGATGAAGGAAACTTCTAGACATAGCCGGAGCCCAATTTTTTTTTGTTTGATGGTAGTTTGTTTTGTTGAACAATTTGATGGTCTGTACTCTTGAACAATAGCTTTAGGTTTAAGGATCAAGGATCCTTCAGACAATAGGCAGGATTGCAAATGGTGGAGGGATCCTCTATTTGGGGGATGAAACCATTGTGATCCTGCTGCCTTTATATTCCTGCACAACTTCAAACCTATTATCATGGACACCCTTTACCTACCCCAGCGGACGGGCCACGTTTTGCTGGTAGATGCTTGGGGTAGGTAATTTTGACAACCTTTTAAGGGTTAGTCTTTTTGTTAATAAATAAAATCTTAACCTTTTGTCGCTTATCCTGTGTTATTGTTCTTTTAGTTCCTTTAACTTTCAATTGTCTTGATGTGCATTTATTAAATAAGCAATTTTGAATAAGTCAGACTGAAAACATTTAGGATATGATCCATGATCAAATATCCTATGGTTGTAAAATCCCAAAAAGTAGTATATGTTTTAAGGATCATAAGTTCAGTTGTCAAATTATAAGGGTTATTCAAATAAACAATGAATAAGATAAAAATAGTTAAGGATCATACCTGAGGATCCAAGTTAGGATCCTAACCATAATCAGGATAACTATAAGATAAACCTTAGAGAGAAATAAGGATCAAGGATCCTTAGTTGTTTGACTTCAAGGACCTGAAATAAAGCATAAGTTGGGACTAAGCCAATATAAGATAAGAGTTAGTAACTGGGGACAAGCCCAACAAACTGGGGACAAGCCCAAATAAACTGGGGACAAGCCCAAATAAACGGATGTAAACTGGGGTCAAGCCCATATAAACGGATGTAAACTGGAGTATGGCCCTCACTGGCGACTATCCAAACTTGAGCGACATGAAAATGCCGAAACCTTAGTGTTTTGGTCAAAAATCACTTAAAGATAATGCAACGAAACTTTATGTAAACGGGGAATGATGCTTGATATGATGAACAAAGTGAAGGATCACTCAAATGTAAAATGCACAAGTGACACAAGGATTTATACGAGGAAAAAGCCCTTGATCAATGATCTCCGGCATAAAAAACCTCGGGTGATGGAAACTACCGATCACCAAACTTCAATATAACAAATAATGGTTACAACTTTGGATGGTAACGAGCTAGGTACAAGGATCACTATAGTATCGTATGCTAAAGCGTGTGAGAAATGTGTTGTGTCTTCCGAATGTTCAAGAGTGCCTTTTATACAAGTGTGTGTGGTTCTATTTTAGGCAAATCACCTAACTACTAGCTCGTTACCCCTTTAGAAATAGAAGTAAATTTAGCCTAAATAATCGCCCTTGAATTGTGCTAAGTTTCCATATTCTTCATTACGTCCATCTTTGATTATGCATGTGCAAAATTAGCGTGATAGATTCCTTGTTTACGTTGCTAAGACCAAGTCTAACTCGTAATTCCTGCAAAACAACATTTAATCCAAAGAGAACAATCGTTAGTGTGAGGATCCTTAGGATGATCCGTGATCCTGATCCTGGAGCTCCTCTGAGGATCACTATCTGCCAAAGAAGTAAGGATCACTTGTTAGGATCACATGTAAGGATCATAGGTCATAAAAATCCAGCCCTAACAATTGCCCCCAAAATATAAGGAGTATTTATGTAATATAAATGTTTTGGTCAAAAATCACACAAGGATAATGCAACCAAACTCTTATGTAAACGGGGAATGGTGCTTGGTTTGTTGAACAAAGTAAAGGATCACTTTAATGTAAAATATGCGAATGACACAAGGATTTATACGAGGAAAAAGCCCTTGATCAATGAATGATCTCCGGCATAAAAAACCTCGGGTGATGGCAACTACCGATCACCAAGCTTCAATATAACAAACAATATTTTTACAACTTCGGATGGTAACGAGCTAAGTACAAGGATCACTATAGTATCGTGTGTCAAAGCGTGTGAGAAATGTGTTGTGTCTTCCGAATGTGGAAGAGTGCTATTTATACAAGTGTGAGTGGTCGTATTTTAGGTAAATAAACTAACTATTAGCTCATTACCCCTTTAGGAATAGAATTAAATCTAGCCTAAATTATCGCCCTTAAATTATGTTGAGTTTCCATATCGTCCACAACGTCCATCTTTGATTATGCATATGCCAAAGTTGTAAAGACGAGTTCCTTGTTTGCGTTGCTAAGAGTGGATCCTACTCGAAATTCCTGCAAGACAACATTAAATCCAAAGAGAACAACCGTTAGTATGAGGATCCCTAGGATACTCCGTGATCCTGATCCTGGAACTCTTCTGAGGATCACTATCTGCCAAAGAAACAAGGATCACTGGTTAGGATCACATGTAAAAATCCAGTCCTAACAATTTCCCCCAAAATATAAGGAGTAATATTGTAAATAAACGAGTTGTATTTTGTTGATCTTATCCGCAACAAAGTAACGGATAACTAGCCGTTGGAGATGGACTAGCCGTTGCAAACCTTACGTCACAGAAGTGACAGCCCTGCAAATCATCATTATAAATAGGAGTTAGAGATAGGATCAATTTGCATTTAAATTCAAGTGAGACTCCTTTTATATTCTCGTCCGAAGATCAATCAGGTATCTCTTTTCTTCTTTCTTCCTTCTCTTACTCTGTTTTTCTATCTCTTTCCATCATTCTGCAAAGATGTTGCTCCGGAACTCCCCGCACAAGGATCCTAAGAAGAACAGTCCCTTGAAAGGTCAAGGGATCATCAAGGATTCTCCCACTGAGAGGTGTTGTTTTACCGACTCTCAGATCGACAAAATTCATCATTGCTTTCCGGCGAACACCCTTTTCAAATCTTTCACTCCTACTGCTTTGAGTGATTTTATTTCTGACACTTGGGTAGCTTTTCCTGTTACTCCGTTCTTGATAGGATATTCGTATCCTTTCCCACAGTTCACTCAATCCTTCTTCTCTCTCACCGGCATCTGCTATATCCAAGCCATGCCCATGATCTGGAGGGTGTTATATACCCTTGAGAGGATCATTGAGCAGGAGGGGATAGACCTTGGTATGGCGGAGCTGGCTGAGATGTATGATCTTACCACTTTCGGATCCCATCGCTATTTGTTTAAGCGAAAAACTGGGGAGGATCACCCTTCTTCAAAGTTACCAAGAATGACACGAACTGGAAGCGACGGTTCTTTTTTGTTAGGAGAGATACCATCCCTGATGGGGAGGATCTGCCCAAAGAGTGGGCTACTCATGGTAGGATAGAGGATCCTGGAAGGATCATCCTAAGACCTGTTCCTTAGGGTGAGGATCACTGATATATATATTTTTTTTTTTTTATTGTGCAGCTATCTCCATCTCTCGTCTGAGGTTGACACCTGCTGCAAAAGAGAGACTTTTGGCCTTCAAGAAGCTTGATCCGGAGACAAGAACTTTCCAGGTTGCTAACCAAGATTCCCAAGAAGTATCCTCTGCCTCTGTCACAATGTCAAGTAGGTATCCTCATTTAGAAAGTAATTCTATGTAGGATTTTCAAGTTTAATTAGGATACTTATCTTATTTTGGTTGTGTAGGTGCTGGAAAACCTTCTAAGTCTGCCTCAAAGTTTGGCATTGATGATCTTGCTAATGTCAAATCTGCAAGGAAGAAGACTCCTGCTGCTAGCCCAACTGCTTCAGCCCCTAAAGCGCCTATTAGGGGTAAAGGGAAGAAGAGAAAGGCCTCTGAGGATTTGCAAGGCCTGCCCCTGCTCCGCCAACAGTTTCTGGACTACTTCAACGAGGTAAGGATCACTGCCCCTGTTTGTTATCCTGACAGTTTTGAGGATCACTTGTTTCTGACGTTATGCCTTGTTTTCCTTGCAGAAATTTGCTGAGATAGAGACTTATGTTGGCCACGTCGAGGATCAAGACCGCCAAATCGCTGACCTCCAACAGATGGGTGTGCTGAAGGATCTCAAGATAGCTGACCTTGAGAAGGAGCTTCGGGCTACCAAGGATAATGCTGCCAGGATGCTGATCAATTTTGATTATGAGAAGCATGATATCACCCAGGGTGCCAAGGTCTCTGCTGCGATAACCATGTATAAGATCCAGCTGCAGATGGCTGCGGAGGCTCAGGATCCTTCCTTCGACAAGAGCACATGGGACGTGGAAGGCTGGAAGGCGAGGCTGGCAGAGTTGGAGGATGATGAGGAGGCTGAGGAGATCCCGATGCTTGAAGGTGGTGATGCTGGCAAGGATCAGGGTGGAGAGGCAAGTGGAGCTGGTGGTGATGGTGCAGCGAAGGCTTGAGCTGCAGGATTGGGCGATGAAGGACACTTCTAGACATAGCCGGAGCCCAATTTTTTAAATTTGATAGTGGTTTCTTTTGTGGTTATGATGTTTTAAACAATGATGGTCTGTAACTTTAAACAATAGTTTTAGGATTAAGGATCCAGGATCCTTCAGACAATAGGTAGGATTGCAAATGGTGGAGGGATCCTCTGTTTGGGGGATGAAGCCATTGTGATCCTGCCGCCTTTATATCCCTGCATAACTTTTGAACCTATTATCATTGACACCCTTTACCTACCCCAGCGGACGGGCCACGTATTGCTGGTAGATGCTCGGGGTAGGTAATTTTGACAACCTTTGAAGGGTTAATCCTTTCGTTTATAAATAAAATCTTAAACTTTTGTCGCTTATCTTGTATTGTTATCCCTTTAATTTCCAATTGTTTTGATACATATTTGTTTGAGCAAGAATAGTTAAGCAAATTATGTTTAAGAAATTTAGGATATGATCCTGGATCAAATATCCTATAATCGAAAATTTTCAAAGTAGTTTATTTTAAGGATCATAGGTTCAGTTGTCAATGTCTATGGGTTATTCAAACAAATAATGAATGAAATTGAAAATAATTAAGGATCATACCTGAGGATCCAAGTTAGGATCCTAACCTCTAATCAGGATAACCATAAATGAAACTTTAATGGATAATAAGGATTAAGGATCCTTAATCGTTTAGTTTTGAAAACCTGAAAAATAGAACATAACTTGGGACTAAGCCAATATAAAGGATAAGTTAGTAACTGGGGACATGCCCAAAGGATAACTGGGGACAAGCCCAAAGGATAACTGGGGACAAGCCCGAAGGATAACTAGGGAGAAGCCCAAGGATTGTATGTAAACTGGAGTATGGCCCTCACTGGCGACTATCCAAACTTAGTGACATGAAAATGCCAAAACCTTAGTGTTTTGGTCAAAAATCACACAAGGATAATGCAACCAAACTTTATGTAAACGGGGTATGATGCTTGGTTTGTAGAAAAAGTAAAGGATCACTTCAATGTGAAATATGCAAAGACACGATGATTTATACGAGGAAAAAGCCCTTGATCAATGTATGATCTCCGGCATAAAAAACCTCGGGTGATGGCAACTACCGATCACCAAACTTCAATATAAGAAAAATGGTTACAACTTTGGATGATAATGAGCTGAGTACAAGGATCACTATAGTTTCGAGTGTCTAAGCGTGTGAGAGTTGTGTCGTGTGTTCTTCCGAATGAGGAAGAGTGTTATATATACAAGTGTAGGTGACCTATTTTAGGTAAAAAGACTAATAATCAGCTCATTACCCCTTTAGAAATAAAAGTAAATCTAGCCTAAATTATCGCCCTTAAAACATGCCATGTTTCCATATCCTTCACAACGTCCATCTCCGATTAAGCACATGCCATAGTTGTAAAGACGCGTCCTTTAATTGTGATGCTTAAGAGCGGATCCTGCTAGATGTCCTGCAAAACAACATTAAATTCAACGAAAGCAACTGTTAGCATGAGGATCCTATGATGGTCCGTGATCCTGATCCTGGAACTCTGCTGAGGATCACTATCTGTCAAAGAAACAAGGATCACTGGTTAGGATCACATGTGAGGATCATGTATTGTAAAAATCCAGCCCTAACAATTGCCCCCAAAATATAAGGAGTTCATTGTAAATTAACGAGTTATATTTTGTTCTGATCTTATCTGCAACGAACAACTCGGATAACTAGCCGTTAATCTCGAACTAGCCGTTGCAACCTTTACGTCATTGAGGTGACATCCCTGCAAATCATGATTATAAATAGGAGATAGGGTTAGGATCGATCTGCATTTAAATTCAAGATATTCTCCCTTTATAATCTCTACCGAAGATCAATCAGGTATTCTCCTCTCTTTCTTCCCTCTCTTGCTCTGTTTTTCTGCTTTTATCCTACCAAGAGTATGTTGCTCCGAAATTCTCCTCACAAGGATCACAAGAAGATCAGTCCCTTGAAAAGCCAAGGGATCGTCAAAGACTCTCCTACAAAGAGGTGCTGTTTTACTGATGCTCATGTTGATAGGATCCGTCACTGTTTTCCAGCGGATACCGTCTTCAAGTCTTTTACTCCCACCGCTCTGAGTGATTTCGTTTCCGACGCCTGGGTGGCCTTTCCTGCAACTCCGTTTACCATAGGATATTCATATCCTTTTCCAACTTTCACCCAGTCCTTCTTTTCTCTGACCGGTATGTCCTACATCCAGGCCATGCCGATGATCTGGAGGGTTCTGTGTACCCTTGAGAGGATCATCGAGCAGGAGGGGATTGACTTAGGGATGCCGGAGCTGGCCGAGTTATATGATCTTACCACATTTGGTTCCTGTCGATACTTGTTGAAACGGAAATCTGGAGAGGATCACCCTGTTTTTAAGGTCACAAAAAATGATACCAACTGGAAGCGACGATTCTTCTTTGTTAGGAGAGATACCATCCCTAATGGGGAGGATCTGCCCAAGGAGTGGGCTACTCATGGTAGGATAGAGGATCCTGGAAGGATCGCCATCAGACTTGTCTCTTATGATGAGGATCACTAATGTCTTTTTGTCTTTTGTGTTTTTTTTTAGCTATATCCGTTACTCATCTCAAGTTAACTCCTGCTGCAAGAGAGAGAGTTTTAGCTTTCAAGAAGCTTGATCCTGAGACCAGAAGTTTTCAAGTCACCATCCAAGATTCACAAGAAGTATCCTCCGCATCTGCCACAATGTCAAGTAAGTATCCTTACCAAAAAGTAAGTTCTATGCAAAAATATTAAATTAGTTAGGAGACTTATCTTGTTTTGATTGTATAGGTGCTGGGAAATCTGCTAAGTCCGCCAAGTCTGCCTCCTTGTTTGGGATTGATGATCTTGCCAACGTCAAGTCTTCGAAGAAGAAGACTCCTGCTGCTAGTCCCTCTGCTTCAGCCCCTAAATTACCCATTAGGGGTAAGGGAAAGAAGAGGAAGGCTCCGGAGGATCTTCAAGGATTTCCTCTGCTCCGCCAACAGTTTCTCGACTATGTCAATGAGGTAAGGATCATTGCCCCTATTGGTTATCTTTCACGAGTATCCTGCTTGTGTATTTTGCTTGTATATTCTGCTTGTATATCCTGCTTCTTTGAGGATCACCTGATCCTGAACTTACCCTTTTTGTTCTCTTTTGCAGAAACTTGCTGAGATTGAGACCTACCTTGGCCATGTCGAGGATCAGGAAAGCCAAATCGCCGACCTCCAACAAATGGGCGTGTTAAAGGATCTCAAGATAGCCGATCTTGAGAAGGAACTCCGGGCTACAAAGGATGAGGCTGCTCAAAGGCTAATTGACATGGATGGCGAGAAGCAGGAGATCATCCAGGATGCCAAGGTCTCTGCCGCAACCGCTATGTACAAGATACAACTACAAATGGCTGCGGAGGCTCAGGATCCTGCCTTTGACAAGAGCTCATGGGACGTGGAGGGTTGGAAGGCAAGATTGGCAGAGCTGGAGGATGAGGACGAAGCAGAGGAGATCCCAATGCTGGAGGGCGGTGATGCTGACAAGGATCAGGGTGGAGAAGCTGGTGGTGATGGAGCAGCAAAGGTATGAGCTACTGGATTGGGCGATGATGGATATTTCGAGACTAGGCCGGAGCCCAATTTTTTGAGTTTGGTAGCGGTTTGTTTGTGGTTGTTGATGTTTGAAACAATTATGGTTTGTAACTTGAACAATAGTTTTTAGGGTTAAGGATCATGGATCCTTTGGACAATAGGTAGGATTACAAAAGGTGGAGGGATCCTCTGTTTGGGGGATGAAGCCTTTGTGATCCTGCCGCTTTTAATTTCCTGCACCTGCTAAGACCGTATAGACAATGGACACCCTTTGCCAACCCATGTGGAAGGGCCACGTTTTGCTGGTAGAAATGTGGGTTGGCAATTTTGACAACTTTTTGAAAGGGTTTAAGATCCTTTTGTTAATAATATAACTTTAATCTTTCTGGCTTATCTCGTGTTGTTATCCTTTATCTATCTTCTTATTTCCCAGTTTTTTAAAAACATATTTGTTAGAGTAACAAGAGTTGAGCAAACCATGTTTAATAAATTTAGGATATGATCCTAGATCAAATATCCTATCATTGAAAATTTTCAAGGATCATAGTTTTAGTTGTCAAAGTGTAGGGGTTGGTTAGTATAATCAAAATAGTCAAGGATCATACCTGAGGATCCAAGTTAGGATCCTAACCTTTAATCAAGATAACCATAAGTGAAATTTTAATGGATGATAAGGATCAAGGATCCTTATTTGTTAATCTTCGAGAACCTGAAAAATGGAACATATCTTGGGACTAAGCCAATGTAAAAGATAAATTAGTAGCTGGGGACATGCCCAAAAGATAACTGGGGATGATCCCAAAGGATCACTGGGGACAAGCCCAAAGGATAACTGGGGACAAGCCCGAAGGATAACTGGGGACAAGCCCAAAGGATCGTATGTAAACTGGAGTATGGCCCTTACTGGCGACTATCCAAACTTAGTGACATGAAAATGTCAAAACCTTAGCTAACGTGAAAACGTTAGAAACCTTATGAACGGATGTATGGTACGTCTACCATTATACGTAGGATCCTGGGTATAGCCAGTACGATGAGGTTGTCAGCCCCGGAAGTGGGTACTGGTCCCAAAGACGTGAACTATATCAGGATCATCGTGCGCTGCTGGCGGAAACTGGGGATAATCCCAAGGATAACTGGGGACAAGCCCAAAGGATCTGTGTTGCTTTTGAAGATCTTTGACGATATGCTGTAGATACCTGAACTATCATAACTCAAATGGTTCGTGAGAAGAGGATGAAGGATACAGGATCCTTATCCTTTGGTAAAAAGTAAGGAAATGTAATAGTTTTAAGATAAGGACATTACCAGAGTAAGGATCACTGACATCCTCGGGATCCTTTGAGGATACTTCAATATAAGGATCACATGCTTGAAGGATCACGTTCACATAAAGTATCTCTTTAAGTGAACAGCATTCCAGGCTCTTGGTAATAAGTTTCCTTCCATGGTTAGCAATCTGTATGCCCCCTTTCATGCTTCAGCCTCAATCAAGTAAGGGCCTTCCCACTTTGGTGCTAACTTTCCGTCAGCAGGATTAATAGTGTTTTGGAATGTTTTTCTCAACACCATATCTCCGACTTGGAACTTCCTTATCCTAACATTTTTGTTGTAAGCACCAGCCATTCTTTGTTGGTAGCTTGCCATCCTTATCCTAGCCAGGTCCCTGATTTCCTCAATAGTATCCAAATCCTGAGCCAGGATTGTAGCATTCTCTTCAGGATCACGAGCACTTGTTCTAGTGGTTGGGATCACCATCTCTGTTAGGATCACTGCTTCTGCCTCAAATACTAAAGAAAAAGGTGTTTGACCAGTGGCATTCTTGGGAGTTGTCCTGTCAGCCCATAGCACATAAGGTAACTCCTCTGCCCATTTTCCCTTTTTGGATCCTAGCTTCTTCTTCAGATTGTTGATGATGATCTTGTTGGATGATTCTGCTTGGCCATTGGCCTGTGGATGAACTGGTGTTGATGTTATCATCTTGATTCCCCAACTGTCACAAAAGTTAGTAGTTCTGCCTCCAATGAATTGGGAACCATTATCACATACAATTTCAGAGGGAATGCCAAATCTAGTTATAATGTTTCTTTTGATAAAGGATATAACTTCTTTTTCTCTGACTTGAGCAAAAGCTTCAGCCTCTATCCACTTAGAGAAGTAGTCAGTCATGGCAAGCATAAATACTTTTCCACCAGGTGCTTTAGGGAGCTTGCCAACTATATCCATCCCCCATCTCATGAATGGCCAAGAGGATGGTATGGGGTGTAGCAATTCAGCTGGTTGATGAAGGATATTGCTGTGTCTTTGACAAGGATCACATTTCCTAGCATATTCTACAGCATCCCTTTTGATGGTTGGCCAGTAGTATCCTGTTCTAAGGATCCTTGAGAACAATGCCCTGCCCCCAGTGTGGTTTCCACAATCTCCTTCATGGAAGTCTCTCAATCACTTCTTTAATTTCAGGATCCTCGATACATCTTAAATATGGTCCTGCAAGAGATCGTTTATATAGCACATTATTTAAGATTGTGTATTGAGATACCTTAATCCTGAAGGCTCTAGGATTTTCTCCCATCGGAATCTCCCCGTTTTGCAAGTATCTCATGATTGGTGAGATCCATGATCCTGCATAAGATTGATCTTCTTCACTAGGGATTACTGCAGTATCCTCTTCTATTTCCATGGCCACCTGATTTTCAATAGCAGGAGCCAGGATATGGATGATAGGGATACTTATATCTTCTGGAATCTTTAAGGATGATCCTAGGTTGGCCAATGCATCAGCTTCCGTGTTATCCTCCCTTGGTACCTGTGTTAAGCTGAAAGAAACAAAAGAAAGTGCCAATTTTTTACTACCTCTAAATATTTGGTTAGTTTTTCACCTTTAACAGCATAGGATCCATTAAAGTGATTGGTGATCAATAATGAGTCTACATATACTTTAAGATATTTCACCCCCATATCCTTAGCAATTTGCAAGCCAGCAATTAAGGCTTCATATTCAGCCTCATTGTTAGTTGCTTGGAACTCACAGGCTATGGAGTGGGGTATTATGTCCCCCTGTGGCGATTTTAGTAGTATCCCGAGCCCTGTGCCCTTGACATTTGAGGATCCATCAGTGTGTAGTATCCAAGGATCCTTGGTCTCATCCAGCTGCTGGACTTCCAATTCTGCTTCTTTTTGTAGATCACTACTGAAATCAGCCACAAAATCAGCTAATGCTTGGGATTTAATGGCTGTTCTTGGCTCATATCTTATATCATGGGCACTAAGCTTTACTGCCCACTTAGCCATTCTTCCTGACATCTCTGGTTTCCTGAGGACATTCTTAATTGGAAAGTTAGTTCTAACAACAATAGTATGGGTTTCAAAATAATGCCTTAACTTAGTTGATGCCATGATTAATGCAAGAATAAGTTTTTCGAGGTGTGAGTACCTGGATTCGGCATCAAGTAAACTCTTACTTACATAGTAGATAGGATATTGTGTACCTTCATGATCCTTAACAAGGACAGCACTTACAGCGGTTGAGGATACCACCAAATATAAGGATAACACATCTCCTTTTTCGGGCTTTGATAATGCTGGTGCTGAGGACATATATTCTTTCAGGGCTTGTAAAGCATTCTCATGTTTCTCAGTCCATTCAAACTTCTTGTTCTTCCTTAGGATATCGTAAAATTCTTTACATTTTTCTGAGGATTTTGATATGAACCTGTTCAGAGCTGCTATCCTGCCTGTTAGCCTTTGCACATCCTTAGCATTGGCAGGGGACTTGATGTTTACTAGTGCTTTAATTTGCTCCGGACTTGCCTCAATGCCCCTCTGAGTTACCATATATCCTAGGAATTTACCTGCCTTAACACCAAGGCTGTATCCTCTTGGTCAGATGGTTCCATCTGGATTTGTTGGAATCCAGACAATGCATCCATAAAGGTCAACAGTTCATGCCCCGCTGTTGCATCCACCATGGAGTCAATGTGGGGTAATGGGAAAGGATCCTTGGGACATGCCTTATTCAGATCAGTGAAATCGACACATACCCTCCACTTTCCGTTTTTCTTTTGGACAACGACCACATTGGCTAACCATTTTGGATACTTTACCTCTCTGATCATACCTGCTCGAAGTAGTCTCTCTACTTCTTCTTGGATAATGGCATTCCTTTCTGGTGCAAACTTCCTCCTTTTTTGATGGATTGGTTTGATAGACCTGTCAATGCCAAGTTTGTGAGTAATAATATCCTTAGATATACATGTCATATCTTCATGTTTCCAAGCGAAGGTAGATTTTCTTCTTTTGAGGAAGGATATTAAGTCTTCTTTCATCTTGCCAAGTGTTTTGGTCAAAAATCACACAAGGATAATGTAACCAAACTTTATGAAAACGGGGTATGATGCTTGGTTAATTATGAAAGTAAAGGATCACTTCTGTGATAAAGATGCAAAGACACAATGATTTATACGAGGAAAAAGCCCTTGATCAATGAATGATCTCCGGCATAAAAAACCTCGGGTGATGGCAACTACCGATCACCAACTTCAATATATCAAAAATATAATTACAACTTCGGATAGTAATGAGCTGAGTACAAGGATCACTGAGTGTCTAAGTGTTTGAGAGTTGTGTCGTATGTCGTGTGTGTTCTTCCGAATGAAGAAGGGTGGTACTTATATGTGTGTAGGTGACCTATTTTAGGTAAAATGACTAATTATCAGCTCATTACCCCTTTAGAAATAAAGACAATCTAGCCTAAATTGCTGCCCATAAATCAAGCCTAGTTTCCATATCCTGTGCAACGTCTTTCTTCAATTAAGCTCTTGCCATATTTGTGAAGACGCGTTCCTGGATCATGATGTCTAGAGCATATCCTGCTAGATGTTCCTGCAAAACAATATTGTATTGAGTGGAAGTGGCCGTTAGTATGAGGATCACCATAATTCCCCATGATCCTGATCTTGAAGTTCTGTGGAGGATCACTGTCTGCCAAAGAAACAAGGATCACTGGTTAGGATCATGTGTAAGGATCACCTATAATAAAAATCCAGCCCTAACAATTGCCCCCAAAATATAAGGAGTTAATTGTAAATAGACGAGTTATATTTTGTTTTGATCTTATCTCTAACGGGCGATTCCGGATAACTAGCCGTTACACATGGACTAGCCGTTGTGATAATTACGTCACAGATGTGACAATCCTGCAGATCATGATTATAAATAGGAGATAGGGTTAGGATCACTCTGCATTTAAGTTCGAAATATCTTCCCTTTATAATCGCTACCGAAGACTGATCAGGTATCCTCTTCTTCTATCTTTCCCTTCTTCCTTCTCTTTGCTCTGTTTTTCGTTTCTACTTTGTTTCTGTTCCAAACATGTTGCTCCGGAATTCTCCGCACAAGGATTCCAAGAAGGATAGTCCCTTAAAAAGCCAGGGGATTGTCAAGGATTCTCCTACGGAGAGGTGTTGCTTTAGTGATGCTCACGTAGACAAGATTCGTCATTGCTTTCCGGCGAATGCCGTTTTTAAATCCTTTGATCCTACTGCTTTGAGCGACTTTGTCTCGGATGTCTGGGTGGCTTTCCCTGCTACCCCGTTTGCTATAGGGTACTCGTATCCTTTTCCAGACTTTACCCAGTCTTTCTTTTCCTTAACTGGCATCTCTTACATCCAAGCTATGCCGATGATCTGGAGGGTTCTTTATACCTTCGAGAGGATCATCGAGCAGGAAGGGATTGACCTGGGGATGGCGGAGTTAGCTGAGTTTTACGATCTCACCACCTTCGGTTCTCACCGATATTTGTTGAAACGGAAAGCTGGGGAGGATCACCCAATCTTCAAAGTTACTAAGAATGATACCAACTGGAAACGTCGGTTTTTCTTTGTTAAGAGGGATTCCATCCCGGATGGGAAGGATTTGCCCAAGGAATGGGCCACTCATGGTAGGGTAGAGGATCCTCGAAGGATCACTATCAGTCCCGTCTCATATGATGAGGATCACTGACGTCTTTTTTCCTTTGTCTTTTATGCAGCTATTTCCATTGCTCGTCTGAAATTAACCCCCACTGCAAAAGAGAGAGTGTTAGCTTTTAAAAAGCTTGATCCTGAAGTTAGAAGCTTCCAAATCACTTTCCAAGATTCTCAAGAGATATCCTCTGCATCTGCCACAATGTCAAGTAAGTATCCTTATAGAAAGTAAGTTTTATGTAAGAGTATTTAATTTAACAAGGGAACTTATCTTGTTTTTGAATTGTGTAGGTGCTGGAAAATCTGCCAAGTCCGCCAAATCTGCCTCCTTGTTTGGGATTGATGATCTTGCCAAGGTCACGTCTTCGAAGAAGAAGACTTCGGTTGCTAGTCCTTCTGCTTCAGCCCCTAAATTACCTATTAGGGGTAAGGGAAAGAAGAGGAAAGTTTCTGAGGATCTTCAAGGATTTCCCCTCCTCCGTCAGCAATTTCTTGATTCTGTCAACGAGGTCAGGATCACTGCCCCTGTTGGTTATCCTGATGGATTTTGAGGATCACCCGTGTCTTGACGTTATATCCTGTTGTTTTTGCAGAAACTTAATGAAATAGAATCTTATGTTGGCCACGTTGAAGATCAGGATCGCCAGATTGCCGACCTTCATCAAATGGGTGTGCTGAAGGATCTCAAGATCACTGATCTTGAGAAAAAGATCCGGGCTGTTAAGGATGAGGCTGTCAAAGCATTGATTAAGTTTGATTATGAGAAGCATGACATTACTCAGGACGCTAAAGTTTCTGCCGCGATAGCTATGTACAAAATACAACTGCAGATGGCCACGGAGGCTCAGGATCCTTCTTTTGATAAGAGCACATGGGACATTGAAGGCTGGAAGGCAAGGCTAGCAGAGTTGGAGGATGACGATGATGTTGAGGATATCCCTATGCTTGAAGGTAGAGATGCTGGTAAGGATCAGGGGGAGGCGAGTGGAGCTGGTGGTGATGGTGCAGAGAAGGTTTGAGCTGCAAGATTGGGCAATGATGGAAACTTCTAGACATAGCCGGAGCCCAATTTTTTAAATTTTGATAGTAGTTTGTGGTGTTTGAAACAATTATGGTTTGTAATCCTCGAACAATAGTTTTTAGGGTTAAGGATCCTGGATCCTTTGAACAATAGGTAGGATTACAAAAGGTGGAGGGATCCTCTGTTTGGGGGATGAAGCCTTTGTGATCCTGCCGCCTTTATTTCCTGCAAAATGCTAAGACCGCATAGACAATGGACACCCTTTGCCAACCCATGTGGACGGGCCACGTTTTGCTGGTAGAAATGTGGGTTGGCAATTTTGACAACTTTTTGAAAGGGTTAATGATCCTTTTGTTTAATAATATAACTTAACTTTTCTGGCTTATCTTGTGTTGTTATCCTTCAATAATCCTCTTATTTCTCAATTGCTATATTTGTTAAAATAACAAGAGTTGACAAAGTGTTTAATAAACTTAGGATATGATCCTGGATCAAATATCCTCATATTGAAAATTCTCAAAGTGTTTTAGTTCAAGGATCATAGGTTCGGTTGTCAAAGTATCAGGGTTGGTTAGGATAAAGAGTATAATCAAAAATAGTCAAGGATCATACCTGAGGATCCACGTTAGGATCCTAACCTTCAATCAAGACAATCATAGATAAGATTTTGATAGTTAATAAGGATTAAGGACCCTTATATGTTTAGACTTCCAAAACCTGAAAAGTGAGATATAACTTGGGACTAAGCCAATGTAAAAGATAAATTAGTAACTGGGGACATGCCCAAAGTATAACTGAGAATGATCCCAGAGGATCACTGGGGACAAGCCCATAGGATAACTGGGGACAAGCCCAAAGGATCGTATGTAAACTGGAGTATGGCCCTTTCTGGCAACTATCCAAACTTAGTGACATGAAAATGTCAAAACCTTAGCTAACGTGAAAACGTTAGAAACCTTAGGAACGGATGTATGGTGCGTCCACCATTATACGTAGGATCCTAAATATAGCCAGTACGATGAGGTTGTCAGCCCCGAAAGTGGGTACTGGTCCCAAAGACGTGAACTATACCAGGATCATCGTGCGCTGCTGGCGGAAACTGGGGATAATCCCAAGGATAACTGGGGTTGTACCCAAGGATCTGTGGTGCTTTTGGAGATCTTTGACGATTTGCTGAAGATACCTGAACTATCATAACTCAAATGGTTTGTGAGTAGAGGATGAAGGATACATGATCCTTATCCTTAGGCAAAAAGTAAGAAAATGCAATAGTTTTAGGATAAGCATATTACCAGAGTAAGGATCACCGATATCTCCAGGATCCTTCAAGGATTCTTCAATGTAAGGATCACATGCAGGAAGGATCATGTTCACATGAAATATTTCTTTAAGTGAACAGCATTCCAGGCTCTTGGTAACAAGTTTCCTTCCATGGTTAGCAACCTGTATGCCCCCTTTCCTGCTTCAGCTTCAATCAAGTAGGGACCTTCCCATTTTGGTGCTAGCTTCCCGTCAGCAGGATTGATAGTATTTTGAAATGCTTTTCTCAACACCATATCTCCGACTTGGAACTTCCTTATCCTGACATTCTTGTTGTAGGCACCAGCCATCCTTTGTTGGTAGCTTGCCATCCTTATCCTAGCTAGATCCCTGTTTTCCTCAATAGTATCCAAATCCTGAGCTAGGATTGTAGCATTTTCTTCAGGATCACGAGCACTTGTTCTAGCAGTTGGGATCACCATCTCTGTTGGGATCACTGCTTCTGCCCCAAATACTAAAGAGAAGGGTGTTTGACCGGTGGCATTCTTGGGAGTTGTCCTATCAGCCCATAGCACATAAGGTAACTCTTCTGCCCATTTCCCTTTCTTGGATCCTAGCTTCTTCTTCAGATTGTTGATGATGATCTTGTTGGATGATTCTGCTTGACCATTGGCTTGTGGGTGAACTGGTGTTGATGTGATCATCTTGATTCCCCAACTGTCACAAAAGTTAGTGGTTCTGCTTCCAATGAATTGGGAGCCATTATCACATACAATTTCAGAGGGAATGCCAAATCTAGTTATAATGTTTCTTTTAATGAAGGATATGACTTCCTTTTCTCTGACTTGAGCGAAGGCTTCAGCTTCTATCCACTTGGAAAAATAGTCAGTCATGGCAAGCATAAATACTTTTCCACCAGGTGCTTTAGGGAGCTTGCCAACTATATCCATTCCCCATCTCATGAATGGCCAAGAGGATGGTATGGGGTGTAGTAATTCAGCTGGTTGGTGAAGGATATTGCTATGTCTTTGGCAAGGATCACACCTCTTAGCATACTCTATAGCATCCCTTTTCATGGTTGGCCAGTAGTATCCTGTTCTAAGGATCCTTGAGAATAATGCCCTGCCCCCAGTGTGGTTTCCACAATCTCCTTCATGGAAGTCCCTCAACACTTCTTCAATTTCAGGATCCTCAATACATCTTAAATATGGTCCTGCAAGGGATCGTTTATATAGCACATTATTCAAGATTGTGAATTGAGATACCTTGATCCTGAAAGCTCTAGGATTTTCTCCCATTGGAATCTCTCCGTTTTGCAAGTATTTCATTATTGGTGGGATCCATGATCCTGAATAAGGTTGAGCTTCTTCACTAGGGATTACTGCAGTATCCTCTACTATTTCCATGGCCACCTGATTTTCAATAGCAGGAGCCAGGATATGGATGATAGGGATACTTATATCTTCTGGAATTTCAAGGATGATCCTAGGTTGGCCAATGCATCAGCCCCTGTGTTCTCCTCCCTTGGTACCTGTGTCAAGCTGAAAGAAACAAAAGAGAGTGCCAATTCTTTGACTATCTCTAAATATTTGGTTAGTTTTTCACCTTTAACAGCATAGGATCCGTTAAAGTGATTAGTGATCAATAATGAATCTACATATACGTTAAGATACTTTACCCCCATATCCTTAGCGATTTGTAAGCCAGCAATTAGGGCTTCATACTCAGCCTCATTGTTAGTCGCTTGGAACTCACAGGCTATGGAGTGGGGTATTATGTCCCCCTGTGGCGATTTTAGTAGGATCCCTAGCCCTGTGCCTTTGATATTTGAGGATCCGTCAGTGTGTAGGATCCAAGGATCCTTGGTCTCATCCAGCTGCTGGACCTCCAATTCTGCTTCCTTTTGTAGATCACTACTGAAATCAGCCACAAAGTCAGCTAATGCTTGAGATTTAATGGCTGTTCTTGGTTCGTATCTTATATCATGGGCACTAAGCTTCACTGCCCACTTAGCCATTCTTCCTGACATATCCGGTTTCCTGAGGACATTCTTAATTGGAAAATTAGTTTTAACAACAATAGTATGGGTTTCAAAATAATGCCTTAACTTAGTCGATGCCATGATTAATGCAAGGATAAGTTTTTCGAGGTGTGAGTACCTGGATTCGGCATCAAGTAGACTTTTACTTACATAGTAGATAGGATATTGTGTACCTTCGTGATCCTTAACAAGGACAGCACTTACAGCGGTTGAGGATACCGCTAGATATAAGGATAACACATCTCCTTTTTCCGGTTTTGCTAATGCTGGTGCTGAGGACATATACTCTTTTAGGGCTTGTAAAGCATTCTCATGCTTCTCAGTCCATTCGAACTTCTTATTCTTCCTTAGGATATCGTAAAATTCTCTGCATTTTTCTGAGGATTTCGATATGAATCTGTTCAAAGCTGCTATCCTGCCTGTCAGTCTTTGAACATCCTTGGCATTGGCAGGAGATTTGATATTTATTAATGCTTTGATTTGTTCCGGGCTTGCTTCAATGCCCCTCTGGGTTACCATGTACCCTAAGAACTTTCCTGCCTTAACACCAAAATGGCATTTTGAAGGATTAAGTTTCATGTTGTAACTATCAAGGATATCGAATGCTTCTTCCAAGTCCCTTAGGTGATCCTCAGCTTTCTTTGACTTGACCACCATATCATCTATGTACACCTCCATAGTTTTTCCAATTTGATCCTTGAACATCATATTTACCAGCCTTTGATATGTTGCACCTGCATTTCTTAGTCCAAAAGGCATGGCAATATAACAATATAAACCGGTTGGGGTCATAAAGGCTGTATCCTCTTGGTCAGATGGTTCCATCTGGATTTGTTGGAATCCAGATGATGCATCCATAAAAGTTAACAGTTCATGCCCCGCTGTTGCATCCACCATAGAGTCAATGTGGGGTAATGGGAAAGGATCCTTGGGACATGCCTTATTCAAATCAGTGAAATCGACACATACCCTCCACTTTCCGTTTTTCTTTTGGACAACAACCACATTGGCTAACCATTTTGGATACTTTACCTCTCTGATCATACCTGCTCGAAGTAGTCTCTCTACTTCTTCTTGGATAATGGCATTCCTTTCTGGTGCAAACTTCCTCCTTTTTTGATGGATTGGCTTGATAGACCTGTCAATGCCAAGTTTGTGAGTAATAATATCCTTAGATATACCTGTCATATCTTCATGTTTCCAAGCAAAGGTAGATTTTCTTCTTTTGAGGAAGGATATCATGTCTTCTTTCATGTTGCCAAGGATCCCTGATCCGATATAGATTTTTGATTCAGGATCACTAGGATCCAAGAGGATTTCATCTACATCTTGTTCCCTTGCCTCCAAGACATTCCTTGGAGGATACTGTAATTGCTATTGTTCCCTTGGCTTCGAGGTTGGCTTCATAGATGAGGTATAACAATCCTTAGCCTCTTGCTGATCACTGTCGATCTTGATTATCCCCCATGGGCTAGGGAGCTTCACACATTGATGGTAGGTAGATGGAACTGCTTTCATGTCATGTATCCAAGGCCTGCCAAGGATAACGTTGCAACAGGATAAACAGTCAATAACACAAAATTTTTGGTAATTATGTAATCCTTCCACGTAGATTGGGAGTTTGATGTCCCCCAGAGTTTTCTTCGTTTCCCCACTGAATCCAACAAGCACGGAGGATCTTGGTATGATGTCTGATTCTGGGATTCCCATCTTCTTCAAGACATCAAGCTGGATAATGTTCACTGAGCTCCCTCCGTCAATAAGGATCCTGCGGACAAAATGATTAGAGATAAAGAGAGTGATAACTAAGCTATCATGGTGAGGATCCTGAACGTTAATGCGATCATCCTCATCAAATGTTATCATCTTCCCTTCTGAGACACTTGAGGTTCTAATAGGCCTTTCTCCATTATCCATTTTTGATTCTTTTGCATGTCTTTTGGCCGCTGAAAAGGATGTACCACAAATGTCTGATCCTCCGGATATGAAGTTAATCACTTGTGCGTTTGCCGGAGGTGCTGGAGCCTTTTCAGGGATCCTTTCAGGATCCTGGGTCCTTTGCTTTTTTCTCCCCAACAATTCTTTTAGATGCCCCTTGCTTAGCAGGTATCCAATTTCTTTTCTTAAGGCTATGCAATCTTCAGTTAGATGCCCGAAATCCTCATGGTATGCACACCATTTGGACTTATCCTTAGTCCCGGATGGTTTATCATTCTTCCTGGGCCATCTGGCTTTTTCACCTAGGTTCTGCATTGCAAGGATCAGTTCATGATTATCAACGGAAAAACAATATTCTGAGATTGGAGGATATTCTTCATCATCCTCTTCTTGGTCAACAGCATGCACATTCTTGTTCTCGTTTCTATGGTAGGATTTGAACTTGTTGCTTTTGAAGGAGGATCCTTGCTTATCTTGTTTTGAGGATCCTACTTGTCTTTCCTGGATCCTCTTGTCGTCCTCTAGCCGGATAAACCTGAGTGCTCGAGTTCTTACTTCATCTAAATTCCTGCATGGTGTCATAACAAGATCATCATAGAATAATGAATCCTTAAGCAGTCCCATTTTGAAGGCTTCAACAGCCGTAGCCATATCCAAGTTGGGAATGTCCAAGGATTCTTTACTAAATTTAGTTATATAATCCCTTAATGATTCGTTATGATTTTGAGTTATCCTGTACAAATCACTAGTTAATTTTTCAAATTTTCTACTACAAGAGAATTGGTTATTGAATAAATTAACTAAATTGGCAAATGAAGTAATAGAGTAAGGGGGAAGACTTAGCAGCCACTTAAGAGCTGATCCAGTAAGAGTAGATCCAAATCCTTTACATAGGCATGCTTCCTTCAATTTTTCTGGGATAGGATTGATCTCCATCCTCTCCCTGTATTGTGCTATATGCTCCTCCGGATCCGTTGTGCCATCATACAACTTCATGGTAGGGATATGGAACCTTTTGGGTACCTCTGCGTCACAAATTGGTGGTGCAAAACGAGATACCTTGTGGCTTCCATCTGCAATCTCTGGGATAGGCTTGACTACCCCTGGAACACTTGAGATCATGTCCTTTAGTTTCTGTAATTCCCTGGCCATAGCATGATTGGTACCTGTATCCTGCATGAATCCAAGGTTAGTAGTAGGATAATTATTTAAAGTGTTACCTCCCATTGGGTTCAAGTTAGGGAATCCATATTGCTGGGATTCTGGAACAACGGAGGGACCAGTGGAAGCAATGGTCTGCATTGGAATGAAGTCCCCTTGATGGACATCTAGACTTCCTGTTTGCAAACTTTTTAGGGATCCTGGCATCTGTAAGGATCCTGGTATCTGGGATGATCCTGGAACGAAGGAGGATCCTTGAACCTGGGATGATCCTGGAACAAAGGAGGATCCTTGAACCTGGGATGATCCTGGAACAAAGTAGGATCCTTGAACCTGGGATGATCCTGGAACAAAGTAGGATCCTGGAAACTGCTGTGTCTCCGGATAGGCTCCCGAATTCCTGAAGGATCCCATGTACTGAGGATAGGATCCTACGGGCTGAAAATGTGAGCCTGATGTCTGAGTCATTGCTGCCGAGTTGAGATGTGATCCTCTTGACTCCCCTATAATTTGCACGTCCGGGATCCCTGATGGCTGGGAAGTGATCATTGGAGTATCAAAGCTCAAGGATTTGGGCATCAGTGGAGAATGATCCTCTGCCGCTTTCTTTTGTCTTTTGAGATCTCCAATTTCCCTGAGGATCCTTTCGTTAGTTTCATCTTGCCGCTGCATACGATCCTTCATCTGCAAAATTAAAGCAAATACATCACTAGTACTGGGAATAGAAGAATTCATAGCAGAAGAAGATAGAGGTTTAGAGGAAGTGGGAGTTGATCTCTTCTCAGTATTTCTCTGAGATCCTGCCGGTGGGGGAGGCAAGGTGATCTGTGATGGAGTGACCGCAGACATTGCTGTGGACGTGTTCTTCAATGATGAAGCCATGTAACTCTCTGAAATGATTTCGAACAAAAGATTTTCTTATGAATGAAGCACCAATTGCCCCACGGTGGGCGCCAAACTGTTTTGGTCAAAAATCACACAAGGATAATGTAACCAAACTTTATGAAAACGGGGTATGATGCTTGGTTAATTATGAAAGTAAAGGATCACTTCTGTGATAAAGATGCAAAGACACAATGATTTATACGAGGAAAAAGCCCTTGATCAATGAATGATCTCCGGCATAAAAAACCTCGGGTGATGGCAACTACCGATCACCAACTTCAATATATCAAAAATATAATTACAACTTCGGATAGTAATGAGCTGAGTACAAGGATCACTGAGTGTCTAAGTGTTTGAGAGTTGTGTCGTATGTCGTGTGTGTTCTTCCGAATGAAGAAGGGTGGTACTTATATGTGTGTAGGTGACCTATTTTAGGTAAAATGACTAATTATCAGCTCATTACCCCTTTAGAAATAAAGATAATCTAGCCTAAATTGCTGCCCATAAATCAAGCCTAGTTTCCATATCCTGTGCAACGTCTTTCTTCAATTAAGCTCTTGCCATATTTGTGAAGACGCGTTCCTGGATCATGATGTCTAGAGCATATCCTGCTAGATGTTCCTGCAAAACAATATTGTATTGAGTGGAAGTGGCCGTTAGTATGAGGATCACCATAATTCCCCATGATCCTGATCTTGAAGTTCTGCGGAGGATCACTGTCTGCCAAAGAAACAAGGATCACTGGTTAGGATCATGTGTAAGGATCACCTATAATAAAAATCCAGCCCTAACACCAAGGATCCCTGATCCGATATAGATTTTTGATTCAGGATCACTAGGATCCAAGAGGATTTCGTCCACATCTTGTTCCCTTGCCTCCAAGACATTCCTCGGAGGATACTTTAATTGCTATTGCTCCCTTGGCTTCGAGGTTGGCTTCATGGATGAGGTATAACAATCCTTAGCCTCCTGCTGATCACTGTCGATCTTGATTATCCCCCATGGGCTAGGGAGTTTCACACATTGATGATAGGTGGATGGGACTGCTTTCATATCATGTATCCAGGGCCTGCCAAGGATAACATTGCAACAAGATAAACAGTCAATAACACAAAATTTTTGATAATTATGTAATCCTTCCACGTAGATTGGGAGTTTGATGTCCCCCAGAGTTTTCTTCGTTTCTCCGCTGAATCCTACAAGCACGGAGGATCTTGGTGTGATGTCTGATTCTGGAATACCCATTTTCTTCAGAACATCAAGCTGGATAATGTTCACTGAGCTTCCTCCATCGATAAGGATCCTGCGGACAAAGTGTTTAGAGATTAAGAGAGTAATAACCAAACTATCATGATGAGGATCCTGAATGTTAATGCGATCATCCTCATCAAACGTTATCATCTTCCCCTCTGAGACACTTGATGTTCTAATAGGTCTTTCTCCATTATCCATTTTTGACTCCTTTGCATGCCTTTTGGCTGCCGAGAAGGATGTACCACAGATGTCTGATCCTCCAGAAATAAAGTTGATCACTTGTGCATTTGCCGGAGGTGCTGGAGCCTTTTCAGGGATCCTTTCAGGATCCTGAGTCCTTTGCTTTTTTCTTCCCAACAGTTCTTTTAGGTGCCCCTTGCTTAACAGATATCCAATCTCTTTTCTTAAAGCTATGCATTCTTCAGTTAGATGCCCGAAATCCTCATGGTATGCACACCATTTTGACTTGTCTTTAGTCCCGGATGGTTTATCATTCTTCCTGGGCCACCTAGCTTTTTCACCTAGATTCTGCATTGCAAGGATTAGTTCATGATTATCAACGGAAAAACAATATTCTGAGATTGGAGGATAATCTTCATCATCCTCTTCTTGGTCAACAGCATGCACATTCTGGTTCTCATTTCCATGGTAGGATTTGAATTTGTTGTTCTTGAAGGAGGATCCTTGCTTCTCCTGTTTTGAGGATCCTACTTGTCTCTCCTGGATCCTCTTGTCATCCTCTAGCCGGATGAACCTGAGTGCCCGAGTTCTTACTTCATCTAGGTTCCTGCATGGTGTCATAACAAGATCATCATAGAATAATGAATCTTTAAGCAGTCCCATTTTGAAGGCTTCAACAGCCGTAGCCATATCCAAGTTGGGAATGTCCAAGGATTCTTTACTAAATTTAGTTATATAATCCCTTAATGATTCATTATGACTTTGAGTTACCCTATATAAATCACTGGTTAATCTTTCAAATTTTCTACTACAAGAGAATTGGTTATTGAATAAATTAACTAAATTAGCAAATGAAGTAATAGAGTAAGGGGGAAGACTTAGCAGCCATTTAAGAGCTGATCCAGTAAGAGTAGATCCAAATCCTTTACATAGGCATGCTTCCTTCAACTTTTCTGGGATAGGATTGATCTCCATCCTCTCCCTGTATTGTGCTACGTGTTCCTCTGGATCCGTTGTACCATCATATAGCTTCATAGTAGGGATATGGAACCTTTTGGGTACCTCTGCATCACAAATTGGTGGTGCAAAGCGAGATACCTTATGGCTTCCATCTGCAATCTCTGGATAGGCTTGACTACCCCTGCGACACTTGAGATCATATCTTTTAGCTTCTGCAACTCCCTGGCCATAGCATGATTGATACCTGTATCCTGCATGAATCCATGGTTAGTGGTAAGATAATTATTTAAAGTGTTACCTCCCATTGGGTTCAAGTTAGTGAATCCATATTGCTGGGATTCTGGAATAACGGATGGACCTGTGGAAGCAATGGTCTGCATTGGAATGAAGTCCCCTTGATGGACATCTAGACTTCCTGTTTGCAAACTTTTTAGGGATCCTGTGTCACACCCCCAAAATACCACCTAGGGAGTGTCCCTGTCAGGCGTGTGACAAACCAATAACGAGCCACTAATCATATTGAACCAATCATAATGTTGAATAAAATCATCAATTATTCTGAAAAGTACTGTCAATAAGTTTAAAAGATAACCGACATGTTCAGCGGAAGCAAATAAAAGAAATCATAGTTTAACTGTTTCAAATCAAATGTATGTAATCAATAAACCCATCATTCGTATCCAATCAGCACGACCCATGACCACTCCAGCTACTTCAGACAGCAAGTTCCCCAAATCCAAGATACCTAACGACCTGCGAGCATGCAACAAGTGTATCAGACAACGCTGGTGAGTTCATAGTTTTACGAAAACGTTGATTACCAAGAGTTAGTTAGTCCATTGAATTTAATTCCGAAAGTAACGTTGAAAACAATGTTGATAATACCCCAATACAAGACGGCTTCTGATTATTTTGCCCTTTCTCCAATGCTCCTATCAAAGCATTGGTCATGACTAGGTCATTAGTTCAACACCCGTCCTCCCAGATACGGGGTGAGGTTGCCAAACCTATGTAGCGCTACTAACTAATACCATGTTACCTTCCTGGTAACCAAACAACACGGAGGGACTTTAAAGGTGATAGGAAGAGTATATTATCCAACATTCCCGTTTTTACCCAAAAGACTTGTCCCTCCCAGGAATACCCACTGACTGTCCCAACCACCGGGACGCATGCTCAAGAGATGAACTCACCTTTGATTTGCTCGGTAAGGTTAACTACCCGTTTATCAGTTGGTCAAACACGTCCTAGCATGAGTACCAATATCAATCAGTTTATACTCACATTGCATCACATAGCTTATCACATATTCACAAATAGCAGACTAGTACGGCACGTATTCCTACTATTTATCATAACAAGTGTACTAACCACAACACCCTCATGTTACAACTCCACATTCTCCAATATCATGAACTCATACAGTTATGTTCACAAGCTAACTACATATTATGTACTAAGCATCCAAGTCACACGTTACCTTGTTTCATCGATATAACTTACTAACACATAACAGTCTATTACGTTAAGCAACTTGAAGTGCGGCCCATTGGGCTTTGCCAATGTAAGTGCGTGTGTGGCCCAGTTGTTAGTCATCCGACCCATACTAATGGATCAAATTATATGTGTGTATGTGTAACAACTACATGCGGCCCAAGCTAAAAACAATCCAATACTCTAGCAATCCATTTAACAAATATCAATTCATCTTTTACCCAGTAGACGTGCACAAAATACCCAGCCCCACATAAATTTAATAAAAGAAACCTTGTAGTCCAGCCCGTGCCCGCGTGGCCCAAATATATCCCACAAGCATTTAACATACTACCCCTAAACCAATCACAACAATACAAACCATTATATTAAGATTAATTATAATTGATATAACCATCAGATCTATTCCTACCATTATTGCAAGGATTTGTCCACATGTTATCATCATACAAATATTACACGTATACCACTCTAAATTACTAACTCATTAGCATGCAAATATTTTATATTATCTAGTCGTTCATAATCGATAGAAACCGTTTATTCGCATTCTATAACAAACAATCATCATACTCATCGACAGGAACTAGCAGTTTAATCACACAGCAATTTCTTATCATATATTTTCCTAACACATGTTCATATATTATAAATATTAGTTATTAACTTAATCCTTAATAACCATACCCACACATAAAGCCATCATGTAGACCCCAACCAATTCCATCCGATCCAAATATATTTGACAAGTTTAATCAGATCATATTCTGGTTATAGCAAAGGAGCTCTAAATCATTACCAACATCAAGAAAATAACCAATAATGATCCATGGCCTCAACTAGAACAACAAGCAGATTACCAAAATAAATTAACATACTAACCGGAAACTGATGAGAATACGATGATAAGGATCACGACAGGGGGGGGGGGGTTCCGCTGCTGAGATTGTGCGATCAGGGAATCAGAGATGAGGAGGGGTAGGGTTTGTTATGGTTTTAAACTAGACAGGATTTGATTTAGAGTATGATACGTATTCATGTTCCTATAGGGATAAGGGTTGTTGGGCTGATTACTCAATCTAGGCGAATAGTAGGGAAGTTGGGCCTGCTCCCTCTTCTACATAACCGAGTAAGGATGCTGGGCCGGTTCCATTTTTCTTGGCCGATATGGGCTTAAGCCCAAGTAGAATAGGCTGCCCAACTAGCAAACAAGCAATTTATGTTTACAATTAAGGGAGGTGGGGAATCCGGCTTAGGTTTGGGCCTCATATTGGGCTCTCGGTTGCAAGTGTGAGCCACATAGGTTTTGGGTGCGGCCCACTCGAACATGAACACTAAATTGTGGCCCGATGCACTAAACTAATATATGGTTACCGAATCATACAAACGCAGAACGTGTAACGTTTAAAGAGAAGTAATGAGACGTTGAGACCACAAGGTTAAACGATACTAACCTGAAATGTTCGGGTTGTCACATCATCCCCAACTTGAAAGAAATTTCGTCCCGAAATTTGGCAAGCGCCAAGTGTGAGAGAAACGAAGTGAGAAATCAGGATTGTTGCGGGTTCTGCTCTGTTGTGACATCATCCCCAACCTGAAAAGGAATCTCGTCCCGAGATTCACCAGTTTTGCTAGACTCTGCTTTGTCCTTGGGAAAGAGGTGAGGGTACTTTAGCTTCATCTGGTCCTCGCGCTCCCGCGTGAACTCTGGTCCACGCCTTGAGTTCCAACGAACTCGAACAAGAGGCATTGCATCAACCAATAGGCACCGGGTAGTACAAAGGCCAGCGAGAGGTTTACCATAATTAAGGTAACTGTCGTAGAGTCAAAGATGTGACTCTTGTGGTGCAAGGGTAAAAAGAGGTAAGGTGACGACTCAGTACAAGAAATATCCCTTAAACGATAAAATAAGAAATCCATTCAAATTAAACCATATAAGTCACTACATCGAATATTCGCAAAAGTTTTAATCACCATGATTGTTTATACGAAAACAACTGAAAGAAAAATAACTAGATAAACGATTGAAAGACGAGTCAGTCGTCCACGTCACCATCCCCGAGGTCACTACCATCATCATCGTCTCCGTCATTATCCGAGACCTCCTCTGGCTCTTCTTCCTCCTCTTCCGGCTCTTCCTCCTCCTCTTCGGGCTCTTCATCAGACTCATCCGCCTCTGGTTCGGGAGGTGCCGGGACTGGGGCTGGCTCGGGTTCAGGTGCGAAGCGGGCTTCCTCCAACTGATGGACCCTCCAATCCATCATACCTATCCTTTCGGCATGCGAGTTAAGCCTTTCATGATCCACTCGAGCGTCTCTCAGTATCAGACCTTGTACCTCACGCCCTTTTAGGGCTTCTGCCTTCAAGTCAGTAGTTCTCCTATTAAGTTCTTGTATCTGCTTCTCTTGAGCTTCCACTCGCCCTCCTAGGATATCAACCTTTCTTAGTAATTTCTGATTTTGCTCCATTAAGACTTGGTTTTGTCCTATTAGAATCTGGTTATAATCTCGGAGGGCCTTACTCACAGCCGACTCGGCCTGAGCGCTGAGGGAGTTAACTGGTAGTGCATGCGTAGGTCGGGAGGACGACTCCCCGCCCTGTGCGAGTCTCTTCCTATAAGCAGCACGCGTCTCCATCTGACGCGGGGGTGAGTGAGTAGCAGCGGGTGCCTTCCCTGGCGCCCGGGATTGGTCGAAAGATGCGGACGGTGCAGACATGCCTGTCGAGTTGATGACGTAACTCAAGTTAAACGAAAGAATGCACACTCACAACGTACCAAAAGAGGGTATTAACGCAGAAAGGAGAGAAAAAAAAGAAAAAAAATAAATAACAGAAAGAGTAAGCACACAAGGTTTCAATCAACAGTTGCTACGTCCGTTTCCTCGTCATCTCATGTTTCTATATATGGAAATGAACTAATTTAGGGGTCGAAAACGAGGAAAGTGTTCAGGTTTATCGCGTTAAGAACGTTTAACTACCATGTTCATACACAAACAGGGAAGAACCCCTCTTACACTCGTTAAGCCTCATTGGGATTTACATGCACCTCGCGTTATTATTATGTGTGCACCCATAATAATAAGGCAATTTGCATGCTTATCTCAGTGCCTCTTAACTCGCGCTAAAAGGTTCCCCGCATTCAAATAGCAAGCGAGGGGTTTTATGGGATCAAGAATCACAATAGTCGAAGGGTAGTGTCACACTAATAGATCACATAACAGGGGTTGGTAATGTAAGGGCTCATGCTGTTGTGCCAAGTGTGCATTCACGTGCAATGTCATACATAAGTGTACACTAGATATACTATGCAATCGTAAATGAGAAACGAACCTTGCAGTCTGGAGCTGAGTGTCATGGTCGATTTCGGTACTGTTCGGTTATAGTCTGGTTTTATAAAAACGTTTTAAAACCAAGTTCACTATAACCAGTGGCTCTGATACCAAACTGTCACACCCCCAAAATACCACCTAGGGAGTGTCCCTGTCAGTCGTGTGACAAACCAATAACGAGCCACTAATCATATTGAACCAATCATAATGTTGAATAAAATCATCAATTATTCTGAAAAGTACTGTCAATAAGTTTAAAAGATAACCGACATGTTCAGCGGAAGCAAATAAAAGAAATCATAGTTTAACTGTTTCAAATCAAATGTATGTAATCAATAAACCCATCATTCGTATCCAATCAGCACGACCCATGACCACTCCAGCTACTTCAGACAGCAAGTTCCCCAAATCCAAGATACCTAACGACCTGCGAGCATGCAACAAGTGTATCAGACAACGCTGGTGAGTTCATAGTTTTACGAAAACGTTGATTACCAAGAGTTAGTTAGTCCATTGAATTTAATTCCGAAAGTAACGTTGAAAACAATGTTGATAATACCCCAATACAAGACGGCTTCTGATTATTTTGCCCTTTCTCCAATGCTCCTATCAAAGCATTGGTCATGACTAGGTCATTAGTTCAACACCCGTCCTCCCAGATACGGGGTGAGGTTGCCAAACCTATGTAGCGCTACTAACTAATACCATGTTACCTTCCTGGTAACCAAACAACACGGAGGGACTTTAAAGGTGATAGGAAGAGTATATTATCCAACATTCCCGTTTTTACCCAAAAGACTTGTCCCTCCCAGGAATACCCACTGACTGTCCCAACCACCGGGACGCATGCTCAAGAGATGAACTCACCTTTGATTTGCTCGGTAAGGTTAACTACCCGTTTATCAGTTGGTCAAACACGTCCTAGCATGAGTACCAATATCAATCAGTTTATACTCACATTGCATCACATAGCTTATCACATATTCACAAATAGCAGACTAGTACGGCACGTATTCCTACTATTTATCATAACAAGTGTACTAACCACAACACCCTCATGTTACAACTCCACATTCTCCAATATCATGAACTCATACAGTTATGTTCACAAGCTAACTACATATTATGTACTAAGCATCCAAGTCACACGTTACCTTGTTTCATCGATATAACTTACTAACACATAACAGTCTATTACGTTAAGCAACTTGAAGTGCGGCCCATTGGGCTTTGCCAATGTAAGTGCGTGTGTGGCCCAGTTGTTAGTCATCCGACCCATACTAATGGATCAAATTATATGTGTGTATGTGTAACAACTACATGCGGCCCAAGCTAAAAACAATCCAATACTCTAGCAATCCATTTAACAAATATCAATTCATCTTTTACCCAGTAGACGTGCACAAAATACCCAGCCCCACATAAATTTAATAAAAGAAACCTTGTAGTCCAGCCCGTGCCCGCGTGGCCCAAATATATCCCACAAGCATTTAACATACTACCCCTAAACCAATCACAACAATACAAACCATTATATTAAGATTAATTATAATTGATATAACCATCAGATCTATTCCTACCATTATTGCAAGGATTTGTCCACATGTTATCATCATACAAATATTACACGTATACCACTCTAAATTACTAACTCATTAGCATGCAAATATTTTATATTATCTAGTCGTTCAATATCGATAGAAACCGTTTATTCGCATTCTATAACAAACAATCATCATACTCATCGACAGGAACTAGCAGTTTAATCACACAGCAATTTCTTATCATATATTTTCCTAACACATGTTCATATATTATAAATATTAGTTATTAACTTAATCCTTAATAACCATACCCACACATAAAGCCATCATGTAGACCCCAACCAATTCCATCCGATCCAAATATATTTGACAAGTTTAATCAGATCATATTCTGGTTATAGCAAAGGAGCTCTAAATCATTACCAACATCAAGAAAATAACCAATAATGATCCATGGCCTCAACTAGAACAACAAGCAGATTACCAAAATAAATTAACATACTAACCGGAAACTGATGAGAATACGATGATAAGGATCACGACAGGGGGGGGGGGGTTCCGCTGCTGAGATTGTGCGATCAGGGAATCAGAGATGAGGAGGGGTAGGGTTTGTTATGGTTTTAAACTAGACAGGATTTGATTTAGAGTATGATACGTATTCATGTTCCTATAGGGATAAGGGTTGTTGGGCTGATTACTCAATCTAGGCGAATAGTAGGGAAGTTGGGCCTGCTCCCTCTTCTACATAACCGAGTAAAGATGCTGGGCCGGTTCCATTTTTCTTGGCCGATATGGGCTTAAGCCCAAGTAGAATAGGCTGCCCAACTAGCAAACAAGCAATTTATGTTTACAATTAAGGGAGGTGGGGAATCCGGCTTAGGTTTGGGCCTCATATTGGGCTCTCGGTTGCAAGTGTGAGCCACATAGGTTTTGGGTGCGGCCCACTCGAACATGAACACTAAAGTGTGGCCCGATGCACTAAACTAATATATGGTTACCGAATCATACAAACGCAGAACGTGTAACGTTTAAAGAGAAGTAATGAGACGTTGAGACCACAAGGTTAAACGATACTAACCTGAAATGTTCGGGTTGTCACATCCTGGCATCTGGAAGGATCCTGGTATCTGGAAGGATCCTGGAGCGAAGGAGGATCCTTGACCCTGGGATGATCCTGGAACAAAGTAGGATCCTTGACCCTGGGATGATCCTGGAACAAAGTAGGATCCTCGAAACTGCTGTGTTCCCGGATAGGCTCCCGAATTCATGAAGGATCCCATATGCTGGGGATAGGATCCTGCCGGCTGAAAGTGTGAGCCTGATGCCTGAGTCATTGCTGTTGATCCGAGGTGTAATCCTCTTGATTCTCCCATAATTTGCACGTCTGGAATTTCCGATGGCTGAGAAGTGATCATTGGAGTATCAAAGTTCAAGGATTTGGGCATCAGTGGGGAATGATCCTCTGCCGTTCTCTTTTGTCTTTTGAGATCTCCAATTTCCCTGAGGATCCTATCATTAGTTTCATCATGCCGCTGCATGCGATCCTTCATCTGCAAAATCAAAGTAAATACGTCACTAGTACTGGTATAAGAATTCATAGCAGAGGAAGATGGAGGTTTAGAGTTAGTAGGAGTTGGTCTCTTCTCAGCATTCTTCTGGGATCCTGCCGGTGGAGGAGGCAGAGTGTTCTGAGATGAGGTGACTGCAGACATCGCCGTGGACATGTTTTTCAATGATGAAGCCATGTAATTCTTTGAAATGATTTCGAACAAAAGGTTTTCTTATGAATGAAGCACCAATTGCCCCACGGTGGGCGCCAAACTGTTTTGGTCAAAAATCACACAAGGATAATGCAACCAAACTTTATGTAAACGGGGTATGATGCTTGGTTTGTAGAAAAAGTAAAGGATCACTTCAATGTGAAATATGCAAAGACACGATGATTTATACGAGGAAAAAGCCCTTGATCAATGTATGATCTCCGGCATAAAAAACCTCTGGTGATGGCAACTACCGATCACCAAACTTCAATATAAGAAAAATGGTTACAACTTTGGATGATAATGAGCTCAGTACAAGGATCACTATAGTTTCGAGTGTCTAAGCGTGTGAGAGTTGTGTCGTGTGTTCTTCCGAATGAGGAAGAGTGTTATATATACAAGTGTAGGTGACCTATTTTAGGTAAAAAGACTAATAATCAGCTCATTACCCCTTTAGAAATAAAAGTAAATCTAGCCTAAATTATCGCCCTTAAAACATGCCATGTTTCCATATCCTTCACAACGTCCATCTCCGATTAAGCACATGCCATAGTTGTAAAGACGCGTCCTTTAATTGTGATGCTTAAGAGCGGATCCTGCTAGATGTCCTGCAAAACAACATTAAATTCAACGAAAGCAACTGTTAGCATGAGGATCCTATGATGGTCCGTGATCCTGATCCTGGAACTCTGCTGAGGATCACTATCTGTCAAAGAAACAAGGATCACTGGTTAGGATCACATGTGAGGATCATGTATTGTAAAAATCCAGCCCTAACACTTAGCTAACGTGAAAACGTTAGAAACCTTAGGAACAGATGTATGGTACGTCTACCATTATACGTAGGATCCTGGGTATAGCCAGTACGATGAGGTTATCAGCCCCTGGGGTGGGTACTGGTCCCAAAGACATGAACTATACCAGGATCATCGTGCGCTACAGGCAAAAACTGGGGACAAGCACAAGGATAACTGGGGTTGAACCCAAGGATTTGTGATGCTTTTTGAAGACTATCAACATTGTGCTAAGGATGCCTGTACTTATCAGAACTCAAAATCTCGTGAGAGAAGGATGAAGGATACATGATCCTTATCCTCAGGTAAAAATAAGAAATTGGAATAGTTTAGGATTTGGACTTTACCAGAGTAAGGATCATTGATGCTTCAAGGATCCTTGAAGGGTACCTCCAATGTAGGGATCACTCATGCCAGAAGGATCCTGCTTACATGAAATATTTTTTCAAGTAGACAGCATTCCAGACTCTTGGTAACAGATTACCTTCCATGGTAAGCAATCTATATGCCCCCTTTCCAGCTTCGGCTTCGATCAAATAAGGGCCTTCCCATTTTGGTGCCAATTTCCCATCAGCAGGATTGGTGGTATTTTGGAATGCTTTTCTCAATACCATATCCCCAACTTGGAATTTCCTTATCCTGACATTTTTGTTGTAAGCACCAGCCATTCTTTGTTGGTAGCTAGCCATCCTTATCCTAGCCAGATCCCTGATTTCCTCAATAGTATCCAAGTCCGGAGCCAAGTTTGCAGCATTCTCTTCAGGATCACGAGTACTTGTTCTAGCAGTTGGAACCACCATTTCTGTTGGGATCACTGCTTCTGCCCAAACACCAAAGAGAAGGGTGTTTGACCAGTAGCATTCTTGGGAGTTGTCCTATCAGCCCAAAGCACATAAGGCAATTCCTCTGCCCATTTCCCCTTCTTGGTCCCAAGTTTCTTCTTCAGATTGTTGATGATGATCTTGTTGGATGATTCTGCCTGACCATTAGCTTGTGGATGGACTGGTGTTGATGTTATCATCTTAATTCCCCAACTGTCACAAAAGTTAGTAGTCCTGCTCCCAATAAATTGGGAACCATTATCACATACAATTTCAGAAGAAATGCCAAATCTAGTTATAATGTTTCTCTTGATAAAGGATATAACTTCCTTTTCTCTGACTTGGGCAAAAGCTTCAGCCTCTATCCACTTGGAGAAGTAGTCAGTCATAGCAAGCATGAATACTTTTCCACCAGGTGCCTTAGGGAGCTTGCCAACTATATCCATCCCCCATCTCATGAATGGCCAAGAGGATGGTATAGGATGTAGTAATTCAGCCGGCTGATGAAGGATATTGTTGTGTCTTTGACAAGGGTCACACTTCTTAGCATACTCCACAACATCCCTTTTCATTGTTGGCCAGTAGTATCCTGTCCTTAAGATCCTTGAGAACAATGCCCTGCCCCCAGTGTGGTTTCCACAATCTCCTTCATGGAAGTCTTTTAACACTTCTTGAACTTCAGGATCCTCGATACATCTAAAATATGGTCCTGCAAGAGATCGCTTATATAGCACATTATTTAAGATTGTGAATTGAGATACCTTAATCCTGAAAGCCCTAGGATTTTCTCCCATAGGAATTTCCCCGTGTTGTAAGTATCTCATGATTGGTGAGATCCATGATCCTGAATAAGGTTGAGTATCCTCACTAGGGATCATTGCAGTATCCTCTTCTATTTCCATGGCCACCTGAGTTTCAATAGCAGGAGCCAGGATATGGATGATGGGGATACTTATATCCTCTGGGATTTTCAAAGATGATCCTAGATTGGCCAATGCATCAGCTTCTGTGTTTTCCTCCCTTGGTACCTGTGTCAAACTGAAGGAAACAAAGGAGAGTGCCAATTCTTTGACTATCTCTAAATATTTGGTTAGTTTTTCACCTTTAACAGCATAGGATCCATTAAAGTGATTAGTGATTAACAATGAATCCACGTATACCTCAAGATACCTGATCCCCATATGCTTAGCAATTTGTAAGCCAGCGATTAAGGCTTCATATTCAGCCTCATTATTAGTGGCTTGGAATTCACAAGCTATGAAATGGGGTATTATGTCCCCCTGTGGCGATTTTAGTAGTATACCAAGCCCCGTGCCTTTGGCATTTGAGGATCCGTCAGTATGTAGTATCCAAGGATCCTTGGTCTCATCCAGCTGCTGGACCTCCAATTCTGCTTCCTTTTGTAGATCACTACTGAAATCAGCCACAAAGTCTGCTAGTGCTTGAGATTTAATGGCTGTTCTAGGTTCATATCTTATATCATGGGTACTAAGCTTTACTGCCCACTTAGCCATTCTTCCGGACATCTCTGGTTTTCTGAGGACATTCTTAATTGGGAAATTAGTTCTAACAACAATAACATGGGTTTCAAAATAATGTCTTAGTTTAGTAGATGCCATAATTAATGCAAGAATAAGTTTTTCAAGGTGTGAATACCTAGATTCAGCATCAAGTAAACTCTTACTTACGTAATAGACAGGATATTGTGTACCTTCATGATCCTTAACAAGGACTGCACTTACTGCTTTTGAGGATACCGCCAGATATAAGGATAACACGTCTCCTTTTTCTGGTTTCATCAATGCTGGAGCTGAGGACATGTATGTTTTGAGGGCTTGTAAAGCATTCTCATGCTTTTCAGTCCACTCAAATTTCTTGTTCTTCCTTAGGATATCATAGAATTCCTTACACCTTTCTGAGGATTTGGATATGAATCTGTTTAGAGCTGCTATCCTGCCTGTTAGCCTTTGCACATCCTTAGCGTTGGCGGGGGATTTGATATTCACCAAAGCTTTGATTTGTTCCGGGCTTGCTTCAATGCCCCTCTGGGTTACCATATATCCTAAGAATTTGCCTGCTTTAACACCAAAGTGACATCTTGAAGGATTAAGCTTCATGTTATAATTATCAAGGATATCAAATGCTTCCTCCAAGTCCCTCAGGTGATCCTCAGCCTTCTTTGACTTTACCACCATATCGTCTATGTATACTTCCATAGTTTGTCCAATTTGATCTTTGAACATCATATTCACTAGCCTTTGATATGTTGCACCTGCATTTCTTAGTCCAAAAGGCATAGCAATATAACAATATAAACCGGTTGGGGTCATAAAAGCTGTATCCTCTTGGTCAGATGGCTCCATCTGAATTTGTTGGAATCCAGATGATGCATCCATAAAGGTTAACAGTTCATGCCCCGCCGTTGCATCCACCATGGAGTCAATGTGGGGTAATGGGAAAGGATCCTTGGGACATGCCTTATTTAAATCAGTGAAATCGACACATACCCTCCACTTTTCGTTTTTCTTTTGAACAACAACCACATTGGCTAGCCATTTTGGATATTTTACCTCTCTGATCATACCTGCTCGAAGTAGTCTTTCTACTTCTTCCTGGATAATGGCATTTCTTTCTGGTGCAAACTTCCTCCTTTTTTGATGGATTGGTTTGATTGACCTGTCAATGCCAAGTTTATGAGTGATAATATCCTTAGATATACCTGTCATATCCTCATGTTTCCATGCAAAGGTAGACTTTCTTCTTTTGAGGAAGGATACTATGTCTTCTTTCATCTTGCCAAGGATCCCTGATCCGATATAGATTTTTGATTCAGGATCATTAGGATCCAAAAGGCTTTCGTCCACATCCTGTTCTCTCGCCTCCAAGACATTCCTTGGAGGATACTGTAATTGCTATTGCTCCCTTGGCTTCGAGGCTGGTTTCATTGACGAGGTGTAACAATCCTTAGCCTCCTGCTGATCACTATCGATCTTGATTATTCCCCATGGGCTAGGGAGTTTCACACATTGATGGTAGGTGGATGGGACTACTTTCATATCGTGTATCCAGGGCCTGCCAATGATGACATTACAACAAGACAAACAGTCAATAACACAAAATTTTTTATAATTAGTTAATCCTTCCACATAAATTGGGAGTTTGATGTCCCCCAGGGTTTTCTTAGTTTCGCCACTGAATCCCACAAGTACGGAGGATCTTGGTGTGATATCTGATTCAGGGATACCCATCTTCTTCAGAACATCAAGCTGGATAATGTTTACTGAGCTTCCTCCGTCGATAAGGATCCTGCGGACAAAATGGTTAGAGATAAAGAGAGTGATGACTAGACTATCATGATGAGGATCCTGGATGTTAATTCTATCATCCTCATCGAAGGTTATAACTTTTCCTTCCGAGACACTTGATGTTCGAATAGGTCTTTCTCCGTTATCCATTTTAGCTTCCTTTGCATGCCTTTTAGCTGCCGAGAAGGATGTACCACATGTTAGGGCTGGATTTTTATTATAGGTGATCCTTACACATGATCCTAACCAGTGATCCTTGTTTCTTTGGCAGACAGTGATCCTCCGCAGAACTTCAAGATCAGGATCATGGGGAATTATGGTGATCCTCATATTAACGGCCACTTCCACTCAATACAATATTGTTTTGCAGGAACATCTAGCAGGATATGCTCTAGACATCATGATCCAGGAACGCGTCTTCACAAATATGGCAAGAGCTTAATTGAAGAAAGACGTTGCACAGGATATGGAAACTAGGCTTGATTTATGGGCAGCAATTTAGGCTAGATTGTCTTTATTTCTAAAGGGGTAATGAGCTGATAATTAGTCATTTTACCTAAAATAGGTCACCTACACACATATAAGTACCACCCTTCTTCATTCGGGAGAACACACACGACATACGACACAACTCTCAAACACTTAGACACTCAGTGATCCTTGTACTCAGCTCATTATCATCCAAAGTTGTAATCATATTTTTGTTATATTGAAGTTGGTGATCGGTTGTTGCCATCACCCGAGGTTTTTTATGCCGGAGATCATTCGTTGATCAAGGGCTTTTTCCTCGTATAAATCATCATGTCTTTGCATCTTTATTACAAAAGTGATCCTTTACTTTCATAATTAACCAAGCATCATACCCCGTTTTCATAAAGTTTGGTTACGTTATCCTTGTGTGATTTTTGACCAAAACAGTTTGGCGCCCACCGTGGGGCAATTGGTGCTTCATTCATAAGAAAATCTTTTGTTCGAAATCATTTCAGAGAGTTACATGGCTTCATCATTGAAGAACACGTCCACAGCGATGTCTGCGGTCACTCCATCACAGATCACCTTACCTCCTCCACCGGCAGGATCTCAGAGAAATACTGAGAAGAGATCAACTCCCACTTCCACTAAACCTCTATCTTCTTCTGTTATGAATTCTTCTATTCCCAGTACTAGTGATGTATTTGCTTTAATTTTGCAGATGAAGGATCGTATGCAGCGGCAAGATGAAACTAACGAAAGGATCCTCAGGGAAATTGGAGATCTCAAAAGACAAAAGAAAGCGGCAGAGGATCATTCTCCACTGATGCCCAAATCCTTGAGCTTTGATACTCCAATGATCACTTCCCAGCCATCAGGGATCCCGGACGTGCAAATCATAGGGGAGTCAAGAGGATCACATCTCAACTCGGCAGCAATGACTCAGACATCAAACTCACACTTTCAGCCTGTAGGATCCTATCCTCAATACATGGGATCCTTCATGAATCCGGGAGCCTATCCGGGGGCACAGCAGTTTCGAGGATCCTACTTTGTTCCAGGATCATTCCAAGGCCAAGGATCCTCCTTTGTTCCAGGATCATCCCAGGTTCACGGATCCTCCTTTGTTCCAGGATCATCCCAGACACCAGGATCCTTACAAATGCCAGGATCCCTAAAAAGTCTGCAAACAGGAAGTCTAGATGTCCATCAAGGGGACTTCATTCCAATGCAGACCATTGCTTCCACTGGTCCCTCCGTTGTTCCAGAATCCCAGCAATATGGATTCCCTAACTTGAACCCAATGGGAGGTAACACTTTAAATAATTATCCTACTACTAACCTTGGATTCATGCAGGATACAGGTACCAATCATGCTATGGCCAGGGAATTACAGAAACTAAAGGACATGATCTCAAGTGTTCCGGGGGTAGTCAAGCCTATCCCAGAGATTGCGGATGGAAGCCACAAGGTATCCCGTTTTGCACCACCAATTTGTGATGCAGAGGTACCCAAAAGGTTCCATATCCCTACCATGAAGCTGTATGATGGCACAACGGATCCAGAGGAGCATATAGCACAATACAGGGAAAGGATGGAAATCAATCCTGTCCCAGAAAAGTTGAAGGAAGCATGCCTATGTAAAGGATTTGGATCCACTCTAACTGGATCAGCTCTTAAGTGGCTGCTAAGTCTTCCCCCCTACTCTATTACTTCATTTGCTAATTTAGTTAATTTATTCAATAACCAATTCTCTTGTAGTAGAAAATTTGAAAAATTAACCAGTGATTTGTACAGGATAACTCAAAATAATAATGAATCATTAAGGGATTATATAACTAAATTTAGTAAAGAATCCTTGGACATTCCCAACTTGGATATGGCTACGGCTGTTGAAGCCTTCAAAATGGGACTGCTTAAGGATTCATTATTCTATGATGATCTTGTTATGACACCATGCAGGAATTTAGATGAAGTAAGAACTCGAGCACTCAGGTTTATCCGGCTAGAGGATGACAAGAGGATCCAGGAGAGACAAGTA